>NC_056739.1:1487882391-1488602391 GCF_019279795.1 Protopterus annectens
TGCTCAAAGTGCTTTCTAAGGTAGTAAGTGCCATACTGCTCAAAGAGCTTTGTAAGGTAGTAAGTGCCATACTGCTCAAAGAGCTTTGTAAGGTAGTAAGTGCCACCCTGCTCAAAGAGCTTTGTAAGGTAGTAACTGCCACACTGCTCAAAGTGCTTTGTAAGGTAGTAAGTGCCCTACTGCTCAAAGAGCTTTGTAAGGTAGCAAATGCCATACTGCTCAAAGAGCTTTGTATGGTAGTAAATAAAACACTGCTCAAAGAGCTTTGCAAGGTACTAAGTACCACACTGCTCAAAGAGCTTTGTAAAGTAGTAAGTGCCACACTGCTCATAGAGCTTTGTAAGGTAGTAAGTACCACGCTGCTCCAAGAGCTTTGTAAGGTAGTAAGTGCCACACTGCTCAAAGAACTTTGCAAGGTAGTAAGTGCCATACTGCTCAAAGAGCTTTGTATGGTAGTAAATAAAATGCTGCTCAAAGTGCTTTATGCCACACTGCTCAAAGAGCTTTGTAAGGTAGTAAGTACCATGCTTCTCAAAGAGCTTTGTAAGGTACTAAGTACCATGCTGCTCAAAGAGCTTTGTAAGTTACTAAGTACCACACTGCTCAAAGAGCTGTGTAAAGTAGTAAGTGCCACACTGCTCAAAGAGCTTTGTAAGGTAGTAAGTACCACGCTGCTCAAAGAGCTTTGTAAGGTAGTAACTGCCACACTGCTCAAAGAGCTTTGCAAGGTTGTAAGTGCCATACTGCTCTAAGAGCTTTGTATGGTAGTAAGTAAAACGCTGCTCAAAGAGCTTTGTGCCACACTGCTCAAAGAGCTTTGTAAGGTAGTAAGTACCACACTGCTCAAAGAGCTTTGTAAAGTAGTAAGTGCCACACTGCTCAAAGAGCTTTGTAAAGTAGTAAGTACCACACTGATCAAAGAGCTTTGTAAGTTATTAAGTACCACGCTACTGAACGAGCTTTGTGCGGTACTAAGTACAACACTGCTCAGAGCTTTGTAAGGTAATAAGTGCCACACTGCTCAAAGAGCTTTGTAAGATAGTAAGTAACATGCTGCTCAAAGAGCTTTATAACGTAGTAAGTGCTATACTGCTCAAAGAGTTTTGTAAGGTAGCAAGTACCATGCTGCTCAAAGAGCTTTCTGAGGTAGTAAGTGCCACACTGCTCAAAGAGATTTGTAAGGTAGTAAGAACCACACTGCTCAAAGAACTTTGTAAGGTACTAAGTACCACACTGCTCAAAGAACTTTGTAAGGTAGTAAGTGCCACACTGCTCAAAGAGCTTTGCAAGGTAGTAAGTGCCATACTGCTCAAAGAGCTTTGTAAGGTAGCAAGTACCATGCTGCTCAAAGAGCTTTGTAAGGTAGTAAGTACCAATCTGCTCAAAGAGCTTTGTAAGGTAGTAAGTGCCACACTGCTCAAAGAGCTTTGCAAGGTAGTAAGTGCCATACTGCTCAAAGAGCTTTGTATGGTAGTAAGTAAAACACTGCTCAAAGAGCTTTGTGCCACACTGCTCAAAGAGCTTTGTAAGGTAGTAAGTACCATGCTTCTCAAAGAGCTTTGTAAGGTACTAAGTACCACACTGCTCAAAGAGCTTTGTAAGTTACTAAGTACCACACTGCTCAAAGAGCTTTCTGAGGTAGTGAGTGCCACACTGCTCATAGAGATTTGTAAGGTAGTAAGAACCACACTGCTCAAAGAACTTTGTAAGGTACTAAGTACCACACTACTCAAAGAGCTTTGATGTCTGAAAGTGAGACCCATGATTCTGAGCATTTAGAGCCCCCGTTTTGTGGGTCAGATATTTTAATAGTGATTTGTGTAGACTGGAAGTGGATGGGATATCAGATTAGGGACATTTTTAGAGCTTAGTAATGGAATGTTGGATATCTGCAAAAGTGGCAGCTACAGCAACATGGCTGGGGGTAACAGATACACAGAGATTTGTGCTATGTGTCAGAGATGCAGTCCTAAATAACACCCCAAGGAACAGATATATCTTTTGGCCTGCAGCTCCTCACCCTTTTTATTACATGTGTTTCTCTGCATATTCTTTTTTTTCCCAAAATCTTTATTATGTTTTATGAATACATCATAAGTAACACATTAAAGACATATGTCATGAATGATAAAGGCAACATTAACCAGCCATTCCTAGTACATAACAATATGCAATCTACACTTCACAAACTATATACAGATGATATACAAAAGTACCTTTTGCCTACTCATATGAAATAAACATTTGAGAACTTCTGAGTTAGACATTCTGATCTGTTTATAAGACAAAGAGGTCGTTATAAGTGAGAAATGAGAGAAAAATATATAAATAATTAAGTTAGTAAAAGTGAAGTGGGACACCAACCCTAAAGGATATAAAATAAGCACTTTGATTAATTTAAAAAGTGATTAAATAATATAGTCCAGTATTCTAGAAAGGGCAGATATAGTTTTTGACTATGCATTAGATATTTATGGGCTGTTATGTACTTGATAGCAACTTGTTTAAACATTTCTAAGAGATTTGGGATCTATTTTTCCAATTCAATGTAATATAGAATTTAATTAAGGTGAAGTGAGTGATTAGTATATGCATTTGTAATTTTGTCAAGCCAGTAGGAGGGATATGCAACATAGCAAATTTCCATGAAAGGTTAGATTTCTCTTACCCCATTTTTTGTAATTTGATTTTTAGGGAGCACCAGAGTTTAAAAGAGCATTTACAGCTTCAAAAAATATGCAAGAGATCCACCTTTTGAGAATCTTGCTATGGGCAGAATGGAGAGGTTTTGGGGAAAAGCTTGTTTAAAACAGTTGGGGTAAGATAGGTGTTATTTAAGATCATTAGTTGTGTGTAATTATGTTTCTAAAGGGGATTGATTTTATAGTTATTTGAATGGGTTTAATAATGTTTCTGTGCATTTTCCTACAATATGGTGTTTGAATCAAAATCTACACTGTTAATGCTTCTTTAAAATTTCAATACTAGAAAATTGTAAGCACCACATATCTGCTTTGAATATCTATAAATATAAAACAGAAATTATATTTATTATGTGCTGGAACATTCTTCTTGATCATAAATGGATTTCATGCTAATTAAAATAGTGTGAATTTGTTTCCAGTTTAACAAAATAGAAGGGCACTCTGGGACTTTGGAAAGAGGATGGGAATGCTTTCTGCTATTATGTATGCTGAATGGAAAATGACAACATTTACTTAACCAAATTGTTTCAGGAGAAAACACATGTTATATTAGATATGCAAGGCAAACCAGATTGTGTTTTGTCACAAATTAGGGGAATGCTTATGATTAGAGAAGATTATGGGGAGCATTAACACTAAAATGAAAGCTGTATTAAGATGTGGAATATCTATAGAAAGGAGAGGCATTTTTGAGTTGAATACCCTGCAGGAGGGAAGTACAAAGTCAAGATGTGATCATCAAAGAAAGGGAAGTCAGACAAAATAAAATCCAGGTTCGAAGACAAGATGAGGAGTAATAAGAAGGTATAGAAAGGAAATGGAAGAAAACATAATTTAAATGCTAGAGCAGACAACTAGAGAGCTGCAACCAGAAAACATATAAGCAGATAAAGGGAGAGAGTGGAAAGCATTAAGTGGGGGGAAGTGAAATAATGAAAGTTAAGCATGACAGGTAGAGGGAGAATAGAAGGAAGAGAAAAAAATAAACAAAATTACTGGTCGATAAATAAGACTGATGGCTTTTAATACAAATTTCCTAAAGTCATTTGGTGGATGTAATACTTTGAAAATTTTAATGCATGTATTATTAATGATACCAGAATTACTGGGAAAAGAAATAGAACAAAAGCAGAATATTCTTTAGGTGTGTGGGAGGGGGGTGAATTAAGGTTTTATAGACATTTGGGAAGGAATAACATTTCAAGGTGGTTAATTCTATTAAGCAGAGAAATGTTAATATTGATAATATTTTGGAAGTTATGAAAAAAACTTTAGTGGTGTTTTTGAGGCATGGGAGATTGTAACCAATTATGGGTTTATTAGATCTAAAAGACACAATAAGTATTATCTAAGATTAAGCTTTTTTGTTTGTGTTATCTAAGATTATATCAATTGTTTATGAAAGAAGAAAATGTTGTGTGTTAGATATTTTAAATAGTGATTTGTATGGGCCAGAAGTGCATGGAGTATCAGATTAGGACATTTTTGGAGATGAGTAATTTCAGAAATTTGTGTGAAGTAAGGTAAACTTGTAAGAGGTAGTTCTTATGGAAAATAATGCATTTTATCTTTGGTAATAATGTTGTGAAAGTATACAGTGGAGAGAGATAATCACAGGATTTTCAAATGTTATAGACCTTTGGGAAGAAATTATAGGAAAGGTATATATGGTGATTATAGGAAAAGAGTTTTATAAAGTAGATTGTGACTAATTAGGTATGAAAAGTATAGAAGGTTTATAAGTAATGTCTTGGTTAAACTAGTAGATTTGATAGATTATATGAAATGGTGAATGATTAATAGTGTGATGTTAAATGGAAAATAGGGATGAATACAAATATAGGTTTAAAAAGATGCTAGAACAAGAAGTGAAAACAGTAAGGAGTACAAAAGGGAACTGGAGAGAGCAAGGCTGGGGAAGATGTAAAAGGGTTGATACTTCAGGTTAAAGATAAATGAATGAAGAAGTGGTTTTACAGACAAATGTGTACTGCCAGTAGAAACGGGATGAAGTAACACATTTTACAGCACTGCACACTGGAATGCTAAGTCTGTTGAATGAAGCAAATTTTGAGTTTAGAACATTAATGAATGTGTTGGCTCTAATACAGCTATAACTTTTAGGAGAGTTCCATAAAGTAAAGAAAGGATTGAAAATTTAAGTAGATAACCATTTCATGACAGAGAGCGAGCATGGAACGCTGACAAATAAAGAGATTTTAGACAAAGAGGTGTTCAGAACATTAATGAAGATTCATGTTAAGAGGAAGAAGGTTGTAGTGACATTTTTACAAGGATTTGGAAGTTTGGCAGTTAGAATTATTTGCAAAGATATTGAACAAATGGTGACAAAAAGCAGATATGTCTGTATGGAGGTGTGGTAAAAATTATGCAGTAAAAAGAAACAGAAGAATTATTACTTACTAGAGACCAATATCATTTTGATCACATTATTAGCCTAAATGTTATAGTTAAGAATTAGTGTAGGGAAGTATGTAAAGAATGAAGTGGGAGATCTCAGGCCAGAAAAAGACATTAGAGAAACAGAGAGTGTATAGTAAGTTAAACTGTCAAGGAAAGAAACGTGGAATGATACTTATTTTAACTTTAGCAAAGATCTTAGTCTATACTAGTCATGAGATTTTAATGACGTTGTTAGATTTGTATAGCCTAAGGGAAAGATTAAGGGGTACAGAATAAGTTATGTAAGTTAATACTAATTGTTAATGGATATTTTGGAGAATGCACAGATATGGGTAAAGGTATAAAGAAGAGGTGTGTTTTCAGTTCCTTGGTATTTGGTTTAGTGATGAACTGAGTGGTTAGGCTACTCAAAAAGTAAGGGTCAGCGTAGGCATTTGAAGAAGATAGTGGATATCCATTTCTAGTTGTACTGTTTCATGTAAATGACATGGTCTTTGATGATTTTTTTAATATATAGAGAGGTGGGCATTGCAGGTGTTTAACTGTAATTTATGCATGGGAGATTAACAGTGAATCGAGAAAGAAGTAAGAGGTTTGGAAAAGTGAAACTACTGTGAGAATTTCAAATCTCCTTGAAAGAAGTTGAAATTTTAGGAGTAGTTTTTGGAGACCAATAGGTATAAGGAAATAATATGAGAGACTTTGAGAAGAAATGGAAATTATGAGGAATATTTGGAAAGTTTTCCCTTATGTATTTAACAGTAAAGTAAATATGATTCAGATATGATTTTTACTTAAGGAGTTTTATTTAAGGGAGTTTTACCTGCTAACTAAATAATAAGTGGTTAGTATGATGACAGTCTGTTTTTGAAAATTTCAGGGGTAAAGGATTGAACTGTATAAAACAAACAAACAAAAAATTTAATACAGGAAAGTAGAGGGATGGGACTTTGTAAGCCACAACCTAAAACATTAGTTTGTGATAATATATTGTTCATTGAGTTTCCAGACTGAAAAAATGATAAGTCTCATATGGGGTGAGTGTTGAGAGTAGACTTTTCTACTTTAGTAGATAATTGGACAGGGAAATGTCGGAAAATGTTTAAATGCTGCTGAAAAAAAGCTTCTTTTATGGAAGGGAAAGAAATAAAAAGGTAATTATGGAAAAGCTTTCATAGATGTATTGTGATGATGTATTGTCAAGCTGCTTTTTTATGTCAGAAGTATTCTCCAAAACAAAAACAAAACAAAAAAACATCCCTCATGGGACCTGATAAAATACCAGGCTACCTGGTGAACAGCACTAAACATGCTCTGTTGAACCCAGTCTTACAACTACTCAACCTGATCTTAGCCACTGGCTTTGTCACCAAGGTTTGATGCACAGTGTGACGACCCACCACTGGACCAGTAATCAAGGAACCCAATCCTCACCAATGGTACCAGTGAAGGACGTACACTGGGAGGATGACAAGTACAAACACTGTATTTCCAGATGCAGATCTTCCCTTATGAGCACAAAGAGACCACAGTCAGTCCGGGGATGGTTTCTCCCTCTTTCTCCAGATTCCCAGTAAAACTCCCCACTGGCACAGCTATAGAGTTGAGTCTTAGCCAGTATTCCAAGCCAAGTCTTCCACCACTTTCTCTGTCCAACCAGTGCTTCGTTTCCCTGCCCTAGTAGCTGACATACACACACTTTGAGATTTGTTTTATGCACGCACACACCTGGGAAAGGCTGGTACAGGTTTACTAGCTATATTTCCTTCTGCCTAGACTATAAGGTGATTATCACTCCCACCAAAACCCCTTATCAGCTACTTTAATGCCCTTAACAAAGGGTGTCCAATCTTACTGTGTGATATTAATATTAATACAAATGGTAGTTTGACCAAGAGCAAGGCTATTAGAAGTGGCCCACACAGTGTCACCAAATAAATATGCAATTACTCTCAAATCTTAAATATCTCTACACAGATCAGACACAATAAAAGGTTTAAATATATTTAATAATGAATAATAGATGAACACAACAATACTGAATATCTATTCACAGTGACATCAAAGTTCAAAATCACAGGAAATATTTAAAATAACATTGCAGTACAGTCTCAAACAAATAAAGAAAACATCTAGACTAAGCTTTACTATATTCCCTACTGAATCTAAGAGAACTTACTAATAGAGCAAGGCAGATGTTGTGAATGGATCTTCTAGCTGTTGTCAGATCCAAGGAAGAATACATAATGCTCTGTCTCACTAACAGACTTCTCAAAATAATATCTAAAATACTACTGCTGGGATCTGATTACTAGTTCCCAGGCAAAACAACAATTGATGGCAGTTGGTAGTATTTAGCATCTGCCTGTAAAAATATACAGACAAGGGCTTCTCCTCAGATCTCTGGCAGATGCTGGAAGTCATAAAACAATTGTATTCCTTCATGCTTTGAAGACTAGTAATTAATTCTCCCTAAATACAATATAGAAAACGTCTCAGTACAGACTCTGTGTCTCTAGCTGCATTGAAAACTGAAAGATACCATATTTTATTGTGTGGCCTATAAAGTAATTTAATTTCAGCTATTTTCCTAAAATTTGTTGGACTGAAGTTAACCGTCTGTATTCCAGTTTCCATTGTTAAAATATATACATTTAGACTGTTAAAATAGTGCATGTACATTTCTGCTTTCTTCCAGCAGGACACACTGTGGCTACATTTCAAACAGCACTCTCCAAATACCCTTTTCAACACATGCGTCTGTAGAAGCAGTTTGATATACACATGATGTACAGTTCTAATACATTTGTAATACAAGCATCATATATAAATCATTTCAATATTCACTAATGACATATAATTATTTACAGAATTCCAGCTAGCTGGCAGCGGTATCTTGTTTCATCACACTTCTTCCCCCCTTCGAAGACTCAAGCTAGTTTTTCAAGTGACCCTTGACAAACATTGCTTGACAGGAATTAGTCTGTCTGGGAATACATTACCCCATTTCCTGTCTTGAGATCCATCTGCCTTGGCATTGCTAACCCCATTACAGTGCTGCACTGTCATATCATATACCTGCAACCCTGGGCTCCACCATAGTAATTTGGGATTTGGCTGGCTGGCTCCCTGTAGCCATAGATTCCCCTGAGACTCCTCCTGCCTCCTACTGCAAATACTTAGCACCAGGGCCTCCCTATCATGGTAAGGTTTCATCATGTTAACATGGTACAATCTGTGCTTCTACCTCTGGCCTAGCAGTTCTACCATGTAGTTAACATCACTCCCTTCCTTGCCACCTTGAAGGGTCCCTCTTAAGCTGCCTGCATCTTGTTGTATCTGACAGGAATGAGAACCATAACCTGCTGCCCCACAACATAGTCTCTACCTCGAGCATTCCTGTCATACTTATTGTGGGATTCACACTCACCCTCCCACTCATCGCGAATCAAATCTAGAGGTCCCCCCACCCTATGCCCATACAGCAACTCAAAGGGTGACAAACCTGTGAATTCCTTGAGCATCTCTCTGTAACCAAACAACAGATGGGGAAAATATTTGTCCGACTCCCTCTTAAACTGGTCTGCAAATGCCTGTAGCATGGTCTTTACTGTAGAGTGTAACCTCTTCACCAGACCATTAGTCTGGGGGTGGTAGGTGGTGGTCTTTACGTGCATCACCCCACAGGGCTCCCACAGACAAGCCAGCAGGTTTGTCATGAAATTGGCACTTCTGTCAGTTAGTATTTCTTTTGGGAAACCTACCCTGCTGAAAATCTCTAACAAAGCATTTGCCACCTTTTCTGCCTCGATGGAGGACAGAGCCACCACCTCAGAGTATCTGGTAGTATAATCTACTACCACTAGGATATACTTCTTCCCTGTGGAAATTGGGGTACTCAGGGGCCCCACAATATTCATAGCTACCCTCTGAAATGGCTCCTCAATCATAGGCAAAGGCATCAAAGGAGCTTTCACCTTGTTTCCTGCCTTGCCTACCTTTTGACACTGCTCACAGGTCCTGCAGTACCCTGTTACATTCCTGGAAATCCCAGTCCAATAAAAGTTCTGCATAATACGTCTCTTGGTACACTTTATGCCCATATGACCTGCAAAGGGAATGTCATGGGCTGTGGCTAGAAGTGCTAGACAGTAGGCTCTGGGCACTACCAACTGCTGTATTCTCTCACCTTCTAGCCTTCCCTCAGGGGTCTATTCTCTGTACAGTAACCCTTTGTCCCAGTGTACAAATCCCCTTTCCCTTGAGAATTAGGTGCCTCCCTGGCTACCTCCCTGAAACCTTGTAATGTAAGGTCTGAGAGCTGAGCCTGTCTCAGCTCTCTTTTTTTAACCCTTCCCAGCTCCCCTTCCACAAGCAGTCTGGTATCCTCTGACAGAGGAGCCAAACTGTCAGCCTGGGTACTACTACTCACCTCTGCCCTTGCAGTCACTCTGTTCAACTGAACATCAGTACTCACCAGCAGCTGTGGCTCACCGTCAGTCTCACTGCTACAGGGTAGTGCCCTCCCTGAAGTAACCAACTCACCAGCTCTGGCTTCAAGTGTGCAGCCTGTTCCCCCCCCCGTCCCCCCCCCAGGCTACCAGACCCAAATGCTTGTCTCCAAACCTCACTGGGTGTAACTACATACTGCATTATCAAAATCATTCCCTATCAGGACAACTGCAGGGATATCCTCAAACATGGGTCTATATCACATCAGCGAATGCTAAAAATAGCAAATGCTGGTATATCAAACTTCAAAGTGCGAAAGCTGAAAACAGAGAAGGAATGGATCAGCGATTGTTTTCCAAGGGAAAAAAATTGCTGGGCCATTCTCCGGGCCTTGCTGTTTTCTCCACTGTGGTGCGATCTCGGAGTTGGTATATTTAAGTTGTGGGGGTATGGGGGGCAAAGCCCCCCAGTTAATTTTGACTGTATACTCTTTTTCTTGTTTAGATCAGCAAATTATTTTCCCCTGGGAAAATGTTTGCTGATCCCTTTGCTGTTTTCAGCTTTTGGACATTTGAGTTTTACATAACAGCGTTCGCTATTTTTAACATTAACTGTTATGATATAGACCCCTCAAACACACCTACTTGCTTGCTTTCTTTTCCACCCTCTCAGTCAAGGTGAACCCTAGACAAAGGTATTTGGAATGTAGTCCCTCCTAAAGATCTGACTGGAGTAGATTGCCCAAGCAAGTAGTGCTCCTCTTTAACCATTGCAGGCTTCACAATGGTTAGGTCAGAGGCTGTGTCTCTCTTAGCAGTGCCCTGTTTCCCATCTCTTAAGATAGAATACAACATCTTGTGATAGATTGGTACCCTTATTGTCTCCAAATAACTTACTGCCGGCATTCTGTTATTTCCACTTGCTGGCTATCCCAACTTTTGTTCCCCACCTTGCCTCCATGGACATCTATATGCGACATGGCCCCACTGGTTAAACTAACCCTTGATCCTGGCCAAGTACCTGAAATAGTGGCTTCCCATGTTACTGGCGGACTCTATTCGGATGGTTTAGGCTGCCCACCATGGGTTCCCTTAGACCCATGTGCACCACTGGGTATCACTTTCCTATGCAGTGATGCCATGCTTGCTAGGTATAGGTCTCCCTATTTCCCGCACGCATCTGCGGTATTGCATTCCCTATCTGCCAACCTTATTCTCACATCCTCAGGCAAAGTGCTAAGGGCTTGTTACCTCACCAAAAGTTCTGCCAGTCCTTCAGAAGTGGTGACCTGACACCTGCTCACACACCTATGAAAATAAGTGCTTAACTCAGCAATATATTCATACACACTTTCATCTGCCTTCTGCCTATGCTCACGAAACCTTTTTCTATAAGTTTCAGCTGTTAACTTAAAACACTCTAATAAACAATTTTAACGGTATTATAATTTATGCAATCAGTTTTAGACAATTTAGAAACAGCAGTTACAGCTTTACCATGGAGTAAGGGGGTCAGGAACCATACCCAGAGCCCTTGGTCAACATTATACTATTTACAAACCCTTTCAAACATATGAATAAAACTATCAAAATTATCACCCTCTGTAAATTGTGGAAGAAATTTACTGACCTTCATTGCTTCTGGGGTTCAGTTACTCCCTTCCCCATTATCTTCATGACCCTGGCAAAGAGTCAGCATTTGCTTTTCATGTTGCCTCTGCCTCTCATTTTCTTCAGCTACTGAATGCCGCAGTCTCTCTGCTGATTGTGCTTCAACCTCCAAATGCCGCAGTCTCTCTGCTGATTCTAGTTCCAAGCGTTTGGCCTCCAGTTCAAGTCTGTTTACTCCAGACAGATTTTTAAGTCCTCTGAGGCAAAGTTGAACTGTTCATTTTCTGAGAGTTGTACATCCCCAAGACCAATCTGGTTGTTCTCCTGGTTGCTGGTCTGTGATGCAGCTGTGAGTAAAGCTGCAACCATTTCTGCTTTAGTCAGGTTGGTATACACCAGTCCTTTGGTTTGGCACATCTCAACCAAGTGGCTCTTTGTCAGCTTGCCATACTTCTCTGCTGACTTCCTTGCCTGCTCTCCCTGACTAACTAATCTAACAAAAAATAAGTAAATAAATAAACTATTGTAATGTGAAACTCTGAATGTCTACAAGTGTGGCTGCTTGAGAGTACAAACATCTCCTTTAGTGACGACTGTTTACAGGCTACAGGAGTTCAAGAGCAACATCACTGCCAACCAATATGTGATGTGGATATCCCACCACTGCCCACCAATATGTGACAACCCACCACTGGACCAATAATCAAAGAGTCTCAATTCCTACCACTGGCACTAGTGGGAAACATACACTGGGAAGATGAGAAGTACACACACAGTATTTCCAGATACAGCTCTCTGCATCAAGTGCAATTTCCTTTAAGAGCATGCAGAGACCACAGTCTGTCCAGGGCTGGTTTTTCCCTCTTTATCCAGATCTCCAATAAGACTCCCCCACTGGCACAGCTATAGAGTTGAACCCTTAGCCAGGGTTCCAAGCCAAGTCCTACAACAATCTCTGTGTGTCCAACCAGTGCTTCATGTCCCTGCCCAAGTAGCTGACATACACACTATATGAGATTTGTTTTACACACGCACACACCTGGGAAAGACTGGCACAAGTTTACTAGCTATGCCCCCTTCTGCCCAGACTATAAGGTAGTTTTCACTGCCACCAGAACCCCTTACTTTAAGGCCCTTAACAAACGGTATCCAGTTTTAATGTGCGATATTAATAGTAATACAAATTGTAGGTTGGCAAAAAGCAAGGCTGTTGAGAGTGCCCCACACAGTGTCACCAAATAAATATGCAGGTACTCTCAAAACGTAAATATCTCTACACAGATCAGCCACAATGAAAGGTTTAAATAATTTAATAATAAATAATAAAAGAACAAGACAATGCTAAAAATCTATTTACAGTGACATCAGAGTTCAAAATCACAGGGAATATTTGAAATAACATTGCAGTGCAGTCTCAAATAAATTAAAAAAAAACATCTAAACTAAGCTTTACTATATTCCTGACTGAATGTATGAGAATTAGTACAACCTAAGAACTTACTAATAGAGCAAGGCAGATGTGGTGAATGGATCTTCTAGTTGTTGTCAGGTCCAAGACAGAATACAGAATGCTCTGTCTCACTAACAGACTTCTCAAAATAATATCTAAAATATTACTGCTGGGATAGCTTGCAGAATGACATCACATCTTTTCATCTGACTCCTAGTTCCCAGGCAGAACAGCCATTGATGGCAGCTGGTATCATTTAGCATCTACCTGTAAAAATATACAGACAAGGGCTTCTCCTCAGATCTCTGGCAGATGCTGGAAGTCATAAATACAATTGCATTCCTTCATGCTTTCAAGACTAGTAATTAATTCACCATAAAGACAATACAGAGAGCTTCTCAGCACAGACTCTGTGTATCTAGCTGCATTGAAAACTGAAAGATACCATCTTTTGTCATGTAGCCTATAAAGTAATTTAATTTCTGGAATATTCCAAAAATCTGCTGGACTGAAGTTAGCATCCTGTATTCCAGTTTCCACTGTTAAAATATATACATTTAGACTGTTACAATAGTGCATGTATATTTCTGCTTTCTTCCAGCAGGGCACACTGTGGCTACATTTCAAACAGCACTTTGTAAATATCCATCTGATGTTGTTAATCTTCGTTCATTCCTTATTGATGGGTTATTGGTTCCATCCTTGGAACCAAGCCGACCTCATACCAAGTTCACGTCAACCAAAAACCCTCGAGCCAAGCTCCTACCCAGAATGCACTGCTCCCTATTACCCCATATCTTGTTTGCCACATTGCTGTACAGCCGTGTCAAGCCACTCTCTCTCAGCTAAGTGAACAATTTTTTGAAGTTTCTATATTGTTAGTGTTTACAAGTTTTCAGTCAGTTACTATCTCTATACTCTTACCCTATCGTAACTTTAAGACTCTCTTCCTATAGCTTTTTCCCTTTTATTACCCTTTTCTTACCTTTGAGGTAATTCTTCATTACCATCGTTGGCAATCCTTCTCTTCTCCCTTTCTTACCCTTCTGGGTAGCTTTCTTAACTTCTTGGTACTGTCGTTCTTCTCCCTTCAGTCATTATGTCGGACAAGAAAAGTAGTGTTGGTTTCAAACAATGTATGGAATGCGGCCGTAAGTTACCGCTTTCTGATGGCCATGATTTATGTGTCTATTGCTTGAATGTCTCCCACCTTTCAGTGGATCCCCCATGTGGGATTTGTAGAAATTTTTCGACCAGGACTCTCAATGAAAGGACGAATAAATTAATCCTGAAAGACCTCCTTAAAACTCCTTTCTGTGAGGCTATCTCTGGGTCGGAGGGCTCACCCCCTCCTGCTAAACCCCGTAAAAGGTGTTCTTCTTCTTCCTCCTTGAGGTCGTTCACTTCATCTCCCTCTGAAGATTGCAAGGAGTCGACTCACAAAAAGGTAAAAATTTCAAGCCTGGCACTGCCATCTATGTTCCTTTTGGTCCCAGCCTTGGCACCGCCCCAGTTGATTCTTACTCCAGCTATGTCCTCTTTATCGCCACCGGCACCGGAGTTAACAGTGCAGACACTTACGGTTCCGACAGTTTGTCGCAGTCTTTATTGGCACCGTCTGTACAGGTACAGTCTTCTTCAGCACCGTTGGTGCAAACTCCTTCGGCTCCAGATTTGCTGATACTGTTCTCTACGGTGCAGCCACCTTCGGCACCGGCATGCTGTTCAGTGCAGTCTTTTTCAGCACCATTGTTAAAAGTGTAGACACCTTCCTTGATGGCACCGTATTCATTGGTGCAGACATTTGCCACACCACCCTTTATGGTGCAGAAACCTTCGACTCCTATGGCTCTGCCTTTGTCGGCATTTTCCTAGGTGCAGACACCCTTGGTTCTGGGTTGTGCACCACACGACCTAGCAAGGACCAAGTATTCTTCTTCTTTAGATCCGTTTGTGGGAAGCCAATATAGCCCTTTTTTAGAAAGGCCAGAATCTCCTTCAGGTCTCTCTATGAGGTCGACCAGAAGCCTCCCAGAACAGGATGTGTTGCGGCTTGTCGACCAGTTGCTTGTGGCCAGGGGTCTCTCTCAACCATCTAAAGCTATGTTCCCTCTTCCAGGTGACTGTATTTCTCCACACACTCCAACGTACACTCCTCCTTCGACTTCCAGGGAAGCTTTGAAGCCCGTTCCTCTGACAGCAGCTTCCCTTCCTTCGACCCCAACACTGGACCTCACTTTAGAGCCGGAGTCGTCCTTGTGGCCCTCGGTGCACTGGGCACCGGGCTGTTCTCAGGCTAGCGGCTGTGCCGTGGGGGTAGGCATTCCTGTTTCCACACCAATTTTTCTATGGCACCCTCCAGGAATCTTCCTCCCCTCATGCTCCACAGTTTTCTTGAGACTCCTGGTCTGGGGGTCGGCTCGTCAGAGTGGGGTGTGACCCCGGTTCTGAGTTTGTCGTGGTCAATTCTAGGCTCCCATCCCTCTTGGGCAGTCTGGCCTTTCAGGCCATGGAGAGGGCACTTGCCTCCGCTGGCAAACCCTCCCTATTGGAGTCCTCACCCCCCTCTGTGCCGCAACTGTCACAAGCCACAACCACCGGACACTGGGCACAAGGGCCTCAGGTTTCTCCCCCTCAAGAGATCTCCTCTTTGCAATCTTCCCCAGAGCTCCTCACTGAGAAAGTCCCTTGCAAGGCTTCGTGCAAGAGGAAGCACATGGACTCCACTGAGGAGCCTTTGACCGAAGATACGGACTTATGTCGGGAAGGGTCCCCACGGTCACCATCTGATGAGGTGTCCTTTGGTGACATCCTCGAGATCCTAAGACAGAGGGTGATTGGAAGTACTCCAGTCCTTTCTTAGAGGAATCTGTATTCCTGCAGGCCTTTCATGCCCAGCTCCCTACCTCCTGGGTTACCCCACTGGCCGATGTGCACCCTAGACAAAGGTATTTGGAATGTAGTCCCTCCTAAAGATCTGACTGGAGTAGATTGCCCAAGCAAGTAGTGCTCCTCTTTAACCATTGCAGGCTTCACAATGGTTAGGTCAGAGGCTGTGTCTCTCTTAGCAGTGCCCTGTTTCCCATCTCTTAAGATAGAATACAACATTTTGTGATAGTTTGGTACCCTTATTGTCTCCAAATAACTTACTGCTGGCATTCTGTTATTTCCACTTGCTGGCTATCCCAACTTTTGTTCCCCACCTTGCCTCCATGGACATCTATATGCGACATGGCCCCACTGGTTACACTTAAAGCATTTAACCCTTGATCCTGGCCAAGTACCTGAAATAGTGGCTTCCCATGTTACTGGCGGACTCTATTCGGATGGTTTAGGCTGCCCACCATGGGTTCCCTTAGACCCATGTGCACCACTGGGTATCACTTTCCTATGCAGTGATGCCATGCTTGCTAGGTATAGGTCTCCCTATTTCCCGCACGCATCTGCGGTATTGCATTCCCTATCTGCCAACCTTATTCTCACATCCTCAGGCAAAGTGCTAAGGGCTTGTTACCTCACCAAAAGTTCTGCCAGTCCTTCAGAAGTGGTGACCTGACACCTGCTCACACACCTATGAAAATAAGTGCTTAACTCAGCAATATATTCATACACACTTTCATCTGCCTTCTGCCTATGCTCACGAAACCTTTTTCTATAAGTTTCAGCTGTTAACTTAAAACACTCTAATAAACAATTTTTAACGGTATTATAATTTATGCAATCAGTTTTAGACAATTTAGAAACAGCAGTTACAGCTTTACCATGGAGTAAGGGGGTCAGGAACCATACCCAGAGCCCTTGGTCAACATTATACTATTTACAAACCCTTTCAAACATATGAATAAAACTATCAAAATTATCACCCTCTGTAAATTGTGGAAGAAATTTACTGACCTTCATTGCTTCTGGGGTTCAGTTACTCCCTTCCCCATTATCTTCATGACCCTGGCAAAGAGTCAGCATTTGCTTTTCATGTTGCCTCTGCCTCTCATTTTCTTCAGCTACTGAATGCTGCAGTCTCTCTGCTGATTGTGCTTCGACTCCAAATGCCGCAGTCTCTCTGCTGATTCTAGTTCCAAGCGTTTGGCCTCCAGTTCAAGTCTGTTTACTCCAGACAGATTTTTAAGTCCTCTGAGGCATAGTTGAACTGTTCATTTTCTGAGAGTTGTACATCCCCAAGACCAATCTGGTTGTTCTCCTGGTTGCTGGTCTGTGATGCAGCTGTGAGTAAAGCTGCAACCATTTCTGCTTTAGTCAGGTTGGTATACACCAGTCCTTTGGTTTGGCACATCTCAGCCAAGTGGCTCTTTGTCAGCTTGCCATACTTCTCTGCTGACTTCCTTGCCTGCTCTCCTGACTAACTAATCTAACAAAAAATAAGTAAATAAATAAACTATTGTAATGTGAAACTCTGAATGTCTACAAGTGTGGCTGCTTGAGAGTACAAACATCTCCTTTAGTGACGACTGTTTACAGGCTACAGGAGTTCAAGAGCAACATCACTGCCAACCAATATGTGATGTGGATATCCCACTACTGCCCACCAATATGTGACAACCCACCACTGGACCAATAATCAAAGAGTCTCAATTCCTACCACTGGCACTAGTGGGAAACATACACTGGGAAGATGAGAAGTACACACACAGTATTTCCAGACACAGCTCTCTGCATCAAGTGCAATTTCCTTTAAGAGCATGCAGAGACCACAGTCTGTCCAGGGCTGGTTTTTCCCTCTTTATCCAGATCTCCAATAAGACTCCCCCACTGGCACAGCTATAGAGTTGAACCCTTAGCCAGGGTTCCAAGCCAAGTCCTACAACAATCTCTGTGTGTCCAACCAGTGCTTCATGTCCCTGCCCAAGTAGCTGACATACACACTATATGAGATTTGTTTTACACACGCACACACCTGGGAAAGACTGGCACAAGTTTACTAGCTATGCCCCCTTCTGCCCAGACTATAAGGTAGTTTTCACTGCCACCAGAACCCCTTACTTTAAGGCCCTTAACAAACGGTATCCAGTTTTAATGTGCGATATTAATAGTAATACAAATTGTAGGTTGGCAAAAAGCAAGGCTGTTGGGAGTGCCCCACACAGTGTCACCAAATAAATATGCAGGTACTCTCAAAACTTAAATATCTCTACACAGATCAGCCACAATGAAAGGTTTAAATAATTTAATAATAAATAATAAAAGAACAAGACAATGCTAAAAATCTATTTACAGTGACATCAGAGTTCAAAATCACAGGGAATATTTGAAATAACATTGCAGTGCAGTCTCAAATAAATTAAAAAAAAACATCTAAACTAAGCTTTACTATATTCCTGACTGAATGTATGAGAATTAGTACAACCTAAGAACTTACTAATAGAGCAAGGCAGATGTGGTGAATGGATCTTCTAGTTGTTGTCAGGTCCAAGACAGAATACAGAATGCTCTGTCTCACTAACAGACTTCTCAAAATAATATCTAAAATATTACTGCTGGGATAGCTTGCAGAATGACATCACATCTTTTCATCTGACTCCTAGTTCCCAGGCAGAACAGCCATTGATGGCAGCTGGTATCATTTAGCATCTACCTGTAAAAATATACAGACAAGGGCTTCTCCTCAGATCTCTGGCAGATGCTGGAAGTCATAAATACAATTGCATTCCTTCATGCTTTCAAGACTAGTAATTAATTCACCATAAAGACAATACAGAGAGCTTCTCAGCACAGACTCTGTGTCTCTAGCTGCATTGAAAACTGAAAGATACCATCATTTGTCATGTAGCCTATAAAGTAATTTAATTTCTGGAATATTCCAAAAATCTGCTGGACTGAAGTTAGCATCCTGTATTCCAGTTTCCACTGTTAAAATATATACATTTAGACTGTTACAATAGTGCATGTATATTTCTGCTTTCTTCCAGCAGGGCACACTGTGGCTACATTTCAAACAGCACTTTGTAAATATCCATCTGATGTTGTTAATCTTCGTTCATTCCTTATTGATGGGTTATTGGTTCCATCCTTGGAACCAAGCCGACCTCATACCAAGTTCACGTCAACCAAAAACCCTCGAGCCAAGCTCCTACCCAGAATGCACTGCTCCCTATTACCCCATATCTTGTTTGCCACATTGCTGTACAGCCGTGTCAAGCCACTCTCTCTCAGCTAAGTGAACAATTTTTTGAAGTTTCTATATTGTTAGTGTTTACAAGTTTTCAGTCAGTTACTATCTCTATACTCTTACCCTATCGTAACTTTAAGACTCTCTTCCTATAGCTTTTTCCCTTTTATTACCCTTTTCTTACCTTTGAGGTAATTCTTCATTACCATCGTTGGCAATCCTTCTCTTCTCCCTTTCTTACCCTTCTGGGTAGCTTTCTTAACTTCTTGGTACTGTCGTTCTTCTCCTTCAATCATTATGTCGGACAAGAAAAGTAGTGTTGGTTTCAAACAATGTATGGAATGCGGCCGTAAGTTACCGCTTTCTGATGGCCATGATTTATGTGTCTATTGCTTGAATGTCTCCCACCTTTCAGTGGATCCCCCATGTGGGATTTGTAGAAATTTTTCGACCAGGACTCTCAATGAAAGGACGAATAAATTAATCCTGAAAGACCTCCTTAAAACTCCTTTCTGTGAGGCTATCTCTGGGTCGGAGGGCTCACCCCCTCCTGCTAAACCCCGTAAAAGGTGTTCTTCTTCTTCCTCCTTGAGGTCGTTCACTTCATCTCCCTCTGAAGATTGCAAGGAGTCGACTCACAAAAAGGTAAAATTTCAAGCCTGGCACTGCCATCTATGTTCCTTTTGGTCCCAGCCTTGGCACCGCCCCAGTTGATTCTTACTCCAGCTATGTCCTCTTTATCGCCACCGGCACCGGAGTTAACAGTGCAGACACTTACGGTTCCGACAGTTTGTCGCAGTCTTTATTGGCACCGTCTGTACAGGTACAGTCTTCTTCAGCACCGTTGGTGCAAACTCCTTCGGCTCCAGATTTGCTGATACTGTTCTCTACGGTGCAGCCACCTTCGGCACCGGCATGCTGTTCAGTGCAGTCTTTTTCAGCACCATTGTTAAAAGTGTAGACACCTTCCTTGATGGCACCGTATTCATTGGTGCAGACATTTGCCACACCACCCTTTATGGTGCAGAAACCTTCGACTCCTATGGTTCTGCCTTTGTCGGCATTTTCCTAGGTGCAGACACCCTTGGTTCTGGGTTGTGCATCACACGACCTAGCAAGGACCAAGTATTCTTCTTCTTTAGATCCGTTTGTGGGAAGCCAATATAGCCCTTTTTTAGAAAGGCCAGAATCTCCTTCAGGTCTCTCTATGAGGTCGACCAGAAGCCTCCCAGAACAGGATGTGTTGCGGCTTGTCGACCAGTTGCTTGTGGCCAGGGGTCTCTCTCAACCATCTAAAGCTATGTTCCCTCTTCCAGGTGACTGTATTTCTCCACACACTCCAACGTACACTCCTCCTTCGACTTCCAGGGAAGCTTTGAAGCCCGTTCCTCTGACAGCAGCTTCCCTTCCTTCGACCCCAACACTGGACCTCACTTTAGAGCCGGAGTCGTCCTTGTGGCCCTCGGTGCACTGGGCACCGGGCTGTTTTCAGGCTAGCGGCTGTGCCGTGGGGGTAGGCATTCCTGTTTCCACACCAATTTTTCTATGGCACCCTCCAGGAATCTTCCTCCCTCATGCTCCACAGTTTTCTTGAGACTCCTGGTCTGGGGTCGGCTCGTCAGAGTGGGGTGTGACCCCGGTTCTGAGTTTGTCGTGGTCAATTCTAGGCTCCCATCCCTCTTCGGGCAGTCTGGCCTTTCAGGCCATGGAGAGGGCACTTGCCTCCGCTGGCAAACCCTCCCTATTGGAGTCCTCACCCCCCTCTGTGCCGCAACTGTCACAAGCCACAACCACCGGACACTGGGCACAAGGGCCTCAGGTTTCTCCCCCTCAAGAGATCTCCTCTTTGCAATCTTCCCCAGAGCTCCTCACTGAGAAAGTCCCTTGCAAGGCTTCGTGCAAGAGGAAGCACATGGACTCCACTGAGGAGCCTTTGACCGAAGATACGGACTTATGTCGGGGAAGGGTCCCCACGGTCACCATCTGATGAGGTGTCCTTTGGTGACATCCTCGAGATCCTAAGACAGAGGGGTGATTGGAAGTACTCCAGTCCTTTCTTAGAGGAATCTGTATTCCTGCAGGCCTTTCATGCCCAGCTTCCTACCTCCTGGGTTACCCCACTGGCCGATGTGCACCCTAGACAAAGGTATTTAGAATGTAGTCCCTCCTAAAGATCTGACTGGAGTAGATTGCCCAAGCAAGTAGTGCTCCTCTTTAACCATTGCAGGCTTCACAATGGTTAGGTCAGAGGCTGTGTCTCTCTTAGCAGTGCCCTGTTTCCCATCTCTTAAGATAGAATACAACATCTTGTGATAGTTTGGTACCCTTATTGTCTCCAAATAACTTACTGCCGGCATTCTGTTATTTCCACTTGCTGGCTATCCCAACTTTTGTTCCCCACCTTGCCTCCATGGACATCTATATGCGACATGGCCCCACTGGTTACACTTAAAGCATTTAACCCTTGATCCTGGCCAAGTACCTGAAATAGTGGCTTCCCATGTTACTGGCGGACTCTATTCGGATGGTTTAGGCTGCCCACCATGGGTTCCCTTAGACCCATGTGCACCACTGGGTATCACTTTCCTATGCAGTGATGCCATGCTTGCTAGGTATAGGTCTCCCTATTTCCCGCACGCATCTGCGGTATTGCATTCCCTATCTGCCAACCTTATTCTCACATCCTCAGGCAAAGTGCTAAGGGCTTGTTACCTCACCAAAAGTTCTGCCAGTCCTTCAGAAGTGGTGACCTGACACCTGCTCACACACCTATGAAAATAAGTGCTTAACTCAGCAATATATTCATACACACTTTCATCTGCCTTCTGCCTATGCTCACGAAACCTTTTTCTATAAGTTTCAGCTGTTAACTTAAAACACTCTAATAAACAATTTTTAACGGTATTATAATTTATGCAATCAGTTTTAGACAATTTAGAAACAGCAGTTACAGCTTTACCATGGAGTAAGGGGGTCAGGAACCATACCCAGAGCCCTTGGTCAACATTATACTATTTACAAACCCTTTCAAACATATGAATAAAACTATCAAAATTATCACCCTCTGTAAATTGTGGAAGAAATTTACTGACCTTCATTGCTTCTGGGGTTCAGTTACTCCCTTCCCCATTATCTTCATGACCCTGGCAAAGAGTCAGCATTTGCTTTTCATGTTGCCTCTGCCTCTCATTTTCTTCAGCTACTGAATGCCGCAGTCTCTCTGCTGATTGTGCTTCGACCTCCAAATGCCGCAGTCTCTCTGCTGATTCTAGTTCCAAGCGTTTGGCCTCCAGTTCAAGTCTGTTTACTCCAGACAGATTTTTAAGTCCTCTGAGGCAAAGTTGAACTGTTCATTTTCTGAGAGTTGTACATCCCCAAGACCAATCTGGTTGTTCTGCTGGTTGCTGGTCTGTGATGCAGCTGTGAGTAAAGCTGCAACCATTTCTGCTTTAGTCAGGTTGGTATACACCAGTCCTTTGGTTTGGCACATCTCAGCCAAGTGGCTCTTTGTCAGCTTGCCATACTTCTCTGCTGACTTCCTTGCCTGCTCTCCCTGACTAACTAATCTAACAAAAAATAAGTAAATAAATAAACTATTGTAATGTGAAACTCTGAATGTCTACAAGTGTGGCTGCTTGAGAGTACAAACATCTCCTTTAGTGACGACTGTTTACAGGCTACAGGAGTTCAAGAGCAACATCACTGCCAACCAATATGTGATGTGGATATCCCACCACTGCCCACCAATATGTGACAACCCACCACTGGACCAATAATCAAAGAGTCTCAATTCCTACCACTGGCACTAGTGGGAAACATACACTGGGAAGATGAGAAGTACACACACAGTATTTCCAGATACAGCTCTCTGCATCAAGTGCAATTTCCTTTAAGAGCATGCAGAGACCACAGTCTGTCCAGGGCTGGTTTTTCCCTCTTTATCCAGATCTCCAATAAGACTCCCCCACTGGCACAGCTATAGAGTTGAACCCTTAGCCAGGGTTCCAAGCCAAGTCCTACAACAATCTCTGTGTGTCCAACCAGTGCTTCATGTCCCTGCCCAAGTAGCTGACATACACACTATATGAGATTTGTTTTACACACGCACACACCTGGGAAAGACTGGCACAAGTTTACTAGCTATGCCCCCTTCTGCCCAGACTATAAGGTAGTTTTCACTGCCACCAGAACCCCTTACTTTAAGGCCCTTAACAAACGGTATCCAGTTTTAATGTGCGATATTAATAGTAATACAAATTGTAGGTTGGCCAAAAGCAAGGCTGTTGGGAGTGCCCCACACAGTGTCACCAAATAAATATGCAGGTACTCTCAAAACTGAAATATCTCTACACAGATCAGCCACAATGAAAGGTTTAAATAATTTAATAATAAATAATAAAAGAACAAGACAATGCTAAAAATCTATTTACAGTGACATCAGAGTTCAAAATCACAGGAAATATTTGAAATAACATTGCAGTGCAGTCTCAAATGAATTAAAAAAAAACATCTAAACTAAGCTTTACTATATTCCTGACTTGAATGTATGAGAATTAGTACAACCTAAGAACTTACTAATAGAGCAAGGCAGATGTGGTGAATGGATCTTCTAGTTGTTGTCAGGTCCAAGACAGAATACAGAATGCTCTGTCTCACTAACAGACTTCTCAAAATAATATCTAAAATATTACTGCTGGGATAGCTTGCAGAATGACATCACATCTTTTCATCTGACTCCTAGTTCCCAGGCAGAACAGCCATTGATGGCAGCTGGTATCATTTAGCATCTACCTGTAAAAATATACAGACAAGGGCTTCTCCTCAGATCTCTGGCAGATGCTGGAAGTCATAAATACAATTGCATTCCTTCATGCTTTCAAGACTAGTAATTAATTCACCATAAAGACAATACAGAGAGCTTCTCAGCACAGACTCTGTGTCTCTAGCTGCATTGAAAACTGAAAGATACCATCTTTTGTCATGTAGTTTATAAAGTAATTTAATTTCTGGAATATTCCAAAATCTGCTGGACTGAAGTTAGCATCCTGTATTCCAGTTTCCACTGTTAAAATATATACATTTAGACTGTTACAATAGTGCATGTATATTTCTGCTTTCTTCCAGCAGGGCACACTGTGGCTACATTTCAAACAGCACTTTGTAAATATCCATCTGATGTTGTTAATCTTCGTTCATTCCTTATTGATGGGTTATTGGTTCCATCCTTGGAACCAAGCCGACCTCATACCAAGTTCACGTCAACCAAAAACCCTCGAGCCAAGCTCCTACCCAGAATGCACTGCTCCCTATTACCCCATATCTTGTTTGCCACATTGCTGTACAGCCGTGTCAAGCCACTCTCTCTCAGCTAAGTGAACAATTTTTGAAGTTTCTATATTGTTAGTGTTTACAAGTTTTCAGTCAGTTACTATCTCTATACTCTTACCCTATCGTAACTTTAAGACTCTCTTCCTATAGCTTTTCCCTTTTATTACCCTTTTCTTACCTTTGAGGTAATTCTTCATTACCATCGTTGGCAATCCTTCTCTTCTCCCTTTCTTACCCTTCTGGGTAGCTTTCTTAACTTCTTGGTACTGTCATTCTTCTCCCTTCAATCATTATGTCGGACAAGAAAAGTAGTGTTGGTTTCAAACAATGTATGGAATGCGGCCGTAAGTTACCGCTTTCTGATGGCCATGATTTATGTGTCTATTGCTTGAATGTCTCCCACCTTTCAGTGGATCCCCCATGTGGGATTTGTAGAAATTTTTCACCAGGACTCTCAATGAAAGGACGAATAAATTAATCCTGAAAGACCTCCTTAAAACTCCTTTCTGTGAGGCTATCTCTGGGTCAGAGGGCTCACCCTCCTGCTAAACCCCGTAAAGGTGTTCTTCTTCTTCCTCCTTGAGGTCGTTCACTTCATCTCCCTCTGGAGATTGCAAGGAGTCGACTCACAAAAGGTAAAATTTCAAGCCTGGCACTGCCATCTATGTTCCTTTTGGTCCCAGCCTTGGCACCGCCCCAGTTGATTCTTACTCCAGCAATGTCCTCTTTATCGCCACCGCACCGGAGTTAACAGTGCAGACACTTACGGTTCCGACAGTTTGTCGCAGTCTTTATTGGCACCGTCTGTACAGGTACAGTCTTCTTCAGCACCGTTGGTGCAAACTCCTTCGGCTCCAGATTTGCTGATACTGTTCTCACGGTGCAGCCACCTTCGCACCGGCATGCTGTTCAGTGCAGTCTTTTTCAGCACCATTGTTAAAAGTGTAGACACCTTCCTTGATGGCACCGTATTCATTGGTGCAGACATTTGCCACACCACCCTTTATGGTGCAGAAACCTTCGACTCCTATGGCTCTGCCTTTGTCGGCATTTTCCTAGGTGCAGACACCCTTGGTTCTGGGTTGTGCACCACACGACCTAGCAAGGACCAAGTATTCTTCTTCTTTAGATCCGTTTGTGGGAAGCCAATATAGCCCTTTTTTAGAAAGGCCAGAATCTCCTTCAGGTCTCTCTATGAGGTCGACCAGAAGCCTCCCAGAACAGGATGTGTTGCGGCTTGTCGACCAGTTGCTTGTGGCCAGGGGTCTCTCTCAACCATCTAAAGCTATGTTCCCTCTTCCAGGTGACTGTATTTCTCCACACACTCCAAAGTACACTCCTCCTTCGACTTCCAGGGAAGCTTTGAAGCCCGTTCCTCTGACAGCAGCTTCCCTTCCTTCGACCCCAACACTGGACCTCACTTTAGAGCCGGAGTCGTCCTTGTGGCCCTCGGTGCACTGGGCACCGGGCTGTTCTCAGGCTAGCGGCTGTGCCGTGGGGGTAGGCATTCCTGTTTCCACACCAATTTTTCTATGGCACCCTCCAGGAATCTTCCTCCCCTCATGCTCCACAGTTTTCTTGAGACTCCTGGTCTGGGGGTCGGCTCGTCAGAGTGGGGTGTGACCCCGGTTCTGAGTTTGTCGTGGTCAATTCTAGGCTCCCATCCCTCTTCGGGCAGTCTGGCCTTTCAGGCCATGGAGAGGGCACTTGCCTCCGCTGGCAAACCCTCCCTATTGGAGTCCTCACCCCCCTCTGTGCCGCAACTGTCACAAGCCACAACCACCGGACACTGGGCACAAGGGCCTCAGGTTTCTCCCCCTCAAGAGATCTCCTCTTTGCAATCTTCCCCAGAGCTCCTCACTGAGAAAGTCCCTTGCAAGGCTTCATGCAAGAGGAAGCACATGGACTCCACTGAGGAGCCTTTGACCGAAGATACGGACTTATGTCGGGGAAGGGTCCCCACGGTCACCATCTGATGAGGTGTCCTTTGGTGACATCCTCGAGATCCTAAGACAGAGGGGTGATTGGAAGTACTCCAGTCCTTTCTTAGAGGAATCTGTATTCCTGCAGGCCTTTCATGCCCAGCTCCCTACCTCCTGGGTTACCCCACTGGCCGATGTGCACCCTAGACAAAGGTATTTGGAATGTAGTCCCTCCTAAAGATCTGACTGGAGTAGATTGCCCAAGCAAGTAGTGCTCCTCTTTAACCATTGCAGGCTTCACAATGGTTAGGTCAGAGGCTGTGTCTCTCTTAGCAGTGCCCTGTTTCCCATCTCTTAAGATAGAATACAACATCTTGTGATAGTTTGGTACCCTTATTGTCTCCAAATAACTTACTGCCGGCATTCTGTTATTTCCACTTGCTGGCTATCCCAACTTTTGTTCCCCACCTTGCCTCCATGGACATCTATATGCGACATGGCCCCACTGGTTACACTTAAAGCATTTAACCCTTGATCCTGGCCAAGTACCTGAAATAGTGGCTTCCCATGTTACTGGCGGACTCTATTCGGATGGTTTAGGCTGCCCACCATGGGTTCCCTTAGACCCATGTGCACCACTGGGTATCACTTTCCTATGCAGTGATGCCATGCTTGCTAGGTATAGGTCTCCCTATTTCCCGCGCGCATCTGGTATTGCATTCCCTATCTGCCAACCTTATTCTCACATCCTCAGGCAAAGTGCTAAGGGCTTGTTACCTCACCAAAAGTTCTGCCAGTCCTTCAGAAGTGGTGACCTGACACCTGCTCACACACCTATGAAAATAAGTGCTTAACTCAGCAATATATTCATACACACTTTCATCTGCCTTCTGCCTATGCTCACGAAACCTTTTTCTATAAGTTTCAGCTGTTAACTTAAAACACTCTAATAAACAATTTTTAACGGTATTATAATTTATGCAATCAGTTTTAGACAATTTAGAAACAGCAGTTACAGCTTTACCATGGAGTAAGGGGGTCAGGAACCATACCCAGAGCCCTTGGTCAACATTATACTATTTACAAACCCTTTCAAACATATGAATAAAACTATCAAAATTATCACCCTCTGTAAATTGTGGAAGAAATTTACTGACCTTCATTGCTTCTGGGGTTCAGTTACTCCCTTCCCCATTATCTTCATGACCCTGGCAAAGAGTCAGCATTTGCTTTTCATGTTGCCTCTGCCTCTCATTTTCTTCAGCTACTGAATGCCGCAGTCTCTCTGCTGATTGTGCTTCGACCTCCAAATGCCGCAGTCTCTCTGCTGATTCTAGTTCCAAGCGTTTGGCCTCCAGTTCAAGTCTGTTTACTCCAGACAGATTTTTAAGTCCTCTGAGGCAAAGTTGAACTGTTCATTTTCTGAGAGTTGTACATCCCCAAGACCAATCTGGTTGTTCTCCTGGTTGCTGGTCTGTGATGCAGCTGTGAGTAAAGCTGCAACCATTTCTGCTTTAGTCAGGTTGGTATACACCAGTCCTTTGGTTTGGCACATCTCAGCCAAGTGGCTCTTTGTCAGCTTGCCATACTTCTCTGCTGACTTCCTTGCCTGCTCTCCCTGACTAACTAATCTAACAAAAAATAAGTAAATAAATAAACTATTGTAATGTGAAACTCTGAATGTCTACAAGTGTGGCTGCTTGAGAGTACAAACATCTCCTTTAGTGACGACTGTTTACAGGCTACAGGAGTTCAAGAGCAACATCACTGCCAACCAATATGTGATGTGGATATCCCACCACTGCCCACCAATATGTGACAACCCACCACTGGACCAATAATCAAAGAGTCTCAATTCCTACCACTGGCACTAGTGGGAAACATACACTGGGAAGATGAGAAGTACACACACAGTATTTCCAGATACAGCTCTCTGCATCAAGTGCAATTTCCTTTAAGAGCATGCAGAGACCACAGTCTGTCCAGGTCTGGTTTTTCCCTCTTTATCCAGATCTCCAATAAGACTCCCCCACTGGCACAGCTATAGAGTTGAACCCTTAGCCAGGGTTCCAAGCCAAGTCCTACAACAATCTCTGTGTGTCCAACCAGTGCTTCATGTCCCTGCCCAAGTAGCTGACATACACACTATATGAGATTTGTTTTACACACGCACACACCCTTAACAAACGGTATCCAGTTTTAATGTGCGATATTAATAGTAATACAAATTGTAGGTTGGCCAAAAGCAAGGCTGTTGGGAGTGCCCCACACAGTGTCACCAAATAAATATGCAGGTACTCTCAAAACTTAAATATCTCTACACAGATCAGCCACAATGAAAGGTTTAAATAATTTAATAATAAATAATAAAAGAACAAGACAATGCTAAAAATCTATTTACAGTGACATCAGAGTTCAAAATCACAGGAAATATTTGAAATAACATTGCAGTGCAGTCTCAAATGAATTAAAAAAAAACATCTAAACTAAGCTTTACTATATTCCTGACTGAATGTATGAGAATTAGTACAACCTAAGAACTTACTAATAGAGCAAGGCAGATGTGGTGAATGGATCTTCTAGTTGTTGTCAGGTCCAAGACAGAATACAGAATGCTCTGTCTCACTAACAGACTTCTCAAAATAATATCTAAAATATTACTGCTGGGATAGCTTGCAGAATGACATCACATCTTTTCATCTGACTCCTAGTTCCCAGGCAGAACAGCCATTGATGGCAGCTGGTATCATTTAGCATCTACCTGTAAAAATATACAGACAAGGGCTTCTCCTCAGATCTCTGGCAGATGCTGGAAGTCATAAATACAATTGCATTCCTTCATGCTTTCAAGACTAGTAATTAATTCACCATAAAGACAATACAGAGAGCTTCTCAGCACAGACTCTGTGTCTCTAGCTGCATTGAAAACTGAAAGATACCATCTTTTGTCATGTAGTTTATAAAGTAATTTAATTTCTGGAATATTCCAAAAATCTGCTGGACTGAAGTTAGCATCCTGTATTCCAGTTTCCACTGTTAAAATATATACATTTAGACTGTTACAATAGTGCATGTATATTTCTGCTTTCTTCCAGCAGGGCACACTGTGGCTACATTTCAAACAGCACTTTGTAAATATCCATCTGATGTTGTTAATCTTCGTTCATTCCTTATTGATGGGTTATTGGTTCCATCCTTGGAACCAAGCCGACCTCATACCAAGTTCACGTCAACCAAAAACCCTCGAGCCAAGCTCCTACCCAGAATGCACTGCTCCCTATTACCCCATATCTTGTTTGCCACATTGCTGTACAGCCGTGTCAAGCCACTCTCTCTCAGCTAAGTGAACAATTTTTTGAAGTTTCTATATTGTTAGTGTTTACAAGTTTTCAGTCAGTTACTATCTCTATACTCTTACCCTATCGTAACTTTAAGACTCTCTTCCTATAGCTTTTTCCCTTTTATTACCCTTTTCTTACCTTTGAGGTAATTCTTCATTACCATCGTTGGCAATCCTTCTCTTCTCCCTTTCTTACCCTTCTGGGTAGCTTTCTTAACTTCTTGGTACTGTCATTCTTCTCCCTTCAATCATTATGTCGGACAAGAAAAGTAGTGTTGGTTTCAAACAATGTATGGAATGCGGCCGTAAGTTACCGCTTTCTGATGGCCATGATTTATGTGTCTATTGCTTGAATGTCTCCCACCTTTCAGTGGATCCCCCATGTGGGATTTGTAGAAATTTTTCGACCAGGACTCTCAATGAAAGGACGAATAAATTAATCCTGAAAGACCTCCTTAAAACTCCTTTCTGTGAGGCTATCTCTGGGTCAGAGGGCTCACCCCCTCCTGCTAAACCCCGTAAAAGGTGTTCTTCTTCTTCCTCCTTGAGGTCGTTCACTTCATCTCCCTCTGGAGATTGCAAGGAGTCGACTCACAAAAAGGTAAAAATTTCAAGCCTGGCACTGCCATCTATGTTCCTTTTGGTCCCAGCCTTGGCACCGCCCCAGTTGATTCTTACTCCAGCTATGTCCTCTTTATCGCCACCGGCACCGGAGTTAACAGTGCAGACACTTACGGTTCCGACAGTTTGTCGCAGTCTTTATTGGCACCGTCTGTACAGGTACAGTCTTCTTCAGCACCGTTGGTGCAAACTCCTTCGGCTCCAGATTTGCTGATACTGTTCTCTACGGTGCAGCCACCTTCAGCACCGGCATGCTGTTCAGTGCAGTCTTTTTCAGCACCATTGTTAAAAGTGTAGACACCTTCCTTGATGGCACCGTATTCATTGGTGCAGACATTTGCCACACCACCCTTTATGGTGCAGAAACCTTCGACTTCTATGGCTCTGCCTTTGTCGGCATTTTCCTAGGTGCAGACACCCTTGGTTCTGGGTTGTGCACCACACGACCTAGCAAGGACCAAGTATTCTTCTTCCTTAGATCCATTTGTGGGAAGCCAATATAGCCCTTTTTTAGAAAGGCCAGAATCTCCTTCAGGTCTCTCTATGAGGTCGACCAGAAGCCTCCCAGAACAGGATGTGTTGCGGCTTGTCGACCAGTTGCTTGTGGCCAGGGGTCTCTCTCAACCATCTAAAGCTATGTTCCCTCTTCCAGGTGACTGTATTTCTCCACACACTCCAACATACACTCCTCCTTCGACTTCCAGGGAAGCATTGAAGCCCGTTCCTCTGACAGCAGCTTCCCTTCCTTCGACCCCAACACTGGACCTCACTTTAGAGCCGGAGTCGTCCTTGTGGCCCTCGGTGCACTGGGCACCGGGCTGTTCTCAGGCTAGCGGCTGTGCCGTGGGGGTAGGCATTCCTGGTTCCACACCAATTTTTCTGTGGCACCCTCCAGGAATCTTCCTCCCCTCATGCTCCACAGTTTTCTTGAGACTCCTGGTCTGGGGGTCGGCTCGTCAGAGTGGGGTGTGACCCCGGTTCTGAGTTTGTCGTGGTCAATTCTAGGCTCCCATCCCTCTTTGGGCAGTCTGGCCTTTCAGGCCATGGAGAGGGCACTTGCCTCCGCTGGCAAACCCTCCCTATTGGAGTCCTCACCCCCCTCTGTGCCGCAACTGTCACAAGCCACAACCACCGGACACTGGGCACAAGGGCCTCAGGTTTCTCCCCCTCAAGAGATCTCCTCTTTGCAATCTTCCCCAGAGCTCCTCACTGAGAAAGTCCCTTGCAAGGCTTCGTGCAAGAGGAAGCACATGGACTCCACTGAGGAGCCTTTGACCGAAGATACGGACTTATGTCGGGGAAGGGTCCCCACGGTCACCATCTGATGAGGTGTCCTTTGGTGACATCCTCGAGATCCTAAGACAGAGGGGTGATTGGAAGTACTCCAGTCCTTTCTTTGAGGAATCTGTATTCCTGCAGGCCTTTCATGCCCAGCTCCCTACCTCCTGGGTTACCCCACTGGCCGATGTGCTTGTTCAGCTCATCATCTAGCATGCATGGAGGGCTCCTGACACTTTGGAAGCTATACCTTGGAGGCCTGACAAGATTTTATCTCCCCCTGCTGAGCATCCCCATTGGTCAAATGTCTTCCAGTAGATGCCATGGTGGTGCTGGTTGCAACCAAATAAGACTTGGCAGAAGACAGCCAGACTGTCCATCTGACCAACCATGAGTCCCAGGCGATAGACAAACTTAGGAAGCATGTGTTTGCTTCATCGACCTTTGCCGTAAGGTCCTTGAACTACTTATCACACTTTACAAGGCTCCAGAGGGACCTTATCAACCAGCTCTCTGAAACCTTGGCAGGAGCTGTTTCTGATGAGGTGCGCGACAACGTAGCTTCTCAGATAGCGACCCTGGAATTGATATAAATTTCTTCCATGAGCCTTATTTCACACGCAGTGGAAGGAGTGGCTAGAGCAACAGGCACAGGTATAGTTACGAGATTTCATGCCTGGATGCACCTTTGCGACTTTGTGGACTCCTTTAACGCTTCCTTTATGAATGCCCCCATCGAGGCCGCTTTATTTTTTGGCCCTAAGGTTAAAGATACGCTGGCAAGGTGCAAACAAGATGGCAAGACCCTGTCTGCCGTTGGTGTCCGACACTCCATCCCTCAACGATTCTACTCCAGAAATCAGAGGAGCGGTAAGATGTGGCACAGAAAATCACAGGGCTCTTTCCATGATGCACGTGCCGAGTTCTCCCCTAGAGGCAGAGGGGGGAAACACCAATGGAAGACACCCCTTTCAGGGCAGGGGAGGTCTGGGAAACTGGGGTTCCAAAGATTCTTTCTCTGGGCAACCCTACCAGCACTGCTGAAGCGGTGCCAGACTGCTCACCTCTGGATGCGGTGGGGGGGGGGTAATTTTTCCTTGTACCCCACTGACTGGCGAAACATAACCACCGATTCTTGGGTACAGCGGATAATATCCAGAGGCTATCGCATCCCTTCCATCTCTGTCCAACCTCACCCAGAGACTTACCCAACGTCCCACCCAGTCAAAGGGAAGCAGCAGCACATGAAATCCGAAAGCTGCTACAAAAAAAGAGTCATCCAAACGGTTCCCCCGGACCAGATAGGATCCGGTTTTTACTCAAGGTTCTTTTTAGTGCCAAAAAAGACAGGGGACTGGAACCCAGCACACTGAACAAATTTGTAAAAACAGAGAAATTCCAGATGGTCACAGTTCAGTCTATTTTTCCTGTTCTGGAAGAAGATGATTGGATGTGCTCTGTAGATTTTCAAGTTGCATATTACCATATAAAAATGGACAAGCACTCAAGAAGATACCTCCGCTTCTGCATAGGAGCCAGTCACTGCCAATTTCGAGCACTGCCCTTCAGTCTCTCTACAGCCCCCAGAGTGTTCACCAAATGCATGGCAGTGGTCATCGCTCACCTGCAACTTCAAGGATTCCAGGCATTTCCATACCTAGAAGACTGGCTCCTCACCACACTGGAAGAAGCCCTAGACTGCACTCTTCTCACAGCACAATGCCTGGGAATCACTATAAACTAGGAAAAGTCCAATACAAGCCCAGCACAATCTTAAGAATTCATCGGGGTTCTGTCGGAAACAAGGAATTGTACAGCATCTCTTCCGGATCACAGACTTCAAAGAATAAGACAACAGGTTCAGCCGCTAATCTGTCATCACAAATCATCTGCTCAGTCTATACTCCAACTCTTTGGGTCGATGGCAGCCTCAATCACCATTGTTTCTCTGGCCAGATTCCACATGAGACTTCTCCAGTGGTTACTTCTCACTCAGTGGTACCCTCTACAACATCCTTTGTCTTTTCAGATAAGTGTAACTCAGAGATGCAAGCAAGATTTGCAATGGTGGATGTCTCAAAATCCCCAACAATGGTCTCGCCCCTTCAGCCCCCATCAGCTGAAAGCCACGGTGACCACGGATACATCCCTGATGGGGTGGGGGGGGCTATGTCAGGGAAACTGAGTCCAAGACACCTGGTTGGAGACAGAGGCCCATTTGCATATCAATGCCCTGGAACTGAGGGTGGTGCTATTAGTGTTGCAAGCATTCCACTTCATCCTTCCGTCAGGGACTATTGTAATCCAATCAGACAACATGTCCATGGTCTGGTATATCAACAAACAAGGGGTCGCCAGCTCTTATCTGTTATGCCGTGAGGCCTTGAGAATATGGCAATGGGTGATAGCTTCCAACAGCTTTCTAACTACAAAGCACATTCCTGGGAGCTCAAATGTCAAAGCAGACAAATTGAGCAGGTGCATTCTACAACATCACGAATGAGCCCTCAATCCTGTGATAGTGGCAAGAATTTTCAGCCACTGGGGCCAGCCTTGCTGCGACCCAGTTGCCTCCCCAATCAACTACAAGTGCAGTAACTACTTTGCCCTGATCCCCCCTCGGGGACAGTCACCGAGAGACACTCTAGTCCACGCTTGGCCCTCGGGTCTGTTTTATACTTATCTTCCTCTTCCCCTCATCTCCCAATTTCTGAAGAAAGCCCGGCAGTTGAAGAGCAAAGTGATCCTCATTGCTGCATATTGGCCTCGACAAGTTTGGTTCCCCTTTCTCTGGCCTCACCTGCTAGATCCACCATGGATTCTCAATCCATCCCCAACGTTGACCTCCCATCCGCAGGGTCTGACTCACCCCAATCTAATAAGCCTGAAGCTGACAGCTTGGTTTCTCCACTTCCTATGATTGCTAGGCAGGATAACCTCTCTTCTCCAGTGCGTAATATTCTTATCGCGTCTCATAAATCGTCCACCAGGCTAATCTATCTCAGCAAATGGAAAAGGTTTACATTATGAGCAGCAAACAAACAATTGGACCCCTTGTCAGCCTCAGTTTCGGTGGTTTTAGATTACTTATCACATCTTTTTCAATCTAGGGTGTCAGCCTCTACTATTCATGTTCATTTAGCTGCCATTTCTAATTTCTACATTGGCTTTCAGGATTCTTCACTCATGTCACACAGACTCTGTAAGACTTTCTTGAAGGGTGTTTTTCACCTAAAACCTCCCTTTAGAGAACTAGTACAACCTTGGAATTTGGTCTTGGTTCTACAAGCCCTAACAGCTCCCCCCTTTGAACCTGTGTCTTCATGTGATTTAAAGTACCCCTCTTGGAAATCTTTGTTTCTGGTTGCAATCACCTCGGCCAGATATCTGTCAGAACTTCAAGCCTTATGCATCAAATGCCCCTACCTTATTTTCCATAAGGATAGGGTACCACTGAGAACTAATTCTTCCTTTTTACCGAAAGTGGTGTCAGAGCGGTCTATCAACCAGTCTGTTGACCTCCCAGTATTTTTTCCTAATCATTCTATCAATGGAGAGTATTGCCTGCACTTCCTAGATGTCCACAGGCAAATATGATTTTATCTGGACAGAACAAAATCTACCCATAAAGCAGACCAACTATTTTTGGCCTTTTCTGGACCAAGGCTAGGTCATCCTGTCTCTAAAGTTACATTGGCATCGTGGTTGAGAAATTGGATTACTTTCATCTACAACAAGAACAACATCGCCTTCCCTCACAAAGTGAAAGCTCATTCTACAAGGTATATGGCAACTTCAGCAGCTTTCCATGCTAGGGCTTCTCTCAATGATATTTGCTCAGCTGCGACTTGGACCAAACCCCATACTTTTATCCTTCAATATAAATTGGATTTGGTCTCCAGAGGTATAGCTTCTTTTGGTTCCATGGTGCTCAGGAATGTCCTTCCATGAGGGCCGCCTAGGGATACAGGTAGCTGGGGACTCTGTCCCATCAGTAAGGAATGAACGAAGATTAACAACATCAGATAAAGAAGTTATGTCTTACCATAATGTTCCATCTGTGTTGTTGATCTTCATTCATTCATTACTCCCCACCCTCCGTCCCCCTCCTGGGGTTTCTGGTTCATAGGTTCATATGTAGGTACTAGGGTATTGGCCCTAGGGCCTATATAAGCCTAGCCAAACGGTACCCTGGCTTTTGTCACCGAAGAATATTATTTTCCTGTGCCCCTGTCAAGCAGAGCCACAGAAATGATCCCCGGGGTGAATTTCCTATCTCCCATCCAATCATCAAGATTTTTCTTGAAGAATGCTAATGAGGAGCTTTGTTTGATATAGATAGGTAGTTTGTTCCAGAGTATGGGAAGTCTCTGGGACAGAAATCTATCCCTCCAGCATGTTCTGTTTATTGTGGTGACAAGGTTTAGGTCCCTAGAGTGTGTAGCTCGGAGTGATTGGGATTTCTTTACGTGGAGCATGTCCAACAGCTCTGGGTTTGACATAGCTTTATATGTTAGGCAGAGATCGCCTCTGAGTAGGCGATATGCGACAGAATAAAGCCAGAGTTTTTTGAGACGGTCTGAGTAGGGCATCTGTTTGAGACCGGTAATCTTCTTTGTGAGGTATTTCGGTGGCCTTTCCAGTTGTTGTAGATGTCTTGTGAGGTACATACCAAATGAGGCGTTGTACTCTATAATGGGTCTAATGAATGATGAATAGAGGGGAGCAATGACCTCTTTTTTCCTGGATGAGAAACCTTTTGTGATGAGGTGTGCCATGTAGAAGGATTTCCTGACTACTGTGGTGATGCGATTATCAAAGGAGAGACTACTATCCACCTGTGTCCCAAGGTCTCTTATCACACTTTCGGTAGACTACCGCTACCGCCTATGTGGTAGTTCATGGGTACAGAGTTTTTACCAAAAGGGATGACAATGCACTTTTTGGCATTGAGCTTGAGGCCATGGCTTTGACACCAGGCATCTGTCTCAGTGAGGCCCTTTTGTAGGATGTCCACATCGTTAGGAGTTTTGATTATGGCTCCTAGTTTTCAGTCATTTGCGAACTTTGTTAGCCAAAGACCTTCTGTGTTAGCCTGAACTTCAGAGAAGTAGATACAAACAGGAGAGGACCTAGGACTGAACCCTGTGCTACTCCACTTGTCACTGGTCTGAAATTGGATTTAGAGTCTGCTACTTTCACAGTGTGGGTTCTGTCAGTGAGCCAGTTAGCAACCCATCTTGTGACATAAGGATTTATACCACATGCCAACATTATTAACAGTCTAAATGTGCTCCACATAGTTCTGTATACGGTTAGATGGACAACTGATTGGCTGAGGGACAGAACCTACACTGTCAGGGTTCATAAGTTCATAGATTAGTACTAGCGTAACTGCCCTTATAGGTCATTTTAACCCTAGCCAGTTACCCCATGTGAGAATCATACCCCGTACTTTATGTCTGTAAGGTAAATGCCTTAACCATTATGCCAGCCTCCCACCCAGTGAAAGGTGTATCCTCATAGTGCATGGAAGTAACCAGTAGTATACCATAGGAATTCATGATGGGACCTCTGCTATTTGTCATATACTTCTGGGATCTCCAAGGGAATTCTGGTTAACCAAGTTTTCAAATTACTATAAACTGGGCATTATACTTAAATCCCATTTTGATATGCAGAAGCTACAAAGTGAAGTTACATTTAATAGCTAGAGCTCTGAAAATGAGGTAAAACTAAATGCTAAAAAAATGCAGTATTGTTGCATTTGGCACACAAACCCTCCACACAGCTTATAGAATAGAAATCACGAACTCCAAAATGAAGATGTTAGAGATCTTGGAACATGAGTAAATAATTCCCTCCTCTTTAATCATCATGTTGCAACAGTGGTCAGGAAATCTTTCTGTCTGGCACAGCTGATCACAAAGAGTATTTCCTTAATTTCCAAAAAAGTCCTTATGTACCCATGAACTACCACATAGGCGGTAGTCTACTTAACACCAAAAGTGTAATAAGAGACCTTGGGACACAGGTGGACAGTAGTCTCTCCTTTGATAATCACATCGCCAAAGTGGTCAGGAAATCCTTCTTCGTGGCACACCTCATCACAAAAGGTTTCTCATCCAGAAAAAAAGAGGAAATTGTTCCCCTCTACTCATCACTCATTAGACCCATTATAGAGTACAACGCCCCTTTTGGTATGAAGCTCACAAGACATCTACAACAACTGGAAAGGCCGCAAAAATACCTCCCAAAGAGGATTACTGGCCTCAAACAGATGCCTTACGCAGACCATGCTCCACTTAAAGAAATCCCAATCCCTCCGAGCTACATGCTCTAGGGACCTAAACCTTGTCACCACAATAAACAGAACATGCTGGAGGGATAGATTCCTGTCCCAGAGACTTCCCATACTCTGGAACAGACTACCTATCTATGTCAAACAGAGCTCCTCATTAGCACTCTTCAAGAAAAATCTTGATGATTGGATGGGTAATAGGAAATTCACCCCGGGGATCACTTCTGTGGTTCTGCTTGACAGGGGCAAAGGAAAATCATTTTCTTGGGTGGCGAAAGCCAGGGTACATTTTTGGCTAGGCTTGTATAGGCCCTAGGGCCAATAGCCTAGTACCTACCTATGAACCTATGAACCTATATTATGTACTGAACAGGCCTATCATTGAATACAATGTATCCTTTGAGATATATTTTACTAAATATATCAAGTAGTTGGAGAGACCCCCAAAGGTTCTTGACAAAAAAGATCATGGGCCGTAACTCATTACATCCAAGTGACACCTGCAGGTGATTCTGCAGTTAACTCCTACTGACGCCTCTAGGCGTCAAATATTGCTTGTTCATATTTGCATAAATAATTCCAAAACCATGCAATGTACAAGGTTTTAAATGATTTAATCTTAAAGTTTACACAATGGCAAACTCAACTGCATTAATATTTGACCTCTGTCTAGTGCAGGAAAATATATATTAGCTGTTTTTTTTTTTGTTATTAATTTATATAGATATATTTTTTCTAAATATTTCAACAACCAAGTAACACAGATAGAATTCCTTAGCTTCATATGAATGCTCTTCAGGTAGATGAAGAAAATGCTGCTCACAGTATGTATGTAACTTGAGTGGTTGCCGAGATATTGTAAGTTGTTAATAAGTATTACATATGTAATAGTTACTGTGTTTACTGTGACTTATACAATTTGGTTTAAGACCTAGAACCTAAAGAATGCTACCGTCATGAAAATAGTATGTGCTGAACAGTTTGCCATTCATACTTATTTCACAACCCCTACGGTTTCAGAAATATGAGCATTTGTTTGAAATATGAGGACATAATTTGATTCTCTCAAAAGGCTTAGGCCCCGCCCTCTGGAAGTTACATTGCAAACTTCCTGAGCTCCATTGAAGTGAATGATTTAATGACTTGAACTACTAACAGAGGCTGGAGGCCTTGTCCCTGTTTTCAGTGTTCTATAGACTCCTTAGGATGCAATCTGTGCCTTGCCTTCTGGGTCATTAGTGATCTGGCACCTTTTATTTCTCTATACATCAAACAGTCCTGTGCAAACTAGAACCAGAAATCTGAACCCGCTTCAGCACATCATGATGGAGAGACAGATTAGTCATGTGACTGTCACTTCTCTGGAGCAGACGTCTGTTCATAACAAGTGATGTGACACATGACCTTCCCTTTGGAAGGAATAAGTGAATTGGATGGATATTTATTTTATTTGTTTACCGGGATAGTCCGATAGTTCCATTTTCAGTGGAGGCCTGGGGAGAAAAGCTCCACATTTAAAACTTTGTTATGTATGTTATACACAGCTCCACATTTATAAGTTTGTTACACATATTATACAAAAGGTTATATATATATATATATATATATATATATATATATATATATATATAGTAATACAGTAATGGATGAATTATAGGCAGGCACTTAGCATTACTTTTCTAGTAACAGTATAATTTTTACAGTTTATATTCATACATAAATTGAAATAGGCTTCTTAAGGTAAATAGTATTTGTTTAGAGTCTGTTTGAGTATCATGACACAGAGTGGAGTGGGTCAATCCGAATATAAGTCTTCTGGCAAATGAATAAAATGCTAGAGATAGAATGGTGCATAGTTTCCAAATGTTTAATGTGATAGTAGATTAGTTTAGGAGGGGGATGTTAGTGTAGTATGAGGGGGTGTAAGGAGGGAAAGAAGTAGATTAGCCTGAAGTATGGCATGTGCATAACTATGATTTATTTAGATGTTCTTTTAGGGAGGCTAGGAGTTAGCGTAATATTAGGTAGGAGGGTGTCCCATAATTTGTCGGTAGAGTATGAGGAAAGAGATTTTCCTTGGTTTCTGGAAGCTTTGTAGATTTCAAGAAGGTTTTTGTCTTCGGGTCTGAGTGTTCTGTTTGGTTTGTAATGTTGGATTAGCTTAACTAGGGCAGGACAGGCAGTGGGCCTATAGAATAGTTTGTGGATTGTAGTTAGGTGTGTATGAGAAAGCAGGTTTGATAGTTTCAGCCATTTGAGTTCTTTTGGTGGTATACAGTGATGTGTACAGTAGTTGGAGTTTGGTGCAAACGCTGCTACTTTGTTGTAACATTGTTCCATTTTGGTCTTGGTGGAGTTTTGTAGATTAGTTAGTATATAGGACGTATGGAGTACCGAGCGTTTTAGAAAGGTTTTAGCTAGGGTGGTCTTGGTGGAAGTGGTAAGAAATTGTTTGTTTCTGTAGAGGACTCCTAGTTTTATGTGTCTTCTTGATGTTTTGTTGAATATGAAGGTCAAAGTTGAGTTTGTCATCAATAACAATACCTAGGAGTTTAGTTTCTTGCACATTTTCTATGATGGTTTTGTCAGCTGCGAGAATATTAAATTGGTCTGGGCTGAAGGTGGTATTTTTGGGGTGAAAGAGTATAATTTTGTTTTTTGGGAGGATTAAGAAAGAGTTGGTACTTTGTGAGCCAAGATTCAGTAGCTGAGAATGATTGGTTTTGATTAGTAGTTCTGGGAGAGTATGAGAGGTGCAGATTAAGGTTGAGTTATCTGCATACTTAATTAATGTTCCTGGGGAAGAGGAAGTGTATAGATCATTGGTGAATATGTTAAACAGTAGGAGTCGTAAGATGGACCCTTCGGGGACTCCTGTAGGGTTGGTTAGACCATTTGGTTGCTTGCTTCCGATCATGTAGGTAGCTTTGGAACCACTGAAGTATGGTAGTGGAGCATCCTAGTTTGGATAGTGATTCTAGCAGTAAAGTGTCTGAAACTGTGTCGAAGGCTTTTGAGAGGTCCAAGAATACTACCAATACTTGGTATCCTTTGTCTGACCTTGTTAACTGTGTTCGTGAAGGATAATAGTGCAGTGGATGTGCTGTGATCTTGCCTGAAGCTGTTCTGAGTTTGAGTGAGCAGGTTATTTTGGCGTAGGTATTTCATTTATTGTTGGTGAATACACTTTTCCATGATTTTGGATAATGGGGATAGAATTGATATTGGGTGGATATTAGATATTTCTGTGGAGTGTCCTCCTTTATGAATTGGCATTATGTGTGATATTTTCTTTATTGTAGGGACTGCGCCTTCTGAGAATGATCTGTTTATCATGATGCTGACTGGATACGCAACTGAGTCAGCTGCGAGATTTAGGTATTGGGGTGGGAGGTTGTCATCTGATACAGAGCAGGGTTTCAGCTTGAGCAGTAGTTATTTTATTGAAGAGGTTTGTATGAGCTGAAAGCAGAAAGTAGTGTTGGGGTTGTTTTGTTGGTTATTGGTGTAGTTATGGGCTTGGTCTGTTGTAGGTGGTGTTGAGTTATTTTAGTTAGTGTGTAGGTTTTGGTGGGGGTGCCCTGAGTAAGTTTATGAGGCGAGTAGGTCTGATATGGATTTTATGAAGTATTTGTTGAATTCCTCTGCTATTTGTGACAGGGGGAGGATTGGGTGAAAGGGAGTGATCTTTTTTAGTTCCTGGGTTGAGGAGGTAGTTATAGAGTGCTAACAGTTTTTGGGGTTGTGTTTGTGTTGTAGCTGTAGGTTTGAGTACTAGGTTTCCTTACATTTATCTACTAGTTTGGTAACTTTGTTGTGTAGTGTTTTAAAGGCTTGGAGATTTTGCTGGGTTCCGTTATGTTTCCATTTGTCCCATGCTGTGTCTCTTTGTTTCATAAGGTCAATACAGTTAGTGGTTAATTGTAGGGTTTTTGTTTTAATTATTCTTTTTGTTCGTACAGGGGTGAGACTATCACTTATTTTCAGGAAGGTGTTATTGAAGTATTGTATGGCATTGTTGAGGGGTAGGATTTTTAAGGGTGTCTGGTTAATATTTAATAGTGAATTGTTGAGTGCGTGTTGGTTTAGTCTAGTAGTATTTCTAACTGTTTTTATGGAGTGTTTGTTAGGAAGGTGGGTGGTGACTCTGATGGAAAAAGCTGGAAGTTGGTCTCTTAGTGAGACTGAGATTGTATCCGAGGAGGAGAAATTGGTATGGTGAGATACAAGAATCCAATCTAAGGTGGACTGGCTAGTAAAGTCTTTGTTGAAGCTTGTAGGGTTGGCAATGAGTTGTTTGAAGCCGTACTTACTTATGGTGGGGGAAGTTTGCTGTGATGGTTTGCCAATTCATAGGATGATTGTTTCTACCTTGATGTTATCAATAGTCTAGGACAATATATCTTCCAGGACTGGTATATTATTTCCAGGTGGGATGTAGACTATGATGATACAGATTTTTTTAGAGTTGTTAAGGTTTAGGGTTGTTATTAGTACTTTGGTATTATGGAATTTGGGTATTCTGTGAGGGTACAGAGTTATGTTGCATATGGAGGTATAAAGGAGAGCTATCTCTCCACCTTTCTTTTTTGGTCTGTCCAGTCTGTATATGGCAAAGTTCGGGGGATAAAATTTCGATATCTTTTATGCTGGGATGTAGCCAGGTTTCTGTTAGGGCTAACATATCTGGTTTATTTTGTTCTATCCAAGCATGCAGGGAGGTTATTTTATTGCATATACTTAGGCTGATATTAAATAGGTTTCGGCGCTTTGAGTTTGCTTGTGTGTTTGGTCTGGGGTTTGGGTGTATGTCACCACTCTGTGGTAATTTCAGAATTAGGTAGGAATATAGTGTGTTGAACTTAGTTTTGAGGTTGGAATTTAGGGCAATAAAATGGGATATGATGGTAACATTGTTTTTTATTTTGGCATTCAAGTTGTATGAGAAAGGATAGTAAAATAGTTGAGGGGAGATATTGGAGTAGTGGCTTTGTTTTTGGGGTGGGTTGATGGAGGGTGTTGTACAATAGTTAGCTATAGCTGTTTTATTAGTAAGTGTTGTGGCTAAGCTTAAGAATAGTAGTGCTGTGAATAAAATGGTGGCTGAGAGTATAATACTGTTTGAGGTGTAGAACATTGTAGTGTGTGGGAGGGAGAATAGAATTTAGCCAAGTGCAAGTGATTTGAATTTATACAGTGGAGAGCGGACAGATTTGAAATTGTGCTAGTTTGTTGGGAAGTAGTCTGATTTGTTGGGACTTGATTGTGGGTTGGGTCTCTCCAACTATAAGTCTAAGGGTATGGGGGGTGTGTGGGAGAGGAGGTAGAGTAGGGGAGAGGAGTGAGCCCGAGTGTAGCGAGGGCGAATGTAGCGGGGATACACTGAGGTTGTAACAGGTAAGGAAAAACAAAACAGAAAAAGCAATCAGTAGAGAGAAGATCCAGAAAGTAAAAGAAGGAGACAGATATTAGAAAAATTGGATTCTATTAACTTGGAAGGGTAAGTTTGTCTGACTAGTAATTAATTAAATAATTGTTTAATTAATTGATTTATTGTGTGTAATTGGTCAGTTATCAAGCACTTGATGTATTAATTGGATCAGATGTTACCTTGTAATTTATTCCCAGAAGGCGAAAGGCCGAGGTACCAGAATAAAGTGAATATTCATATAGATCCTTTGGCTAAGCTGATTTTCGTGTTTTTTTCATGTTTTGGTGACTGGTGTATGCATAATGACTAGTAATTTCTGTCAGATATGACAATTATGGCATAGAGTTGGGCAGGTAGAAAAGTGCAAGATTGATAATAGAATGTAATGCTAGCTGGTAAAGAAGAGAAAGAGAAAAAAGAAAAAAAAACACAAATTATGGAGAGGGGCAGTTGGAGCACTAAAGAAGTGAGGTTAAATTGTAGAGCAGTATGTAATGAGGAAAAGAAATACAGTTGTTGGGAATGGAGATGTGGAATGGGTAAGTTCTGGTAGTAAAGTGGAGGCAAAGTACAATTGAATTAGACAGTAACAATACCTGTTTTTACATAGACATACTTTGCTTCCTTAGGTGGTATAAGGAATCTTGAAGGACATCAGCTGGACAAGGATCTGTTTTTAGCCTTGTCTTGACATCCGGGTCAGAAGAGTAGGTTATAGGTACCTTGGGCATAGGATGGCCAAAAGTGGATGTTTATTTCTCTTAAATGCAACAATTAATTTTTGGAAAAAAGTATTTCGGCATTTCCATACCACCAGAACCATGATATAAGATTGCTAAGGGACAGGTTAGTAAAAGTATATAGTATTCATAAATTGTTCCCAATTATGGCTGGTCTCTTGCTCCTTCAAAAAGGATTTAAGTTTTAAAGGTGGGTACCGATAAGGTGTAAGTGTCCACATGACCCAGCTGCATTGTACATATTCATAGCCTTGAGGTTTGCATTTGCACAGTGAAGAGTGCCACAACAACTATATGCAAATTTAGTGATCTCAGGTTATTTTCGATGACTACAGAAATGTGAAGGTGCTTTAAAAACATGCCTGCTTATGGAAAAGTTAAAGAAGCTGTAGTTAATCTTTAAGTATGTATGACGTGCCAGTAACCTTTTTATATGTCTGTGTAACTTCATCTTGTGTTATTGTTTCTGTTTTATAAGTCTAATACAGTAGTATGTATTATAAGTTTAACTCCTATTTTTAGTATTTCTTTTGTGTTGAAATTGATTTCCTTTTTACCTTGTATTTTTTACTCATTTAATGCTTTATGTGATAAATCATTGTTTATTGCCTGTACTGGAGCTTTTCTCCCTGGGCCTCTACTGAAAACGGATTCATGTCCAGCTAGACTAGCCCGGTCAACAAATGTAAAATAAAATAAATAAATAAATAAAATGCTTTGTCATATAAAGTTTTTGTTTAAACGTATACATTCACATTTCATTTGCATGGTGAATAAATCATTACTTTTAAAGTGGGTTACATCTGTTTCTGTTTCTGTGCTATACTTTCAATTATCGTTATTTTAATAATAAACCTGAATGTTATGCATTAATTATTTCTATAAACATTACTTTTACAGTATTGCATCACTAAAAATCCCCTATTTCATTTCTACATAAACAAATCTTTCTGTCTGTGTCATTATAAACTTATGTTAACTTTTGAGTGATTTGGGGTGATGAGGATTGCCAGAGTTTGCAGTACGGGCATTGATTATGCTTCTTGATTATGCAGACTCAGCTGGAGCTGCGGTGGTGCAGCAGTTAGCATTATCGCCTCACAGCAAGAGGTTCTCCAGTTCAATTCTCGGCTGAAGCACCTTCTGTGTGGAGTCTGCATGTCCACCCCGCGGTCAAGTGATGTTTAAAGACATGCAGGTAGGTGCGTGCATGAATGGGTGTGCCTTCTTTGAAGGTTGTGTGTTGGGCTGGCAACTCGTCGCCGTAAAAATCCACTGCCAATCATGAGCGGACTGGAGTTCCACTGTGGCGACCCCTAACCGGGAAAAGCCAAAAGACATTACTTTTATTATGCAGACTCAGCTGTATCTGAGTCCATTGTACCTTTTCCAGTCACAGAAACATTAGAGAATTACGAGGGTTGTTCACATGTAGCTGGGAATTGCTGCTGACTTCGCAGCTGTCCCCAAGGTGTTCACTATTACCCAAGGCCTAGTTACGTCGATAAGTTGACTTGCACATTCACATATTACTGCAATTCATAGAGATAACAGTAAAAAGCCTAATTTGCATATTACATGCATAAATAACCCTGAATTTACATGAATATGTTTATGGCCATCATATTAGCTCCTGATCATTCAAGACAGATGGCAAATGGTTTAGGAAATCGCAAAATTAATTGGGTAAAAAATAAACAGCAAAAATGTTAGAAATTATTATGAAGCAGTTCATTTTTATATTAGATTCTAGTGTTTACTTCTAGAATTGTGTTCTTTATTGATCTGATGGTCAAATGTGGATTACTCATGCCACTACTGATTTAATGAGTGTCATTTATAAATGAAAATTCATGACAGCAAAACTGGAAATGTATATTTAAGTAGTCATAATGGCAATGTCAAAGATATTTTAGAAATTCATTTTGATGGCATGTACTAATTATGCTACATATGGTATAAGTATATAATCTTAAGTGATTATAGCCTGATGTACTGCATTTTCAAGAATGTATTGTTGTGTCAAGATGCATGTTGCTTTATTGGGGGAATTCTGATTGTCACTCCTTAATGAAAAATGAGTGTATACAGGAAAATGTTTAGGGAAGGATACAAATCTATTAGCAAAGTGCTTGCAATACTATTATGAAACATGATGATACTACACAGATTACTGCAACACAACCTTAACCTGTTGGATTGTGACTTTGCATGTGAGTATGAATGTGGGTGCTGTGTCACCAAACATGGTTTTGTACTCATATCTTTCATTTATTTGTGATGAAAATAGACACGCTTTCATTGTTGTATTGCTTGGTTGATGAGTGGGTGAAAAGTTTCAGCATGTGACTTTAGCATGCTGTTTTAGGTATACTAATGATGCAGCAGCAGGCATCCAGACAGAGCAAGGGCAGTTTTAGCCACGAGGAGATCTGTATCCTCATAGCAGCCCTTTGGACATATGGCAAATACCTTTTTGGAAACATGGCACAAACAAGTTGATAGGACAAAGGCCTGGAACTAATGGCTATGGATATAAATGTAGATGGTCAAAGGAACCGCACATTAACGCAGTGGGCCAGTAATATGGTAGGATGTGCTAGAGCAAAGACAAGGCAGAATGCATTTGCTTATAGCAGTACTGGAGGGGACCCCCTACATTTATCCCTTTAACACCTGATGAGGAATACCTCTTTGCTACTTGGGGTGTGGGGGGGAGGAGGTGACTGTGACACAGATCACGATGGCACTGGCCTAATTAGATGTGGTATGGACTGGCTGCTTTCCACATCTACAGTGGCAGCACACATCTACTCAGGAAAGTTGGTTTAATAGCAGTAACTTATTCATAGAGAGAATTGAGTGCTGAAGTGGAATGATTACATGTAACTGATAACAATTGCGGTTAACTAATAAACTCTCCACTTCTGCACATAAGGACAAATAAGGAGAATGAACAGAGCGTCCTGCACACCTTCTTATACAACATACAGTACAGTATACCAGCATTAGATTAGTAATGATTTCAATTAATTATTTATAGGATCAACAGCAAAAATAAACAGTTCCACTGCACCAGTAAATGTAGATGATATTAGCAGCACAGTGGCTAATGATGATAATGATAATATAGTTATATTTATGAGATAGCCTTAGGAAAGTGACACATAGTCACCAAGTTTAATGTCCAGATCTCATACCCCACAATTTGTAAGTAACTGCCAGAAGTGACACCGGATCACAAAGTCAAGTACAGGGTGATATTACACAACATGCTGTACAGGAAGAAAACCTGTGCAACTCTATACCAGTGTCTCCAAACCCACATTAACATTTTCTGGATGATGGCAGAAGTTTAGAGGTAACAGTGTCCACAGTGACATCTTTACAAAGGGGAGCCAGGTGCAGGCATATCTCATAGCTACCCTAGAAAACTTGTACAGCATTGGTTACTGAACAGCAAATGTGCCGTGACATTAGTAAGACTCGCTGCACTGCCATAGAGAGTCAGCTAGAAATGGCCAGAGGTGCCGCAGGGTGTAAGTCATAATTTACAGCAGTATATGCAAATTTTAGAGAGTAGGGATAATGTCAAGATCATGCTCATGTGTAGTATGGTGGCATACAGTGCGGCCATATCCACCTGCATGTGTGCGCTAGTCAGGACCTACCAGAGTCAAATCAGTATCGGTTTTGGAAGGGGCAGAGGATGTGGTACTGTCCAGACACATGAAGGCATATCACATGGCACTCTACAACTGTTTCTCAAGAAGGTAGTGGAAATAGCAGGAGGGATTGAATACAACAAATTTCATGCAGGCCATGTCAGCATTCAACTACATGTGGCAGAAGCTCACATTTGCGGTCGTGGTCCTGCAGATCTGTGAGATTAGTGTCTGTAAGATCACCTGCATCATGTAGGTCATGAGATCGCAGCAAGTCACCATCCAGCCCTCATGACAGCCCCTCCACAAGATCAGATGCAGCTTCACCTAAGTTATCTTTACGAGGTGTCATGAATGGTACATTTGACTTTGACTTACTGTAAATCAAGCTAGCTACAGATACAGCAATGCTTAACTTGAAATGCAGTGCGTTATTAAAAAATAAATAAATAAAACTGAAGGGAAAAAAGTGGACTGTAACCCAGTATTAAGACACCTTGTACCTGCATGTATTTCATTTCAATAATGGTAGTGCTTACTATTAAAGGAAAATTTCTAGAAATAAAGCTGCACTTCATAACATTCAGATTACACTGATTTACACCGTTAATGGTCTAACCGTTATCAATGTTACAGCTAATCACTCCTTAGAAAATCTTAAAAAAGATTATATCGATATACTGCCATTAAACTAGCACTGTTGCCACTTGACCCTCAGCACTGCGCAAATGATGACATCTCTAAGGACACAACCTATTGAATACGAGACAATGAAATAATCTGATGTGCAGTACTTAACAGAGAACAATAATACATTTTCAAATATATATATATATATATATATATATATATATAAATATATATATATATGTATATATACACACACACAAATATATATATATATATATATATATATATATATATATATATATATATATATATATATATATATAAAATAGTTCAAACTGAGTAAACATTGCATGATACAAAAAAGCATGTCATACATTTTCTTTTCAAGTTCAAGTTAGGAATTCATGTGAAATACTGAAACAACACTTTTTATTAAATGTACCATTGCAGGAGACTCAGTACATGCATACTTATGTACACATAGGTTCATAGGTAAGTACTGGGTTAGTTGCCATTATGGGCCATTTTAAGCCTAGCCAGTTTCCCTTTTTGCGGTCAAAATACGCTATCCCATTTGATTATAGATTGGCCTTACCTATCCCAAGGCTGCTAATTATATATTACCCCTAATGAGAATAACTGAGATCATACCACAGATGATTGGAAGGGACCCATTTATGGGATAAAGCATTTAGGAGCTGCCTCTGTCCATTGTTAGTACAGGGTATAATTCTGGGTTAACATTTCTGTTTTCCATACATAGATCTAAGTTACTCTTGAATATGAAGAGGCACAGGGAACTAATAGCTCTGCTGGACCGAGGCACAGGGAACTAATCTAAGGGGGCGGCGAAATCCAACACATTCTGGCTAGGCTTATAGATGCCCTCGGGCAGATAGCGTAGTACTTACCTATGAACCTATGAACAGGGATGAAATTTGTTTTATGTGGATGGGGAGTCTGTTCAGGAGCAGTAGTATCCTCTGTGAGATAAACTTATCCCTCTAAACCATTCTGTTGTTGATGCAGAAGAGCTTTAGATTCCTAGACCATGTGTTTCTGATGTCTGATTTGACTTGCTGATGTGCAGCAAATACATCAGTAATGGGTCGCAGGATGCCTTGTATGTCAGACAAAGGTAACCTCTCAGCAGTACATAGGATACTGAGTATAATGACAGAGCTTTGAGTCGGTCCATGTAAGACAAGTTGTTTAGGCTTTGTATCCTATTATTGGGTGTTCCAGTTGTTGCGTGTCTGGACAGATACATGCCAAAGGGGGCATTATATTCAATGACTGGTCTAATGAGGGCCGAGTAAAGGGGGTATAATGACATCTTTAGATCTAGACAAAAGCCCTTTTTTATAAGCTGTGCAGTATAGAAGGACTTTCTTACAACAATGAACGCATGTTGATCAAAAGTTAAGATACGTTTCCAAATTCCGAATAACTGGGTAACTCTTAGGGATGTACTGTCAATGTGATAGATCCTTGGGGTAGATGACTTCCCAAAGGATACAATAATGCATTTGTTGGCATTTAGTTTTGGTCCATGATTTTGGCACCAGTTATTTATTTGGGGCAAACCTTCCTGCAGGATGGCTAAGTCATTTGAGGATTCAGTGACTGCTCCTAGCTTTCAGTCATCTGCAGACTTAGCCAGAGCCCTGTAGATGCCAAACAGGAGCGGTCCCAGCATAGGACCCTGGACTCTATTGGTGATTAGTCTCTTTCTGGAGAAACTTCCTCTGTTTTGGTTATCTGTGTACAATCTCTGAGCCATTTGACAGTTCAATTAGTGACATAGGGGTTTATTTCAAGTTTATTTAGCTTATCTGCTATGACTTGAGTGGGGGATTGTTTTAAAAACCTTGGGCCAGTTTGAGGTATGTGATGTGTACTGTTTTGCCTTCATTCATCGCTTTGGTGACCTTTTAAAAAAAAATCTACCAAGCTTGAGTAAGCATGACTTGCTCTTGATGAATCTGAACTGAGATGGATCAAAGGTTTGGAGGTCCCCTATATCCTGATAGATTAGTTCCATGATCATTCTTTCCATGGCTTTGCATATGAGGCTGGTCAAACTTATTGGTCTGGAATTGCCTAGGTCTGTGGAAGGTTCTCCCTTATGTGGGAGATTTGTTCTCCATTCACTTGGTACAAAACTTGTATGGAGGCCGAAATTGAACAATGTGGTTAGGGGTTTGACTGCATCATGCTTTGTGCTATTTAAGATGCATCCATGAATATTGTCAGGACTTATCGATGCAGTACTTTTGGCCTTTGATAACACTTTTAGGACTTGGTGTTGTGTGATAGCTGGAGACAAGCCAGCTTCAGGTATATCTTGAGGGACAGACAGAAGAGTGACAGGGGTAAAGTTAAGAGCCGGTAAGTTCACTATATCTTCAGTCTCACAACCTAAGCAAACTATCCCATGCAAAACAGTTAAAAATCTAAGTATTCCTTATATGATGGCTTATGACACTACTGAACAGGAGTCAGTCAGCACTCAGGCAGGACTTTTATAAATGATAATATTTGTATCTTTTCTGAAATAAAAACAGTATTTAAAGATAAGCAAGACTGTCTGATGAACAGTGACAGTAGACTATGCACCATAAAGCATGGCCCAGAGATATCACTGCATTCATCAATCATACTTTGTGTTTTTACAATAAAGGAAACACTAACCTGAATGTCATGGTCCATTGTTCTGGACTAGATGCCACCTCTTTACCTGTGCAGACTTATGGCATGCACAAACCTGCCGCATGGGATTCCTTACTACTGTTGCCAGCTGGTCAGCATTATTCATATTTGGATTAGGACATGGAGCTGCAGTGACAGTATGGATCACTTCACTAGCAGACCAGCACATGGTTATGTTATGCAAAATGCAACATGAGGTAAAGATCCTGCATGCAGTAGCTGGGTTGTACTGAAGGGCACCTCCAAACTCATCCAGGAACCTACATTGACTATTCAATGTACTTAAGACCATCTCAGTGACAATACAGGTCTGGGATAGGGCTGTATTAAAATTATCTTCTGCAGCTCCACTTGGATTTCTCACTGATGTCATAAGCCATAACTCCAGTGGATATCCAGCATCACCTGTAAGACAACAAAAAAAAAAGGAGAGAAAGTGGGCAGACAAAGAAAAACTAGTTTAGTATTAAGCAATACATTTTTACCACAAATAACAGTTAAGTAAAAAAAAAAAATATATATATATATGTTTTCACTTACCAACAAGATGACCAGTGGGCATCCTACTATGCAGGAAGAGGAGGCAGAGTGAGATAGTGTTCCGGACATGGGAATCATGTACACTGCCAGATGCTGGGCAGCCATGTTGGTGATGCACCTCCATGCATCACACACTGCACGGCAATTGATGGAATGATAGCTCTTCCTGTTGTGGTACTGCTCCTATCATGGACCAGATAGGGTGCTAATTGCAACATGGCTGTAGTCTATTATACCAAGCACCTCAGGGAAATATGCCACACCTTAAAAGGCCCACATAGTTTGGGCTCAATCCTGAGGTGACACATTGAAATCGATGTACTGATCCACATGTGTCATCCAGGAACAGCTGAAGTACTCTCAAGGCAGAAGTCTGTGAGATACCCAGTGTGTCCCTAATCTGTCTCTGGAAGGTTCCTGTGGTAAGTATAGTGAGTGCTATACATACCTTGATATCTACAGGGATAGCAATGCCGCACCCCCATGACCTTAAGGGGCCATACATACTCACTAAGACCCTTACAATACCCCTGCCCACTCTGAAACTGTCAAGAATTTCCTGATTATCAAAATTGTAATATATCATTCTCTGCTTATATCGCCACCTTCTTGGCCTGCAAGCACCGTTGGATGCCTGTGGTTTTGGCTTGGCCAAGACAAGCAACTCACACAGGGAAATAGCAAGGCTAGCAGCAAGGGAATGCATCTTCATGGATTGCAAAGTTGATAGAAAAGGCACTATTTTGCCTTTTCTAATGATTCTGAGGACATAAATTTCCACTATGTATCACTCTTGCTGTGGAAAAGCGCAAACAGCGAGAATATCATTTATAATTTCACATAATGATTTTGAATACCACCCTAAGTATCTGATGCATTGTGTTTTTTTGTGCTCCTTTCTAGTCTATATTTACTTCCCTGAGAATAATTTCCTTATGGTGTTTTGAAAGCTTGAGTAAGCTATTAACATATTTTGTATGAGGTTTGCTGAAGACAGTGGTGGGATGTGAACATTAGCTAAAAATATTTTGGTATGCTTTGAATAAGTAGCCAGTTTAGATTACTGTCAGAGGCAGCATCACTCTTTCCTTTCAATGATGTTGAGAGATTGGATCCATCAGAGAAAGAGGTGTAGCTTACACTTATTTCTTTAGAAAATCATGTTTTATTAAAATTAATGTTAATGTTGTGCTGACAACTTTATAGTTTAAAAAGATAACGATTGGTGCAGGAGGATATAATTTCATAATAAAAGTAATAATCAAAGAAATGTACTCTCTTTTACTTACATCTGGAAGACTTAGTTTTGGGTTTCAAATGTAAGGGAAGAGCAATTACCCTTTCGTGTCTGAAGTTATGGTCAGTAGAAAGTTGTGCATCAGAATTTTTAAATCAACACTATTTATTCCATACTGTCTGCTGTTGTAAATGAATGTTACAAAGGCTTAAATGGAGATTGATATACTATGTTTATATACAGTGAAGTCCTGCATGTTTCACTGCACATCTTGTAGTTGTAGTTCATTTGTTGCTGCGAATGAGGAGTAGATCGTTCTTAGTTTACCAGTTTGTATAAAAGAAACAATGTAGGAAAGGGTAGGGTATAGCAGCAGATCACAACAAGAGTAGCAATGCTATGTGGAAGAGGAGTTACTGATCCAACAAAACTACCAGAAAGAATCAAAGTGTTTGCCAGGAAGCCAACCATATATCAAGCATTTAAGGTTTATTTAAAAAAATCAGAGTCAGCAACATGCAAGTAGTAAGTTGCATTTAAAAACACAAAAACATAAAGCACTAGGGAAGTTGTAAGTTATATTTAGAAATTGCTTTCATAAGGCAGACACCAGAGGAAGCAGTACAGCTGCAGTCAGCTCATAAGTTAACGGCCATGTTGGAAATAAGGTAGTGTTTACTATTCTAAGGTAGCTGAACACAAGACGTAGAGTCTTAGTGTTACCATTAGAGATTGCTGACGAATATTAGCAACGTTTATGTTTTGGGGAGCAGTTCCTTACTTTCCTTAGCAGGCAGACTAGTAAAGGGAAGTTGTGTATAGAACAACTAGCACAAAGTCAGCTGGTGCTCTAATTAAAATAAAAAAATGTAGTTTCAGATTTGTTCAGCTACTTTAGAGAGCTTGCATTGGGCTGCTGTTGTAGGGAATGCTTCTTCAAAGATGTGTGCCTGTTGTAAATGTTCAGTCACTAATACTGTACCTTCATCTCCAGCCTGCGCGTTAATTATTACAATTGGATGTCCCTGAGCAAGTTATTTTAGTGAATACTCAAAGGATAGTTTTCCCCTTTTTAAGAAAAAGGAAGTATGTTTTCTGTGTATCTTTGATATAAGTGCTTACCTTTTGTCATTGTACTATTAAATATGCATTGGTACAGGCTGTACCTTTTTTACAATACACCTGTGTTTTTATATGGCTTTAATGAAATTTCACAAAATACTTCTCTTCTGGAGCATACTTATTGAATAAGGATTTTGAAACATACTGTTTATTATATTTATCTTTACACATTTACATGCCTAAATTCATGTGTGAATTTCCATTGAAATAGATTCATAGGCAGAGAACTTACTCAGGTTTTCACATTCATTCATGTAACTAGGAACCACATAATTTAAATGACCAGTGAAGTTTTAAAAGATTGAATGTTTCATTCAGTTTTCGAGTAGGAGAATGCCAATATATTTGACAAATCAGCTGCTGTTTTCTTTATCATTAGCTATATTAAGCTTAAAAAAACTTTAAGGTAAAGTTTGCGGTGCAGTGATTGTTGCAGCTATGGGTCTATAGCATTTAAAGAAATGAATGGAATTTCACAATTCTGGTGTAATTATATAAGCTTTATAGGGACGAAAGGAGAAGGAAAATATCTAGGGAACTGAAGACAGTTAGCACTAATAATATTAATGTCAGTCAGAAAATATGCCTGCACTATATCTGCTCATGTAACCTGAGCTCATAACACAAATGCATAGCTATAAATCATTGTATTGCACGGTTTCATGTCTTTAGATTAGCTTCCTGAATGTTGAGTGCTATAACATCGACAGTCAGAAAATTAAATTTGAAAATGAAAAAAATAAATAAACAAATAAAACAGTTGTTTTTTTGCACCCCAACATCCCCTGCTAATTATCTATACTAACTCCAAGATTGCACTATGGTGGGGAAAGGGCCGATTCCGTAATTCTCACTGTACCATGATCACACAATGCAGGTTTCCTGTTTCTCCCTAAATGTCGACATTTCTTACATTGATGTTTAGAGTTTGATGTTCTGACTCTTGATGGATGTACCCATATTTTACAAGTAAAAATAATTAGGAATTTGTATATTAAGCCCTCAATCACATTAGCAATGTGAGAAAATGCTATATTTTGTATAATCATTTTTTACGGGGGGATTCCCCCTGTACCTAAACAACTCCCACTCCTACTTATTCTCAGTTTGAAGTTTGTTATGTCTTAGAAAAAGAGACATCACTGAAAGGCAATGTAAAACATGCCTCACTCTTTCTCTAGCATCTACAAAACTACAGTAGTTTTTAATTGAATGCATATGAGCTAAAACGAATCATGCTCATATTTATCTCAAATAATAACATTACTGATCATCTGAACAACAGAACATTTAAGTAGCTGACATATGAGTGTGTTCCAAGAAATGGATTGGGAGCAATAAAATATTTGTAAAAAGGATACAGTTGAAGGATAGTATGGATTTTAAATTATTTGTAAGAAGAAATGTATGGTGTATGCAAAGGAAAAGATATTAGGAAACCATTCTTAGTAGTACAGTAAAGGGTAGGGAGACACTATTATTAGAGAAAGCTCTTCAGAGAAAAGTCTCATGATGTAGCCAAGCCATTTGACACTATTACCAGGATGTGCTATATGGAGTTTCTGAGGTGTTTTGTGTTTGGTCACATGATAATTACTTTTTTAAAAAGTATTAGCTGTGTTACTAAAGTAGCACCTTTGATGATTAGATTGGAGGGGGATAAGACTAAAATAGAGAATGTCATGGGAGAGGGCTGTTTGGATTAGTAATGAATGTAGTAATATGCAGAATTAAAAAGCTGTTAGAAATCCGGAATTGGAAGATTTATAAATGTCAGTATGCATGACCTGCACAGATTATTTGATTTTAACAGTGACATGCATGGAGTGGTTTTCCTTGTCTAATAGATATAGTGTAGACAGAATTAAAATAGCAAGATTAGATTTCAGCCGAAATAAGGCTGTAAGGGAAAGTAAGGGTAACTAAGATTTGTTTTAAAGAAAGAGAAGTTAAACATTGAGTTTTACATTTGGTGACAGAGAAGTGAATGAGACAAAATAACTGGGAAAATAAAAAACTGTGAATTAGTGGATAGCATATAATAAATCACATAGAAATAAGGTGTTTTGTTAAACTGGTGGTATTTGCTGAGGATAGTTATAGAGGAGACAGTTTAATTTACCTGAAGAAATAGTGAAGTAATGGTGAGTTTGAATTTTCAGCAAGATGAGTCATATTGTAAAACTGGTATTTTATATACAAAAAAGTGAGTGGAAGGGGAATTTGGTATAATAAATCCAGTTGTTCTATATGCCTCACTTAATCCACTCAGTGCATTTTATATACTAGTGCAATTCAATGTAAAATTATATGGATCATCTGAGCTTGAGTAGTGAGTGACCCATATTCTGGAAAAGCCAGCTAGGGAGGGTGGGAGTGACTGGCTAATATCAACTCACCCATATACTGGGTTGGGAGAAGGCAGCCAATTTGGCTGCAGTACAGACATCAAGTGGAGGCTGGGTGTTGCTGTAAGGCAACATGACTGCCTAGGGATAAGTAGCCACCATGTAACATGTCTATATGTTGTAATCAAGAGTTGGCACATACACACAAGAGTGCACAAATCAAATGTTAGTATTGTGGGAACCCCACTTGTCAAGGAAGCAATAGGGCAATTGTAGTTAGGGTAAGGAAAACCCTAAAGTCTTAAGGCTTGATACAACTATTGGAGCTAGCATCTGCAGTTTTTCCCAGTCCAGGGACAATTGTTATCCTGCTGTCAATCATCTGCCTATTTGGGAGTGGCTTCTGGTCTGTCAGGAAAGCTGGATGTTTAGACTGAGGTGAATGGGGACAAATGGAGATCCAACTGGTTAACTGATGGTCAAAGCAGACTTATGGAGAAAAAGATTCAATAAAAAAGAAGGGCAGAGTCTTAAGTACATTGCTTATAGTAAAATATAATGTAGCATGAGTGAGCATAAGTTATGGTAAAGCTAAAAAGGTTGCTAATAGTTTTATTATGTATAATTTACGGAAAGAAAATTAAGGCTGTAAAAAATCAATATTGATAATATTTGCATACAATGTAAGAATGGTACGAACAGATTATGGAACCATACTAATTAATGTATGAGTGAGATGTTAACTACATATGCAAATAACATTAAACAAAAAAAAAGTGGAAAAGAGATTTGTGAATTTAATTTTATGAGGAAATTACTATATAAAAGAATTCCAATAAAAAGAGTGAAAAAATATAATTACTTAACAGAAAGGTGATGTTTATGTAAAGGATGTAACACAACAGAGTCATACGAGTATAATTTGTTTCTTTAGGGTGTTATTTAGTTGCTCAGAACTGAATTGATCACTTCACATTTGAGAGAACATAACTTGTTATATATCTGCTGACTCCATGTTGGAATGGTATTTGTTTGTTTGCACTGCAAGATCAAAGGCTCCCAGAGAAAGAGCAAGGCAGTTTTGTATTTTATTTTACTGATTTTGTCTTCTTCCAAGATGTAACAACCTCACTGCGAGAATTAGTGAGAATTTTAAAGTTTTTTGAATTTTTGAATTTTGAAGCTCTCGCATGGGGGTGAAGGCTTGTTTACCTCCTGTAAAAATGTTTATTAGATGATGTTAAGTTGTCCATCTCGCCTTCATTCTTGCTGGATGGGTTCGGAGCCGACCTCGGCTCCGACTCGGCCATTCTAAAAGCTCGAGAGTTGGTTCCACCGGCTCGAGGCTCCCCTTATATCCCACAATGCAAGGCGGTATTACCTCAGATCTCGTTTGCCGCTACAGCGATCAAGGTGTTTGGTTTCTACCGGCTTCAGGTCAGTTATTATAGAGTAATCTATAGTCTATTTAAACCCCTTTAATTTAACTTATTATAGTTATTTCCCTTAAATTAGTGGATTTAGACCCTTTTCCTTCTGTTTATCCACCTTTTTTCCACAAAGAACTTATAAGTTCTTCCCACAGGCCTTCGGGCCCTTCCATCCCCTTAATGGAGTGTATGTGTTTTTTGTTAGGGATCTAGAAAAACTTGTGTAAAGTGTAATTTTTTTTTCTAGTTAAACTTGTGTAAAGTGTAATCGGTGTGTTTGAGTGTGTGTGTGTGGTTACACTTTCCTTGACAATGTCTAAGGACTCGAAGGTCTCAGGCTTCAAGAAGTGTGACTCGTGCTGTCAGAAAATGTCTCTGACAGACGGTCACACTTCTTGTGTGTACTGCCTGGGACCTTTACACCTGCAGGACTCTTGTGCTGTATGCCATGGCTTCAGCCCTAGAGTCCTGCAGGAAAGAAAAAATAAACTCCTTTTAAGAGGTTTGCTTAAGCCTGAGGGTTCCCTTACTGCTACTTGGGGCAAACCCTCTAAGGCTTCTAGGTCCTCGACTCCAGCTTCTGAGTCGAGGCCTAAGGCTTCGAAACCTCCTGCTACATCGGCTCCGGCTGGAGCCGATGAGTCTCAGACTGCAGCTTCTGTGGTTTCCTCGGCTCGGGCTGGAGCCGAGGCATTGGAAATTCCTGTGTTGGCTCCGATCAGACCATCGGAGCCGACATCTAGAAAGAGGTCTAGGTCACCGTCCCTTGGCTCTGTTCATTCGGCTCCAGCATCTCCCTTGCTGTCTGAACGGAGCCATAGATCTCACTCCTCTAGGTCATCGAGGCTTTGATCATGAACTTCACAGGGTAGTGAGTCGACTTCTTAAGTCCGAGGCACTGGCCCAAATGCTTCAGAGCCCGACTCATCAGTCGATGCTTGACCCTGTCCCTCAAAATGTTCCTCCTCTGACTCCCTTGAGCTCGGAGCCGGGGCATTTCGGAACCGAGACTGTGGTAGCATCGGAGCCGATACAATTGTCTTCGGCTCCGTCGTCGGGTCCGATTTCTTCCTTGGAAGAATCTCGGCGCCGGACTTCCCTCGTCGGCTCCGAGGGGGTGAGTGGCATTGGACCCTTGTCCGACCCCGCTCTCCCTCTCGGTGCCTCGGCGCTGGTGAGTTCGGCTCCGACATTGGCCTCGGAGCCATCACTGTCGGTGCCAAGGGGGGTTCTCAGCTTTTGGGAGCGGGGACATCTGGCTCTGCCTGACAGGGGTGCATTCGAGGTCATGCGGAGTGTGTTGGAACCTTGTTCAACTCCACAGTCAGCTCCGTCCGCCCCTCCCTCTTCGGTGCCTCAGGTTATGTCTACTCACTCCCTCATCCCAGACCGCAGAGAGCCAGCTCCTCAAGAATCCCCTGTGGGGATCTCATCCTCTTCCGAGGCCTCTCCTGAATTGGCAGGGGAGCCCCCTAGGAAGAGAAAGTGTAAGAGGAAGCACATAGACTCACCTGAGTCTGTCACCTCTGACACAGATTTAGAGGATTCGAGGGTTCCCCGTTCCCCTTCTGAAGATGTCTCATTTGCAGACATTCTAGAAATCCTGAAACAGAGGGAAATTGGCCAGCCCTTAACCCTTCGGAGGATGAATCTGTGTATCTTGAGGCATTTGGCTCTCGCCCTTCCACCTCCTGGGTGTCCCCCCCCTTTGACCCCCTCATGCAGGTGGTAGCAAAAAAGGCTTGGACAGCTCCTGACTCAGTGGACCCCACCCCCAGGAGACCTTCAAAGTTTATCACAGCACCAACAGATAAACAATTTCTGACCAAGGGAGTTTCTGTGGATGCTATGGTGGTAGCTGCTGCCACTAAGAAGGAACTAGCTGATCCTTCGGTGCCTGTCCATCCTCCTAACAAGGAATCTAGGTCTATGGACAGGTACGGGAAGCGGATGTTTTCGTCAGCGACCTTTGCTATGCGTTCGCTGAACTACCTATGTCATTTCACTCGTCTTCAAAGAGATTTGATCAAGGAAGCGAGTGACATGTTGAAGGATCCTACAGCTGCGGGTTTTCAGGACAAGATGAATGCTCAGCTGGCTACCCTAAATTCTATAGCTAACTCCTCCATGCGCCTCCTTTCATATGCGGTCGATGGAGCGAGCAGAGCCGCAGGGACAGGTGTTGCCTTACGCCGGCATGCCTGGATGCGGCTATGCAATTTTGCGGACCCCTTTAAAACGTCTTTCACTAATTCCCCGTTTGATGGATCATCTCTCTTTGGTCCTCAAGTGAAAGAAACCTTGACGAGGTGCGAGACGGATGGCAAAACTCTTTCTGCCGTCGGAGTCCGTTTTTCTACTCCTTCTAGGCCTTACCCCAAAGGCCAGAAAGGTGGGAAAATGTGGTTCCGCAAACAATCTCAAGGGACTTTGCCTGACGCACAGAGTCGGTTCCCCTCCAGAGGCAGAGGGGGGAACAATAATGGTAGACGTCGCCCTAGAGGCGGTCCGCAGAACCAGGGCAATCGAGAAACTTTTTCCGATAAGCCCTTCCAGCATCCCTGAGGTGTTGCCCGACTGTCCACCTTCGGAGGCAGTCGGGGGAAGATTGTCACTGTACCCAGAAGCCTGGCAATCCCTAACTCAAGACAAGTGGGTACAGTCCATCATTTCCGAAGGCTATTCCATTCCGTTCTTTCGTATTCCAAATCAATCAAAAAAATCCCTTCCAGATGTTCCACCCGCTCAAAGGGATCAAGCAGCGTTGGAAATTTCAAAGTTGCTTGCAAAAAGAGCCATTCAGCCAGTGCCAGCAGACCAGCAAGGATCCGAAATCTACTCCAAATTCTTTTGGTTCCAAAGAAAACAGGGACTGGAGACCCATTTTGGATCTCAGTATCTTGAACAAGTCGGTCAAGAAAACAAGATTTCGGATGGTCACGCTACAATCCATCCTACCCCTTTTGGGAAAGGAAAACTGGATGTGCTCTATAGACCTCCAGGATGCGTACTATCATATAAAAATGAACAGACGCTCCAGGAGATTTCTCTGCTTCCGGCTGGGAACCAGTCACTTTCAATTCAGAGCCCTGCCCTTTGGTCTCACCACTGCCCCCCGGGTGTTTACCAAATGCATGGCAGTGGTAGCTTCTCACCTGAGACGTCAAGGATTCCAGGTGTTTCCATATTTGGACGACTGGCTCCTCACAGCTCCTACCAAGCATCTTCTTCTGATGGCCAGAGACTACACCTTTCGCATTTGTCAAAAGTTAGGCATATCAATAAATTGCGAAAAGTCTGTTTTGTCGCCTTGTCGTGCTATTACCTTCTTAGGCGCAAATCTAGACACAGTCAACATGTCTGCGAGACTAACAGACCAAAGAATAGCAGACATACGCAAACTGGTCTCCCTTCTCTTCCACAGCAACAGAGTCAAAGCCAGATTAGTTCTGAAAGTACTGGGGATTATGGCGGCTGCTATCCCTCTACTTTTATTAGCCAGATTCCACATGAGAATCCTTCAATGGATGCTCTTCACACAATGGTCATACCAACAACTTCCGATGTCCCACACCATTATGATTACGCAAGCATGCAAGAATCATCTTCTTTGGTGGATGTCTTCCCCTCAGCTCTCCCTGGGAAGACCCTTCGTTCCTTCCCCTCCGGTTGCTACTCTGACAACGGACGCCTCCCTGATCGGGTGGGGGGGGCATTATCAGGGCAGAACAGTCCAGGGCATATGGCAACCAGACGAATGCCACTTGCATATAAATGTTCTAGAGATGAGAGCAGTGCTTTTAGCGTTGCAAGCCCTTCAAGACTCTCTTCCCTTGGGAACGATAGCAATCCAGATGGACAATATGTCTGTAGTGTGGTATATCAGCAAACAAGGCGGAACCAGGTCCTATCCCCTATGTCGAGAAGCACTCAGACTGTGGCAATGGGCGATTTCTTCTCAGCGTTTTCTGATAGCAACGCACATCCCCGGGAAGTCCAATCTAATCGCGGACAAGTTGAGCAGAGCTATCCTCATGCCTCACGAGTGGTCTCTGAAAGAGTCTATTCTGGAGAAAATTTTTCTCAAGTGGGGTCAGCCTTGCTGTGACCTTTTTGCTACTCCCCAAAACAGCAAGTGCAGAGATTATTTCACCCTATTCCCGTTACCAGGCCAGCCCAGCAGAGACGCTCTAGTCCAAGTTTGGCCCCGGGGACTTCTGTATGCATTTCCTCCCTTCCCACTAATCTCTCAAGTGATACAGAAAGCTATCGCTCAGAAGGCCTCATTGATCCTCATTTCTCCTTACTGGCCTCGACAGGTTTGGTTCCCCTTTCTACATCAATTTCTGTTGGAGCAACCTTGGCATCTGGACCTAGTTCCAGACCTTTTGATCCATCAATCGGGTCAATTACATCGCTCCCTCCCCTCTCTGAACCTCACTGCTTGGTTCCTCCAATTCCAACCTTAGCCAGGCTTCCTCAAATATCTCACTGTGTTCGAGATATTTTGATAGCTTCCCATAAATCTTCCACTAGGAAGATTTATCTTAGTAAGTGGAAACGCGTTTACTATTGGGCTCAAGGAAGGGACATAGATCCTTTCACTGCTTCCATCCAAATAGTCCTTGAATTTCTAGCTGAACTCTTCCATGCAGGTTCATCTCCTTCTACTCTTAAAGTTCAATTGGCAGCTATTTCTAACTTTCATGTGGGCATTTCAGATTCTGCCATCATGTCCCACAAGCTTTGCAAACCTTTTTTGAAGGGAGTTTTTCTTCTCAGACCTCCTATAAGAAATCCTCCTCCTTCTTGGGACCTTAATTTAGTTCTCACATCTTTGATTCTCCCCCCTTTCGAACCTGCAGCTTCCTGTTCATTGAAATTGCTATCCTGGAAGACTGTCTTTCTGGTAGCCATTACTTCAGCTAGAAGGGTCTCAGAACTTCATGCACTCAGCAGTCGACCACCATATCTATTGTTTCATAAAGACAGGGTGTCCTTATGAACCAATCCATCTTTTTTACCTAAAGTAGCCTCTGCGTCTAACCTAAATCAAAGCATTGACCTCCCTGTGTTTTTTCCTAACTATTCTAACAGGTCTGAACAAAAATTGCATTGGCTAGATGTTCATCGTCAGTTAAGGTATTATTTGGATAGAACCAAACAGATCAGGAAAACTGACCAGTTGTTTGTCTCTTATGCAGAAGGCAGAAAGGGACTTTCAGTTTCGAAGGTATCACTCTCCAGATGGCTAACATCTCTGATTTCCTTTGCTTATGAAATTAGACACCAAAAGCTGCCTAACAAGCCTAAGGCCACTCCACCAGAGCTTTGGCAACTTCTATAGCCTTCCAAGACAGGCTGCCTGTTGACACCTTTTGTGCAGCGGCTACTTGGGCTACTCCTCACACTTTCATTTCTCATTATAAGTTGGATTTAGCTTCTGGACATAGAGCTAATTTTGGTTCCACTGTTCTCAAGAGTCTGTTCCGATAGGCCACCCGGGACAAGGTGCTAGGGACGCGGTCCCATCCAGCAAGAATGAAGGCGAGATGGACAACTTAACATATAGAAGTTATGTTCTTACCATAACGTTCCATGTTAGTTGTCTTCTTCTCGCCTTCTTTCTTCCCCACCCTCCTTCCCCCTAGCCTGGACAGACCTAGAGGAGTTTGATTGTGACCTCTTTTTCTACCACCTCTATTGTATATAGGTATATGCTATTCTTGCATATATGCCTTTCATCAGGTTTCAGGTCACATTCTTCCCTTCCTTTTTTATAGAGGTGGGTTTTTCCCCTTTTTTCCAGTGGTTCTGGAGTTACTTTTTGGCTGGGCCTAGCTTACAAACGAGATCTGAGGTAATACCGCCTAGCATTGTGGGATATAAGGGGAGCCTCGAGCCGGTGGAACCAACTCTCGAGCTTTTAGAGTGGCTGAGTCGGAGCCGAACCCATCCAGCAAGAAAGAAGGCGAGAAGAAGACAACTAACATGGAACATTATGGTAAGAACATAACTTCTATTTTATTTACACACTGAATTTATAGGAGACTTTTCAGGATCTTGTACACATTTTAGATGTTTTTGTGTTCTGGAGCTGTAAGTTTTCATGCATTTGCACATAGTTTAATTTTATACCCTTTGCTTTTGATGTTATGTAGAGGATATATATACAGTGGATATAAAAAGTTTACACGCCCCTGTTAAAATGCCAGGTTTTTGTGATATAAAAAATGAGACCGCAATAAATCATTTCAATACTTTTCCCACCTTTAATGTGACCTATAACTTGTACAATTCAATTGAAAAACAAGCAAATCTGTTAGGGGAAAAATATAAAAAATAAAAAACGTAAAATACGCTGGCATAAGTGTGCACAACCTTAAACTAATACTTTGTTGTGTGTGCACACCCTTAAACTAATGCTTTGTTGAAGCACCTTTTGATTTAATTACAGCATTCAGTTTTCTTGGGTAGGAGTCTATCAGCATGGCACATCTTAACTTGCCAATATTTGCCCACTCTTCCTTGCAAAAGTGCTCCAAATCTGTCAGATTGCGAGGGCATCTCTTTTGCACTTTTCTTTTCAGGTCACCCCACCGATTTTCTATTGGATTTAGGTCTGGGCTCTGGCTGGGCCATTCTAAAACTTTAATTTTCTTCTGGTGAAGCCATTCTTTTATTGATTTGGATGTATGGTTGGGGTCATTGTCATGTGGAAAGGTGAAATTCCTCTTCATCTTCAACTTTCTATCAGACGCCTGAAGGTTTTGGTCCAAAAGTGACTGTTTCTTGGAAATGTTCATAATTCCCTACACCTTGAATAAAGCCCCAGTTCCAGCTGAAGAAAAGCAACCCCAAAGCATGATACTGCCACCACCACGTTTCACCGTGGGGATGGTGCTGTTTTGGTGATGCGAAGTGTTGTTTTTGTGCCAAATGTACCTTTTGGAATTGTGGCCAAAAAGTTCAACCTTGGTCTCATCAGACCATAACACATTTTCCCACATGGCTTTAAGAGACTTGATGTATTGTTTTGCAAGTTTAGCCAGGCTTGGGTGTTATTCTGTGTAAGAAAAGGCTTCCATCTTGCAACCCTACCCCATAGTCCAGACATACGGAGAATAAGGGAGATTGTTGTCACATGTAGTACACAACCAGTACTTGCCAGAAATTCCTGCAGCTCCTTCAGTGTTGCTGCAGTTCTCTTGGCAGCCTCCCTGACCATTTTTCATCTTGTCTTTTCATCAATGACTGTCTTTACTGTGTTCTATGGTATATCTAATGTTGTGGAAATTTTTTGTACCCTTCTCTTAACTGATATCTTTCAACAATGAGATCCCTTTGATACTTTGTAAGCTCTCTGCGAACCATGGCTTTTGCTGTAGCAGGCAACTGAGTAAATGTCAGGAAAATCCTACTAGGACAGCTGAACTTTATTTGGGGTTAATCAGAGTCTCTTTAATTGATGGCAGGTGTGTACCCAAGAAGACTGAATGCTGTAATTAAATCAAAGGGTGCTTCAACAAAGTATTAGTTTAAGGGTGTGCAGACACAACTAAGCATTAGTTTAAGGATGTGCACACTTATGCAACCAGCGTATTGTACGTTTTTTGTTTTTTATATTTTTCTCCCCAAACAGATTTGTTTATTTTTCAATTGAATTGTACAGGTTATAGGTCACATTAAAGGTGGGAAAAGTTTTGAAATGATTTATTGTGGTCTCATTTTTTTATATCACAAAAAATGGCATTTCAACAGGGGTGTGTAAACTTTTTATATCCAGTGTGTGTGTGTGTGTGTGTGTGTGTGTGTGTGTGTGTGTGTGTGTGTATGTACTGTAACAGTATTAAAAGTTTTTTTCTATAGTTTTAAACTACAGATAATTGGGAAAGGTAGTATGGAAATGATAAATTACAGTTATGTGTGTTTGCAAATAAAAAAACAAAGGTTGATAGAATTCTGTTTAGCTGTTTATGTAGAATATAGAATGAATGGTATGAAAAAATCTTCAGTAATACAATTAAAGATAGAAAGAGAGAGAGAGTAAATTATAGCAACATTAATGAAGATAGGATGGCAAAAGTGTTTTTTATTGTATGATTACACTTTGTAACTGTATGATTTGTGAATATAATGCTATTATTTCTTGTATGCTGTATGTTAATTTTGAGAAAATCATCCGATCTCTACAAACTCAAGGGGATGGGTTCTCAATTTAACATCCCAGCAAAGGTATGATATCTCATAAATATAGAACCCTACCAGCAATGTTGTACTGAAGTTTCAGCACAACATGTAACCAAGCACCTAGTGAGAGGCTAGAACCCACAGCTTTTTGATCTACCTAGCATCAAAAGTGAGTGTGCAGCCTGCTTAACAACTGGCACTACAATGAAAGAATGTACTGTTCATTTTTTTTTTTTTTTTATAAAGAAACTCTCTCACATCTGGTCTGTGTTTTAGGAATATTTTTACAGGGAGTTTATAGCTATTTTGACTCCATTTTCTCTACTCCAGTTTCAGCTTTATCAGTTTCCCCAGTGATTAAAAAAAAAATCAAAAATAGCATGTAAGAGTGAAGAAAGTATATGTAAATCTGACACTAAAGAAAAGAAAGCTAAATTGTAGTGTAATATGCTTAAGAAAAGTGATGTTTTGTTTTATTGTCCCAAAATGATGTTGTTGTTTGTCTTTCGACTTTTCCGAGTTAGGGGTCGCCACAGCAGAACTCCGGTCCGCTAATGATTGGCAGTAGATTTTCACGAACACCGAGGTGTCAGCTCGACGATCAACCTTCAACGAAGGCATGCCCATTTACGCATGTCTTTCAAACGCCACCCAACCGTGGGGAGGACATGCAGACTCCACACAGAAGGCACTCCCCGCACTCCAGCCGAGAATCGAACGGGAGAACCTCTTGCTGTGAGGCAACAATGCTACCGCTGCACCACTGCGGCATTTTATTGCCCCAAAATGATGACTACAGAAAATGATTTTATTAGAGACTGCAAACCATGTTCACTTTCTGATTGGGATGATTTTAACAAATGTACTTTTTCCACAACTTTAATTGCAGATGTATGGCATTTTACTACTGTCCATTCTACCCATTTTCATTTACAAGAAGCTAGTCTGGATTCATCAGAGTGTGTGATTTGTATTCTTTTCAGTTTGGGTGCCTGTATTAAGTATGTAGTACCAGCTCTCCATGTCCATTCTAATTACAAAAGGAAGTATTCTAGCATTCTTATTTCTTCCTGTGCCCTTCACCACCATTTATTCCCTGAGTTCCAGTGGAGTTTAAATTATCTTCTTTTACCTGATACAGTTTTAATTTACTTAATTACTAATACAGTTTATAGGAAGCCAGCTAGCTTTTTCAGTGGCCTCCCCACTGCATACCAGAAGCAATATATAGGCCGGAAGGTCCATGATATTGACAACAGCATAATTTTACTGCATGACTATTTGGATGTCAGTTTATGTTCAGTGTGGCAGCAAGGGATATGAATGTTATGCTGAGCAATAGCTTAGTCTGCTTGCCATGTGAATGAAAAGCCAATGATCAGACTCTGGACATGGCACTGGGTGATAGTTAATCTTGAAGTCTGTTTAAGAGAGTGCACAGTGTGACAACCTGTATACCTTCAACCTGAGAAATACATTGAGATGGAGAACAAGGCAATGACAGTGCTGGGATGCATGGCCTGATAGATTGGTGCCCTGCCGAAACATAGTGCAATGTATAACTATGACAGTACCATGTATCATACTTAGGGTACACAGCATCAGCAGTTTGTGAGTGCTGCACACTTACAGAGTCATGGCAGTTAGGGCAGCACCACATCTCATAGCTCAAATGAACAACTGCATGGAGGTAGGGCAAAACCACACCTCATGTTTAGACTGCAAAACTCCATGGGAAATAGGGCAGGACTACATTTCATAGGGCAGCAGCACACCTCATAGCTCTAGTGCACAGCTCAGTGAACGTTAGGGCAGCAAGACATCTAATAGTTCATGTACAAAATTCCATTGAGGTTAGGGCGGTACCACAACTCCCAGTCAGAGTGTACAGCTTCATGGGAGTTAGGGCAGAACCACACCACATCATTAGGGTGCACATGGATATTGGGGCAGAACCACATGTCATTGTTAGGGTGCACAGCTTCACGGAGTTATGTCAGAACCACACCTCATTATTAGGGTGCACAGGTTCATGGGAGTTAGGACAGAGTCACACCTCATTGTTAGAGTGCACAGCTTCATGGGAGTTAGGGCAGAACCACACCTCATTTGGGTGCACAATACACAACTCGTAAATACATAGATTGTTACTAGGCTAACAATCCGGGGGGGGGGGGTCTTTCTAAGCCTAGCCAAGTTTTCCTGAAAGAATAATGACATCCTATATCCAAACAGGACATTGAGGGCCAGGAATTTATAAGCTTCCTCTACCCACAAGGGATATGGGTGTCAGGCCCCAGTGTAAATTCCCCCCATCCACTTGTCTAAGTTGTATATAAACTGGGTAATAGACAAACTTAGCTGTGCTTGGATGGGAAGCTTGTTCCATAGGAGTGGCAGTCTCTGAGACACGTATCTGTCTCTCTGGCATGTTGTGTTTAAGTCACAGACAAAATTCAGGTCCCTAGACCTTTTATTTGTGGTACTGTTTGACTTACAATATGCAGGAGAGTCATAAGTGTGGGATTTGCAGATGCCTTGTAAGTCAGGCATAGATCACCCCTCAGCAATCTATAGGAGTCTGAGTAGAGGGAAATGGCTTTAAGGTGCTCTGTGTAAGACAGGTTTGTTATGCCTTTTATTGTTTTTGTAAGGATCCTCTGAGGTCACTTTAGTTACTACATAACCCTAGTCAGGTACATACTGAAGGGAGCATTGTACTCTTTAATTGGTATGATAAGGGCAGAGTACAGTGGGATAATGACCTCTTTGGACCTAGATGCCATGCCCTTATAAGTTATGCAACATAAAAGGATTTCCTCATGGTGGTTGAAGGTAAGGCTACTGTCTATGTGTGTCTCTAGATCCCTGATCACTGGGTCGACATGGTAATTAGCCGGGATGGTTGACTTCCCAAAGGGTACAATTATGCATTTCTTAGCATTGAGTTAGGACCATGGCTTTGGCATCATTTGTTAGTCAGAGATAGGCCTTGTTGAAGAATGCTAGTGTCTGCAAGGGAGTCGATGATAACCCTCAGATTGCAATCTTCTGCAAACTTAGTCAGCCATAAACCTTAAGCATTTGCTTCCATTTCAGAGAAATAGATGACAAAAAGGAGCGGACCCAGTACCGATCCCTGGGGGACTTCACTCTTGACTATCCTCTTGGTGGAGATGGCCTCACGTATTTTCACCTCCTGGGTCCTATCATTGAACTAGTTGGCTATCCAGTGGGTGATAAAAGGGTTAGTACCTAAATTAGTGAGCTTGTCTATAATGTCTGAGTGAGGTGTTGTATCAAAAGCCTTAGCCAGGTCGAAGTAAGCTGTTTGCACACTCTTGCCCTAGTCCATTGATTTGGAGACCCTCTCAAAGAAGTCCAGCAGATTTAATAGTCATGGCCTTCCTTTAACAAAGTCGAACTGTGATGGACTCAGTATTTGCAGGCTACCTATGCCCTCATTTAGCATGTCCGTGATGATTCTTTTCATGGCCTTACATATGATGCTGGTCAGACTTATATGCCTGTTGTGACCCAGATCAGTGGCTGGGCCTTCTTTGTGCAAGGGAATGACTGTAGCCATCTTCCATTCCTTGGGCACAAAACCTGACTGTAGGTTCCAGTTGAAAAGTGATTCAAGTGGACCATAGAGGCCATATGTCATGCTATTTAGTAAACATCCTGGGATGTTATTGGGGTTCATTGATGCATTGTTTTTGGCCTTGGAAAGTGCAGTGATGATCTGTTCCCTAGTCATGTTTGGGAGATTGTGGTAGTTGGTATTTCCTTTGGACATTTGGAGGGAGCGTGGGGGATTTGAGATGAATCTGGCAGCCAGGAGGTTCCTCTGGTTCAATATTGCTATTTACAATAAATTCTGTGCATTGTTGCATATTTTTCCTGATATTATGGACATAGCTGTAGAAATCTTTGTGCTTGTCCTTTGCCTGCGAAGCTATTTTTTCTTCATATTTAATCCCTGAAGAATTAATTAATTAACTCTATACACTGCCTGTTTAGATTGGCATAGGGGCTTTTGGTATGTAGGACTTTGTTCCTCCTATGCTTGGACAAGATTTTTTTTCTTCTGTTTTATATATTGTGATTCCACCAGGGTGGCTCATCATTTGAGTTTGACTTATTAATATGAGTGGGCACAGCTCTTTGTATACAGCTGCCAATATGGTTGTACAGAGATTTTGTAAATAGCTCATCATATGCTATGGTGTTTACTGGATTAAGGGGTGCTTGGAATTTAGCAAATATGTTGCTGATTAGAGAAAGGTTAGCCTTTGAATAGTTCCTAAAGGTTTTTGGTTTTGCTGAGTGCCTGGATTTAATTTTTACTTCAAGGGGTACTGCCTTATGGTTGAATATGATCAGCAAAGACATTACACTGGGTGAGGAACATTGTTCACCCATGTTTGTGAGTACAAGGTCAAAGATGCTTGTACCCCTGGTAGGAGAATAGACCAACTCTTCCAGGCTATTGGTATTAACAAAGTTTAAGAATTGCTGTGCTTGTGTATTAAAAGTGATGCAGGATTCCCAATCTATAGAGGGATAGTTGAGATCCCCCATAAAGATCATATTGGATTGAATGGTGAGGGACTCTAGTACATTGTGATATGTAGTACAGGTTTCTTGAGACATGGAGAAGGACTTATAGGTTGCAAGGAAATGGTATGAGACTCTGTTTATAGTGAGCTGCACATGTATGAGTTTCAGTGGATCATACACTTTAACTAGTCTGGATGTGAGGTTGCTTTTAATATAGACTGAGACTCCTCCACCTTTAGTCCCTCCCCTTTGCAGTAAATGGTCTAAAAGTGTTAAAGACATTATAACCTTGCATTGTTGGAGTACTCTCTGCAACTTTAAAGACTGTCTCCATTACTGCACAAATGTCTACACTCTCCAACTTAAAGTGGCATCATCCTTGGAGGAGGAAGAAGAGTTTCTTGTTAAGACTTCTAGCATTGAGCAGTACCACTTTCAGATATTCCTTTGTAGGTTCAGTTAAGTCAGGAAGTTTATTAGTTTGGCATTTCCTTAAAAGGAAGTATGGGGGTGGAAAAGGTTTTTGCCAATATTCAAAAGCCTAGAGGGGATACGTGTAGCCCATCACTAGCAAAGCAGCATGGTCTGTCAACTATGACTTCCCAGGCTGTCAAATATTGTACTCCCTTGGATTAAAACCAGAAGCTAAGCAAATTTTTAATATCAATCATTTTCTGTTGGTAATGTGGCATCATCCTTGGGTTAGGTAGTACTCTGCTCATTGGTAGGTACGTAGCATTATCCTTGGGTAGGTAGTACTCTGCTCAGTGGTAAGTGCGTAGCATTATCCTCGGGTTAGGTAGTACTCTGCTCAGTGGTAGGTACATAGCAGTATCCTTGGGTTAGGTAGTACTCTGCTCAGTGATAGGTATGTAGCATTATCCCTGGGATAGGTTGTACTCTGCTCAGTGGTAGGTACGTAGCATTATCCTTGGGTTAGGTAGTACTCTGCTCAGTGGTAGGTATGTAGCATCATCCTTGGGTTAGGTAATACTCTGCTCAGTGGTAGGTACGTAGCATTATCCTTGGGTTAGGTAGTACTCTGCTCAGTGGTAGGTATGTAGCATTATCCTTGGGTTAGGTAGTACTCTGCTCACTGGTAGGCTCATACCTGCCTGAGACACATAATCAGTGAGCTTGATCATGTCCCGCTTCATATAGTCATAGGAGGTACATCTCAGGTCATTAACACTCACATGGACTATGACAGAGTTATACTGGTACTTGTGGCTCAATGGACCTGCATGTCTGTGTGTCCTGACAGATTCTAGCCCCAGAAAGGCACCTAACCTTGACTCTCTCCTTAGTCTGGTGAGAGGACATCGATATGCCTAATTATAGAATCACCAATGACCAGGAAATCTGGCTGTGTGCAAATTTGGCTTTAGGGCTTAGCAGTAGAGGCATTGGATACGGTGATACTATGTGTAGCTCTGGGTAGTCTTGTAATGGAGTGTCTACATGATGACTTAGGACCCTTTATTGATTGCGCTGTGTAGGAGGTCTCTGTGTTTTAGGAAGGTTACTTGTAAGTACCTCAGCATAAGTAGTTTTATGTGCAGGGTCTTTACCCTGTGCGTAGTCATAGTGCAACTTGTCACTGACAACCTCTATAGGATTAGTTTTGGTTGTGTGAAAGAGTGCTGCCATTAGCATTAAAGTATATTTACACCTCTTGCATGCTTTATAGGTTCATAGATGTTTACTAGGCTAATGACCACAAGGACCTTTTTAAGCCTAGCCATGCATCCCAAATCTCTGACAAATTTTGGTACCCTTGACAAATGTAAAAAAGGGGCTTGGGAGATGAAACATTTACAAGCAGGGACCTAGGAGATGAATTCTACAGACTGCCTGTGTCCATTAGAGACATAGGTGCCAAACCAGAGATGAATTTCCTGTTCCTCATTCAGCTGTCCAAATTACACTTGAATTGTATTTGGGAAGAACTCTGCTTCACATGGATGGGGAGCCTGTTTCAGAGAAGGGGTATTCTCTGACATACATACCTGTATCTCCAGCAGGTCCTGTTTATATCACAGGCAAGATTTAAGTCTTTAGAATGGATAATTTTGATGCAGTTTGTTTTGCGGATATGCAGGAGATCCATCAGGGTGAGGTATAACAATACCTTGTATGCCAGGCATAGATCTCCCCTCAACATCCTGTAGGAGACTGAATAAAAGGATAGGGCCTTGAGGCGGTCTGCATAGGATATGTTACTTACGCCCTATATCCTTTTAGTGAGGAACCTCTGTGGACATTCCAGTTGTTGGATATGCCTGGTTAGGTACATACCAAAGGGGGCATTGTACACAATGATACGTCTGATGAATGCCGAATACAGTGGAATAATGACTTCCTTGGACCTAGATGTCATACCTTTGTTTATAAGTTGCACAACATACAATGGTTTCCTCAGTTCTGTAAGCACATGATTGTTAAAGGCTAGATTGCTATGTCTGTGTCCCCAAGTCCCTGACGACTCAGTCAAATCTTAGGGGCGTGTTGTAAATATAACAGTTACCAGGGATGGATGACTTCCCAAAAGATACTATTATGCATTTCATGGCATTTACTTTTAGTCCATGGTTCTGACACCAGTTATTTGTCTGTGTCAGCCATTTCTGAAGAACATTTGTGTTGGTGGGGAATTCTATGACTATTCCTAATTTGCAGTCATCAGTAAATTTAGTCAGCCAGAGGCCATTTACGTTGGCGTTGACCTCAGAGAAGTAAAAGTCAAAAAGGAACAGTCTCAGGACTCTGTGACTGACCTCTTTGTAGAAGTGGACTCCCCAATTCTAACTTCCTAGGCCCTGTCTATGAGCCAGCTGGCTATCCACTGGGTGACATAAGGGTTTATACCTAATTTCTTGAGTTTGTCAGTAATGCCCGAGTGATACTGTCAAATGCCTTGGTCAGGTCAGGGTAGGTGGTGTTAACCATTTTGCCTTCATCCATTACTTTGGTGACCTTCTCAAAGAAGTCCATCAGGTTGAATAGGCATGATCTGCCCTTGATGAAACCAAACTGGGTTGGGTCCAGTTTCTGGAGGTTTCCTACATCATTATTGATCATTTCCATTATAATTATTTCCATGGCTTTGCATAGGAGACTAGTGAGACTTATGGGGCTTTAGTTTCCAGGGTCTGTAGATGGCCCACCTTTGTGCAGAGGGATGACTGTTGCTGTTCTCCATTTGTGAGGCATGAAGCTGGTTTTATTGGCTACAGTTAAATAGCAATTCCAGAGAGCCTGATAGGTCATGTTTCATGATATTGTGTATTGATATAGTGTTCTTGGCCTTAGATCATTAAGAACCTTTTCCCTAGTGATAGCCAGGGAAGTTATATTTTATGGTATTTCCTGAGGGCAGGTTGAGAGGAAGAGAGGGGTAAAGTAGGAGGTGAATTTGTTACCCAGTAGGTTTGCTATATCTTCTGGCTCAGTACAGATGACTCTATTAACAATGAGCTCTGCACAGAATCGTGTATTGCCTTTGTGGTTGATGACATAGCTAAAGAATGTCTTGTGGCTGTCCTTGGAGGCCAAATTTACCTCAAATATGGCTTTGGTAGACTATATTTGTCCTCTGAGTTATTTGTTTATTTTGATGTGAGTGCTTTTATCCAGCTGGGTGCTGCACCTCATAACTTTTATCATGATTTTCTTCCTTTTGTTGTACAACCTATTGATGTTGTGATTCCACCAGGGTGGCTTGTTTTTTTTTTTTGAGTTAGCTCTGCACTTCTTCCTGGTGGATACAGCTGCCTCTATGCAGCTATTTACTTGCTTGTATAGGGTTTCTCTGAACAGTTCCGTGGGTGCAGCAGTGTTCTCAGAGTCTATGGGGGCTTGAAATTTTGCAGGGTTACCACTTAATAGTAGGAAGTTAGCATTAGTGTAATTCCTGAATATTCCAGGATTAGCTGTGGTTCCAGGTTTTATTTTTTACTTCAAAGGAGACCATTTTGCAGTCTGGCTTTACCAGAGAAGACATTACACTAGGGGGTGCAGCACTCTCCCATAGTAGTGAGGACCAGATCCAGTGTGGATGCACCCCTGCTTGGTGGATTGACATTCTGATCCAGGGAGTTTGTTTTTACAAAATCCAGGAATATCTGTGGTTGTACATTTGGTGTCGTATATGATTCCCAGTTAATACTGGGGTAATTATAGTCACCCATGAATATGGTATTGGGTTGGATGGTCATTGATTCCAATAAGTTTAAATGCATGTTATGGGTTTCCTGGTTCACAGAGGGGGACTTATAGCTTGCAAGGAAGTGGTATAGGATTTTACCTATGGTGATTTGAATGTGGAAAAGCTCAAGTGCATTGTCACGCTTGACCAGCCTTGAGGTATATTTATTTTTGATGTAAATTGAGATACCTCCATCTTTAGTCCCTGTTTGTGTAGTAGCTTGTCTAAATGTGTGGAAGGCATTATAGCTTTGCACTGTTGGTGTGCTCTCCGCTGCTCTAAACTATGTCTCAGTGGCTGCACACACATCAACATTTTCTAGGGTGAGGAGAACTTGTAGGGAGTGGAGTTTTTTGTTTAGACTCCTAGCATTGAGCAGTAGCACATTAGATTTTCTTGGTTTTGATTTGCTATGTCTGAAGTCCTTTCAGTTTGGCATTGCCTAAAAAAGACACTAAGGGGAAGACAATTAGGGGAATTCAAGAAAGCCTACATGGACTAATTTTCCATGTAGGCATAGTGGCACGGAGCTTACACGAAAGTAAGCAGCCGTGCAATCCAGTAAACAGAGCTGAGGGGCATCTACGAGCATGCCAACACGGAAGTGTCCGTGGCATGCAAATCACCTCATAAGCAGGTGAACTGCATGCGAATGAGGGTGCTGGAGCGATCCAGCAAGCAGATAGGCCATCCTGCAGACCCGTTGTTGGTGTCCAAAGTGTACACAGAAAAGTTTCATGTACAAGAAATTACAAAGTGAGCACAGGCTGTAAAAGCCCAGTTATAAGGTCAGAAATAGCATAGTAGACACATATATGTGCAAAACTATGCCTTGTGTGTCCAAAAAGTAATACAAAATAATGTAATTTAAATATTTTTTGAATACATATATTAAGTTTGCGAGGCGTGCACCACTGAGCAACCATGCCACTATGCAAAAAAAGAAATAAAATATTGAAAAGTGTAAACACAGAAAATAATAACTACGTGAGAATAATGCATTATAGGGCCTTGCATGGAGTATGTACAATGGTAGATTTCTGTGGTTGCTAAGGAGGCAGGCCCTAGAATAGTGTAGTATCCAGGTTGTGTGCATGGATCTGTATGCAAATGAGCTGGGGTTACTGAATAGCAAAAATGGATTACTGTGTCCGGAGATAAAATCTGTGTAGTCCTAGAACCATGTTGGTGTCCAAAGGAGAGTTAACTGACCTCAAAAGGGGGTGTGTCACTATCTGTTTAAGCACATTGGAGCTCAGCGGCACCTGTTTGCACAGTGTGCCTCTCAGCTAAGCAGGTGGGGGGGGGTATCCAATGCTGCTAAGCTTTGTTTAGCTTCGGGGCACGTATTTTAGCTGGTTTGAGCTGTACTGAGCATGCCCATTCATGGGGATGCATCTATTGACTGCTGAACATTGTTTACATATGCGGCGCAGGTTTGCACGCCAAGCTGCTGTGCTTAGCAGGGCAGGTTCTTTAAAAAAAAAGGTAGAAAATTGCCTGGAAAAGCCAGTAATTTCTAAATTATTGATGACCCCTGTCCCGCTTAAACTGGGCCATTAAAACCCCTCAGTGATGTGCTTGGCATGTGGAATGCATCATAGTTAGCCAATCACACAGGCACTGTAAAGTATGCATACACCCTACAATCTGACCCCTCCCCCCATACTCTGCACCATTGTAGTACAGATTTGGGAATTTTAACTGAGAGAATGCTAGGGGCTGCTGCATCTCTGCTACATCTGTATGTGCTAGACGCTGAAGTCAGTGCTGATGCTGCTGGTGACAATAGCTCTAGACTGAGAAAGAGAAGAGTGTTCAGGCTCAGGGTAACCTTCCAGGAGCTACATGAGCTGGAGATTGTAGAGAGTTACAGACTGGACAGGGACATATTACAAGAACTCACTGAGCTCTGCCGCCCATCTCAGTGGAAACAAAGGTATGTGTAGCCCTTAGTATACTAGCTACAGGTACTTTCCAAAGACCAACTGGGGACATGATTGTGGTCTCACAGGCATCAGTATCCAGGGTACTCCACCAGTTCCTGGATACCATGCTACCACATGCCAGTGAGCACGTTTATTTACCCTGCACCCCTGAGAAGAGGGCCAGCTGTATGCGTCTCTTCTACCATGTAGCACACTATCCTGAAATACTAGGTGCCATAGACTGCACTCATGTACACATCAAAGCACCACCTGGTGAGGAGGGTAGGGTCTACGTCAACCACAAGGGGTATCACTCCATCAACTGCCAGGTTGTGTGCAATGCCCAGGGCATTATCATGAATGTGTGTGATGGGAGCCCTGGCAATTATCACGACTCCCATATCTGGCATGCATCACAGCTGTACCAGATGTTTGCTAGGAGGGGACATCCCATATGGCCATCTGCTGGGGGATGCTAGCTATGCACTGGAACTACCTATACTTCTTGTAACTCCTACCTATACTTCTTGTAACTTGTAATTAATTGTTGTTTTTATTGTGGAGCTTTTCTCCCCGGGCCTCTGCTAAAAAAGGACCTGTGTCCAGTCGGATTTTCCCAGTCAACAAATGTAAATAAATAAATAAATAAACTGTGGATAATAACACCCATCAGAAATACACACACACCCACAGAAGAATGCCATAATGAGGCACTTGCACAAACTAGGAACGTCATAGAGCATGTGTTTGGGTGGCTCAAGTCACTGTTCCGGTGCCTCGATATTTCTGGTGGAGCCCTACATTACTCTCCAGCCACATGTGCACAGATGTTCACATTGTGTGCCATGCTACACAATATGACCCTGCAAAAACAGCTGTGACAAGATCATCACAGGGAAAGGACACACAGCCCCCCACCAGTGCCTAGGTCCCCACAACCACATCTACAGGGGGACTCAGAGGAGGAACCCCTCTGAGGCTGCCCCTGTAGGTAGATGTCTGGCATGTATCAATTGTTGTGCGCCGCACTGTGCAAACTTAAAAAAAAAAAAAAAAATTAAATAAAAGTTACTACATATGTATACATTGCTATACTGCACTTTGACAGTGCAGGAGGTGTGTTACTCATCTGCGGACACAGTTACTAACACACTCCCTACACTGATTCAATTACCGTGTTCCACAGCTCTCCCTCAGTAAGGCACCATCATTAATATGCATGGTGTGCTACCGAGGGGGAACCACGTACACAGCCACAGTACCTTCCGTGTAGGCTGTACACTGTGCCTACATGGATTTTTTAAAATCTGGGTAATGTTTTAGCTAATATTCAAAAGCCTAGATGGTAGAGGTGCAGATCATTCTGGCAAAGCAGGGTGGTCTCTTGACCATCTCCTTCTTTGCTGACAAATATTGCACCCTTTAGATTGACACCAGAAACAAAGCCAGTTATTAAAGTCAGTCATCTTCAGATCTTATTGTGGTATCATCCTTGGAAAAGGTAAAATGCTGCTCAATGCTATGCTCATACCAGACTGAGACACATATTCCAAGAGCTCCATGAAGTCTCTCTTCATATAGTCTAGGGGGGTACACCTCAGGTCACCTACACCTACATGGAATATGACAGAGTCATACTGGTACTTGTAGTCTAATGCCCTGAGTGCATGCATAATGTGGCAGATCCTGACCCCTGATAAGCAACTGACCGTGACTTTCTCCTTACTCAGCTTGGTGAGAGGGATATCAGTGTGGCTCACAACTGAATCTCCATTGACCAGAACGTTGGATTCTGTGGTGGTTTGCCTTATGGGCTTAGAAGTAGAGGCTCCATGAGATATGGCTGTATATGTTGACATGATTGTTGTTTTGAAGCAGTGCATTTGGGACTGCTCATAGGTTCATAGGTAGGTACTAGGCTATCAGCCTTGGGGCCTATACAAGCCCAGCCAAAAAGGTACCCTGGCTTTTGCCACCCAAGAAAATTATTTTCCTGTGCCACTGTCGAGCAGAGCCACAGAGGTGATCCCTGGGGTGAATTTCCTATTTCCTATCCAATCATCAAGATTTTTCTTGAAGAGTGCTAATGAGGAGCTTTGTTTGATATAGATAGGTACTTTATTCCAGAGTATGGGAAGTCTTTGGGACAGGAATCTATCCCTCTGGCATGTTCTGTTTATTGTGGTGACAAGGTTTAAGTCCCTAGAGCATGTAGCTCGGAGGGATTGGGATTTCTTTAAGTGGAGCATGTCCAACAGCTCTGGGTTTGACATAGCTTTGTATGTTAGGCAGAGCTCACCTCTGAGCAGGTGATATGCGATGGAGTAAAGCGCAGACGGTCTGCGTAGGGCATCTGTTTGAGGCAGGTAATCCTCTTTGTGAGGTATTTTTGCGGCCTTTCCATTTGTTGTAGATGTCTTATGAGGTACATACCAAAAGGGGCGTTGTACTCTATAATGGGTCTAATGAGTGATGAGTAGAGGGGAACAATGACCACTTTTTTTCTGGATGAGAAACCTTTTATGATGAGCTGTGCCATGTAGAAGGATTTCCTGACTACTGTGGCGATGTGATTATCAAAGGAGAGACTACTGTCCACCTGTGTCCCAAGGTCTCTTATCACACTTTCGGTGTTAAGTATACTACCGCCTATGTTGTAGTTCATGGGCACAGAGTTTTTACCAAAGGGGTTGACAATGCACTTTTTGGCATTGAGCTTGAGGCCATGGCTTTGACACCAGGCATCTGTCTCAGTGAGGCCCTTTTGTAGGATGTCCACATCGTTAGGGGTTTCGATTATGGCTCCTAGTTTGCAGTCATCTGCGAACTTCATTAGCCAATAACCTTCTGTGTTAGCCTGTACTTCAGAGAAGTAGATACCAAACAGGAGAGGACCCAGGACTGAACCCTGTGGTACTCCACTTGTCACTGGTCTGAAGTCGGATTTGGAGTCTGCTGCTTTCACAGTGTGGGTTCTATCAGTGAGCCAGTTGGCAACCCATCTTGTGACATAGGGATTTATACCTAGTTTAGTGAGCTTATCTATAATTCCAGAGTGGGGGATGGTGTTGAAAGCCTTGGCAAGATCTAGGTAGGCTGTGTGAACCACCTTACCTTTGTCTACGGCTTTGGTGACTGCTTCAAAGAAGTCTATCAGGTTTAGGAGACATGATCTGCCTTTTACAAACCCGAACTGGGTGGGGTCCAGAGTTTGGAGATTACCAATGTCTTTGTTTATAAGTTATATAATGATACATTCCATGGCCTTGCAGACCAGGCTCTTCAGGCTAATGGGGCGGTAGTTCCCGGGGTCCATGGTGGCTCCCCCCTTGTGGAGTGGGATAACCTTTGCTGTGCGCCATTCAGCAGGCACAAAGCCTGAGGTGAGGCTATGATTGAACATGGTACTTAGGTGGGGTGCCAGTTTGTTCTGTAGTTCATGTAGAACGCAGCCTGGGATGTTGTCAGGTCCCATGGATGCTGTGTTCTTAGCTTAGGAGAGTGTGTTTTTTACCTATGCAGCTGTGATTACAGGAACTGTGCATTCTTCCGGTATAGAGATGGGCTCTTTAGGGGGTGAGAGGTGGGTAAAGTTAGCACTGAACCTATCTGCCAAGATGTTGGCAATATCAATTGTGTCTGTATATTTAGTGCCATTGTGCTGTAACTCAGAGCAGATCTGAGTGTTGCCATTGAGATTCTTGACAGAGCTATAGAATGTTTTGTGGTTGTCTTTAGAATCAGTGGCGATTTTGTTTTCATAACTAGCTTTGGAGGATTTTATCAGGGATCACAGCTTCTTACTGAGGCTGACCAGGGAGCTCCTCCACTCATGGGATTTTACTGTGTTTTGCAGCAGTTTCTTCCTTCTGTTGTACAGTTTGTTTATGTCAGGGGACCACCAGATTGGCTTCCTTTTTTTTTGGAGGATAGCGTCTTGGTTCTGTTTGGGATAGCACGATCCATGCACTCATGTAAGTGCTTATAAAGTGCAATTGTGTAGGATTCAGTAGTCGTAACTGTATTGTCCATCTGCATGGGTGTCAAGAAGTTCACCACTTCTGTCTTAAGAAGTACGAAGTTGGCTTTGGAGAACTTTTTTACCATGGTTTCCTTACTGGGGGGGGGGGGGTGGCGGCAGGATGTGGATATCGAGGGTACTTAGCTTATGGTCGGATCGGATCAATGAGGCATTGACTTCAGGTGTGGAACACCGGTCACTCATGTTGGTAATGACTAGGTCTAGGATATTGTTGCCCCTGGTCGGGGTGTGGATAAGTTGATCCAGGGCATTGGAGTTTATGAATTCCAGAAAGCGTTGAGTGAAGGAGTTGGTACATGAGTAGTTTTCCTAGTTAATGGTGGGGTAGTTGAAATCACTCATTATTAGGGTGTTTGGTTGAACCCTAATATTTTTCAGTACATCAAGAAAAGAGGAGTGGAAATCCTGTGGCATGGTGGGTGATCTGTAGAAAGCTACAATTTGGATTGCAGTTTTGCCCAGAGTTAGTTGCACTTGGATAACCTTGGCTGCATTATGCTGAGCAACTAGCCTGGAGGTGTGGATATCCTTAATGAATATGGACACACCTCCACCTTTGGTGTTCCGGTCCAGGTCACATGGCCGAAAAGTGTGGTATGAGTTATAGCCTGGTAGTGCAGGGGTGCTCTCTGGAGCCTTGAACCAGGTCTCAGTCACTGCACAGATATCGATATTCTCCATTTTAAGGAGTGCTTCGAGTGAGTGCATTTTCAGATTTAGACTTCTAGCATTGAGTAGCATCACCCTCAGTTTTTGCTTGCCTGTTCCTTTTATGGTGGTGAATTTGTCATTTGAACCTTGCCTGAAAAAGGCACTATAGGAGAGGCAAGAACCTTAGCCAGTATCCGGAATCCCAGGGGTGACAGGTGCAGGCCATCTCTGGAAAAGCATCGTGGTCTGTCGACCATGTCATCCCAGGCAGACAGATACTGGATCCCTTTAGAATGGCACTAGAAGCTTAGCCAATTGTTGAAGTCAATCATTTTGTCCTTGTACTGCGGCATCATTCTGGGTGTTGGCAGAATGCTACTCAGGGCTAGGGTCATACCTGTCTGGGCTACAAGATCGGAGAGCTCCTCCATGTCTCTTTTCATGTAGTCCAGGAAGGTACGTCTCAGGTCGTTCACACCAACATGGACAATGACAGAGTCATATTTGTACTTGTTGTGGAGTGACCTGAGTGCGTGGATTATGTGGCGGATCCTGGCACCTGACAGGCAGCTGACAGTAACCTTCTCCTTGTTTAGCCTGGTGAGTGGGACATCAGTGTGCCTGACTATAGAGTCACCTATGACTAGTGTGTTGGGTACGTTGTTTTGCCTTATTGGCAGTGGTTGAGTGGCACACTGAGTCTGTGGGCTATGTGTCATTTGGGTTGTGTTGGGGGGTGGAGGTTGTTTGCATTTCTGCTTTGGAGGTCTCTGTTGCTTTAGCAGATTATTATTGAGATTGTGTGGATTTTGGTGGTGTAGATTTAGTGAGACTATGTGATGAGTGTGGTGTGGTGCAAGTGTTTACCTTTTCCTCTTGACTGTCAGGTTCAGTCTTGATTGGAGAGAGCTTTGGCTAGATAAGTGCATCTCTCACAGGTTGTAGTGTTGGGTGGTTGGATGAGAGGGTTGTCTGTGTACATGAGGCAATTTCTGCGTTGCCCCAAGATGCCCAGATTCATCAGATAGACAGGAGGGAACACTGGGAGCTGACCCTTGGACATGCCTGAATAAAAAACTATTTTCCTCTAGATAAGTAAGGAAAGTGAGTACAAGAGCTGTTTTTCTCTAAGCAAGTGAGGAAAGTAAGTACCAAAACTGTTTTCCTCTAGGTAATGAGGGAGGTTGAGTGCTGTAGTAATTAGTAGGTTATTTAGAGCTTACAAGTTCTGAACAAGTGCTGATCACGAATAAGCAAATTCAAGTGCTAAAACTAAGAATCTGTATCTGGACTAAACTAGTTACAGGAAAGGGGGGAAACAAGTGCAAATGCGGGCTTTTAAATCAGAAAGTTGAGAGAGATGGAAAAACTGCCCAAACGGCCAATAACTACAATTTCTGGGCCAGAACCACTCCTTATGTGGTAGATAGGTTACCTAGTGCTTACCACTCCCACTGATAAGGTAGAAGGCTTCCCTCCAACACAGAAAGCTGGGGGGGGGGGCTCAGAAGCTTACATACAGTCCTGGATACAGCAAATCTGAACCTGGACTACACTAGTTACAGGAAAGGTATATATATATATATATATATATATATATATATATATATATATATATATGTATGTATGTTTTAATATATATACAGAAAAGTAGCTAAAACAGCAGTAAAAACAATTCAAATGCAGTGCAAGCTAGCACACTTGAGTATGTAGCAATGTTAGGCCTAACAGTTTAAAAAATGCAATTAAATTAAAAATGACTAAAAACAAGTGCAGAAAGAGTCTGTTAGGTAGAATGAGGTAAAGAGATGGGAATGGGGGGAGTGTCCCAGATCAAATCTACAGCGGGGGAGGGCAACTGCAAAAGCCTCCAAATTTAAACAACAAGACAGGAATAGGGAGAGTGGGTATGGGAAAACCAACACCTTCAGCAGAGATCTGAGAAACTATACAGTGAAGCAAAAATAACAATGCACAACTCTGAAGTCAGCCAGCAATGATATAAAATTAGTCAAACAACAATTACCAGTACACAACTCTAAAGTGCCAGAAAAATATACTCAGCTCTGTATATCTCCAGATAGTTTGAAGAGCACTCTGTCAGGATACAGGAAGGCTCCAGCAATGATATGCAGGCTCTTACTAGGAGGGTCTAATTTTATGCAAGTAATCCCTAAGATAGTCAGATAACACACAGGATGTAAAACCAGTTATACCAACTTAAGACACAGAGAAATAGGAGGAGTGGGGAAAAACACCTTCAGCAGAGATGTGAAAAACTATACAGTGAAGCAAAATAACAGTACACAACTCTGAAGTCAGCCAGCAATGATATAAAATTAGTCAAACAACAATTACCAGTACACAACTCTGAAGTGCTGAGGGTATTTGCTATGTGTACTTTGTCTAGGAGGTCCTTGGAGTTTAGGAAGGTTACATTTAAGTCCCTCAGCATATTTGGATCTATGTATCTCCTTTGAACTGTGTGTGATGGATTCCCCATGTGTGCTATTGACAACCTGATTGACATTAGGGGTACTTTTATGTGAGAGCTTTGCCTCCAGTGGCATTATGTAAATACATCACTCACATACCAGATCAGCTTGTTTGAGAATTTACTGGTTGTCAGTAAACAGGACACAATTTCTACATTGCTTTGGGATGCCCATATCCACCAAGCTAGCAACATAAATGGTGGGAACGTTAATATCCATAACAACAAACCCTTTTATATCGATTAGAGAGTTGGAGTGAGAATTATAAAGTAATTTCAGGAGTATCTGATTTACGACTCTGTGGGCACTGCTTGTCACTACAAGCTAGGTGCATTGTGCACAGCTAGGTATTGGTAAAATTTCATGGATGCTTTTACAGGAAAATTGTCAATTCAAGGCATCTGCTTCTATAAAGATAATTGCCAAACACGAGGGGAAACTAATAAGCCCAATGATTTATAGATGAAGTATTTAGGGAGATATTCTGAAGTTAGGTTAGACAGCAGGAAATCAAGCCGAACTTACTGAAAATAATTAGCTTTGTCAAGAATAATGAAAAGAAGGGATTCACCTGAATGACTACTGCTGGTGTCACCACAGCTTCATGCTGCTGGGATACAGTGCTGCTTTGCTTCTCCTGTCACCAGAAGCAAAAGAGTAGCACCAATCCCAAGATGAGAAGCAAGCCAAAGGCTTCTTGGTGCTCAACAGTCTTGTCCCAGATGATGCAAGGGTCTGTAGGCTTGTTGTAGCTTTTTCCTGGTAGATGCCTTTAATAGCAACTAGAGTAATCAGGAAGTTCAAATCCAGACACTCACTGTTCAATCAAAAACAGTGAGGAATCAATGCACTCTGCTCATCTCTCACGAGGAGCAAAATATAAGCACAAATCCCATGGTGGCACCTACGAAGGAGTTATTAGGCTATCCAGTGATCAGCAGTCTCCAGTAAATAATGTCTATATGCTCCTTGTCTCACCAGGAGCAAAACAGAAGCAGTAATCTCAAGATGACTGCTGAGAGGCAGAATGTAGGCTCTCCAGTAGTTGGTGGTCGTGGAGTTGATGTTGCAGATTTTAAAGGTAAGATGTAAAACATAGGTTAACATCCTAAGAGTTATAGTACGCACTAATCAGTTAGATATGAAAGAGGGTGTAACTTAAGATTTAACTTTCTAAATGGAAAGCCATTATCTTTAAAAGAGTAAGATAACTTGGAAGGGGCTGGGCACTTTGTATTCTGGGTCTATGGAATATAGTGGGATGGCCAATACATTTAAATGCCTGAAGGGGGTGATTTCACTAAATGAGAATTTTGCACTTGCTCACAATAGACAATTAAATAGGAGAAGGAAGGAAATATGTGGTCAAATTAACATAATGGGCAAGCAGCTAGAAAGACAGTTGAGTAGGAGGGTGGAGAAAAACTTAATTTCTGTGGGACTCACAAAAGACACAGCTGTGGCATCTTTACTAGTTTAAATATGCAGTTAAAAGTAGAATACAAGTAAAACAAAGCGTAAAAAAATAAATCACAATATTCAAAATAGAAGAAAGCAAAGAAGCAATGCAAAATACAAGAAAGAAAGCAAAAACAAACTAACCTTACCCTCACAACAAGCTGTGGAAGAGTCTGAGTGACATTTTCCAGTAAAATCTTGAAATGTTTTATTTTACTCCTTAAATAGAAGGTTTAGTTCCTAGCGCCACCCTCAGTACCCAGATAATTAACCTTAATTGACCTATTCTAATTTCTACGTGAGTCACAAAGGACACAGCTGTGGTCTCTTTCCTAGTTTAAGTATGCAATTAAAAGCAGAATTCAAGTAAAACACAGTGTAAAGAAAATAAATTACAATATACAAAATAGACGGCAATGAAGCAAAACAAAATACTAGAAAGCAAATTCAAACTAACCTAACCCTCACAGTAAGTTGTAGCAGAATCTGAGTGAGCTTTCCTGTTTTATTATGAATAAGTGGCCATTGTACATAAGACAATTTCTACAATGCCTTAGAATACCCATTTCAACCTGAATGGTCACAGAAAGAGTCAGGAGGTGCATATCCATGGCTACTGATCTACTATGGAGGTGTGAGGGAAATTTAAATATTGAATAGGTCAATAAGACAAGAATGAGCAACATTCAGCTATGTGCAAACTAGATGTTCTTGTAGTTAAAAAAAATCTCTCTAGACAGAAACTTACACTGTGAGAGGTAGGTGTCTATACAGCTTACAAGGGGGGTATTACTCTCTGAGATATCGGTGACTATACAGATCACTGCTAGGTGCCATTGAGCAGAGAGTAGCAATTCTAACGTAATAGTATAAAAATGTCAAAAAGTACAAATATTCAACACAGAAACAATTAATGCAGATGTGACAAAAACAATGCAAAAAAAGTTCCTAAACAGTGGATATGGTACAAGTCTTAGCTTGCTCATAGGTTATGAGCTAATCATTGTGCAACTGTGGCACTTAAATAGCAGGGGAGATTTGATACAAAAAGACAAACAAGGCCCTGTGGTCAATCAAAAACAGAACACTCTTCTTTCCTTTATACAGTCCTGGGCCAGAAAATGACTCAGGTCTCCTCTACTCTCACTAAAGTGGAACCAAAGTAATTTTAACTAAAGATTGTAAAAAATGTCAAAAAGGTAATATTCCGTCTAACTTTTCACGGGCACTAATCATGAAAAGCAAAGGTGCCTGGAAGGAATACTGAGTAATAGGCCAGTTATTCCTCAGGGACCTCAGTCTTTCTCCCCAGTGGAACTCCTGTGCCAAGGGTGTTAGACATTATTCCGCTTCACAGACAGACTACTGTTTATGTGGACTTGTTTATTCCCAACAGCCAGTTACAGTATTAACAAGAGGTGCTGTAAATGCTGAAAGATGTACAAAAATGTTTCTCTAATGTAACAGTATCAGACATTCCGGTCTTGGCATGTGAAGGGCTTTGAAATGGGCCGGTTGTGTTGTTGGGAACATGGTGAGTTTCATCAGTCGTAACATTAACAACGACTCAGAAGCACTTGTGTATAGGTCGGGAAGGGATGCTCCCCGGGAAGAGGAATTCTACTATTATTCCTATTCCTATGTAAAAAACAATCTGACGGAATACTTGTTAAGAGTTTATACACCCCTTTTTAGGTTACAAGACATTGTTTCGCGAAAACATTACAAATCATGGCAGGTTAGCAATCTGGTTGCGATAATACGTAAGTACCGATTTTTTTTTTCTAACTGACCCTAGCCAAGACCTCTTAAAACTACAAAAAGAGCAAAAAACTTAAAACAAAATGCAATATAAGAGTAAAGATAAAAAAATGGAAGTAGCCAGACCCTAAATGAATGACTCCAATCCAAATCAAATGCAGACAGAGATCAGCAATAGTTAGGCAGAGAAATATCAGCAATAGTTAGGCAGAGAACAGCAAGTCATACAGCTCTACAGCTAAATAAAGATGCCATTAAATATCTGTAGTTAAATGAGGAATGCTGTTTCTCAGCTCTTTCCACTAATTAGCTGGATGTTATTCACTGTCTGCAAAAGAATTATTTTCTAAACTGACCCTAGCCAAGACCTCTTAAAACACCAAAAGAACAAAAAACCCTTAAAACAAAGCAAAATTCAATATAAGAGTAAAGATAAAAAATGGAAGTGACCAAACTTTAAATTAATAACTCCAATCCAAGATCAGAGTCAGACAGAGATCGGCAATAGTTAGGCAGAGAAGAGCAAGTCACACAGCAGTACAACTAAATAAAGATGCCACTCCATGGAAGCAACCCAATTTCTGAAAGCCTGAATGCATAGCCCCTTGACAGTAATAGCAACACTACGCATCGTTTGTGTGTGTATCTATATCTATCTCTATATAAAGAAAAATCTGGAATTATTTCCAAAGTGGATATTAATTCCATAGTCAACCCAAAATGGTTTAATTAGTATTTGTTATAGGATAACAAACCATTTTCACGGCAACATGCATCTTTGTCAGTGTATGTAAATACATACAAATGAAATCATTATGTACCCCATTTATACACACACATGACAATTAATTAATGCTTAAAGGGGCAAGGATGGTCAAAATGATATATAAATATACATAAAACTCCTATTGCTTAAAATATTGGTATATTTATTATTTGAAAACTACTTTAATCCCTTTACTCATTTCCTTCATCCAGTCTGTAACTATTTCCATATGAAGGATTAGCAGTCACTTGGTGGCAAAACGTATAATTGCTATGATTGGGATGAGTAATTGAAAACATTGTGATTAAATTGTTACCTATGGTTCTCTAGAACTGATCACACCAAATAATAAGTACAATAAAAAGAGATGAAAGTAAAGTGGATGTGGAAAAGTTTAAATTGCAAATTGTTAGTCATGGAACAATTACCTGAATGTGGAATTTTAAGTTCTGTTGTGCCTACATAAAGTAAGTGGCCCATCAAAAGTGAATAGAAAAGTGTGTGAGAAAAAAGTTTTTTTTTTTGAAAATTGATTACAAACAATATCTAAAAAAGGTTTTTAGCATTTTCTAAAAGTTCTACTTTCTGCTTTGATTGTTTTGATATCTAGGATATAGCTGACAGCTTCTTGAGGAAGCAGTTCTCTGAGAAACTGGCTATAGATAGACATGTGGCCAAAAAATGTAGTAACATTTATTTGTACTTCTTTATGTTTGATGGTGAACAGCTTTCAGGCAGGTCTTATGTGTTGTTTTTAGTAATACAGTAATAATTGCTACGTGTGAGCTGCAGTAATGATGTCTTTTGGACTACGGTTATAATTTCTAATTTTGTATTGCTGCACTGATTATCACAATAATTGCAGGAAATGGAGAGCATGCTGACTTGTTGATAGCATTCTAGAAAGGCCATCCTCATAACTGGCAGCTGTAGTGTGCAATTTAATAATTAGACTGTGTATTAAACATTTGCTTTAATAGTATAAAACCTTTAGTCTAATAAAACTAAAACACTTGAGGGCTATGATTACCTTGGTAAATGTAACTGAACAAGAAGGCTTGGCTTTCTTCATAGCAGATGGGTCTCTTGGGAGGAATTAAGAGTTTGGTTGTGCCATCATGCTCATATCAAAATAAAGTTAAAGTAATGACTGGTTTTGAGGAATAACTGCATCTCTTCTATTGCTGTAATAACTAATCTGTGTGAAACATGATATTAATAATAGCTACTTTGATAATGCATCATTTATTTTTCCTAGTGTAAATCCTCAGTCATTTTGTGCATTACGTTAAGAGCTACTGCTTGTGAACTGAGAATACTGAAATATCTTTGTTTAGTCTGGCACTATTTTTTGGTGTAATTTGGTAGTTGGGTAATGAATACAGAGCTTACCAGTTATTAGTTAGGCAGAACTCTGACACAGGGTGTGTAACCAAGCCTGCGACAAATGTACCCATACAGTAATTAATTGAGTTTAATACACTTCAGGGTGCACCATTACCCTTTTTTAGCAAATTATACAAAACACGTGTGTAATGTTCATTATCTTGATATTTTTTGATTCAAAGCAGCCTTATATGAAGCAGCAATGCATGCTCCATTGGGTGTCATTGCCTATGAGTCTATACACAGTAAAAGTTAATTTTTACAAGTTGCTATCTCAACTATTTTGAAATGGTATGACAAGCATGAATGGCAAATTGATGTAATCTTACCTGCTGGTCTTATCCACTGTTTGGATTAAAAGAATAATTAAATGTAGTCATATAACTTCCCAGAACTGCTGGCATTGTCGAAAATAATTTCATTAGCACGACATCATTACTCACTTAACATTATCTAGGAAATTCATTTCCTTTAAGCATGTAGGACATCACTGAGGATCCAAAAGAAATCTAAAGGTTCTTAATTGCAGCACCTAAATGATGCCCCATCCATTCCTTCCCAATTTTAATTTGGGGTAAAGGTCTCTTAGTCCTATATCAGTTCTAAAATTTACTCAAAAAATTCAAGGTAGTTTAAAATTACGGCAAATAAGTTTCACATTTTCCCTGACACCTCGCCACCTGTCCTATCTGCATGATTCCCACATGCAGCCTGCATATGAAAAAAGTGCTCTGTTTATGTTCATGCCTTTTTATGGCAGTGAAGCAGATGGTATTTGACTTTGACTTACTAGGATTTGCAGAATTAATGCATTCTAGAACAAATTTCTGTACTAGTGAAATTTCATTGGGTTGAACTGAAACAGTTTATGCTTGTAAGCATCTATGTGCTGATCTACTAAAATTTTTAAGTCTAATTTTGCATTATGGATTTTAAACAGTCAGTGCTGAAATGTGGATGGGTCCTGGTAGCAAACAACTGCTCAGTTAACAAGCGATTATTCATTAAAAAGGAATGTGGTAATTTTAAACTGCTGCTAACATATGTTGTAACATAGTTCTACCTATTCCTGTAATCATTCACGTGTCCTGTATTAGTGATTAGTGACTACATGCTTTGTATTATAGCAATAATTACACATTGTCTGCTTGAATGCAACTTACTGCCTTTCTGGTTACTCCTCATAGCATAAATATACAGCAATACCCAATGTTTGTGTTTATAAATTATATATTTAACTGATAAAATGCTTTCTCTAAAAGTGGTCAGCCAGTTAAATGTAAGTCCAGACCCACTTTCTGAATGACATGTAACTATATAATTTCTTTCTAGGGGGGCTTTGCCTCCTGAACCTCCACACAAGAGAGCAGTCACATTCCTTCTACTTATCATAACCTCCTCTGAAGTTAGTCCTGTATCCACAAATCTCCTAATCATGGAAGAGGTATTGACTGCCATAACACTCTTCACTTTCTCGGTCTCTGTCTCTCTCCCTTTCCCGTTGTTGTGCCCAGTTTGCAGAAGTGTTAACACTGGGGAGGTCATATCAGATGTCAGAAATTCACTTATTGACACATCTAGCAGCAGTTAGGATTACTAAGTGCTTGCATACTAGTAACTTGCAACACACTAGCTCACTGCCACTTGTTTTAACAGCAAGTGACCTAACTCTTACTTTCCCAATCCTTCTTAATTACCTAGCCTTCCTACCGCCTGACCATACAACTGTAAAGCCCTTCCTGAATCAAAGCTCTAATCTTAAAAATCCCACCAGGTCTCTAACACTAACTTAAGTCCTTGCTCCCTCATCCAACCCTAAAACTTCCTTACCAGTCCCTAAACCTAAATTTCCAGTCGCCCCGTAGTCCCAAAACTCCAGTCCCTCTCACTAAACCTAGTCTGTAATTTCTCCCTAAACATAAAAATCCACCACCATTCCCTAACCCTAGCCCTAAACTTCCTGATTACTCCTAAAACTCCACTCCTTTGTAAAATAAAAATCCCCTACCATGCCCTAAAACTTCCCTGCCACTCCCTAACCTAAGAACTCCCCTCATGCTCCCTTAACCTAAATTCCCCCTTCCAAACACTACCTGAAAACCTACGCTACACTCCTGTACTCTCCCACATCCTCCCCATAGCTGCCACACCTACCCTGCTTGGACTGGAATAATGTGTTTGGGCAAGATGCTGTAGCATTACTCTCTCTTTACTACTGCTACACCTTTCCCAGACTCATTATTCAAGTTCAAGAGCAAGCAACGGCCTACCTGTGCTTCAAGTCATGTGAGTCCCCGACTGCAAGATGGTGGTCATCGAATGCCTGTGACTCATGAGCTTGTAGAAGACCCTGCTGCATTTGTGCCTCATCATGCACCTATTGACTGGCACTGACAGTGGACTGGTTGACCACACAGATGTGGATCACAAAACTGCCACTCTAGTCAATGTTAGTCATTTTAAACAATACTTACTGGTTGGTTGCATCTGTGTTGAAGTATATTATCTTGGATTGAGATGAGGCCAATTAGATAGCTAGATAACCTTAAGCAGTCTTCAGGGTGGAATGCAGCATGAAAACAACCACCCTAAAAGGTACTGTTGCTCAAGGAGAATGGCTACTGTAAACAAAGCTCAAACTTAAAACAAAAATGCTAAATTAAACTTCTCTTAAAAATGCTAAAAATGCTTTTGTACTGAGTCCTTTCATCTATTTCTGTCAGTAACTGGTTTATACATGCCTAAATATACTACTGGTGGTGACCATAATGGGTAATTTAGTTGGCAAATCAAATATAGTCTTATATTTCTGTATTACAGAATTCAGAGCATGCAAGAAAAAAATGCCAACAGAACATAGTATTGAGTTTTATGGATAGACTATGATAAATAGACACACCTGACAAAAATTATGCAGTAAGGTTTTTGTTGAACCTATTTTCCTAGCTGAAATTTATGTGAAGGATGCTTGTGTTAGATTCCTTCCACAACTGATGTATAGTACATTGCTTAGTCCTAGTCCTTCTGAAAGACAAATGCTGAAGTGTTATTGCTTTCATTGTGGTTTAATTCCTTTAGTATTAATTTAACACTGATGACAGTGCCTTATTTCAACAGGCTTTTGCATGTTAATGGCATGTTATTTATTACTGTGTGACATAGTTGTTATCCTTATATGAGTTAGTAGATTCTGTTCACTAGTGCAAACATAGTACTTTTGCTCCATGGTGGATGTCATCTGTGCACAGAATTACATGAGTAAAGTGACAAAAGTAGCAGAAATGGTAATGGTTCTGTTTAACAAGTATATGCTCTGTCATGTATTTCTTTTTATTTTTTTTTTGCATCCATCTCTTTATTTAGCACAATCTGCCTGGCCCCTATCATGCTGTATTTCTGTTTTCCTTCTCCATATATGTGTTGCATCTGTTTCCCATGATACAACTTCCTTTGAGTGTCTGAATCAACCATAACCATTATAAGCCTGGGGAGAACAGCTGGGGCTAAGAGCAAGTACATATAGCTACTGAGAAATGAGGAGTTTTAACTACATGAACTAAACTCCTGCAAGGAGTGTACTTTGATGTTTATGTGGAGAATTGCTATGCACTGAATACTTCAGCACATTAACACTCCAGAATTCATGCCTGTGTTGTACTAATGCAGTATATAGTATTTAACTGGATGTTATCTGCTTTGCTTCATTTGGGGTGGTCTCTTGATGCAGCAAATCATATTGATTTAATTTTTATTTCTAATTTGTTACTAGGAGTGAACACTGATTTCAGTGGACCATTTTCATGTCCAGCCTGAGTCAAGAAAAAAAGAAAAGTATCAAAGTAGTATAACATGTATAATGTTTAACTGGGTGTGTCTTTAGAAACTTTTGATAGATTAGAAAAAAAGAACATATTTTAATGTTTTTCTCAGTTCTTGGCAAATGAACCAGAATAACATTAAACAGAAATTGATATTGCTGGTGGTTGTAATTTGACTGCACAAGTTTACTCCATAAATAGGTCAATTTGTCAAATTATATATGTTCATAGGTTCATAGGTGTGTACTAGGCTAATGGCCCTGGAGTCTTTACAAGCCTACCCGATAGGATTACCTGGCATCGTGCCACCCAACCTTAGTTCCCAGTGCATCTGTCGAGTAGAGCCACTGGAGTGATCCCCAGGGTGAATTTTCTATTTCCCATCCACTCATCAAGATTTCTCTTGAAGATTCTAGTGAGGTGCTCTGCTTGACATTTATGGGAAGTCTATTCCAGAGCATCAGCAGTCTCCGGGTTATGAACCTGTCCCTCCAGCAAGATTTGTTGATTGTGGTAATGAGGTTGTGGTCTCTGGGGCGTGTGGTGCGGAGGCATTGGAAGAACTTGTACAGAGCAGAGAACTTGTACAGCAAACTAAGTCAAACTATGGTTATCTTAAACCAGTAATGTATATGTTCCAAATGCCACTTTCCTGTAAAGCTATATGCATGTTACATTATTTCCTTGATAATGTTATAACTCACTTTCTATAGCATAGCCAAAACAAGGTGAAGACTAAACTTTAATTAATATGAGCATGTCAACACAATTCTCCAGATGTTTTTTGCAATCTGGATGTCCATTTTTTTCCATTATAATTGAAGCTTTGCTGCTTCATAATGTCTCCCATTTGATTCTCGGCTGGAGTGCGGGGAGTGCCTTCTGTGTGGAGTCTGCATGTCCTCCCCACGGTCGAGTGGCATTCCAAAAGACATGCGTGAATGGGTGGGCGTCGAGCTGGCAACTCGGCACCATAAAAATATACTGCCAATCATTAGCAGACCTGAGTTCCGCTGTGGCGACCCCTAACCGGGAAAAGCCGAAAGACAAGCAAGCTTTGCTGCTTCACAATGTAGCCTCTAGTGTTCATCTCTGGGCTCATTAGAATAATATAGCATTTTGATGAAAATATACAAAGTAACAATCCAATGCCATATGAGAGAATTGCAAAGATCTCAACAGCAACCATATATTTCCCATGTGTACTAATGTAAGCTGGAACAAATGTCAGCCAAACTCTTACAAAAACAATCATGCTAAATGTGATAACTTTTGTCTCATTGAAGCTATTTGGCAGGTTTCTGGCAAGAAAAGCTATTGAGAGGCCTACAGTTGCTAATATACCTAAATATCCTGGCATGCAATAGAACATGAATACTGAACCTTCATTACATTGAATCACAGTTTTTTCTGGAAGTTTTTTGTCAGTCTCTGAGAAAGGTGGAAAAACTGATATCCACACAATGCATAAAATAAATTGAAACAGAAAGCAAAAAAATATTATAAAAAAATGATGTTTTTAATCCAATCAAGTTATTCATTCGGCTGCCTGGTTTTGTTGCCTTAAAAGCAATTACTGCTGTGACAGTCTTGGAGAGCACAGCAGAAACACAGATGGAAAAGAATGTACCAAATGCTGGTTGTCTGAAAATGCATGTTCCATTCTTTGGGGGACCAATAAATATTACAGCAGTCAATGAGCAAAACGGGTTACTTACAAGGAAAAAGTAACTGACTTCCCGGTTATTTGCTTTGACAACTGGTGTATCATAATTTTTGATGAAGATCCCCAGAACCCCCACAGGCGTGAGTGAGAAGACAATAGCAATCACAGCTAGTTAGGTGCCCATAGGTTCTTCATAGGAGAGGAACTCAACATATTTTACAGTGCAGAAATCCTTCTCTGTATTTGGCCAATAATCCTCTGGGCATTTTATACAAATACCAGATGTATTATACTTTTCTCACAGATGTTCAAAAATTCCAGTATTTGAAAGCCGTTTATTAGCTACAAGTCCACCATCTAGGAAGAGTTCCTAACCATACAGTGGGTACCTTTTGAAATTGCAAGGAACTGTAATTTCAATCCTTGTAATGGTGGGACACATATGAGTTTTGTGCATTTGAGAAGGAGTCACCCCAGCTATACATAACTTACCTGTGAGGTACAAAGACATTGAGCTTGTTGTCTATGGTTAAGCAGCACAATTGCCACTTGGTAGCATTTGTGTAGCTCTGATTCCTGTCCAAACTTTGTTTTTCTTTCAGTACATGCACTATATTGACGTACCACCAAAAGTATTACACAATTTAGCAAGGAAGATTGTCTAACAAAATAAAAGAATATTTATATCCTTCTATCTTTCTCCCGCTATCTTTCTGTCTTTGCTGACCTCTTTACTCACAAAATAATAACATTAGATGCAGGGCAAATTGTTTTCTTCTTTTAAATGTTCAAAACCTATGAAACTGAGAAAGATTCCATACAAAGTAACTTGTGGGTTATTAGCTGATTCTTGTAACAGAGAATGACTTCCTTTGTTGCCAAGAATGAAAAAATCATTAGTCTGTAGTAGTCTTCATTTTGTAGGTCATAGTTCAAATATGAGAAATGACCAAATATTATTTTAATTTTTTGTTGCTGACTGATATTTTGTAATTGCAGTCCCACCATATGTGGGATGAAGTAACATCTTTTGGCACATTTATGCTAACATAAATATTCAAAAGAAGCAAAAGATACTATACACTAAGGACTTTACTAAGTTTTGGGAAATATATATATTTTTTTGAAAGTTAAGATTCCTTTGCTATTTGATAAAACATCCTTGTGAATTACATAGTGCTATGGCTTCCACCAAAGGAAGAGAAGTTTATTTAGTAGACTAGGTTATTATCCTTTCACAGGGAGTTAGAAAATATATGGATGACAGATGCCACATGGTGTGGTCACTGTTGAGTTTGTTGTTGGCTTGAAGAAAACTTTTTAACAGTATTTGAATTCTGGTTTTGATAATGTGACAACTCATAACTGTGTCAGAAAAAAGCTGCAAGTTTAGCAAAAAGTTATTAATTAGACTGGTACACATGTATATAACCAGAATTATTTTTTCTGGATAGGGGAATTTCAGACATAGAGATAGGCAGGCAGATGAAGGAGTGTGACTATAATGTTAAGTTTAGGCTGTTTAACTTAGAAAGTTCAAAGAGTGATTACAGGTAGGAAATATAGGTATAGATGGAAATCAAATTATCATAAGGATTTTTTTTTGTAAATTGTGTTGTTATACTTGTATTCCACATAATTAATTTGGTTGTTTATTGACTCAACATATGTAATTCCAGGTTTAGTAATCTGAATATCTACACTGCAAGCTTCCGGCATGAATAATAAGAAATCCATTTTAATAAACCTTTGTCTGAATAAAACTTAATTTTTCTTTCGACAGATAAAAGTCTCTGGTGCCTAGGTTCTACAGCTTTCAAGTAGACATACAAAACAGTCACAACAATTACTTAAATACAAATCTCACTTGCATTCCATTAAGTTTGTAACTTTCTTAAAGTTGCAATCACATCCTGTCTTAAAAACAGCTGCCAGTTTATATCCACATTTAATCCCCAGGGATGGCAAGTTTGATATCCAGGTATCTTATAACATTCCTTATACAACAGCCTCTGCTTTAATTCCTCCCACAAATAAGGCAGATATTGTTGTTGTTCTTCTTTCGGCTTTTCCCTTTATCATTAGTGGACCGGAGTTCCACTGTGGCGACCCCTAATTTGCAGTAGATTTTTACGGTGCCAAGGTGCCAGCCTGACACCCAACCTTCAACGAAGGCACGCCCATTCATGCATGTCTTTCGAATGCCACTCGACCACGGGGAGGACATGCAGACTCCACACAGAAGGTGCTCCAGCTGAGAATTGAACGGGAGAACCTCTTGCTGTGAGGCAACAATGCTACCACTGTGCCATGATATCCCTAATGTCTTCAACATGATGTTCTACTTCCATAAAGAGCCTACCTGTGGGACATACTGTTAGCTGACATCTCCCACATGTTCCAATATTCTTTTCCTTACGCCTCTTTTTGTTTCCCCTACATAAATTTTGGGGCACACATAACATATAACAGTATTACACCCTCTGAATTACAAGTAATACACAGCACTTTTTATCTCTTTGTAATTGCACATAACCTTGAGCCACAATACAGACGATACTTATTGTTTCCAGCAGTCTTCCATAGTTCTCTAGAGAACTGAAAAATGTCACAGAACATTAAACAAAATAATGCAATGATTAATACACAGACTTCCCCACTTTAGAGTATTGCAGTTTCCAATAAAATCATGCCGTCCTACAGCATGATTAAGTCTTCCCTCTTGACCAAGTATTCTGTTGCACAATATATTTCTTATTACTAGCATGACATTCAAATTTAGGATGCAACAACAGAATGATCCCACATTGCTTGCGAGTCAGTACTTCTTGTTCTCCTTTTACTTTTTTAACTTTAAATTTAATTCTAGAAGCATACCAGCAAAGAAAACACATGGGGAAATATATATAATATTGAAGTAGTCCAGAAATCATATCCTCCTGAGAACTCCAAACATTTTATCTGCTGTTCTAAAAATGATATGTCATAGAGTGATGGTAATATTTACAATTTCTGAATACTGATTAAAAATATACCAACACTGGAAAATTCATATCTGTCAGACTTCACTGATTCCAGTTTGCTAATATGATTCTTTTGGTAGCAATACTAGAAACTACAGTGATTCTTGAAACAGGTAGAGTATATGAAGTATATAAGTTAAGGAACCATGTAATACTAGAAAGTGGATATTGTACTTGTTTTGAGTTATTTGAATGACCTTTGATACAGTTTTATTTCACTATAATTGAATCCTCAAACAGGACCATCCACAAATGCAGCCACAAACCAATTTGACCACAATGATGTCATGCTTTATAAAATATCTCATGCTGAATAACCTTATTGCTAAAATACAATTTTTTTAGTCATGGCCCACAATGAAATAAAAATCTAAGGTGCCCATTGCCAAATTCAGGTCTGTGGTCCATTTGTCAACTATTTGATTTATATAATCATATTTAGTAGCTCTACATAATCCTGCCAGCCTGGTCCGAAGCTTTCTTTTGAAGAAAAATCCAAAGAATATGATGTATGGACTAAAAACATAGAGCTTATTTTTTAATTATCTTCTTGATCATAAAAATACACTACTTAAATTAACAGAAAAATAATCATGAGGTAAGGGAAAAAGGTTGTTTCATATTATTAAAAAAAAGTTACCAGAAAGAGTAGCCAAGCTAGCAGAGGAACCTGTTGCCAATAAAAAGGAAGTTTGTTATTTCATGTCAAGTTTTACCACTGTTGATATGCAGTGATCACAAGGTTATAAAGGTTAATTTGTTGCTAGATAATTCTGCCAAATCTAAACCAATGCATGGAAGGCTCATAAAAGATTATATGGAAGCAAAACAGTCACTATGTAAAACTAACACTGCAAAATACCAGACAAGGTGTTTTCTCAAAAAAACAAGTCCAATCCAAAAGCATACTGAGGACACCACACAGCTGAGATGTAAAACGATAGATTTTTATAACAGCTAAGCGCTTTCCCATCAAAGACGCTTCATCAGATCATACCCATTAAAAAATTAAAACAATTAAATACAGCAGGTAAAATACAAAACAACTAATCAAATCATTTAAAAAGAGCATGTGATTTAAGGTGATACTTAAATGGTATGGTCTCATTGAGTCCTTTCCCTTTATCAGCTTGTAAAAGAATAATCCAATGCAGTTCATCCTGCTCAGTTCTATTCTTAAGGTCCCCTAATCTTATATCTGCTTTGATCACCTGTAGTACCATAAACATAAAATCATGCCCATAACAGCTAGACATAACATGCTTCGCTAAGGCACTTCTATCATCTTATTTCCGAATGGAATACAGATGTTCATGCAGTCACTTCCTTAAAGATCTCTCAGTCTTCCCAACATAAAAGGAAGCACGTTCTCTACATCTGCCTAAATATACTAATTGCAGAGTGGCACAACTGGCATATAATTGGAACTTAAACTACTTCCCTGTGTCTGGGTGCATAAAAACTGTACTACTATCAATAGAGGAAGATGTAGAACATGACATACAACTAAAGGTACCTATACATTGTTTGACTGACTTATTATTAGAGCCAGCCTGTGCACTTTTATAACAGAGTATATGTTTCAGGGATTTTTTTTTTATTTTTAAAAAAAATGTGAGACTCTTCCCCCAACACTCTTTTTATCTGATCATCAGCTGTTAGTATGGACCAATGACATCTAAAAATATCACAAATCATTCTGACATCAGAGGAGTAGGAAAGGTGCATTCCCAAAAACTCTTTTCACCTTAGAATCACAAGAAATGCCCACTCGTCTCCCTTCGGACTCAGAAAAGTATGGTCTAGCCCTCCTCTATCTATCAAGAACTGTGGGAGCTAACTGCTCCGCTATACTTCTGAGTGTAAATCGCCCCTAGAAACTAATTTGTCTTGAATTCACTCAGAGCATTATCAAAATCTTCCTCACCAGTGTTCAATCTTAAAATTCTCATGCTCTGTCCTTTCATTATATTGCGATATACATGTCTTGGGAGCATACTTTTACTATGAAGTAGGTTATTCTTCCTACACTCCTTTTTATATATGCAAGTTGAAAATCCAACCCGAGTCCGGTAAATGGAGACATCCAAGAAGTTGATCTGACTAGCAGAACAATTCATTGTAAACTTGAGAAAATTGGCACATGATTTGATAAACCCAACAAAATCAATCAGTCTCTCTTTTGAGCCCTTCTGCAATATAAAAAACATTGTTTAGTGTACTACAAATGCTGTGTTTACAATCTACAAAAGAGGTATTGGAGAGAATATATGTCATCTCCCAGTGAGGTAAAACTAGGTTGGCGTTTCTATTTGCACAAGAAGTGCCCATGGCTACCACAGACCTCTGCCAACAGTAGTCATTGCCAAAAACAAAAATGTTATGTTCAAGTACAAGTTCAGTGAATAGACAAATCAAATTAACTTGATTAAAAGTGAAACCACTATTCACATTTAAGTAGGCACTAACAAATTCTAAACCTAAATCATTAGGTATCACAGTAAAAAGTGATGTAATATCAAGTGTAACCATGAGCAACTCATGATAAGGTCCTGTACTTGAAGTACCTTCAGACAAGCTCTGCAAAAAGTGTTTCTTATCCCTCAGGACAATCTAGTTTAAGCAGTTCGTTATGGACCCTTGCAGTCCATAAATAACAAGAACCAGTGGATGCTTAATTATATAGATCCTTCGAAATACATCTGCTAAATAAATAATCCATCAAATCATTGTGCACTTCATAAATCAATCTATTAACTATTGTTAGATCAACCCTTATATAGGTGCTGGTATCAGATAACATCAACAACATACTATTAACATAAAAATCTTTTTCCATTATTACCACTGCTCTGCCCTTGTCGGCTGGACAAATGATAACATTCTCCATCTCTTGTAAATGTTTACGAGCTTGATATTCAGAAAAAGGTAAATTAAAAGACTTTTTCATTTTTCTACAGTTAGACAAATTCATGTAGTGTTGTAAATATGCTTCACATACTCTAGAAAAAGCTGCTAGAAGTGGTTGAAGCACCGGCACAAAAGCACTGTTTTTTATGCTGCTGCATATCAAAATTACCATAGAACAAAATTCTCAACATCACATTTCTAAGAAAACACTTCAAATCTAAAACAGTATTACAAAAGTCAGCTTTCTGCATTGGAATAAATGACAGCCCTTTTTCCATCAGGGAAATCTGTTCAGAAGTCAAATGGATTGAAGAAATATTCTATACTAATGAGTTTTGAGGTGGTCCCACATTTGTTTGATTGAGGAATAGTTGTTCTCTTCTTTGGAAGGTTTCCATCTGTTTCTTCCCTGGCACTGTGAATGTGATATAGCTGGTGAGTCTCTGATGAGAAGAGGAAGAGATGGAAAAAAACAGCTGACTTAAAGGTGTACACACAGAGCCAACCTTCCTTCTAACATCTACACAAGCAGATGTAGATTCAGAAGTGACTGAAACATTAGATTCAACCCCTTGCACAACAGCAGAATGGCTATTATTAGTAAATCCACGTGATGCAGTAGAGGTGTTCACAACTGTTGCCAAAGACACATCTCCTTCCTCCATAGGAACACAGCCAGGAGAAACACCAGCTGTACGAATAACTGCAGGCTCTCTTCGCCATGGAAGCAAAACAGTTACTATGTAAAAATTGGAGTGATGCATTCACTGGAAAAGTTGCAGAAGGAATGTGAAAGGTTTTGAACCAGAAATTGTTTGAATGAAAAAAATGTTTAACAACAGGATATTTCCATAAGAACAAGATACTTGATTAAGGAGAGGAACAAAAAATATAAGAAATTGAAAAGTGCTTGAACTACAACTTTGAAAACTGAAATAAACAAGCCAGACAAACAAATTAAACACAGTGGAAGGCAAGATCAAGAAAAATATGAAGAAATTCTATATAAAGATATTGCGCATAAAAGGAAACAATTTTATAGATACATAAGATGTGGAAAGAGTAAAGACATATGTAGATTCTAAAATTTATTCTCAGACTCAACAGATTATAGATATACTTACAAAATCTATGCAAATTTTTGACTCCACAAAGGGGGTGATAAGTTGTCCTAGTGACATCCAGATAACGTCAGATACTGAAATCAATTTAGATTATATTGAAAAGGAACTAAGCAAATTGGATTCAAAGAAAACACAGGGAGGGGAGAGAATTAGTAATAATGACCTGAGAACAAATTTAGCAAGAGAATAGAGTACCATTATATCTATTATTTACTAGGTTGTATAAATATGGGGAAATTCCTCAAGATTGTAGACAAGCACTTATTAAACCTGCCTTTAAGAGAAAGGGAAGTAGGACAAACCCAGAGTCATACAGATACTTAAGACTACTTTCATGTTGCGAAAAAATAACGGAGAAGGTAATATTGGATATGGTATTGTCAGCATTGGAAAGGTTGGGACCTGAAACCATATATCAGCATGCATATGTTGAAAATATATTACCACCTGTAACATGATTTCTATAACAATATAATAACAGTTATGAATAAAAAATGTACTGTAATGTAATTTATATAGGTTAAACATCAATATTTGATGGGGTCATAGCCAAAACACTAATAAATAAATTAGAGCAACTAGGTATTGATGTACTCTTGATAAGATGGATAGGTGCATGGCTTACAAATAGGACATGGCAAATATCATACAACAACTGGACAGGTGTCCCACAGAGCTCTGCCCTAGGCCCATATATGTTTAGATTCTATCTTACAGATCTATTGTTTTCATCTAAGGTGTTCTGTAGTCTGTATGTAAATGACTTGAAATTGAGCAAACTGATTACATGTTTTACTGATAGGGCATTTGTGGAAAAGAACTTGACTAAATTGACCATTTGGGTACAGGAGGATAATATACTGATAAATACATCAAAAATAATGAATATGAGATTTGGGAGACATACATTGAAAGGTGAATATTTAATACAGCAAACAGTGATTGAAGCTGTAGATTCATTTAAGGACCTCGGTGTATAGCTAGATCCAGCTGTGAGTTTTTCAAATCATATCAACAAATTTGTTAATGATAGTAATAGAACTTATAAGTTGTATAAAAAGATTAATAAAGTCTAGGAAATCAGAAATAATGAAGACATTTTTAGTTACCTTAGACCCAAACTTGAGTATGGAATAATAATATGGAAGCGGTATAAGAAAACAAGCGTGACCTAACTGGAAAGAGTACAGCAGATATATACAAAGGGCATCCATGGGTGTGAAAATTTAAGTTATTATGAAAGACTAAAATATATGAACTTGTACAGTATTTTAAACATATATTTAAGAGACCGTATTCAGGTATATAGGGCATTTAGAGATAACGACCTCTGGGAATGTTCGGGGTTATCGTAAAAGTAGTACAGAATTGTCAGACAACATATGTAGAAGATTCTATAGGAATGAGAAGTGGACTAATTGTTTCTCTAAGAGAGCAGCTGATGCATGGAACAGACTACCAAATTACATTAAAGCAAACACTAGTTTAGACATTTTTAAGAACAGCCTGGACACTTATTATAGAAACACCTGTTTTGGTATATTGGTAGGCTAGAAAGGCATGAATGCCCATGACTGAAATATTTGTATGTATGTATGTATTCAAGACACATTTTAAAAGTTTCTGTTTAGAAATGAGACTTATGAATATTCAGAAAAAGATAAATTTATATTATACTGAATTGCTAAAACATGGGTCTGAATTTATAAAGGTTACTGTGAGTTGTAAATTTGTGTACACCTTAAGGTAACCTTTTGGAATTCAGATAGCCTTACCATGGTGTCTTTGCATGAAGTTGTGCAGCACTGTGGTTGGCTGTCTCCATGACCATGCTAGATGCTACTGAGGCAGTCCTGGGGACAGGCATATGCTAATTAGACATTTGCTGTCTGTCCCCTGAAGGACTGAGATAAGTGTTTGGGAGTTTAGTGGGAATTTAGTTGTGATGCAGGTTTAGAAGGTGTGTGCATGACTGTATGCAAGGGGCTGCATGTGTATGTGCGAGTGTGCATCTTCTTGGAAGAAAGCAGTAGGAGAGTTAAGGGGCAAGTTAGGAAGGTGTGTGTGTGTGTGTGTGTGTGTGTGTGTGTGTGTGTGTGTGTGTGTGTGTGTGTGTGTGTGTGTGTGTGTGTGTGTCTGTGTATGTATCAGTGAATGAATGAGTATTTGTGAGTGCAATCATTTGGGGAGGAAACTGTTGTATATGTGTGTATGTGTGATCTAGTTTCCAGGCTTGTTAGCTGTTGCTGAAGCACCTACCAAGGGGAGAAAATGCTGAGAGGAGAAAGGAGCCACTTTTGAGATTTTAAGTATTTTCTTCTGCTTTTTTGTTAAGAATTACTGCTTTGCCGTCTACTTTTCGGTGTTTTCCAGCCTGCTAAATTTATATCTGTATTAGAAACAGTATTTAGAACACATCTAGAGCCTGTTTACTGCATTTCCTGTGTTGCACTTAATTTAAAATCATTTTTTTTCTCTTAAAACTGCATTTTACCTTACTTTGGCCTAGCACTCAAGTGTGGGGTCATTTATTGCACTGTTGTGATTATTTGCTACTTGTGTATCTCTGCTACCTTTAAACTAAAACAAAAAAGAAAAAACAAAACAAAAAAATCTTGCTTTTTTCCCACTTTCTGAAATTTAAGAAAGTTCAGTTACAGATTTGCTGTTCTGAACTGTTTGTAAGTTTCTTGGAGGCCAGTGCTTGCTTGGACTAAAGGGAAGTCTCTGTGTTCACCAGTGGAATTGGTTAACACTGAACAGCCTGCCTGTCCCTGAAGGAGTGGTTACTGCCTAGAAGCTGTAGTTTTATTGGCCATTTTGGGTCAATTCTAAACTCCTTGATCTCTGTCTCTTAAAACCCTGCTGTCTCGTGGTTTTGGCGTCTTTCCAGGCTTGTTAGTTGTTGCTGAAGCACCTACCAAGGGGAGAAAACGCTGAGAGGAGAAAGGAGCCACTTTTGAGATTTTAAGTATTTTCTTCTGCTTTTTTGTTAAGAATTACTGCTTTTCCGCCTACTTTTCGGCGTTTTCCAGCTTGCTAAAGTTTATATCTGTATTAGAAACAGTATTTAGAACACATCTAGAGCCTGTTTACTGCATTTCCTGTGTTGCACTTAATTTAAAATCGTTTTTTTTCCTCTTAAAACTGCATTTTACCTGACTTTGGCCTAGCACTCAAGTGTGGGGTCATTTATTGCACTGTTGTGATTATTTTGCTACTTGTGTATCTCTGCTACCTTTAAACTAAAACAAAAAAAAAAAAAAAAACAATCTTGCTTTTTTTCCCACTTTCTGAAATTTAAGAAAGTTCAGTTACAGATTTGCTGTTCTGAACTGTTTGTAAGTTTCTTGGAGGCCAGTGCTTGCTTGGACTAAAGGGAAGTCTCTGTGTTCACCAGTGGCAGTGGTTAACACTGAACAGCCTGCCTGTCCCTGTAGGAGTGGTTACTACCTAGAAGCTGTAGTTTTATTGGTCATTTTGGGTCAATTCTAAACTCCTTGATCTCTATCTCATAAAACTCTGCAACCCTCTTTTAGCGCGGTCTTGTGCACAGAGCAGCGTCGGGCAGCGCTGCTTAAACAAGCTTAAAATATTCCCAGCTCCACAAAGTCTACTCTTCAGTTTTTCCCTTAGGACTGCTCTAAATCTCAAATTAAGCACTCTATTCTCATTCTAAAGCCCTGCACTTGCTCGTATAAGTAATCTCATAGGTAAACACAAACTAAAGCACTACATCCTCTTATACTCCTTCAAAGCACTTGCTCCCTATTGGTTCTTTATGATCAGTCAATAAGTAGTTCCCTATATTATTCAGGCATGTCCAAAGGTCAGTTTCGAGTTTACTCTCCAGTCCAGCTGGTGAATCTGGGAATCTTGAGGTAATGTTACAACTGCCTTATGTATACAGACCACCCTCTCCTCCTCCCAACAAGCTCAAATATATGTGAGAGATGCAACTATATAGCCAAACTGGAGGCTAAGCTCTCTCAACCCAGTACTGGCACAGCCTGTCAGGAGGAGAAGGTAACCACACACACCACAAATCCAGTCTCACATAGACCTATCGCATCAGCAAACCAAACACATCAACACACAAAAACATACTCGGAGGCTCTAAATAAAAATCTGCCTAAGCAGCAGAGACCTCCAAAGCAGACATCCAAGCAACACCTACCACGAAACAATATCCACATAGCACATAGCTCACAAAGTCAGTGTGCCACACAGTCACAGCCCTTAAGGGTAAACAACACACCTAATACACGTGTAATAGGTGACTCTATTGTCAGACACACTGACGTCCCACTCACCAGGCTGAACAAGGAGAAGGTCACTGTAAGCTGCCTGTCGGGTGCCAGGATCTGCCACATAACACAAGCACTTGGGTCACTCCAACGCAAGTACAAGTATGACTCCATCATTGTCCATGCTGGTGTGAATGACCTGAGATGTACCTCCCTGGACTACATGAAAAAAGACGTACAAGAGCTCTTTGATCATGTAGCCCAGGCTGGTATGACCCTGACCTTGAGTAGCATCTTACCCTCACCAAGAATGATGCCACAGTATAAAGACAAAATGATCAATTTTAACAACTGGCTGAAGTATTGGTGTCATTCAAAGGGGATCCAGTGTCTATCAGCCTGGGATGACATGCTCGACAAGCCACATTGCTTCACTAGGGACGGCTTGCACCTGTCACCCCTGGGTTTTTGAATACTGGCTAAGGCTCTTGCCTCCACCATAGTGCCTTTTTTAGGCAAGGCTCAAAAGACAAACCCACCCCCATAGACAACACAAAGAAAAAAAACTAAGGGTAATGCTGCTCAACGCCAGAAGTCTAAACCTCAAGATGCACGCACTCGAGACTCTCCTCAGTATGGAGAATATCGATATCTGTGCAGTAACAGAAACCTGGTTCAAGGCTCCCGAGAGCACCCCAGCACTACCAGGCTATACTTCATACCATGCTTTCCGGCCCCAAAACTCGGACCGAACCACAAAAGGAGGGGGAGTATCCATATTTATCAAAGATACCCACACCTCCAGGCTAGTGGCACTGCACGAAGCTTTGGAGACCATCCATGTGCAACTAACAGTGGACAAAACTGCCTTTCACTTTGTAGCCTGCTACAGACCACCCTCCCAAACACAGGAACCTCACTCGGCTTTCCTGAGAACACTGGAGAATATGAAGGTCTCCCCAAACACTATTATATTGGGTGACTTCAACTACCCAAACATCGATTGGGAAAACTACTCAAGCCCAAACACCCTCGCCCAATGATTCCTAGAATTTATAAACTCAAATGCTATGGAACAACTGGTCACCACTCCCACAAGAGGGGAAAACATACTGGATCTGGTCATCACCAACATGGGGTCGCTATGTTCCACACAAGAGGTATACCCCTCATTGGTAAGATCAGACCATAAACAAATCTCACTGGACATCTACCCCTAGCCAAGGAAACCATGGTGAAGAACTTCTCAAAAGCAAACTTCACACTTCTCAAAACTGAAGTGGAATCCTTCAAAGCCCCTGGGCCAGTGGACAATATGGCCCAAAATGCAGAATCCTTTACAAAAGCATTCTATGGACACCTACAGGAATGCATGGAGCATGCTATCCCAAGTAAAACCAAGACTCACTCCTCTAAAGGCAGAAGACCTGTCTGGTGGACCCCAGCCATAAATAAGCTGTACAACAGAAGGAGAAAGCTACTACATGACAGAGCAAAATCCCAAAAAGGGAAGGCGTCACTGATCAGTACTAGCAAGAAACTACGATCCCTCATAAAATCTTCTAAGGCCAGCTTCGAATGAAAAATTGCACAAGACACTAAAGATAATCACAAGACCTTCTTTAGTTATGTCAGAAACCTGGGAGGCAACTCCCAGATATGCTCTAAGTTAGTGCAAAATGACAAAAAATTTACTGAACCCACAGGCATTGCCAACATCCTGGCAGAAAGGTTCAGTGCAAACTTCTCCCCCCTTCCCCAAAGAGCAAATGTCTATCCCAAAAGAGTGTAGCCTTCCTGAGATCACAGATGCACAGGTGAGAGCTGCCCTCTCCAAAGCTAAAAACACAGCATCAATGGGACCAGACGGTGTCCCGGGCTGCGTCTTACACAAGCTCCAAGAAGAACTAAACTCTCATATAAAGTCACTGTTCAATCTCAGCCTTACTACAGGATATGTTCCCAAGGAATGGCGTACAGCAACAGTGGTCCCACTCCACAAAGGTGGTGCCACAACAGACCCCGGAAACTATCACCCTATAAGCCTGACTAGCCTGGTCTGCAAAGCTATGGAGCATATCATCATGGAAATCATAAACAAAGCCATTGGGAACCTCCAGACACTGGATCCTACCCAATTCGGCTTCGTTAAGGGCAGGTCTTGCCTCTTGAACCTGGTCGACTTCTTTGAAACAGTTACTAAAGCCATAGATGAAGGGAAGGTAGACCACACAGCCTACCTGGACCTCGCAAAGGCCTTTGACACAATACCCCACTCGGGCATCATAAATAAGCTCACCAGCTTAAATATCAACCCCTATGTCACAAGATGGGTTGCAAACTGGCTCAGGGATAGAACCCACATGGTCAGAATAGCAGGTGCCATGTCAGACTCTAAACCAGTTACAAGTGGTGTCCCACAAGGCTCAGTCCTGGGACCTCTCTTATTTGGTATATATTTCTCCGAGGTACAGGCTAACACGGGTGGACTATGGCTGACCAAGTTCGCAGATGACTGCAAACTGGGTGCTATAATCGACTCTCCGACTGACACAAGCATCCTCCAAAAGGGTCTCACAGAGACGGATAACTGGTGCCAGAGCCATGGCCTAAAGCTAAATGCCAAAAAGTGCATAGTCATCCTCTTTGGAAAAAACAAAGTGCCCACAAATTACCACATAGGTGGTAATCCATTAAGTACGGAAGAAATAATTAGGGACTTGGGGACCCAAGTAGATAGCAATCTCTCCTTTGACAATCACGTTGCCAAAGTGGTTAGAAAGACCTTCTATATAGCCCACCTTATCATGAAAGGGTTCACATCTAGATCAAGAGAGGTCATTGTACCCCTCTACTCATCACTTATCAGGCCCATAATTGAGTACAATGCCCCGTTTGGAATGTACCTTACCCGACACCTTCAGCAACTGGAAAGTCCTCAAAAGTATCTCACCAAGAGGATCAAGGGGCTCAAACAGATGCCCTATGCAGTTCGGCTAAAGAAACTCCAGCTCTACTCAGTTGCATACCGCCTACTCAGAGGCGATCTGTGTCTGACGTATAAAGCCATGTCCAACCCAGAATTAATGGACATGCTTCACCTCAGGAAATCTAAATCCCTTAGAGCTACACGCTCCAGGGACTTGAACCTCAGCACAGAAATAAATAGGACATGCTGGAGGGACAGATTCATATCCCAGTGGCTCCCCTCACTCTGGAACAAAATCCCAGTCCATGTCAGGCAGAGGCCCTCACTGACCCTCTTCAAGAGAAATCTTGACGAATGGATGGGAGATCGTAAGTTTACCCCTGGGATCTCTTCTGTGTCGCTGCTTGACAGAGGTACAGTAAACAAACCTTAAAAGGGCTACCTTCTGTGACCTACTATACAGAGGCACAGTCAATTAATCTAAAAGGGTGGCGAAAGCCAAACATACTCTGGCTAGACTTATAAATGCCCTAGGGCAGATAGCCTAGTATCAGCCTATGAACCTATTAATTAATTTTTAAAACGTTGAACCTCATATGGTCGAGATCATATGATCAATGTTTTAAAAAGTCAACTGTTTATACTGAGATCAAAGTAGAGTGAAAGACAGGAAATCTGCCCTCTTCCTACTGTAGTGTGATCTCGGAGTTGGTGTATATAATTAGCATGGGGTGTCTGGGTAAAAGGGCTTGTCCCCACCCTGCAAAAACATTGTATTTCCTGAACATTTGTTTTTTGATTTTTTTAAAATGTTGATCATATGGTCTCGATCATATGAGGTTTGATGTTTTAAAAATTCGACAATGTAAACTAGAGCTGTGTCTGTGTGTATGCATGTATGTGAGTATTGGAGTGGCTGTTATACTTCACACTTCCCTAGACTAATTAGCAGTCTGTAACACTGGGTGGCGGGAATCACTAGCCACCAGGAAAAAATCCATACTTGTGACTGAGCAGCACTTAAACAGGACAGAGACCATGGGCGGGCAACAGTAAACACTAGGGATACTGAATACAGGGTGCCTTAAAGGCAGCTATTTAAATAAAAGGTGCAGGGAATCACTAGACACCTGGCATAAGAAGCATGTCATAAAAGGCACTAAACAGACTAGGGATACTCAATACGGCATGCCTTAAAGGCACAAATTAGAAAAAAAAATTGCAGGAAACCATTAGATATCTGGGATAAGTAGTATACCATAATAGGCACTAAACAGACTTCAAACCCTGTACCCTCTCACCTGTCACATAGGATATTAGTTCTCTGTGCCCCCACTAGATACTAGGGATTGATTTTTAAAATAAATAAATAAATGTATAAGTTTTAAAAAAGAATGTGTGGGGGAAGAATATGAACCATGCACAATTTACTTAAAACACTCTTGCATTATAAGATAGTTCAGTAATTTTTTTTAATATATACCTCCACACTGGCCACCAGAAGTTAGCGAAAACCACAGTTTATTGTTGCTTTCTTCTCCAAGAGACTTCACCAGAATGAATTAAACATATGCCACCCACTCCTTATATATCAAACCACTAATTGAATTCAATTACAAAACACACAATTTAAAGATACAGAGGCCAAGGCCTTTTTAAAAGTAAAAACACATCATTTTAAAACCTTCAATCTCTTATTTTTAAAAAAACATTTAATTTTTACAGAATCATTTATACCAGTTGTTTGTCAGCTCCTAGCCTTATCTGCCACATTGTTTCTCTTTGCTCAAGAAAATCCTTGAAGGACCCACCCCTAATATTCTGCACTACATGTTCTAAAACTGTAAACAAGAATTTTTTTTATACCCCTTAAATTTTAGAGAATGCCTAAATAAGGCATTGCTAGTATTTTTGGTCTTAATACAACAATAATGTTCCTTTATTCTTTTGCTCAAGGTCCCTGTAGTCATTCCTACATAAAATTCATTACAGAAAGAACAAATAGCAATGTAAACTATACCACAAGTGTTAACAGTTATATGTTCCATCAATAGGAATGGTCTTAGTAAGGTGGGGGTAGTTCAACATAAGGTCCTTCTAAAATGAATCTACAAGAGGTGCAGAAACCACATTTATACATTCTCTTACAACGTCTCCCTGTATCAAGGTTACGTTTAGTAAATTGTGTGTTTTTTAATTGAATTCAGTTAGTGGTTTGATATATAAGGAGTGGGTGGCGTATGTTTAATTCATTCTGATGAAGTCTCTTGGAGACGAAAGCGACAATAAACTGTGGTTTTCACTAACTTCTGGTGATTTCCTTTATTGTTTGGCCAGTGTGGTGGTATATATTTTTTATTGGTGCTTGGTTTGCTGCTACATCCTTTGGGATTGTTCCTTTTATTCATTTTTTTTTAAATATCTCTCTCTCTCTCTCTATATATATATATATATATATATATATATATATACACATCTATAGATATATATACCTATATATAGCTTTATACACACATACATAGCTATATATATATATATATATATATATATATATATATATATATATATATATACACACACACACACACACACACACACACACACACACACACACACACACACATATGATTTTAGGCATTATGCAACACCTGCAATGTTTTGTGATGTATGAGGGAGAGGGGTGGGAAGTGTTAGGCATACCTCTCAACCTTGTAGGACAACAGCGTTTGCCCTAGAATGTATTTACAGAAGGATATAATCTGCATGTTGCAGTAGGAACTGTGATACAGAGACATGCAAATTAGCTGATACTGTGGTCTTTCCTCATTGCAGCTAACACGTCTCTGAATCACAGAATATCACGCCATGGGAGCAGAACCTTTTCGCACAAGCTGTATGGCTCATGCTAGGCCCTGTAATGAATTCCCAGGTTAGTCTAGCAGCTTGCAATGCTAAGTAAAATTTTAAGGGAAGCAAAACACATTAGAAACAGGTTTTCAGAGGTAGGATCCTTCTAGCCAGTATGGGGGGTATTGTTCAGTTCTGTTGTGCATGTAGGGCAAGGGATGAAATTTGTTTGCAGAACCTCAAGAAACATAAGTTGAGAAATAGGAGGAACCATTAACTGTAAATTTCTAATTGGCTTTTTCATCTAATAAGATATGTCCTGACTTTCAAAAGATTGTTTTTATTCTGAGTGGCTGGTAAAACATGATGTAAAATACCACTTTGTTTTATTACCTAAAACTAATTACCTTATAATATAGATCAAGTACCCGGTGGCATATTCTGCAGTTACTCCAGTAATTTTTGATTGTGTGACTCTGATTTGGCTTTCAGATTAGCTGTTGTTGATGTAAAGGCTTCTGTGTATATAGGGGAACACCCTACATTTGTATGATTTGAGCTTTTCAACCAGGGAGAACAATAACCTTGAACTGCTAGAGGCAGTGATGCTATATCTTATTGAATAAATTAAACAAAAAATCCAATATTCCAAAATGGAATTGAAAACTATTAATGTTAAGTTGTCAATCTCGCCTTCATTCTTGCTGGATGGGTTCGGAGCCGATCCTCGGCTCTGACTCGGCCTTATACCAAAGGTCGAGAGATATTTACCGGCTCGAGGCCCTCCCCATATCCCACAATGCTAGGCGTCAGATACCCAGATCTCATTTGCCGCTTCAGCTACGAGGTTGCGATTTTACAGGCTTCAGGTCGTATAACTCTTTTCTAGTGATTTTTATACATATATATATATATATATATATATATATATATATATATATATATATATATATATTTTTTTTTTCTTATTAGATATTGTTCTCTTAGTATTCCCCCTAATCCCTTGAGAAATCCCTTTTAGAAAGTTTTTTGCTAGCAGTTTTTCAGAGTTCCCCCTCTTTAGGGTAGCGTTAGCTTTTCTTATATAATTACTGTAGTTGCTGTCATTAGCAGTATACATTTTACTATTATATTATTGTTATTGTTAGATGTTAAGTTGTCAATCTCGCCTTCATTCTTGCTGGATGGGTTCGGAGCCGATCCTTGGCTCCGACTCGGCCACTTACTAAAGCTCGAGAGCTTATTTTACCGGCTCGAGGCAACCCTATATCCCATGATGCTAGGCAATAACTCCTTAGATCCCGTTTGCCGCTTTCGCTTGCGAGGTGCGTTTTTTTACCAGCTCCCGGTAAGTCTTAGATATAGAGTGTTCAGTCACCCTTTTTGAGTATATTTTTCTACCTAGTTATTTCTTTCAATAGTTAAGTAACTACCCTTAACTTTATTACTTTTTGATACCTTCCCTTTTTTATCCCTTATATCCCTCCCCCTCCACATTTAGGTTAGGCCTTAAGCCTGCCCCTTTCCTGTTTTTTCTTAGGGATCCTGTGGAGTGTTTGGGTGTGTCAGTATCCCTATTAACATTTTATTGTTAATTTATAATTTTTCGAGACACAAATTCCCCTTTTGATGGTTCGGCTTTGTTCGGCCCTCAAGTGAAAGACACCTTGACCAGATGCGAGCAAGATGGCAAGACTCTTTCTGCCGTAGGAGTCTGTTTCTCCACCCCTTCAAGACCATACCCTAAGGGTCAGAAGGGTGGGAAAATGTGGTTCCGCAAATCTCAAGGAGTCACGTCTGAAGCAAGAGGTCAGTTTACCCCAGAGGCAGAGGGGGAGTAACAACAACAGACGCCACCCTAGGGGCAGAGGGGGTCCGCAAAACCAGTGTAGCAGGGAGCCTCTCTCTGACAAACCCTTCCAGCATCCCTGAGATGTTGCCCGATTGTCCACCTTCGGAGGCAGTCGGGGGAAGATTGTCGCAGTACCCAATAGCCTGGCTTTCCCTTACTCAAGACAAATGGGTACAATCGATCATATCCGAGGGTTACAAAATTCCCTTTATCCAAACCCCAATTCAACAAAAGGGAACCCTTCCAGACGTTCCACCCGGTCTAAGGGAACTAGCAGTATCAGAAATATCAAAACTGCTAGCAAAAAGAGCCATCCAGCCAGTCCCAGCAGACCAACTAGGATCCGGAATCTACTCAAGGTTCTTTTTAGTACCGAAAAAGACAGGGGACTGGAGACCAATATTAGATCTCAGCAAACTGAACAAGTTTGTAAAGAGAACAAGAATCTGGATGGTCACGCTACAGTCCATTCTGCCCTTTCTGGGCAAGGACAATTGGATGTGCTCCGTGGACCTTCAGGATGCGTACTATCACATCAAAATTCACAGGCGCTCCAGAAGGTTTCTCCGCTGCTGGAGGCCAGTCACTACCAATTCAGAGCCCTGCCCTTTGGTCTCACTACAGCCCCCAGAGTGTTCACCAAATGTATGGCAGCAGTTATGGCTCACCTGAGATGGCAAGGATTCCAGGTGTTTCCATATCTAGATGACTGGCTCCTCACTGCCACCACCAGGCATCAACTTCTCCAAGCCACAGCTTACACCATTCACATTTGCAGAGGGCTAGGAATCTCTATAAATTTTGAAAAGTCTGCCTTGTCTCCTTGTCAGTCTATTACCTTTATAGGCGCCAACTTGAACACCGTACAACTTTCAGCAAAGTTAACAGACCAAAGAGTCTTAGATATTCAAAACCATGTCCAGGTTCTTCTTCAGAGCGACAAAATTCAGGCCAGGTATGTCCTGAAAGTATTGGGTCTTATGGCGGCCTCCATAACACTTCTTCCCCTTGCACGTTTTCACATGCGTCTTCTACAGTGGATGCTGTTCGCCCAATGGTCTTTTCAGCAACTCCCCATGCACCACAAGATCATGATAACTCAAACTTGCAAAAGTCATCTGTCCTGGTGGATATTGTCCCCTCAAGTCCATCATGGCAGACCTTTTGTTCCTCCTCCCCCGGTCGCCACGGTGACATCGGATGCCTCCCTGATCGGGTGTGTGTGGGAGGGGCAATTTCAGGGCAAGATGGTCCATGGCACTTGGCAACCTTTTGAGCGCCACCTGCACATAAATGTCCTAGAGATGAGAGCAGTGCTTTTAACGTTGCAAGCCCTCCATGACTCTCTTCCCCTAGGAACTATTGCAATTCAAACGGACAATATGTCCATAGTGTGGTACATCAACAAGCAAGGCGGAACCAAGTCCTATCCCCTGTGTCGAGAGGCACTCAGACTTTGGCAATGGGCGATCTCCTCTCAGCGGTTTCTGATAGCAACGCATATCCCCGGGAAGTCCAACTTCATAGCGGACAGGTTGAGCAGAGCCATAGTCATGCCACACGAGTGGTCCCTCAAACAATCGGTAGCGGAAGAGATTTTTCAGAAGTGGGGTCTTCCTTGCTGCGATCTTTTTGCTACATCCCAAAACAGCAAATTCCCCGACTTCTTCACCCTCTTCCCCCTTCCAGGCCATCCCCTCAGAGACGCTCTAGTCCAAGATTGGCCTCGGGGACTTCTCTATGCCTTTCCAACTTTTCCTCTAATTCCACAAGTAATTCAGAAAGCAATCGCCTTGAGAGCCAAGTTGATTCTCATTGCTCTTTATCGTCCTCGACAGATATGGTTTCCGTTCCTACATCATTATCTTTTGGTGCAGCCTTGGCATCTGGACCCAGCTCCATTTCTGTTGACCCATCAGTCGGGGCAGCTGCACCAATCCCTACATTTTCTCAACCTCACTGCTTGGTTGCTCCACTTCCGTCTTTAGCCAGGCTTCCTATGATTTCTAATCCCGTCCGGGATATCATAGTAGCTTCCCTTAAATCTTCCACCAGAAAGATTTACACTAGTAAATGGAAACGTTTCTCCTTCTGGGCAAAGGCAAGGAATATAGATCCTTTTACTGCCCCAATTCATTCGGTCTTAGACTTCCTAGCTGAAAGTTTTCATTCAGGGTCTTCTGCCTCTACAGTAAAGGTTCAGTGGGCAGCCATATCGAATTTTCATACAGGCTTATCGGACCACAATATCATGTCCAATAAGCTTTGCAAAGCCTTCCTTAAAGGTGTATATTTACTTAGGCCTCCGATCAAAGATCCTCCACCTCAGTGGGATCTTAATTTAGTCTCAACATCCTTAATTCTCCCCCCCTTTGAACCTACGGTCTCCTGTTCATTGACATTTGTTTCATGGAAGACACTTTTCCTAGTCCCCATTACTTCTGCTAGGAGAATATCAGAGCTTCACGCCCTCTGCATTCGTCCTCCCTACTTAATCTTCCACAAAGACAGAGTTTCTCTAAGGACTAATCCATCCTTCCTACCCAAGGTGGCTTCGCAGACAAATTTGAATCAATCAATTGATCTCCCAGTTTTTTTCCCAAACTATACTAATAGAGCGGAGCAAAAGCTACTTTATCTAGATGTTCACCGCCAGCTCCGGTACTATCTGGATAGAACTAAACAAATAAGGAAATCTGATCAACTGTTTTTATCGTATGCAGAAAATAAGAAAGGCCTTCCTGTTTCCAAGGTAACCCTATCTAGATGGCTGTCTTCTGTGCTTACATCTATTTATCAACTCAGAGGCAGGGAATTATCTTCTAAGCCAAAAGCCCATTCAACTAGAGCACTAGCTACATCTACAGCTTTTCAAGCTAGACTACCAATAGACACTATCTGTGCGGCAGCCACATGGGCCTCTCCTCATACCTTTGTTTCACATTACGAATTGGACATGGCCTCCAGGGACAGAGCAACATTTGGTTCCACCATTCTTAAGAGTCTGTTCCAATAAGCCACCCAGGATGAAGGTGCTAGGGACGCGGTCCCATCCAGCAAGAATGAAGGCGAGATTGACAACTTAACATTGAGAAGTTATGTACCTACCATAACGTTCCATGTTAGTTGTCTTCTCTCGCCTTCTTTCTTGCATCCCACCCACCATCCCCCTAGCCTGGACAGACGAGACGATCTTCCCTTCTTTGAAGGGTCCTTTTATTCCTTTGTTCACTATCTAGGTGTCCTAGGATATATATATATAGTGTAAATAATTATCTTTGGAGGTTTTTATTCCTCTTCCTTCTCCATCCAGTTGGAGGATTTTGTTTATTGGCCTATGCTAGGTTTTTCAGCTTCCAAACGAGATCTGGGGAGTTATTGCCTAGCATCATGGGATATAGGGTTGCCTCGAGCCGGTAAAATAAGCTCTCGAGCTTTAGTAAGTGGCCGAGTCGGAGCCGAGGATCGGCTCTGAACCCATCCAGCAAGAAAGAAGGCGAGAGAAGACAACTAACATGGAACATTATGGTAGGTACATAACTTCTCATTTTTTTTTCTAGTGCGTGTGTGTGTGTGTGTGTGTGTGTGTGTGTGTGTGTGTGTGTGTGTGTGTGTAATGTTTAAAGCACTAGTTACCTGTTCCCTTAGTATCTCTTTTCTAGTGTTCATTATGTCTAAGGATACTAAGGTCTCAGGTTTCAAGAAGTGTGACTCGTGCTGTCAGAAGATGTCTTTGACAGACGGTCACACTTCTTGTGTGTATTATTTGGGCCCCCTACACCTGCAGGACTCTTGTTCGGTCTGTCATGCTTTCAGTCCGAGAGTCCTGCAGGAACGTAGGAACAAACTTTTTTGAGGGGGCTTGCTTAAGCCTGAAGGGTCCCCGACTAAGCCTTTGTCGGGTAAACCCTCAAAGCCCGCTAAACCGTTGGCTCCATGTTCGGAGCCGTCGCCGAGCGGATCTACTGCCTCCTCGTCGGTTCCAGCTGGAACCGACACTTCGAGACCTCAGTCGGCTCCTGCCCTAGTATCGGAGCCTTCTGTGAGCCGAAAACACTCGAGATCTCCTTCTTTGGAGTCTGTTCGTTCGGCTCCAAGGTCTCCGTTACTACAGTTGGAGTGGAGCCATAGGTCCCATTCCTCTCGGTCCTCCAGGCTGTCTGATCACGACTTCGTGAGGGTGGTCAGTAGGCATCTAAAGTCGCAGGCACTTGCCCAAATGTTGACTAGCCCTTCTCAACAGACTGTGGCTATCCCTGTATCTTCATCAGTTCTCCTCCGACTCTACCATTGTGTTTGGAGCCAGAGCTCGTTGGGGCTCGAATCGTCGGAACGTCAGAGCCGATAACACACATTTCGGCTCCTTCGTCGGCTCCAATCTCTTCATTGGTTCTGTCCATGGAGGGATCCGGGCATCGAGACTCCCTTGTCGGCTCCGGGGGGGGGCTGAGTGGCATCGGACCCCTGTCCGACCCCATTCTCCCTCTTGGTGCTTCGGCGCAGGTGAGCTTGGCCCCGACATCAGCCTCGGAGCCGTCACTCTTAGTGCCGGGAGGGGTTCTCATCTCTTCAGAGCTGGGAGCGTCCTCTCTGCCCGATAGGGACGCCTTTGAGGTCATGAGGAGTGTACTGACTCCTGGGTTGAATCCACGATCGGCCCCTTCGGCTCCTCCCCCCATGGTGCCTGCTTTGGTCTCTGTCCACCCTCCTGACCCCAAGCGTGGAGAACAGACGCTCCAGGTCACCCCATTGGGTGTATCTTCCTCTTCCGAGGCCTCCCCTGATCATTCAGAGGAGCCCCCTCGGAAGAGAAAATGTAAGAGGAAACATGTTGACTCCCCCGAGTCAGTCACGTCTGACACCGACTTGGAGGATTTGGAAGGGTCCCCATGGTCCCCCTCTGAGGATGTCTCCTTTTCAGACATCCTTGAGATCCTTAGGCAGAGGGGGAATTGGACTGCCCTTAACCCTTCCGAGGATGAGTCGGTGTACCTGGACACGTTTGGTTCTCGCCCTTCCACCTCCTGGGTGTCTCCGCTTTTTGACCCGCTCATGGAAGTGGTCGCTCGGAAGGCGTGGACAGCCCCGGACTCAGTGGAACCAATTCCCCGTCGGCCCGCTAAATTCATTACAGCCCCAGCCGACAAACAGTTTCTAGCTAAGGGTGTCCCGGTTGATGCCATGGTGGTGGCAGCGGCCACTAAGAAGGAGTTGGCTGACCCTTCGGTGCCTGTACATCCTCCTAATAAAGAATCTAGGACAATGGACAGGTATGGGAAGCGGATGTTTTCTTCAGCGACCTTTGCCATGCGGTCACTGAATTATCTGTGCCATTTCACCCGCCTTCAGAGGGATCTTCTCAAGGAACTGGGTGATACCCTTCAGGGTCCATTGGCTGCGGGGTCTCAGGATAAGATTAACTCCCAGCTGGCGACCTTAAATTCCATAGTTAACTCCTCCATACGGCTCATTTCTTATGCGGCCGATGGTGCGAGTAGGGCCGCAGGTACAGGTGTGGCTTTGAGAAGACACGCCTGGATGCGGTTATGTAACTTTGCTGACCCCTTTAAGGCGTCCTTCACCAACACCCCCTTCGATGGTTCAGCTTTGTTTGGACCACAGGTGAAGGATACCCTTACCAGGTGTGAACAGGAAGGCAAGACTCTCTCTGCCGTGGGAGTCCATTTTTCTACTCCCTCTAGACCATACCCCAAAGGTCAGAAGAGTGGAAAAATGTGGTTTCGTAAACCCCAGGGAGTAGCGCCTGACACACGTGGTGAGTTTCCCTCCAGGGGCTGAGGAGGAAACAATAATAGACGCCGACCTAGGGGCAGAGGGGGCCCGCAAAATCAGGGTAGCAGAGAATCTTTCTCTGGCAAACCCTTCCAGCACCCCTGAGGGGCTGCCCGACTATCCACCTTCGGAGGCAGTCGGGGGAAGATTGTCACTGTACCCAGAAGCCTGGCATCTCCTCACAAAAGACAGATGGGTACAGTCTATCATATTCGAGAGTTACAAAATTCTCTTCGCCCACACCCCTGTACAAACAAACAGATCCCTTCCAGATGTCCCACCTGCTCTAAGGGATCAAGCAGTACTAGAAATTTCAAAACTGCTAGAAAAGAGGGACATCTAGCCAGTCCCAGCAGACCAGCAAGGATCCAGGACTTACTCCAAGTTCTTTTTGGTACCAGAAAATACAGGGGACTGGTGACCCATTTTGGATCTCAGCAGATTAAACAAGTCTGTTCAAAGAACGAAGTTCCGGATGATCACTGTTCAGTCCATTCTACCCTTTTTGGGTCAGGACAATTGGATGTGCTCCATAGACCTTCAGGATGCGTACTACCATATAAAAATGGACAGGTGCTCCAGAAGGTTTCTCCGCTTCCGTCTGGGAGCCAGTCACTATCAATTCAGAGCCCTGCCCTTTGGTCTCACCACAGCCCCTAGGGTGTTCACCAAATGCATGGCGGTGGTTACGGCTCATCTGAGACAACAGGGATTCCAGGTGTTTCCATATCTAGATGACTGGCTCCTTACTGCTTCCACCAGGCATCAGCTACTGCGAGCCAGGGACTATACCATCCAGACTTGCTCCGAACTAGGTATATCAATAAATTTCAAAAAGTCTGCATTATCGCCTTGTCAGTCTATAACCTTTATAGGCGCAGAATTAAATACAAAGGATCTGTCTGCAAAACTTCCTCCAGACAGAGTATCAGACATTCGCAGACATGTGAACATTCTACTTCAGTGCAAGACCATTCAGGCCAGATTTGTACTAAAAACATTGGGTCTTATGGCAGCAGCGATCATTCTAGTCCCCCTGGCTCGTTTTCACATGCGGATCCTTCAGTGGATGCTGTTTACCCAATGGTCCTTTCAACAACTTCCAATGTCCCACAGGATAATAATCACTCAAACATGCAAAGACCACCTGGCTTGGTGGATGGTCTCCCCTCTAGTTCTCCAGGGCAGACAGTTTGTTCTTCCTCTTCCTGTGGCCACGGTGACCACAGATGCCTCCCTGATCGGGTGGGGGGGAGGCATTTTCAGGGCAGGACTGTCCAGGGCACTTGGCAATCCCTAGAGTACCACCCGCACATAAACGTCTTGGAGATGAGAGCGGTACTTTTAGCGTTGCAAGCTCTTCAGGACTCTCTACTTACCGGGACTATTGCAATTCAAACAGACAATATGTCTGTAGTGTGGTACATCAACAAGCAGGGCGGAACCAGGTCCTATCCCTTATGTCGAGAAGCACTCAGACTCTGGCAGTGGGCGATCTCTTCCCAATGGTTTCTGATAGCAACGCACATCCCAGGAAAGTCCAATGTCGTAGCAGACAGGCTAAGCAGAGCCATTCTCATGCCTCACGAGTGGTCTCTCAATCAGTTAGTAGCGGACAAGATTTTCCACAGATGGGGTCAACCTTGCTGCGACCTTTTCGCAACCCCTCTCAACAGCAAGTGCGACGACTTCACACTCTTCCCCCTCTCCGGCCACTCCCCCAGAGACGATCTAGTTCACGATTGGCCCCGGGGACTTCTGTACACATTCCCACCCTTTCCCTTAATTCCCAAACTAATTCAGAAAGCAACTGCATTGGGATCCAGGATGATCCTCATTGCCCCTTACTGGCCTCGACAAATTTGGTTCCCATTCCTGCATCGTCATCTGCTCAGGCAGCCTTGGATTCTGGACCCAGTGCCAGACTTGTTGTTCCATCAGTCGGGCGGGTGCACCAATCCCTTCGATCTCTCAACCTCACAGCTTGGTTGCTCTACTTCCAACCTTAGCCAGGCTTCCGCATATTTCTCAGCCAGTGCGTGAAATCATCCTTTCCTCACACAAATCTACTACCAGAAAAACCTATGCTAGTAAGTGGAAACGTTTTTCCTTCTGGGCAGAGGCCAGAAATATAGACCCCTTTACAGCCCCTGTCCACAGTGTTCTGGATTTTTTGGCAGAACTTTTTCGAGCAGGCTCCTCTTCTACCACCATTAGAGTACAACTGGCTGCTATCGCTAATTTTCATGCTGGCCTGTCAGAGACCAGCATCATGTCCCATAAACTTTGCAAAGCCTTTCTTAAAGTGACTGTTTTACTTAGGCCTCCGGTTAGAGATCCCCCGTCTCCGTGGGATTTGAACCTGATATTAACTTCCGTGATTCTCCCTCCCTTTGAACCTGTGGCCTCCTGTTCCTTAAAATTACTTTCCTGGAAGACTCTCTTCTTAGTAGCCATCACCTCAGCTAGAAGAGTGTCAGAACTTCAAGCCCTCTGTATTCATCCTCCCTACCTTGTTTTTCACAAAGACAGAGTTTCACTCAGAACTAATCCTTCCTTTTTACGCAAGATACCTTCTGAGACAAACCTGAATCAGACCATTGATCTTCCTGTCTTTTTTCCTAACTATTCAAACAGAGCTGAACAAAAGCTGCACTATTTGGATGTTCACAGGCAATTACGTTTTTATTTGGATAGGACAAAACAAACTAGGAAGTCGGACCAACTCTTCCTGTCCTATGCTGAGGGCAAGCAGGGCCTGCCAGTTTCTAAAGTATCTTTGTCCAGATGGTATGCCTCTATCATCTCCTTCATTTACTAACTAAGGCATAAAGAACTCCCTACAAAACCAAAAGCTCATTCCACTAGAGCGTTAGCTACGTCAGTAGCTTTTCAAGCAAGACTTCCAATGGAATCTATTTGTGCTGCAGCCACATGGGCCACTCCTCATACCTTTATTTCTCATTACAAGTTGGATATGGCCTCCAGGAGTTGGGCTGAGTTTGGTTCCACTGTGCTCAAGAGTCTGTTCCGATGAGCCACCCAGGGCTAAGGTGCTAGGGACGTTGTCCTATCCAGCAAGAATGAAGGCGAGATTGACAACTTAACATTAAGAAGTTATGTACCTCCCATAACGTTCCATGTTAGTTGTCTTCTTCTCGCCTTCTTTCTTGCGTCCCACCTGCCATCCCCCTAGCCTGGACAGACCGAGAAGAATCTTTCTGAGGCCTTATTCCTCTTCTTGACTATTTCGTACATTATGTCCTCCTCTGTGGTTATCACTGTAGGTAAACCTTATAGTTGGGACAGGTGTCTCCATGGTGTTAGCTCTACCAAATGAGATCTGGGTATCTGACGCCTAGCATTGTGGGATATGGGGAGGGTCTCGAGCCGGTAAATAGCTTTTGAGCTTTGGTATAAGGCTGAGTTGGAGCCGAGGATCAGCAACGAACCTGTCCAGCAAGAAAGAAGGCAAGAAGAAGACAACTAACATGGAACGTTATGGTAGGTACATAACTTCTTATTGAGAAATACTAGATTTCACTATACTGCGGTGGTGGTGCTGCAGTAGCGTTGTCGCCTCACAAGAAGACGTTGTCCTGTTCGATTCTCAGCTAGAGCGTCTTCTGTGTGGAGACATGCGTGAATGGGTGTACCTTCGTTGAAGGTTGTGCATCAGGGCTGGCAACTCGGCATGTGAAAATCTACTGCCAATCATTAGCGGACCGGAGTTCCGCTGTGGCGACCCCTAACCGGGAAAAGCCGAAAGACACAACAACAACTAGATTTCACTATACAGGTTCTGAGCCATTATTTTTGATTTTCTCTCTCTTTTCTTAATCAAGGGATATCTAATATCAGAAATGTTCAGATTTTTAATATAAAAGGTTGTAGATACCTGTTTTTGTTTGTTATACCAATAATGTAAAGTAAATAATGTAAAATAAAGTGCCCCCACAATAAGCCCAGAGACATCCAACTTTTGTTTAATGGTGGCATCCCTATGAATGTTCACCTTTTTCTTTGTATGTTATTTCCTCAATCCTGTTTCCCCTGATGTTACAATTCCATGACTGTATTTGCTATTTTAACAGTGAAGCTTTGAGATTTCAGTTCATGCAACCAGTGTGTTTGCCCTTCCAAAGTATTTCTAATTTCCCAATGGCTGTGCAACCATGGAGTTACTATGTTTAAGTAAAGATGACGAATAGATGGACCCTCCCCTCACATGAGACATGCAGAAGCATTTGCTCCCTGCAAAAACATTGTACAGATTATGCTTACTGGGGTTGTGTTATTTTTAGACAGCTGTAATTGACCACTTAGATATTTGAGCATTTGGGAGTTGAATGCTTTAGAAGCAACATCTAATTTTGTTGTTTATAATATGTAACTGTGTAAGACATTTGGATATATTTGGGGCCCAGAACATTTTTACAAGGTCTGGCCTTTGTTGAAATGACTGAAGGAGTCAGGCTACTTACGTTTCACATCACAGGATTATACAGTCGAAATTCACATGAAAAAGGGAGTTAAAGGGCTAATATACCATTTTTCTGATTTGGATAAAAAGTCCATTGAAACTGCTAGCACCTCATGTGTTTTTATCCTGACACATAACATGGTTTACATCTGTAATAATAATTGTCAGCAGCCTGGCTCAGTGGCACATTGTGATAGAGCCATAAATGTGACCCAGACAACTGGGGTTCAATTTGTGACCCCAGCACTCAATGAGCCAGGGAGGGAGAGGAGTGAAAGGGCATGGCTTGCTTGCTAATCCTGGGGAAGCTGATGGGAGAGTTACAGGTACTCAGACAGTGGAATTTGTGACTTTTCCAGTATGGACTAGGGAGAACGCTTCCTATGCTTGGGGGAATAGTTGGGTCTGCTTACTGATAACATTCCCTGTGGAAATGAGGAATAAACAACACTGTCAGACCAGTGCATGTCCCCTTTCTGTTCCTGAGCTGAGATGAATATCTGTGCAGAGTTAGGGCTGTAGTAAAGAAAAATCCTTGAACCGCCCCTGATGGCTGTCTGACTGATGGCCCATCCCAAATGACCCTGGTCATGGGAAATTAATGCTCCAGTTGACAGGGAGGGGGTTGATGATTAACAGACACCGGGGGGCAAAGAGTGGAAAAAAAAACATTACCAGTGGACTACAGTGGGATTGTTAGTGGCCCATACGTATGCCTGAACTTACTTTGCTTGACAGGAATTCTTCAGACTGCTTATCAACATATTTTTAAAGATGTGGTCATCACTTTTTTGGAGAAATATAAATAATTACTTTTTGATTTGGAGAGGAGATTAAACAAGTTTGTATGAGACTGATGTGCTGTTGCATACATGTTATTGCCCTTTGCAGTTTGAAATTAATCTCTCCCTCTATATCTTGGCTATGTAAATGTTTTTAGATACTCAAGTTTACGGTGACAAAGATGGGCTCAAACTTATTTCATATGCCAGAGGAACCTAATAATTTGTTATGGATAAACTCCTGTCATCCCCTACATATAATCAGAAATAATACAGAGGCCAGTATCTCTGCATACTTCAGATATGTCTCATAGGAAGGATTTAGAATTTTCTAGAGTTTAAACAGAGTTTGAAGATAGGGTTATGAGAATAATTTGTTGAATTTAGTTAGTGGGTAGGATATAACAGAAGTGCCATTCATAACATTATTATAGATTGTGGAGAAGGACAGTGAAGAGAGGCTAGCAGTACATGTGAAAGATGGGATTACATGCTCACAGTATTAAGAGAAGTTTAGGAGTAGAAAGAAGTAGATAAAGAGAATTAGCAGGCAAGCAGTAGCAGTCAGCTGTTAGGATACAAGGGGATGAAACTGAAAGTTGATAGGCAGATACTAACTAGGGAGCCCCAAAATAAACTCTGAAGGAAGATGAATAAATCAAGGAAGATATAAAGAAATGGAAAAGCATATGATGATGGTGCATTTCACTCTAAAATAATGTAACACTATGATTCCAATATCCAAGACAGGGAGGTAAAACAGCACTTTGGAGATGACTGATTGAGAGGGATTTGAGCAACAGATCAAGAATGATACAACAAACGGAATGATTATAAACATTGTACTGTGCACAGAAATGGTGGAAGACAGATAAAAAAGTGACAGACTGTCTTGTAAATAGAAATTTAGCACATTGTGATGCAGTTTAAAGGCAGAGGCAACAAGGAAGAGAACCAATGTAATACTGTTGGACTGCAAGGGTATAAACTATGGCAAGAAATCTGCGATAATAAGGGAAGGCATGGGGAGTGTTGGAATAAGAGAGGGTGATTGAATTATGGGAAGCCATAAAATGAGTGGTAATGGGAGGAAATACTATGGGAATTGGAGAGATGAACAAGGAGAAAATTACAGTCAGCTGCCTGTCGGGTGCCAGGTCCACCACATAACGCATGCACTCAAGTCACTCCACAACAAGTACAAATATGACTGTCATTGTCCATGTTGGAGTGAATGACTTGAGACGTAACTCCCTGGACTACATGAAAAGAGACATGGAAGAGCTCTCGGATCATGTGGCCCAGGCAGGTATGACCCTAGCCCTGAGTAGCATCCTGCCTTCACCCAGAATGATACCACAATATAAGGACAAAATGATTGACTTCAACAATTGGCTAAGCTTCTGGTGTCATTCAAAGGGGATCCAGTATCTGTCTGCCTGGGACGACATGATCGACAAACCACGATGCTTTGCCAGAGATGGTCTGCACCTGTTGCCCCTGGGATTCAGGTTACTGGCTAAGGCTCTTGCCACCCCTATAGTGCCTTTTTAGGCAAAGTTCAAAGGACAAAACCACCACCGTAACAGGTACAAGCATGCAAAATCTGAAGGTAATGCTACTCAATGCTAGAAGTCTAAACCTCAAAATGCACTCTCTCGAGGCACTCCTAAAAATGGAGAACATCGATATCTGTGCAGTAAGTGAGACCTGGTTCAAGGCTCAAGACAGCACCCCTGCAATACCAGGCTACAGCTCTTACCACACTTTTCGGCCACCAAACCAGGACCGAAACACTAAAGGTGGAGGAGTGTCAATATTCACCAAGGATATTCACACCACTAGGCTAGTTGCCCAACACAATGCATCTGAAATTCTCCAGGTGCAACTAACACTAGGTAAGACTGAAATCCAAATTGTAGCTTGCTACAGATCCCCCACCATGCCCCAAGATTCTCACTACACCTTTCTAAACATACTGGAAAATATTAAGATAGAACCAAACACCCTAATACTGGGTGATTTTAACTAACCTGCCATTAACTGGGAAAACTACTCGTGTACCAACACCTTTGCCCAACGGTTCTTGGAATTCATAATTTCCAACGCCCTGGATCAACTAATCCATAGTCCCACCAAGGGCTCCAATATCCTAGACCTGGTCATTACCAACATGGGAAATCGATGCTCCACACCTATGGTCACCCCCTCGTTAGTCAGGTCTGACCATAAGCTAATCACCCTTAACATCCACATCACACCCCCACCCTTTAGTAAGGAAACCTCCATAAAAAACTTCTCCAAAGCCAACTTCATGCTACTCAAGTCAGAAGTGACAAACTTCATGACACCCATGCAGACAGGAACTGAAAGTTCAACTGCTGAATCCTTCACTAAGGCACTGTATGAGGACATCCACTCATGCATGAATCGTGCCATCCCAAATAGAACCAAGATGATCTCATCCAAAAAAAGGAAACCAATCTGGTGGCCCCCTGCCATAAACAAACTTTACAACAAAAGGAAGAAACTGTTCCAGAAAAGAGGAAATTCCCAGGATGCAAAAAACTCCCTTACCAGCCTAAGTAAGAAACTAAGATCCCTCATAAAATCCTCCAAAGCTAGTTACGAAAATAAAATTGCCAAAGATTCCAAAGACAACCACAAGGCATTCTATAACTATGTCAAGAATCTAAATATCATTGCTCAGATCTGCTCTGAGCTAAAACAGAATGGCATTAAATATACTGATCCCAAGGATATTGCCAATATCCTGGCAGATCGATTCAGTGCCAACTTCACCCCCCTCTCACCCCCACACAGTCTAACTAGACCTTGCCAAGGCCTTTGACACCATCCCCCACTCTAAAATTATAGATAAACTTACTAAGCTGGGCATTAATCCCTACGTCACCCAATGGGTTGCTAACTGGCTTACTGATAGAACCCACACTGTAAAAGCAGCCGACTCCAAATCCAGCTCCAGACAAGTGACAAGTGGATTACCTCAGGGTTCAGTCCTGGGACCGCTCTTGTTTGGCATCTACTTTTCTGAAGTACAGGCCAACACTAAGAGACTCTGGCTAACAAAGTTTTCAGATGACTGCAAACTAGGAGCCATTATTGAATCACCAAATGATGTGGATACTCTACAAAAGGGTCTTAGAGAAACAGATGCTTGGCGCCAGAGCCATGGGCTCAAGCTCAATGCCAAGAAATGTATAGTTATCCCCTTTGGGAAAAAACATGTACCCATGAATTACCATATAGGTGGCAGTACACTAAACACCAAAAGTGTGATAAGAGACTTAGGGACACAGGTGGACAGTGGTCTCACCTTCGATAACCACATCGCCACAACAGTCAGGAAATCCTTCTATGTGGCACACCTCATCACTAAGGGCTTTTCTTCTAGAAAAAGGAGGTCATTGTCCCATTGTACTCATCCCTCATTAGACCCATTATAGAATACAACGGCCCATTTGCTATGTACCTCTCAAGACATCTGCAACAACTGGAAAGGCTGCAGAAATACCTCACTAAAAGAATCACAGGCCTAAAGCAGATGCCCTACGCTGACCGCCTTAAAAAACTCCAGCTATACTCTGTCGCATATCGTCTACTCAGAGGCGATATCTGCTTAACATACAAGGCCATGTCAAACCCAGTGCTGTTGGACATGCTACACTTAAAGAAATCCCAATCTCTCAGAGCCACATACTCCAGGGATCTAAACCTTGTCATCACAATAAACAAAACATGCTGGAGGGATAGGTTCCTGACCCAGAGACTCCCCAGATTCTGGAATAGATTTCCCATACATGTCAAGCAGAGTGCCTCTTTGGCCCTCTTCAAAACGATTGGATGGGAGAAAGGAAATTCACCCCGGGGATCACGTCAGTTGTCCTGCTATACAAGGGTCCAGGGAAGTAAATAGTGTGGGAAGAAATAGCCAGGGAATTGTTATGGCTAGGCTTGTATGGGCTGATAGCCTAGTACCAACCTATGAACCTATAACATAAGGGAAAAAGAAAATATGTAATCAGATGGTGAAGTAAAGAAGCCATTAAAATAAAGGGAAGGTCCATAAGGAAGGAGAAATATGTGGGGATGAACACAGGAGGCAAATAAGGAAGCCAGATGAAGGGTAATTAGGGAGGTCAGGAGGGTTAATGCAATATTAGAACATCAACTAGCAAAATGGATGGGGCAGATTATAAACCAAAGGAGTGGAAAGACAGCTCATGATACTATGGGAAGAAAAGATACAGAAGCTGAATGAACTGCTACTAAAATCCTTAGTTAACTTGTGAAGCTATTGATAATTTCACTCAAATAACTATTTAACAGGTCTGTAGATGAAGGAATGGTGCCCAAGGATTAAAGGATAACCACAGTGTTGTCCTTGCATAAGAAGTAGAGCAGGGGAGTTGGGAGGACACTTAGCAACTTAGAGAGCTATAGACCAGCTAAACTGTCATTAGCGATAAAGTAATGGAAAGCATCCTGTGGGAAAGGCTGTCAAAACTACTTGGAGGATAACAACCTCTGGAATAGCAGTGAGCATGGTTTAAGACCAGAGGTCAACAGCCTACAAAATATCAGTCAGTAGTGGGTTCAGCACCAAACAATCTTGTCAGATCATAGTGATATAGTGAATAGTTTGGAGGGAGAGGTATTTCACAGTGGACACCACTGCTATGGAGTAGACTCCCCATCCACATAAAACAAAGTTCATACCTATTCATTTTTAAGCACAACTTAGCTCTATGGATGAGAAACAGAATGTTTACTCAGGGACTGCATCCTCTACTACTAATGGCCAGAAGCATCTCCTAAATGCTTTATCCCATGCATGGGTCCGCTCAAAATATCTATGGCATGATCCCAGTCGTTCTCATTAGGGGTAATATATAAATGTGATAGTGTTCAATCTCGCCGTTTGTTCTTACACATGGGTTCGGAGCCGATCCTCGGCTCCGTGCCGGCCTCTTGCAAGCTCTGCATCGAGAAGAAGCTCGAGACAATCTAATACCCACAATCCCCCTCTGCCTTTACCTCAGATCTAGTTTGCCGCTGCTGCATACGCATCGTTGGGAGCTAGCTCGAGAGTTTCTAAGCTAAGATATAACTTTTATTGTTATATTTTATTAGGATACTAGTCTGTTTGATATTTTTCAGTGTTAACTGTGTGATTGTGTTGTGGTTCCGTTAATTTATTGGTACCGTTAACTTTAATTATCGGTCAAATTGTTATGGGAGCCTACACCCTTCATATCTTACCTAGTTGAGAAGAATTTTTTACTGGATTTGACAATTTTATCGGTTTTGACTAACTTTATCGGACTTGACTGTTTTTTTACTGGATTTGTCTTTCTTCCCTATAATGTCTGAGAAGGTAAAGTCTGGTTTCAAGCGTTGTCAGTGTGGCCAGAAAATGTCGGTCACTGACAACCATAGTTCCTCGTCTACTGCCTTGGCCCTCTCCACTTACAAGAGGATTGCTCCATCTGTCACTCTTTTAGTGGGAGGGTCATGACAGATAGGCGCAGGAAACTAATGGACAGAGGTCTATTGAAACCGGCTTTCCAAGAGGCTCTGGATGCTTCTGACCAGGCATCAAAGTCCTCTAAAGCCTAAGTCATCGGCTCCGAGCTCTTCTTCAAAGGTTAGATCACCGGTTCCACAGACTTGGGCCGAGTGTTCAACTGGTATCGGTTCCTGAGCCTCGAGTCTTGGAACCGGTGATGGAGCCCTCCTTCGGCCATATTGAGGTCGGCTCCGTCTTGGTTCCTTGACCCGTTCTTCCTCCAAACTTTCGGATGTCGATGTGGATCGTGGTGCAGAAGTTATTGGAGCATTGCCCTCTCTAAACTTCTTCGGTTTCCACCCAGTTGGTGTCGAAACTTGAAGGCCTTCCTGTATCTCCATCCATTCCTCCTCCGAGACCGATTCAGTCTTTGGAGCCGGAAGAGGTTGATCTACTGATTGTGGAGCCCTCGGGTCCAGAACCGTCTTTCTCGGTCTGTTCCCTCACCTCGACTCCGTCGGTACCGAGTCTCGGAGCCGACGGTCTGTTCTTGGTTCGGGGCGAGTCGAACCGGCGTGTCGGTTCCGACTCTCCCTCGGGCCTCGGCGGATCGATTCAGCTCCGTCCTCGGGTCGATGCCTTCGGTGCCTGTGTCGGGATTCTTCCCATTTCTTGAACCGGGGACTCTTCGATGCGGGACCGGGGCGTTCGACCTGATGAGGAAGGTGTTGTCTACCCAGACAACCACATCAGTGGAAGCAGTTTCTCCTCCCCATAAAGGGCCTTTGTCTTCATCTGCACCCACGGCCACATCCAAGCGGGCACCAGTGTCTCAGCCACCCCTGGAGGGTGCCCCTCTTCTTCGAGGCTTCTTGATGCTCCCCACGAGGTAGTCCCTAGGAAGAGATTGTGTAAGAGGAGACACTTGGATTCTCCACAGGAATCTCTGACATCTGTCACTGACTTAGCTGAGTCAGAGGGTCCCCTAAGTCACCTTCAGAAGATGTCTCTTTTTCGGACATATTGGAGATCCTGAAGCAGAGAGGTGACTGGCAGTCCCTTCCCCCTTCTGAGGATGAGTCAGTTCTGCTGAAGGCATTTGGTGCTCGCCCTTCCTCCTCCTGACGAACTAATGGAACTAATTGCTCGAAGGGCGTGGGAGGCTCCTGACACAGTGGAACCTGTTCCAAGGAAACCTAACAAGTACATCACAGCACCTCAGGATAAGTCCTACCTTCCAGTAGACGCTATGGTGGTGGCAGCAGCCACGAAAAAGGAGATGTCGGAGTCTTCTTCGTCTATCCATCCTCCTAATAAAGACTCTAGGACGATGGATAGATACGGAAGCGCATTTTTAGTTCAGCGGCTTTTTCCATGCGGTCCCTGAACTATTTGACCCACTTTACACGTCTACAGAGGGATCTAGTCAAAGAGTTGGGAGATACCCTCCAGGGTGCTACAGATGCAGCTGTCTCAGAGAAAGTGACAGCGCAACTTAATACCCTAACATCGATTGTTAACTCGTCCATGAGGCTGATTTCCTACGCGCGCGAGGTTGGGCAGCAGCTTCAGCGATTTCTCTTCGTAGACAATCCTGGATAAGCCTTCAAGTCTTCCGTGCCACTCTCTTTGGCCCCAAAGTAAAGGAGAACCTTACCCGGTGTGAACAAGAGGGAAAGACTCTGTCTGCTGTCGGAGTCCGTTTTCCACCCCAACCAGACCGTACCCCAAAGGGCAACGCGGAGGTAAAATGTGGTTACGTATACCCCATGGGTCTTTCACAGGCACACAGGGTGAAGCCCCCTCTTGTGGCAGAGGTGGGGGCAGAGGTGGAAGACCTGGCGGCAGAGGGGTCCGCAACATCTAGGAGACAGGGAATCACCCCCTGGTAAACCATACCAGCACTCCTGAGAGGAGGCCCGACTGCCCTGCACTGGAGGCAGTCGCTTTATACCCTCAGGCCTGGCAAAATATAACTACAGACAAGTGGGTAAAAGCATGGTTACCAGAGGTTACAACATACCCTTCCTATCTCATCCCATCCCAAAGAAAAGACTCCCAGATGTACCGCCCCATCTGCGAGAGCCAGCAGCTTTAGAAATTTCAAAGCTGCTAGAAAAAAGAGTCATCCAGCCAGTCCCAGCGGACCAGCAAGGATTCGGGACTTACTCAAGGTTCTTTTAGTTCCAAAGAAAACAGGGACTGGAGGCCCATTCTAGACCTAAGCTACCTCAATACTTTCGTCAAGAAAGAAAAGTTCGAATGGTCACGCTTCAATCGATCCTTCCATTCTTACAGAAGGACGAGTGGATGTGCTCAATAGATCTAGAGGATGCATACTACCACATCAAAATGGCCAGGGCATCCAGAGATCATTTGCTGGGAGCCAGTCACTTTCAATTTCGAGCCCTGCCCTTTGGTCTGACCTCAGTCCCAGGGTCTTCACCAAATGCATGGCAGTGGTAGCGTCTCACTTGAGACGCCAGGGATTCCAGGTGTTTCCGTATCTGGACGACTGGCTCCTTTCGGCCACCACCAGGCGTCAACTACTGCAGGCCAGAGACTTTGTTCTCCAACTGTGTGTTCACCTAGGGATCTCCGTAAACTTGAAAATCCTTACTTCAGCCATCACAAAACATCTTGTTCATAGGAGCAGAGTTAGACACACGTCAGTTGATTCTGAGGCTTCCCCCAGAAAGGATATTATCACTTCAGACTCATATTCGTCTTCTACTCTTGTCAAGGAAATCTCCTGCAAAACTAGTACTAAAGGTGTTGGGCCTCATGTCAGCCTCCCTGATTGCAATTCCCCTGGGAAGGCTGCACATGAGAGTCCTACAATGGCTGCTGTTTGCACAATGGTCGTTTCAACAACTACCTCTAACACACGAGATTCTTATAACAAAGACATGCAAAGCAGATCTAAACTGGTGGCTTCAAACGTTCAACCTTTCCCAAGGCGTTTGTGCTACCCACAGTTACAGTGACCACGGACGCTTCCCTGATAGGGTGGGGGGGCATCTTTCAGGGACAGACAGTCAAAGGCGAATGGACCAATTTGGAGTACAATCTGCACATCAATGTTCTAGAGTTGAGGGCAGTGTTTCTAGCGTTGCAACACTTTGCTCCCCTTCTTCCTCTAGGGACTATTGCAGTTCAGACGGACAACATGTCGGTAGTCTGGTACATAAACAAGCAAGGGAACCAAGTCCTATCAGCTATGCAGAGAGGCCATGAGAATTTGGCAGTGGCGGAGTCCACGGTCGCTCTAATAGCAACGCACATCCCGGGTCATCCAACGTCATAGCCGACAGGCTCAGCAGAGCAATTCTGTTACCGCGTGGTCCCTAAAACAGTCAGTGGCGAAAAGGATTTTTTAACCTTCCTGCGATCTGTTTGCGTCTCCAATGAACGCCAAATGCAGGAGCTACTTTGCCCTATTACCTCCAGGGGAAGTCCCCAGGGACGCACTGGTTCACGATTGGCGGACTCCTGTCGCATTTCCCCATTTCCTCTGATATCAAAGTTTCTCCAGAAAGCCAAGAACCTACACAGGACGATAATCCTCATTGCCCCATTCTGGCCTCGTCAAATTTGGTTTCCCTTCCTGAAGATACACTGTGGGACCCTGGATTCTGGACCCAGAGCCAGACCTATTGACTCACTCGTCAGGGGTTCCCCATCCCGCTTCTGTCCCTCCATCTAGCAGCTTGGCTGCTCCAATTACTTAGCCAGGTCTGATCTTTTGTCACCAGCAGTCCAGGATATTTTGGTGGCTTCCACTACTAAGACATATGCTAGCAAATGGAAGCGATTTGTATTCTGGGCAATACACACCATGTGGATCCTTTTATAGCTCCTTTGAATAAGATCTTAGAGTTCTTAACAGACGTATTCCATCAGGGTGCTTCTCCTGCTACACTAAGAGTTCAATTGGCTGCCATTTCGAATTTCCATGTGGAAGAATGTGGAGCTCCTGTTATGGCTCACAGACTTTGTAAAGCCTTTTAAAAGGAGTTTTCATATTAGACCACCGGTCAGATCTCGTCACCTTAGAGTCTAAATTTGTTGCTATCTAAATTAATGTTGCCCCCTTTTGAACCTGCCTCTTCTTGCTCACTAAAATTTTTATCCTGGAAAACTCTCTTTCTGGTAGTCATTACTTCCGCTGTATCTGAACTTCAGGCTCTTTCCATCAAGCACCCGTATTTGATCTTTCACTCTGACAGAGTTTCTCTTGAACCAATTCATCCTTCCTCCCTAAAGTGTGTTCTATTAACAATATTAATCAGTCCATTGAATTACCCACTTTCTTCAAAAACCACTCCAACAAAATGGAGTATATGTTACACAAATTAGATGTTCACAGACAGCTAAGATTTTATTTGGATAGAACAAAGGATCACAGAAAAACAGATCAACTCTTTGTGGCTTTTGCTGATAGCAGGAAAGGACTTGCAGTTACCAAAAGAACTCTTTCTAAATGGTTAACGGATTGTATAGTCTATGTCTACGATTCTTCAAATCAAACCCTGTTACACAAACCCAAAGGACATTCCACAAGGTCAGTGTCTACATCTTTGGCTCATGCAGCCCGCCTACCACTGGACGCTATTTGTGCAGCTGCTACTTGGTCTAAACCACATACATTCATTTCTCATTATAAGGTAGACAAGGTTTCTAGGGACAGGGCAACCTTTGGTTCCACTGTGCTCAAGAACGTCCTCCGTGAGTTCCTCAGGAACAAGGAGCTAGGCGCTACCCATGTGTAAGAACAAGCGAGATTGAACACTATCACATATAGAAGTTATGTCCTTACCATAACGTTCCATGTGGAGTGTTCATCTTTCTTACCTCCCACCCTTAGGAAGAACGTTCTTTGATGCCTGGCCAGGAGCATTCTGCTACTGTTACAATATTGTGTACATAGTTGACATATATATATAATTTTATATATGTCTGTCTGGCTTATATATATATAGTTATGTGTAGATTCTTTCTGTACATATGTGATGTGAGCATGAGTGTGCTATTCTGTAGATTGGTTTGCTTGCAAACTAGATCTGAGGTAAAGGCAGAGGGGGATTGTGGGTATTAGATTGTCTCGAGCTTCTTCTCGATGCAGAGCTTGCCGAACCCATGTGTAAGAACAAAGGCGAGATGAACACTCCACATGGAACGTTATGGTAAGGACATAACTTCTATTTATTGACCATGGAACGGGTAAGGCCAATTTATAACTAAATGGGATAGGTTATTTTGAGCACAAAAAGGGAAAATGGCTAGACTTAAAATGACCCACAAGGACAGCTAGCCTAGTACTTACCTATAAATCTTTTATTTTGCATGCACGATTCCCACACATTTAATTTATTTCTATGTAATTTGCTCTTTCCCTTTTCTAAATATCCCTCTTCCAGTTCTTTTAGCTCTTTTAACAATATTCAGTATTTTAAATAAAGAAAATCTGTTTCTTATAGGCTGTCTCAGTGAAACAGCTATGATCAAGACCATATTCTTTATGGCTCACTGAATGCTAGCATCTTGTACAATATTTAGGATTATGTTGATTTGAAGATTATTATTTCTTGATAATTATCAACCACTCAATTTGATAGTTTTCTCTGCTAATGCATATATATTTTTTATCATAGTCTAATGTACTAATGTAGAGTCAGAAGTATTCCTGGAAGGTCATTTATGCTTAGTAAAGCCTTTGTCTGGCTGTTCAAATACTAATTTGATTCTGATGAAGAATCAGCAGGGGATAAATCTTGGATAGCCACCTCATTAATAATGGACTGATTTTGATTATCTGTATTTTGAATAAAGGAAAACAAAGGCTACTAAGGTCCAATTCTACTTTATTCTCAATTCTGATGTGATACATTTGAATTTGTTTCCATCATGCCCCTTCATTAGATATGTGTATTAATTACAAGTTGTAGGTACTGCCTTTGGAGATAATGCAGTGACCTTTAGAAAACATTAAATATACTGAGCACTATCTGAAAAACAGTATTGGCCAAAAGATTTCTAAGACAAAACTCATTACAATTCTCCACAATTACATTAATATATAATACAAAACTGGCACAGATAAACATTAAACTCAAAAATCAATGTGTATTTCTAAATTACAGCGATGATAGTATGAAAAATTAAGAAGACTGGTGAAACTGCAACAGAGCAAAAAAATGTGTACTTTTTTCTTCTTTTTTAACACAGCCTTACAATTACAGAATCAGCCACACAGCGCTTTAAGAAAAACGTGTGCAAATGGCTGCATTTAGAAAGTTGAATAGTGTTTCACTTTAAATACTTGAGTTAAAAAGTCAGGAAATAAAAGATGCACAGTCTGACCATACAAGAAGCTGGTATAGTCTGTTGTCTTCTCATGCATCCAGTCACACTTTACTGTAAAAACAATGCAAATGCAATAAAATGGCATGATGTAATAGTATGTCGCTGATTCAAGTTTAAATTAATGGCAAAGACTTAAAACTTCCTAAACTCGCAAAATTGTAAGCTAATGACTTTGCCAAGAAAGTTATCTATACTCCCTATAAATGCTACTCTGCCTCTCTGGTGACTTAGAAATGTTTCCCAATACAGTATCAAACATGTAAACATTCAGAAGGGACGTCAAATGGCATAAAGGCTGTGACATTAACATGTTTGTTTTCATTAAAAAAACAAAACAAAATAGGTCTATCACTGATTGATAATGTAAACCTAAATACTCATGAGTAGGGCAGTCAATAAACTAGATAAAATACTATATCCAGACATCAATTATGCAACTAAAAACATATCTTATTATATATTATGCTGAGTAATATGAGCAAGATAATAAGAGGAAAATACTGAACTTCCTAAAAGTGTTAGAATGCAAATGCATCATAACCTCTAAAGGTCATGTACACTATGCTAATAATGTTAGAGTGCATCCTAACATCTGTGTGGATGTCTGGGTCTACTTTACATGATCGACAACTCAAATGTTCGACTTTCATATGGCCGAGACCATATGATCAAACATTTGAAACATCCACCATGTAAAGTAAACAGCATAACACACCAAAAAAAAACCTAACTCTGTTTAGCAGGGGGACAAGCCCCCCTCCACCCCACACCCCCCGCTACTTAAATATACTAACTCCGAGATCGCACTACCGTGAAATCTTCCCGTTCCGCACTGTATGGAGATCTCCATTCAGATCGGTTGAGCTTTTAAAAGTTTGATCATCATATGAAAGTCGATCTTTTAAAAGTTCGACCATCTGAAGGGGACCCGGATGTCTGTGATGCGTAAGACCACCTTTACACTCATGGCCAGTTGCTAGGACTCTGAGTTTAGACAAAAAGTCCAGAAAGGGTCACATAGTACGAGAACAGGTCCCTATTTACAAAGAAGAGTTAAAAAAAGCCAACAGTAACTGAGAGTCACCGTTAAGATTGTTATTGCAACAAGAATTATGATTCGGACAACTGAATGTATGATACACATTTAAAAACAGTGAAAATCAAAACTCAGTGTAAAGATATTTAAAACATTTTCAGGGGGCTTTGCCCTGTGTAGAAAATTATAACAGAAGACAGTGGTTGCTTTACTCTCCAAAAAGGACTTTCTTGTTGGAGTACTTTTTTGTCTGGCAGTTAGTACGGAGGATTAAGGCTATGAGCTGTTAACATGTTGCTTCCTGTAATGCATGGTTTGATTCTCTCAGCCTCCATTTGCCTACCATGTCACTTTGAGCAAGTCTGTGAACCAGGTAGTGTCCTGAGGGAATTAAGAAACTGGCTAATCTCCCCAGTGGTCCCTTGGATTGTATGCCTAGTAATAGTCTATGTGCACCCCTGATATGGGGCTCTGCATCCCACACCTCTGCTACTTACTTCCACTGACTCTAAAAATTATGTACCTCAGAGTGATTTTTGATTTTGACTGAGGAATGGAGAAAAAGTGTTTTGGTACCAATTTTTAAGAATAAGGGTGATGCACAGAGCTGTAGTAACTACAGAGGGATTAAACTGATCAGTCACAGCATGAAATTATGGGAAAGAGTAGTGGAAGCTAGGTTAAGAAGGGAGGTGATGATTAGTGATCAGCAGTATGGTTTCATGCCAGGAAAGAGCACTACAGATGCGATGTTTGCTCTGAGAGTGTTGATGGAGAAGTACAGAGAAGTACAGAGAAGGTCAGAAGGAGTTGCATCGTGTCTTTGTGGATTTAGAGAAAGCATATGACAGGGTGCCTAGAGAGGAGTTGTGGTATTGTATGAGGAAGTTGGGAGTGTCAGAGAAGTATGTAAGAGTGGTACAGGATATGTATGAGGGTAGTGTGACAGCGGTGAGGTATGCGGTGGGAGTGATGGATGCGTTTAAGGTGGAGGTGGGATTACATCAAGGATCACTTCTGAGCTCTTTCTTATTTGCAATGGTGATGGACAGGTTGACAGACGAGATCAGACAGGAGTCCCCGTGGACTATGATGTTTGCAGATGACATTGTGGTCTGTAGTAAGAGTAGGGAACAGGTGGAGGAGACCATGGAGAGGTGGAGATATGCTCTAAAGAGAAGAGGAATGAAGGTCAGCAGGGCTAAGACAGAATATATGTGTGTGAATGAGAGGGAGGATAGAGGAATGGTGAGAATTCAGGGAGTAGAGGTGGTGAAGGTGGATGAGTTTAAGTACTTGGGATCAACAGTTCAAAGTAATGGTGAGTGTGGAAGACAGGTGAGGAAGTGAGTACAGGCAGGATGGAGTGGGTGGAGAAGAGTGTCAGGAGTGATTTGTGACAGACGAGTACCAGTAAGAGTGAAAGGGAAAGTCTACAAGAGGGTAGTGAGACCAGCTATGTTATATGGGTTGGAGACAGTGGCATTGACATAAAGGCAGGAGTCAGAGCTTGACATGGCAGAGTTGAAGATGTTAAGATTTGCACTGGATATGACGAGGATGGACAGGATTAGGAATAAGTATATTAGAGGGTCAGCTCAGGTTGGAAGGTTTGGAGACAAAGCCAGAGAGGCAAGATTACGTTGGTTTGGACATGTGCTGAGGAGGGATGCTGAGTATATTGGGGAAAAAGATGCTAAGGATGAAGCTACCAGGTAACAGGAAAAGAGGGAGGCCTAAGATAAGGTTTATGGATGTGGTGAGAGAGGACATGCAGGTGGTTGGTGTGACAGAGCAAGATGCAGAGGACAGGAAGAAATGGAAACAGTTGATTTGCTGTGGCAACCCCTAACAGGAGCAGCCGAAAGAAGAAGAAGAAGAGTGATTTTTGACTTTCTATATCCAGTCACTAGAGTAAGGCTAAAGTCTGGGTATTTTTAGCAGTATAGCAGAAGTTTGTTCAGTTTCAGCTGAACAAACTAGTTTTTTTCAGGTAGCAAAAAACTCAGGACTATTTCATGTTAACTGCAGCAAGTAAAACAATACATTCACTTGATTCAAATTCATACAGTTTCACTTCAGCTAGTAAATTTTGGAAAAAAACTCAGACTTTCACTTAATTGATAGTTATACTGCTAAACTTCAACAAGTACATTTGGGAAATAAAACAACACTGGCTTTTACTTGATTCAGACTCAGGCTTCATTTCAGTATATTAGGCAAGACAATAAAGCAATTTAAATTTTACAAAATGCAGTATCTGCAAGTCTACAGTTTTTCAACACATAAGGTGAGAAAGAAAACATCAAACTTTTATAAGCCTCAGGACTTTACCCAGTGCTTATACGGTCTTGTAAAGCAAGTCCCTAAGTTCCATCATTGTACCTTGCACTTAGGAAATAATCCTAAAAGTGTTTTTCAGCCTGATGATCAAACTCCCAGAGTCTGCTGAAACCTGATTATAAAGTACAGACTGAAAATTGCAGTGTAGAACAATTCCTTCTAAGGCAAGCAGCAAAAAAATCTCTTAAGCCAAAAGTTATGATTTGTACTTTATTTAAAGTATTTACAAAGTACAGAACTTTCATATCATCCCTATTTTCAGAACAACTTTCCTGCTTGTTTCTGTTTGACACTTTTGTACTCTACTAACTTTTTTTTCCAGAAAGCATTTTAGCAACAATAAAGGGGGTCACCACACTATTTAAGGCAACAAATAACTAACAAAGTAATGTCTGCTCTCTGGTACTTCACACACACACACACACACACACACACACACACACACACACACACACACACACACACACACACACACACATACATGATTCCCTGCAATTTATTGAAGGTGTATTTCTGTGATAAGTTTCAGGGACGGACATTTTGGCAAAAGTTCAAATTACTGAACATCTGTGAGGGGTGAGTGTCAGTGCTGCTGAAAGAGGTAAGTGGGGTTTCGGTTGGGATGGTGGTGTCTGTGCATGCATTTCCAGGTTAGTGTTAGGGTTAGGTAAGGGAATAGATGTAGTGTATGTGCAAGTGTTTGTAGGTTAGGGTTAGCTGTAGGGTTAGGTAAGGATGTAGATTTAGTATTTTTTGTGTTGTATAGTGTGTGTATCTGAGCTGTCCTGTGCAGTGGTAGTGTTATGAAAAAGGTTTTTCTACGGTAAGATGTAGGATTAAGGGCAGGCAGGGCATGGGTAGGGTTAGTAGGCATTACTAAGGTAGTGTGATGGGGTGGAAGCACCCCTGCACCACCTTATTAATGCAGGCTAAACTTAATCCAACACCTTACCTTAGAAGAACCCTTTCTATGATGATAAAACAACAAAAGTTTAAGTACTGCAATAACTTTAATAAAACTCACATAATCATTATGTGAATCCTGTTAGAGTTATTGCAGTACTTGGACTTTTGTTGTTTTATATGTAAGTAGTCATTTTATGGAAATCCTTTCTATAACACTATCATTATTCAGACATCCACACACATACACGCAAGCATGCACACACACACACACACACACACACACACACACACACACACACACACACACACACACACAAAACACACACACACATATCTATAGATAGATGTGTGTGTGTGAGAGAGAGAGAGGAGACTGCAAGACTGCAATACATTTATACAATTTTACAATTTGCACTTTCCAGACATAAATCAACAAAACAAAGCTATTCTTATTTGGCCCGGGAGAAATCTCAATTACCTCAAAAAATTAACACAGGAATTGACCAAGTTACAAATATCTTGGTATGATCATTAATTACAAATGATCCTTTTTCAGATACATTGACTGTTACCAAAATTATGAATAAAAACACAAGACATGCTATACAAATTCAAACCTTATTTAACTGAGACAGCATAGGTAAACACAGCTCAAACATTGCTTCTTCCAACTCAACAGTACCCCGTATCTATTCTAACATTACCAAATCCCACTTGCATAAACTGGGACAAGCCTACAACAAAGTTGCCAAATACACCACAAATTTACCAAAATTCACTTGCATAAACTGAAGCAAACCTACAACAAAGTTGCCAAACATACATCAAATGTACCAAATAAAAGTCACCACTGCACAACCCTATAAAAATAAATTGACTGGAGCTACATAGTTGAATGACATTGTATTAATTAAAACTATCCAAACAATACTTTTTAAATTTAATAAATGCCCTTCCCTATCCACTTTGGTTGGTAAATGTGTTCCAGTCTTACACTATAGTACACAAACCCACAAACTTCTACATCTATCTAAAATCAAACAATTATTATGGTGACTCAGTATACTGTGTTTGTGCAATCAAATTATGGAACTCTGTTCCCCCAGACCTTAGAAATGAGGCCAAACAAAAAAACATTTCTCAACAAGTTCAATGTTCAGTGTTTAATAAAGTCAAATTCAGAGACTACTAAAAGCCTTGAAAAAGTTTACCACTAATTAAAGAAGGCTCAAAAGCTCTTTTTCCTACTCAGTCATCCAGACATTCCTTAAAAGCATACAAGTTAGCCAATTTTTAGCACTGTTGGTAATGCATTCCACCATAAACCTGATCTAGAATAAAAATCTTTTTTTCTGATTGGTACCCATATAAACAGCTTGTTGTTTCTGTTTTCTAAAATTTGCGTCTTTCGGCTTTTCCCAGTTAGGGGTCGCCACAGCAGAACTCCGGTCCGCTAATGATTGGCAGTAGATTTTTACGTGCCGAGCTGCCAGCCCTGACGCACAACCTTCAACGAAGGTACGCCCATTCATGCATGTCTCCACACAGAAGACACTCTAGCTGAGAATCGAACAGAACAATGTCTTACTGTGAGGCGACAACGCTACCGCAGCAAATATGTTCCTTTAATTCAGCACCTAAGATGAAGTTATCAGAGAACCAATTCTGCCCTTATACATGGCACGCTACACATCCTCTTACTTTTTCACTTTTGCATTCTCTTTTCCCTTCTCTCATCCAAGCTATTGTCCTAACGCCACCTCATACTTTTGCATCCTCAATTCCATCCTTGCTTTTCACCTATTCTTGCTGTCATCTGACGACTAACTTGCCTCTACCTCATATATTTCCACTTCAACTTCCATTCTTTCCTCTTTTGGTTTTCATCTCTTCACTTCAAATCCTACTACATTATTGACTCCTGTATTTATACTGCATCAGCCACCTATTACTTTTGTCTGCACATAAATTTATAAACCTATAAATATTAAATCATTGTATGTACCTATTATTTACATGCATCTCATTTTCACACTAACATTTGTATAACTACACACCATTAAACAATAAACGTGGAAGTTTTCTACCTGGGCCTCCACTGAAAAAAAAAATTGCTCAGCTGGAAATATCCCAGTCAGGAAATAAATAAATCAGTAAATAAAGTGTGGTTGTGGACCTCACACTTTGCCTTACTTCTCTTTGCTTTACGCTTATCATTACACTTTTTAATGAACAGAATTCACTTTGCACAGTATATAGTTATAGCAATAATTATGATGTATGTTTGCCACTTTGTAAATTGGTCTTTTATTCTAGTAATCATTCTACTGAAATTGTTTTCCAGCATCAAATCACACTGCATACATTGTTTTCTTATACAGTTATTATGCAGTTTGTCTGTCATGCAACTTGACTGGTACAGTCTTTAGATAAACTGTTTTTAGGTTCATTGGTTTATAGGTAGTTACTATGCATGCAGTCCAGGAGACCATTAAGGAGCCCTGGCTAGATTCCAAATTGCCCCAAAGCACCCTCTGGTTTTGTGACTTTCTCAAGATCACAGAGTAGGCAAATGAATATGGAAAGATTCCATCTTTGTACCCTTAGCACAGTAAGCACCTAATTAACCCATCAGAGCTTTAGTTCTTTGCACTGACAGGCTAAATTTCTATCTCCAATTCATTATGGAACACAGGACCTTTTATACTCCAGATAAACACACTACTATAAAGCCAAATCATCCACAAATATTCCCTGATATTTATGCTTTTTTGAAACCGTATACCATTTGTCTTTTTTTTAACCCAAATGGTGCACACACTGCCTGGTTAAGTGACTTATTCAAAGTCAGACAGTAGGCAGATGACATTAGAAATATTCAAACCATGTATCCTTGACTCCAGGAAGAAGCTCCTTAAGAATTTACAGCCTTAATCCTCTGCACTAATGGTCACACAAATTATACCATCCCAAATGGAACTCAAACCCTAAGTCCCTGGCTTAGAAGGCTAATGCCTTATCCATTGGGCCACTGAGATTTTACCTAGATCACCATTCTGATTAAATTTCTACTTCTTTATAACATGTTAGAATTTATACACAATGCTAGAGGTCTCACTAAGCATGTCGTTTCAGTAATTAATCCCTTTGCACGGAGCAGCGCCACTGCCTTATATTGTTTGCACACGAAAGCACACCAAATAACTTGCTTTCCGATGTTTACTAATTCACACCGATAACTTCATTTCATTGTTCATACAATACTTGTGAAACCCTTTCCTCTTCTTTGTCAGCTTGAGGTTTGGGTGACACCCGACATGGTATTTTATTCTTTTTTTTTCTCCTCAAATTGTCAAAACTTTAGCATGTTGGTTTAAAGATTGGCTGTATATATGAAAATAACTTGTTGGCAAGTTGTTATGCCTGAGTTATGCAACTGTTGCACAATAAAATAATATAAATGTGAGACTCTTAGAATTAAAGGTGATTTCTGCTTTACCTGCCTTGTAAATGATATCAAAGATGCATTTAGTTAGCTACATGTGCATAAAGTATTTGCTTTATGCTTAATATGCTTCATGAAGCTATTATGTCTGAAACAGTACAAGGAATAGATGTACATCTAACAGTATTTTAAAAGTATAAAATATCTGCTTATCTGCTGTATTCATAATATAATATTAATGTGTGTGTGTATATGTATATGTATATATATATATATATATATATATATATATATATATATATATATATATGGATTCCTATTACAAGAACGAAAGTTCACTACTTCGAACTTGTAATAGGAAGCCTCACTTCTGCGAAAGTGCACTTCAATGAAAACACCGCAGCAAAGTGGAGGACATAAAAAACAAGCTATGTCCTCCACTATGGTGCGATAGTCACGAACCTTAGGGTTAGGGCACGGGTTAGGGTAAGGGGATAGTTAGTAAAGCTATCCCCTTACCCTAACCCATGCCCTAACCCTAAGGTTTGTGACTATCGCACAGTAGTGGAGGACATTGCTATGTCCTTCACTGCGCTGCAGTCGTCATGAACCTTAGGGTTAAGGCATGGGTCATAGTAAGGGGATAGCCCTATGGGCTATCCCCTTACTATGACCCGTGCCCTAACCCTAAGGTCCATGTGTACTGCACGGAAGTTCAGTACAACACCCGTTCGTTGTACTGAACTTTGCGTAAGTGCACTTTTGATTAAGTGCACTTTCGCTGCAGTGAGCATTCTATGCACTATTTCGAATTAGTGAAAATTCGATCTAGTATATGGAACTCATATATATATATATATATATATATATATATATATATATATATAATATTTATTATATTATATGCTTATCTTATTATCTGCCTCTACTTCCTGGCCTGCTCTATTGCACTTTTCTCCTCCACTGTTTTCTCTTTCTTATTTCTCATTCTCTCCTTGCTTTCCTTCTTTACTGACTCCTCCCCACTTCTCTAGGCTATATGCTTAACTGCTGCTTACATATTTCTTTTTGTAACTTTTTCACATGTAATACTTCTAATGTTGTCAAATTTGCCTTCTTACCTCGCTGTCTATTTACTTTCTTACACTTTGACTCACTTGATTAATATTTCTGCTAGTGTATTCATATTTTTTTTCATTTATTACTTGTATACTTTACATTTTTTCCTTTTTAAATTTAGTTTACCTTAGGTGTATATATTGTACTTTTTGTATTATTTTTGTTCTCTGTTTAACCCCACCTCCCCCCCCCCCCCGGACTCCACTGAAAATGGGCTAACACCCAGTTTAAGATATTAATCCAGGTTAAGAAAAATAAATAAATCTGTCAAAAGTAATAGACAAATATCTGCAAAGAACTCCAAAACATCCTTCATAATTGCTGAAATACATAAGCCAGTACATATACCTCTAGTTCTAATGATCTCTACTTTTTTCTGCAAGGAATCAAAAGCATTAAAATTGTGCTATAAAATCAGCTTTTACAATATACAAACATGAAAAAAAGTATATGCAAAAAAATGCCCCTTTAACTCATTTCTTCACATGAATGTGTGAGATGGTAAGTTTAGGTAAGAAGGGAACTTTCTTTGATTTTCTCTGACATTCAAATAGCTGTGAAAATATGGCTTCAATATTTTGGTCAAATTAGCTTCAGAACAGCAAAAGCTATCAAATAAATCACAGTTGCTATAGGTTTGTAAGGCCAGACCACAACACAGAATGATAGTTAAATGCATGCACACTAGCTGTCCTGATGGATGTCTTGGCATTTTGGGCATTTATTTTATTTGAATTTGCCATTTATCAAAAGGGCAAGCAGGCTGTTCCACAGGCCCTTTTTAGCTGATTCTAGAGGAGGTTAAATGCTGTATATGCAGTTTAATGTAGTCAGTCAACTGGCATTTTTTGGGCAGGCTGGAAGACAGTGAAGTACTCTGAGAAAATGTAAATAGGAGAAACAAATGGAAATGTCACCCAGACTCACCTGATGTCAGGATTGTTCCCCAGTACCTTAAGCTATAAGGCAATAATCGTCTTACCACTAAGTCATCATATAGCATAAATAAAACTTGTTAAGAAGGAAATACAAACAAAATAATCCATTCTTAACTTTATGATAAAGAATTCATCTTGGGCAGGCTCACACCTGTCAGTGGTTAATGGTGATGACTCTCTTTTCTAGAAACTCTAATTTCATTACCATACCTCCAAAATTCAATAAAAAAAATGAATGTATAAAATTTGATATGAGGCTACCTTAATTACCATTGTCATTAGGTTTAAAATGATGAAAGCTGCATGGAAACTGTAATCAGTCAGAGTGCAGCAGTTTCGGGCAAAAAGCACACAAGTCAAATGACTGTAGCATGCACACAACTACACTTTTTATGGCAGTAGGTGGTTCTTACATTTTAGGAGTTTATTGACCATGCGTTGTTCAGTGTAACAGTAGACGCAGTAGACAGACTTTTGGAGTATTGGACTGATTAACATTGTATGGTCACAAATCACTGTTCTGTACCTACATACACTTTTAAAGGATTCCTGCCAGCATGGGAGTCAAGGATGGTGCATAGAACAGAATTACTGCAGACCATACTGTATTAAATATAACATGAATGTAAAATCAAATTCAGTTTCAGCCTTAACGTCAAATGCATTAAAGTGCTGAATGGCTTTAATGCTTCAACAATAATAAAATACAATCCAGATAAATGAACAATAACAATCAAGTCAATACTCTAAGTACTTAATGTACAAAACACTTGGACAACAGTAGTAATAATGATAATAATAATAATAATAATAATAATAATAATAATAATAATAATAATAATAATCCAGATATTAAATTAATTTAAAGCATCATTTAACGGGAGGATTTTTAGGATATTTCAGTTAATAGATGCTAGAGTAGTAAAGAATATTTCTGGGGTAAACTTGGAAAGGTTACATGTTGTTGTATAAACATGAAGTTTGAATGGATGAGTGAGAGGTCTGGTTGTATAGATTAAGACAGACTCACTGACAGAGTCTGACATTATACCTGTGATAGTGAATTTGCTAGGGTCTGATACTAGGATCCAGTCTAACAAGCAAATTTATGTCTATATGTGAGTATACACACACACACACACACACACACACACACACACACACACACACATCGAACCGGCAGTGGTGATGGCGTGTGTGGTAAGTGTAATATTTTTTAAGGGTTTTCGGGAGGGTTTGGGTTAGGGTAGGTAGGTAAGAGTGTGAGTGTGTAGTTGCTGAGAGTGGTCGTGTTTGTATGTATGTGATGTGTGTTTGTGTAAGGGGGGTGTAGAATGTGTGGTAGTGGGTTTGCTGTCTTCCAGTTTTTAGTGCAACCTCGGATTTAGTATATATAAGTAGGAGGGTGTGGGGGGGGCGCAGCAAGGGTGTGTGTGTCTGTGTGTGTGTGTGTGTGTGTGTGTTAGTTTTGTTGTGTTCGTGTGTGTTGGTTTGGTTTGTTGTAGTGTCAGGAGGTAGGTGTATTTGTATTTGTTTGTGTGGTGTATTGTTTTTGTGATGTTTGTGGTTTTAAATTTCGTGATTTTGAGGTTTCGGGTTTGTGAGTTTTCAGCTTTGTAGTCTTGAGATACTGAAATTTGATATTTTAGTATTTCGGGATTATGAACTGAATATATATATATATATATATATATATATATATATATATATATATATATATATATATGGGTGTAGGTTAGAAGATCGACAGCTGGGATTACCGACAACGCATGAGCGGGCGCCAGATGATCGACACTCGGAAGACCGACGCTACGGATGAAAACTCCGACGCCAGGGATAGTGAGTTGGAAAGAAGGCTGTGTGAGTATGCGGTGGTGACGGACGTTAGGGTGCGACTAAGGTAAGTGTGGATAGTGACAGTCTGTGGGGATAGGGGTGAGTTAAGTGAGTTAGGGTTAGGGTGCGGGTTGGGTAAGTGTGCGGTAGTGGTATTTTTTGGGTTAGGGGCGGGTTAAGTGAGTTAGGGTTAGGTTAGGGTTATGTAAGTGTCGGTAGTGGTATTTTTGGGTTAGGGCGGGTTAAGTGAGTTAGGGTTAGGGTGGTTATGTAAGTGTGCAGTAGTGGTATTTTTGGGTTAGGGGTGGGTTAAGTGAGTTAGGGTTAGGCGGGTTAGCTGAGTGTGCGATAGTGGACCTTAGGGTAAGGGTTTGGGTTAGGGTTGGACGTAGTTGTGTGTGTGAGGTTTAGTGTGGGTTTGTGAGGATTTTGGTGTGCTTGTGTTCTGTGTGTGGTTTTGGATAAGGGGATGTGTTTTGTTAGTTGATTGTTGTTATTGTGGTGTGTGCAGTGTGTGGGGTTTCGTGTTTGTGGACCGTCGGTTACTTGTTTGTCGGGCATGTGAGTTGTCGTGTTTCTGGTTTGTCGATAAGGTGGTGTCGATGTTTTTGTTGTCAGTGAGAGTGGCTGTCGAGCTTATTACCTAGAACCATATATATATATATATATATATATATATGTGTGTGTGTAGGTTTACATCAAAATATTGAAAATAAAAAAAAAATTATCAAAATTTCAACAAAGTTGATTTTATTATTTCTAACTGTCCTTGTTTTTGATGTCACACAGTTCATATTCATTTGGCTTGATAAACCTGAGCAAGTACTCTGAAGCATTTATGTGATCTGCCAGTGCTTACTTGACTTCCTGGTTCTGCTGACTTTCGAATTACAAAGTACGATTACAGCACTGACATCTCTGTTTTTCAATCAAAAATAGGTAATTAGTTTACACAACTCTTTCAAAACAAGCATTTGAATTTTTCAAATCCGATCTTTGGTATTTCCATCTTTTGTTGGCAAACTATATAATATATACATGCACCAAAGGTCCAAGGATTGTCAGAATTGTGGAGTTTTTATTTAATGACAAAATAAAAGGCAGTGGTACAGCCTCTATCTTACACAACCAAGTAAATGCACATTGTATTTTTTTGTTTGTTTTCAAAAGCCCTAGAACCCCCACGAATCGGGCAGCAGCTACGTATAAAGCAGTCCAATAATTCCTTTCTGCACTGGCAAGAAGGAGGAATCAAGGTCCATAGCATGCAAATGCTTTCCTGTTTAGTCTCAACTGTCTGTATTCCTTCGTTAGAAGATGTCTAGCTTTTTTTTTAGAATAAGCTGCAGTGATTCTTTATTACTGTTGCAAAACACCTAGAACCAATATTTTAAGCAACCATCCATCCTCTGTGATATGTAGGGACATTATATATCATTGTGACATTCTGGGTAGAAGCACCACACATTGGTTGGATGATGTGGGGATAGTGAATCATGAAGTTCAATGGATTAGCAAGGAGGAAGTAAGGCTGTTGGTCCAGATGACATACCTGTGGAAGCATGGCGGTGTTTAGGTGAAATGACAGTGGAGTTTTTAACCAGATTGTTTAATGAAATTTTGGAAAGTGAGAGGATACCTGAGGAATGGAGAAAAAGTGTTTTGGTACCGATTTTTAAGAATAAGGGTGATGTGCAGAGCTGTAGTAACTACAGAGGGATTAAATTGATCAGTCACAGCATGAAGTTATGGGAAAGAGTAGTGGAAGCTAGGTTAAGAAGGGACATGATGATTAGTGATCAGCAGTATGGTTTCATGCCGGGAAAGAGCACTACAGATGCGATGTTTGCTCTGAGAGTGTTGATGGAGAAGTACAGAGAAGGTCAGAAGGAGTTGCATTGTGTATTTGTAGACTTAGAGAAAGCATATGACAGGGTGCCTAGGGAGGAGTTGTGGTACTGTATGAGGAAGTCAGGAGTGTCAGAGAAGTATGTAAGAGTGGTACAGGATATGTACGAGGGTAGTCTGATAGCGGTGAGGTCTGTTGTGGGAGTGACGGATGCATTTAAGGTGGAGGTGGGATTACATCAAGGATCAGCTCTGAGCCCTTTTTTATTTGCAGTGGTGATGGACAGGTTGAGAGACGAGATCAGACAGGAGCCCCCATGGACTATGATGTTTGCAGATGACATTGTGATCTGTAGTGAGAGTAGGGAACAGGTGGAGGAGACCATGGAGAGGTGGAGATATGCTCTAAAGAGAAGAGGAATGAAGGTCAGCAGGGCTAAGACAGAATATATGTGTGTGAATGAGAGGGAGGATAGAGGAATGGTGAGAATTCAGGGAGTAGAGGTGGTGAAGGTGGATGAGTTTAAGTACTTGGGATCAACAGTTCAAAGTAATGGTGAGTGTGGAAGAGAGGTGAAGAAGAGAGTACAGGCAGGATGGAGTGGGTGGAGAAGTGTGTCTGGAGTGATTTGTGACAGACGAGTACCAGTAAGAGTGAAAGGAAAGGTCTACAAGATGGTAATGAGACCAACTATGTTATATGGGTTGCAGACAGTGGCACTGACAAAAAGGCAGGAGTTAGAGCTGGATGTGGCAGAGTTAAAGATGTTAAGATTTGCACTGGGTGTGACAAGGGTGGACACGATTAGGAATAAGTATATTAGAGGGTCAGCCCAGGTTGGAAGATTTGGAGACAAAGCCAGAGAGGCAAGATTACATTGGTTTGGACATGTGCTGAGGAGGGATGCTGAGTATATTGGGAAAAAAGATGCTAAGGATGAAGCTACCAGGTAACAGGAAAAGAGGAAGGCCTAAGATAAGGTTTATGGATGTGGTGAGAGAGGACATGCAGGTGGTTAGTGTGACAGAGCAAGATGCATAGGACAGGAAGAAGTGGAGGTGGATGATCCGCTGTGGCGCCCCCTAACGGGAACAGCCGAAAGAAGATGATGATGATATAGATATATATATATATATATATATATATATATATATATATATATATATATATATCTTATATATATATATATATATATATACACACACACACTACACACACACACACACACACACACACACACACACACACACACACACACATGTGTATGTGTGTGTAGATATATATATATATATATATATATATATATATATATATATATATATATAAATAAATGTGTGTATGTGTGTGCAGAGATATATGCACACACACATGTAATGGTTAGCACTCTGGACTATGAATCCAGTGATCTGAATTAAAATTTCAGTGGAACCTGTTGTGTCTTCAATTTTGGGGTGGCCGCGGTGGTGCAGCAGTTAGCATTGTACCCTCAGAGCAAGAAGTTCTCCAGTTTGATTCTTGGCTGGGGGTGCCTTCTGTCTGGAATCTGTGTGTCCTCCCTGCAGTCACGTGGGTTTTCTCCGGGTGTTCTGGTTTCCTCCCACATTCCAAAGACATGCAGTAGGTGGATTGGACACTCTAAATTGGTCATAGGTGAGAGGGTAGGTGTGTATGAGTGGATGGTATGAATGAGCTACTGTGGCAGGGCTAGCCACCCAGCAGTGTAAACTGTGGCTCAAGATGATTTTCACTGCTGTAGTGACACCCCGACCCCATGTGCAAAATGGGAAAAAGGGTTGAGGATGGATATATATATATATATATATATATATATATATATATATGTGTATATACATATATATATATATATATATATATATGTATGTATATATATATATATATATATATATATATATATATATATGTATATTTATATATATATATATTTTTGTAATATACTGACTTCTAGGCTGATGCTGAATACTAAGAACATGGAAGAACAAAGACATGCCACTATTGAGCCACTAGGGGGAGCATGACTGAAAACACACACAATGCATCCTGACAGGAAAAAGGTACTGAAGCTAATGAGAGACACTAATTCCAAATTGTATATTAACTTTATCCCTCACTAATGGAGTAAGATTTGCCTGACTGTTATCATATAAGAAATGCTGGGATGAGCCTCTGCGACTTTGTATAGGACAAGACAAACTGGCAGTGTGGAAGATAAGCCAGTTGCACTGAGGAAGTAACTATAACTTACCTGAAATAGATTTATCCTGTATATACAGGAAAGCTTGAGGAAATCTACAAGTTGATGTAGGCCCTTTTGGAATATGTTGATGTATGCCTAGTCAAGCAGTATAGGCATCTGAAGGACTGAGAAGCTGTTTCTTAATTTTGCCAAGGCAAAATGCTGCATTTTTTTTTTGAAATGAGAAATCATATTGTTTTCAGCAAAATGTTGACTACTGATCCTATGGTATATACATATTATGTACATGGAAACAACAAGAAATATCCCAAGAAGTAAAGAATGGGAACATATGTTTTTTATCCCTGTTACTGATAAAGTAGAAAATGTATAAATTATGCTACTGGAACTATATAAGGTGGCTGTGGCTGTGGGGGTGGGGAGTATCCTGGCGAATGAGAAAAGATTCACCACAGTTTTTTTTTCTGGGTATGATAGAATTGTGCTCCCTTAAAGTTATGCCTTCCTGAAGTAATTTGTTAGTGAAAACAGACTTTTCTGTTCAAATACTTGGTGGTAATATAAAGTAGCCTTCTTAACCATATGTACTGTAGTTTCCTTTTGATCTTCATATGGACTGTAGGCACTGTGCCCAGCTACTGCTAAAACTGTTTTGTTCTGAGAAATCTCAATGAAAAAAAATATATATATAAATGTTGCTACTTGTTTTTAGAGTAATGCAACTCATTTCCTATTTATTTGAACTCTGTTAACAGTAAAGCTTTGTCTACTACTGAAATCTATGATCAATGAATATTGTATGTCTTGAATGTGAAGATTTTCACTATCTTTGTAAGTTAGCAGTTATAGCCCTCTTCTACAAGTGTGTTTCCAGACCTGCTTCCTGTATGAGTAAGCCCATAATTAAATGTTCCAGGTTCCTTCTACCCTGTCATTTAGCATAAAAAGTACAACTCAAAAGCCTCACACATCCTTTACAATGTAGGTTACCATTCCAGGTCAGAGACGAGCAAGTATTTAACTTTTAAAGTACAACCTCCGTCCATTTGTAGTTCCAAAGTGAACTTCTTGTAAGTTTTATTAATTACACATACTTCTCTGGTCACATAGTTTTTTCATCATAGCACTAAAGCTGGACACCTGTTGAAAGAGCAACCAGCTTATACAACCCTGTTGTGCTTACTACTGTATCTGACTAAACTGACCCGAGTTAAAGTGAATGTAAACTTTATTGTCATACAGATCAACACAGAGGAAAAAGTATGTATCATTGCATGAAATTTCGATACTCAGGCTTGTACCATAAGAATGACAGTTAACAGAAGAAAGATTAAATTAATAATAATTTAAAATACTAAAAATACAAATGAAAATAAGATACTAAAAATGAATAAAAGTAAAAAATCTGAAAGTTTTTTTTACACAGAAACAAAATAAAAACAACAGCAAGAACAGAATCCGTAGCAATATAAGAATGTATAAAAAACAGTAGTATAAATAAACAGGTGCACATGTAAAAACTTACCCACCACCAATATATGCCATAAACTTAGTTTACAGTTTTCATAGTGCATATAGAGACATATAAAGTGAGCTATGTAGGGAGTTATGCAAATAACAATGACATATTGCACATAAATAATGTTTTACCCATTTAGCAGGTTAGACTATGGGTTTGTTGTTCAGCAGTCTGATAGCATGTGGGAAGAAGCTGTTATGGAATCTGGATGCCGATGCCCTGCATATAATCCTTCTGTAGCAGTTCCTTATTGGCAGGAGTTTGCACAGTTCATAAGCCGGATGGTGTATATCCCTCAATAGTTTTCAGACTCTACCATAGCATCTGTTTGTATATGTGTCCTGTAGAGATTGAAGGTTGGAGCCAATGATTTTTGTGGCCAGTTTAGCGATCTTATCCAGTGCCTTCTGATCAGCTTGAGAGCAGTCTCCATACCAGACAACAATGTTGTTTGTCAGTACGCTGTCAATCATGGCTCTGTAGAAGGTAAGCAGGACTTGTGGGAGGGGGAGGTTAGCTTTACGAAGTCTCCAAAGGAAGTGGAGATGTTGGGTTCTCTTTATAAGGTAGGAAATAGTTGTGGTCCAACTTAAGTCTTGCAAGGTATGTACCTGTAGGAATTTGGTGCTATTGACTCTCTCCACTGTGGCACCATTGATGATGATAGGGGTGTGTGGTGTATTCTCCTTCCTAAAATCAATGATGATTTCCTTGGTTTTCCCAACATTTAGTGCTAAGTTGTTGTCAGTGCACCAGTGAACGAGTTGGTTCACCTCCTCCTTGTAGGCACCCTCGTCTTCCTTATTGATAAGGCCAATTATTGTGGTGTCTTCTGCAAATTTGATTATTCTATTTGACTGATGTGTAGCTATGCAGTAATGTGTTAGAATTATGAAAAGAAATGGACTGAGTATGTAACCATGTGGGACGCCGGTGTTTAGGGTGATGCTGTTTGAGTGATATTTTCCTGCTCAAACTATTTGTGGCCTTTCAGTAAGGAAGTCGAGGATCCAGTTGCATATTTTGTTTTCTATGCCTAGATTATGCAGCTTAGACAGCAGTTGTTGTGGAATTTCCATATTTAAGGCAGAGCTGAAGTCTATGAACAGCATGCATATGTGACAGTCTTTATTTTCCAGGTGGTTCAAGGTGTGATGCATTGTTAAGGCTATGGCATCCGCAGTAGAATTATTTGACCTGTATGCGAATTGTAAAGGATTAAATGTAGCAGGTAGGCAGGATGATGTTCTTCGTGTTTCACTGTTGCAGTCATAACTGTAGGGTGCTCCTGCCGGCAGGCAGCCCGAGGTCGGCCAGAATCCCAAAGTCTGGGTCCGGCGTCGGCTGTACAAGCTAGTACCCTGACGTCAGTACGCTTTGGTACATAGCCCTCAGCCGACGCCATCTTCTCCAGTCTTTCTTGCCGTGTGGTGGAAAGCAGCTCGCAAATCGTTGGTTGGCGATTTTCGAACAGCGTATTTTGTTGTCGTCGGTCCGAAGTTCTTACTTCTCTTCTCAAAGCTAAGTACCCCGTTGGGGAATCTTTTTCTTGTTCCTCCGATGTCAGAAAAAGTTAATAATTGTATAGCGTGTGGGAAACAAATACCTCATAAAGATTTCCACTCTTACTGTCTACCTTGCTTAGGCCCTGACCACGACGTTTCTTGTTGTCGGTTCTGTGCCAGGTTCAGCTCTCGTACTATCAAGCGCAGGTACGATTGGGCTTTAAATTATTTTGGCAGACGCTTCAATTATAGAATGTCGTCGGACACTACTGGAGTTCAAAAGAAGCGCAAAGACAAAGACAGGCCTCCGAGGTCCAAACAGGACTCGTTGCAGCTGGAGCCAGCGTCCGGTTCGGCTGTCGTCAGTGAGGCGCTTTTGCAGCCCCTGTCGTCCGCCACTTCTGAACCGATGGCCGATACGGACTCCCATGGGGAGCCATCAAGGCCCACTATTTTAACTGCTGCAGGACCTTCAGACGTCGCTCCTTCAGATGGGTCCGGAACCGCTGTGCAGGTACCGGCTTCTGAGGGGATTTTTAGGCCTACTCACATCACTATTTCAAAGGCAAAGACAAAGACTCCTGTTAAGTCTAAAGTTCCTGCTCAAGCTGCTTCTGAATCCACTCCCAAGACACAAAAGCAATTATTAAAGATGGCTGAAGATTTGCTTACAATGATTAGGGGTTCTCACCCCCCTCCTGAGAAAAGGCCTCGACAGGATGTTACTCTGGATTCCTCTGACCAGGCTTCTGTATCTTCTGTTTCTTCCTCAGATCAGGACTATTCCTTTCCTCCTTATGAGGATTCGGATGCTGAGGACTCTTTACCCTCGGCCTCTCCGCCTGAGGATTTCTCTTTTGGGGAAACCTTGCATGAGATGAGGGAACATTTTCATTGGGAAGGACAGGAGTATTCTGCTTCCAAGAAGAGGCTTAGGAATTTCTTCTTCTTCCTCAGCATAGGCCTTTAGCTATCCCTCCTGTTTTGGACATTGTAGATGATGTCTTTTCTGAGGCTAATTTGAATCCTGATTCCATGCCTCCTGCTCCTTCTAAGCCTGATAGATTTTATAGGGTTCCTGACTCTCATTTATTTTTATTTAAAAACCCTTCTGCGGATCCTGAAACTATTTCTCAGGGCTCTAAGGCTGCTAAGGTTGCTACTTCTAAAAATCCTATTCCCTCTGAGAAGGATTCTCGTGCTTTAGACAGGTGGGGAAAAAGGTATATACTTCTGCTACCCTGTCTGTAAGGGCTTTAAATTGCCAGTTTCATATGTTTAAGTATCAGCAATTTCTTTTGTCTGTTTTAAAGCAAAAGCTTGCTTCCCTTCCTACTTGTGCAGAGGATAAGGAACTTCAGGATGTCTTGCATGCTACTGAACAAGTGAACAAGCACAGTTTACATTGTGGTTTTGATGCTTTGGATGCTTCTTGCAGGGCTGCAGCCTCTGGTATTGTTATCAGGAGACATGCCTGGCTTCGAGAACAAAGTTTACCTGAACAGGTTAAGGCTAAGTTATTAGATGCCCCTGTTCAACATGATGTTCTTTTTGGATCCAAGGCTGAGGAAGTTATTAAAAAGATGGAAGAAAAGGCAAAGTCTATGCAGACTGTAAAAGATTTCTTGCAAGTTCAGCCTCCTAGATTTTCCAGGAATTGGCCCTCTACAAATTGGTCCTTTCCCACGTCTGACAGGCCTCAAAGGGGAAGATATAGGCGCTCCAGAGGTCGTGGTCAAGGTCAGGCCTCTTACAGATCTAGACAATGGACTGCTTCTTCACCTAGTAGGGGAGAAGACAGATCCCAATCTCAAAGAAAGCAAGCTCAATGACTCTCTCGGTTGGGCTACAGGACCCCTTCACCTGGATGCCCCTCTCGGAGGAAAACTGTCTCTTTTTTTACAGAAATTGGACTCATATTACCCAGGACAGATGGGTATTGGACGTGATTTTAAAAGGTTACAAATTCCACTTTCACACTTTGCCAAGGGCTCACGGTTGGCCAGATCTGCCAAAACATCAATGGTCAGAGGCCTTAACTCAAGTGGATGCTCTTCTGGCCATGAGAGCCATAGAGCCTGTTCCACTCTCGGAGATGGGAAAAGGTTTTTATTCAAGACTGTTTCTGGTTCCCAGAAAACAAAACTCATGGAGACCTATTCTGGACCTTTCTGTGTTAAACACCTTTTTGGAAATTCCAAAATTCAAGATGCTTACTCTGCAGCAACTAATTCCAATGCTCTCTCAGGACGCCTGGATGGTGACATTGGACTTAAAGGAAGCCTATTTACATATTCCCATCTGGCAAGAACGCAGGAAATTCCTCAGGTTCAAGGCAGGTTCGAGGCACTTTCAATTCTCTGTACTGCCCTTTGGTTTATCTACTGCGCCCAGAGTCTTTACCAAGTGCCTGGCACCAGTAGTGGCTTCAGGGGATCCAGATTTACCCTTATTTGGACGACTGCCTTATTCAGGCAGACAGCAAAGATCTTCTGCTTCAACATCTGGACTTTGTTCAACGTCTTCTCCTCCTACTGGGATTCTCAGTGAACACAAAAAAGTCACATTTGATCCCTTCTCAACAAATGGTATTCTTGGGAGCCCTCTTAAATACAACCTTACAAAGGGCCTTCCTCATTCCAGAAAAACAAACTCAGCTGGCTTCTACTTTCAGCACCTTAGCAACTCTATCTCAGCTCACTGCAAGGAAATTCCTGCAGGCTCTGGGCTACATGGCTTCCTGCATTCTGTTGATTCCAAACGCAAGGCTTCACATGAGAAAGCTTCAATGGTATCTGAAAAGTGTATGGTCACAGCATTACCACGATCTGGATATTCTGATTCCTCTGATCTCCTGCCTTCAGAGGGAGTTCCTCTGGTGGTCCAGGGTATGCACTTTAAATGAAGGAAAGCCTTTTCGTCTTCCTCAACCTGCTCAAATCCTAACCACGGACGCCTCGGATTATGCTTGGGGAGCACACTTTCTAGACAATTGCCAGCAGGGAACCTGGACAAAGGACCATCTTCACTGGCACATCAATCTGAAGGAAATGTTGGCAGTTCAAAATGCCCTTCTAGCCTTCAAGAACCTTTTGCAACCAGGGCCTCTGCTAATTCGCACAGACAACACCACGGTCATGTGGTACATCAACAAGCAGGGGGGTTCTCATTCGTACCCCCTTTGCAGACTAGCTATGGCTTTATGGGACACAGCTCTAAATTTGAATCTACATCTCCAGGCTCAATTCATTCCAGGGAAACAGAATCTCTTAGCAGACAGCCTGAGCAGAAATATTTCAGATCCTCATGAATGGATGCTAGACACCAACTTATTCAACAGGATTACTGCAGTTTGGGGATGTCCCCAGATAGATTTGTTTGCATCCCATCAGCTGCCTCGCTTTTGCACCAGGTCCTTCCACAAAACAGCTTGGAGAGTGGATGCCCTGTCCTTCAGCTGGAGAAGCCTTTCAGCATATGCCTTCCCTCCTCTTCCTCTACTACCTCGGGTATTACTGAAGATAAAACAGGACAAGCCCAAGTTCCTCATCTTGATTGCTCCAAATTGGCCTCGACAGTTTTGGTATCCAACTTTAAAGCACCTGTTCTTGGGGCCTCCTTGGATTCTCCCTCTGAACCCTTCGCTTTTGTCCCAGCATCAGGGTCAGTTACTACATTCCAACCTCAAGACCCTTTGCCTGGCAGCTTGGCTCTTCAAAGGAATTTGATTTCCTCTAGTCTTCCCAAACAAGTTTTGGATGTTCTTTTGGAAGCTAGACGGCCTAGCACTAGGAAATCCTATGCCTCTAAATGGAAGAGGTTTTGTATTTGGATGCAGGACCGAGGCTCGGATCCTCTGGTACCTGATCTCTCTTCTATTTTGCTTTACCTTTCGGAACTTTTATCTAAAGGACTTTCCTTTTCTTCCATTAAGATTCATGCTTCTGCTATTTCTACGCATTTCAGTTCTGATCCTCCTATTTTTCTCATCCTTTGGTGAAGCAATTCTTGAGAGGGGCTAAAAATTTGCGGCCTCCCAGGACCCCTCCTGTCCCTGCCTGGGATCTTAATTATGTTTTAGAAAAACTTACTTTGCCTCCTTTTGAGCCTGCTGCATATTCAGATATTAAGTTTTTATCCTGGAAGACTGTTCTTTTATTAGCATTGACCTCTGCCAGAAGGGTCTCAGAGTTGCAAGCTCTCATGGCTGTGGAACCATACCTTATTTTCCATCAGGACAGAGTATCCTTGAGGACCAATCCTACTTTCATGCCTAAGGTGATTTCGAAAGTGGCTTTAAATCAAACAATTCACCTTCCTACTTTCTTTCCAAATCCTCAAAATAAAGGGGAAAGGATTTTGCATTCATTAGATGTGCACAGACAGTTACGATTTTACTTGGACAAGACTAAAGAGTTCAGAAAGTCTAATCAATTGTTTGTTTCTTTTGCCTCCAGTTCTCTTGGAAAACCTATTTCTAAACAAACTATTTCCAAATGGATTGCTTATGGAATCAGATTTTGTTACACTCATCATGGGAAACAGTTTCCAGGTACCATTAGAAGTCATTCTACTAGAGCAGCTGCCACTTCTACAGCTTTCCTCAGAGGAGTCCCTACCAAGGATATCTTGGAAGCTGCCACTTGGAGTTCTGTGCATACTTTTTCCAAGCACTACAATCTCCCCCTGTTTTCTAAGACTAGGGCAGGCTTTGCCTCTGCTGTCTTGCAGGGTATTCTTGCCTCCCCTTCTTCTATCTAAAGCCTCCTCCCCTTTTACACTGCTTTGGGATTCCACCCTACAGTTATGACTGCAACAGTGAAACACGAAGAACATAGTACAGTTGTGTACACCTACCATAAATGTAGATGTTCAAGTGTCTTCACTGTTGCAGTCGGGGTTTCCCTCCCTCCTATCCCCTCTTTTTTCTCCCTTTTCCTTTTTTGTGGTGTATTTGTGTTTCCTTGTTGGATTCATTTTTGTTTTGTTGGGGACTTCTGACATCTAGGGCAACAAAGGCTGGAGAAGATGGTGTCGGCTGAGGGCTATGTACCAAAGCGTACTGACGTCAGGGTACTAGCTTGTACAGCCGACGTTGGACCCAGACTTTGGGATTCTGGCCGACCTCAGGCTGCCTGCCGGCAGGAGCACCCTACAGTTATGACTGCAACAGTGAAGACACTCGAACATCTACATTTATGGTAGGTGTACACAACTGTACTTTATGTGATCCTTGATCATTTCAAAACACTTCATCACTACTGAGGTAAGTGCAGCTGGCCAGTAATCATTTAATGATGCTGGAGATGGTTTCTTGGGCAGAGGGATGATGTCCATGGTCATGAAGCATTTGCACACTTTTTCCTGGCTGAGAGAGATATTGAAAATGTGTGTGAAGACTGGTGCCAGCTGATCAGCACAGTTTTTAACTAGCCTACCTAGGATCATATCCAAACCAGCTGCTTTGCGTGGATAAACCCTACGTAGGTTCCTGTGTACCTCTTCCATGTTGATGCATAGTGATGTGGTATCTGCATAGTGATGTGGTATCTGCATTGGTGGGTAGTCTCTTTGGTGAGGTTCTGTTTGATTCCTCTAATCTACTGAAATGGATGTTTTGCTTGTTTAAAAAGTCTGGGTTATCATCAAAACACATGGATGGTGGCTTATAGTCTGTGATGTTTTGGATCCTTCTCCACAGCTGCCTGGGATCTTTCTGATCAATGAGGTGTCTCTGTATTTTTAGACTGTAGGCCTCTTTTGCTACTGTCTCACCTTTGTTCAAGTTGGCCCTGTCCTTTTTCAAAGAGTTTCTGTCTCCAGCCTTAAAGGCAGCATTTCGTGCTCTCAGTAATTCATATACCTCACTGGTGAGCCAAGGTTTTTGGTTGGCTCTGGCGGTTACATCTTTCAGGGTGGTGACATCATCGATACATTTTATGATGTATCCCACAGTCATTTCAGTGTACTCATCCAAATTAATACATTGATTTGCAGTGGCAGCCTCTTTAAATAGATTCCAGTCAGTGCATTCAAAGCATTCTTGCAGAGCCAAGACAGCTTTTTCAGGCCAGATCCTTATTTGCTTTATGAAAGGTTTTTCCCTTACTAGCATTGGTTTATAGGCAGGGTTAAGCAGAATGGAAATGTGATCTTAGCTACTAAGATGAGGGTGGGGGACTACTTTGAATGCCTGTTTGATATTTGAGTACTCTTGATCAAGTGTGTTATCACCTCTTGTAGAGAAGTTTACATACTGCTGGTAGTTTGGTAGCACAGTTTTCTGTTTAGTCTGATTGAAATCCCCATCTAAAATATTGACACACTCTGGGCTCTTGTTTTTCAGATTACAGGCTAACTGATACAGGCTGGTGTGTGCTTCATTAGTGTTTGCATTAGGAGGTATGTAAACTGCAGTTATAAGGATAGTTAAACTCCTTGGGCAAGTAGAATGGACAACATTTAATTGTAAGGTATTCAATGTCAGCTGAGCAATGTCTAGTAACGACATCATTGTTTTCACACCAGATGTTGTTAATGTATATACAGACTCCCCGTCCTTTAGTTTTGCCACTGAGAACCTGTAACCTGTCTGCTCTGAGTAAGGAAAATTTGTCTATCCCAACAGCTTGGTTACTGGTATTTGAATTTTGCCAAATCTCTGCAAATATAATAATACAGCAGTTCCTTACCTTACTGTTTTTGTTAATGTCTAGTCTGATAAAGTCGATTTTGTTATCCAGAGATCTTACATTAGCCAGCAACACAGAAGAAATTGCAGGCCTGAGTGTAGCTTTTCTTAATCTGGTGCTGATACCAGCTCTGTTGCCCCTTTCCTAGGTCTGTCACATCTCCTATGCTTTGTCCATTGATTTCTGTTGTTAATTTGAGAGACAAAACAGCTACAGCAGTGCCATCTACCCAAGTATAATTAAGTTCTATTCAGTTTGTCTCTTTTTAATTTCTTCAAGTGTTTTTGATTTCTAATACCATGATGGGAATGGACCCTATTTCTAAGTCAAAGTATGATTAAAGTTTACAAAATTAGCATTGTTTCAGTCTTTGATGTTAGCTGGGAAATGTTGTTTGCAACACCCACAATCTGCCTGGTAATGAGTACTTCTATAATTCATGTGGAGTTACATGTATTGGTAACATATCCAAGTATGATTGTAAATTCTTTTTTATAAGACCAGTTGCACCTACTACTGTTGGAACTGTCTGGGTATCCTTCTTCCACATTAACCTCATTTCTGACTGTAAATCCTGGTATTTTATGACTTTGTGTCTCTGTATTCAAGACACTGTAGTCACTGGGTGTAGCAATTTCAATGATCAATGCTACCATGTAATGTAGACTCCATCATTTTCTATGATGCTTTGTTGCTCATGTTTCCAGTGTTTTTCAGCTACTTCAGTATTATAATGTTTGCACAATCCTCAGTGCAACAGTCTTGCCACATTATTATGCCTTTCAATATACAGTGTTTCCCTTTTTTAATTTCTCCAAGTATTTTGGGTTTCTAATACCATGACGGGAATGGACCCCATTCCTAAGTCAAAATATGATTAAAGTTTATGAAATTAGTATTGTTTCAATATTTCATGTCTGCCAGAAGTGTTCTTCATAACATCAGCAATGTACCCAGTAATGACTTCTGCAATTCGTACGGAGTTACATGTATTCATATCTAAATACGATTGTAGATTCTTTTTTATAAGAGTCATTGTTCCTACAACTATTGGAACTGTCTGGGTATATTTCTTCCACATTCCTCTCATTTCTGCCTGCAAATTCTGATATTTTATGACTTTGTGTCTCTCTGTATGCAAAACACTGTAGCCACTAGGTGTGGTGATTTCAATGATCAATGATACCATGTAATGTAGATATCATCATTTTCTATGATGCTTTGTAGCTCATGTTTCCAGTCTTATTCAGCTACTGAAATACCATAATGCTTGCACAATCCCCAGTACAACAGTCTTGCCACATTATTATGTCTTTCAGTATACAGTCTTTCTGCCATTAGTATGTCACTACCAGCAAACAAGGTGTGCAACTGTTTGCAATTCTGTTTTACAAAAGAAAAAACAAGCCGAGCAGCCAGTATATGAAGCAAATCAGTATAAAAAACTGGTAGCCAGAGGTGCGTAAAACCACTTTAATAAACAAGCACAGAGACACAAAAAAATAAATAAATAAAAACTAGATGAGCACTTTCATACCGCAACTAGGTACTTCATCAGATCTAATTCAAAGTACAATACAGGTGTCTTTATATATGTTAATGTTTCAAGTCATGTAACTTTAATAAAGGTTTAATCAGGATGAACTCATTTAACCCTTTTCCTTTCGTTTCTTGTAGAATAGTTATCCATTTTATCTCAGCACATTCAGTGTGGGTCTTAATATCACCCCCTCTTAAGTTAAGAATGCAAACTTCTAGAACCATAAATTTAAAACAATGTTTAGTTCCATCATAATTGACATGTTTAAAGAGAGCATTTTTTCTCATCACATCTATTTATGCTATAAAAATGTCCCCTAATATGGTCCCTAAGACAACGATTTGTCTTGCCAATGCAAAAAGCTTTACAGATCTCACATGAAGCACAATACACAAAGTTACAGGTGCCACAGTTAGCAGAAAGATTGATGTTAAAAACACGATTGCTGTCTGGATGTACAAACTGGTTATCTGTTTTAACATAATGACACACATTACAGTGATGACAGGGAAAGGTGCCTACTCTGCACACTTTAGTATTCTCAGTTGTTTGTAATAGAGGTTTGTAACACAGCATCTTTTTTTAGAGGCAGACGAGTCTTAAAGCAAAACAAGGGGATATTTCCTAATAGATCTTTGCATCTATTGTCAGACATAAGTACTCTCCAAAGCTTCTTGACTATATCACAAATAAAACTAGTGTCATTAGAGTAAGTTAAATTCATCTGTACTGGGTGAGCTGACTGACAATCATTACTTGTGACAGAATCAGTATAATTTCCAAAGAATGGTCTAGTCCGAGTATCTCTTAGAGAGATCATTTTCACAGAATAAATATTGGGATTCCCATTCAGCCAAGACAATGTTGGCATAACTGTTTGCACATACTGTGCCCCTGGCAACTCCTGTACGCTGTAGAAAAAACTTATCAGTGACAATGAAAGCATTGTGTTCCAGAACTATCTCCAAAAGACTACAAATTAAATAAATCCTGTCACTGGTATATTCAGAACTGTGACTTAAAAACATTCTAACATAGTCAACACCTATATCATTGGGAATACAGGTAAAAAGTGAATTCACATCCATCGTGACCAATATAACATCATCTGTAACCTTAGTAGTAGACCATTTACATAATGTGTGAAGAAAGTCCTTAGTATCTCTCAGTATATGGTCAGCCTTATCAAGGACAGGATGAAGTTGTCTCTCAACAAATATGGACATGGGCTCCATGGCCCAACCCTTGCCTGATACTATTGGCCGCATTGGTGAATCAGTTAAGTTTTTATGAACTTTGGGCAGTTCATAAACCTGGGGTATAACTGCATTCTCTACCAAAAAATATTCGTACAATGATCTATCCAATACACCTTCCATTAATAAGTCTTCTATAAATGTGTGTATTCTATCTAACTTCAACACTTCAAACCTAGTTATCATAGAATAAGTGTTAGAATCATTAACAGAAAAAAGATGGAGTAAAATGCTAACAGTCACTATAAAACGGCAAACAAAGCACTTCCAGGAGAATAGTAATCACGGCTCCTCAAGTGGAAAAAAAAAATTGTTTATTTTTTTTTCCACTTGAGGAGCCGTGGTTACTATTCTCCTGGAAGTGCTTTGTTTGCCGTTTGTTAGAATCATTAAGCATCATATGCATAGCATTCAAATAATGAGCTGAGTCCATGACAACTACTCCACCGCCTTTATCTGCCGGGCAGAAGCATACATCATCATGTTTAACTAGTTCTAACAAAGCAGAGAATTCTCCACGACTTCCATTCTTGAAACTTTTCCCATGTTTGTTACTAAAATAGTTGTAAATATCATCTTCACATAGCCTATAAAAAGCCTCAACCAAAGGAGTATTAACAGGTATAGAGGCTAGGTTTCTTAAAAATAAAACCAGCATAATTACTACCCAGTAGATAAAGGGGGTGAAATAGTTTTCATGGACTCAGCTCATTATTTGAATGCTATACATATGAAGCTTAATGATTCTAACACTTATTCTATGATAACTAGGTTTGAAGTGTTGAAGTTAGATAGAATACACACATTTATAGAAGACTTATTAATGGAGGGTGTATTGGATAGATCATTGTACGAAAATTTTTTGGTAGAGAATGCAGTTATACCCCAGGTTTATAGACTGCCCAAAGTTCATAAAAACTTAATTGATCCATCAATGTGGCCGATAATATCCGGCAAGGGTTGGGCCACGGAGTCCATGTCCATATTTGTTTAGAGACTACTTCATCCTGTCCTTGATAAGGTTGACCATATACTAAGAGATACTTAGGACTTTCTTCACAAATTATGTGAATGGTCTAATACTAAAGTTACAGATGATGTTATATAGGTCATGATGGATGTGAATTCACTTTTTACCTGTATTCCCAACGATATAGGTCTTGACTATATTAGAATGTTTTTGAGTCACAGTTCTGAATATACCAATGACAGGTTTTATTTAATTTGTAGTCTCTTGGACATAGTTCTGGAACGCAATGCTTTCATTTTCACCGATAAGTTTTTTCTACAGTGAACAGGGGTTGCCATGGGCACAGTATGTGCAAACAGTTATGCCAACATTGCCTTGGCTGAATGGGAATCCCAGTATGTATTATGTAACAATGATATTTTTTCCAGATTCATTTTGTACTACGGCTGCTATGTGGATGATATATTTCTTGTGTAGGGTAATAATCTAGAAACACTGCATGAATTTGTACATTATCTTAATGGCACTACTGACTTCCTTCATTTTACCTATGGATATTCCTGTGAACAGATTTCCTTTTTGGATGTCACTAAGGTGAAAACCTTAGGTTGGAGACTAAGATGTATAATAAACCTTGTAAAAGTTTGGAACAAAAAAAAAAATGAAAACGTAAATGGAAACGAAAATGTAAACGAAAATAATGTAGAGAATGATTTCGATACTAGAAATTCTGTCATTTGCACTTGTACTGAATTTGAAAATTGTAATATATTTAATTATACAGAATTAAATATTAATGATATTTATTTTAAGTTATTTTCTAAGGGTCTTAATTTTGTCCCAAGAACCAAATGTGACATCAGTAGACTGGTGATAGATTTGAAGATTTTCTTAAGAAAGATCAATTTAGAGTTGATTTGCGGTGGTACATTAGAAGAAGTAGATAATTCCAAAGAGTTAAGAAAAAGAGGTGTTTGGAATCCCCCTATACATACACAAACCTCACACCAGGGGAATTAGAATTACTTCATCAGCTAAGGGGGAATATTAATTTGAGAGTAATGAAGCCAGATAAGGGGGGCGGTATAGTGCTTATGAATTCCATCATGTATGAGGGTAAAATGTTCAATATATTACTTGATGTTTTGGAATATGATAATGTTTCAAAAAATGAAATCAATATTGGTTATAAGAGAATATACACAGCATTATATGATTTATTCTAAGAAGGATTTATTGAACAGGATACATTTGAGTTTTCGATCTATTTTTGGAATTCCGAAAGTACACAAGAATCTTACTGACCCCCCTTTACGGCCTATTATAGCAGCTCAGTTATTTCCTCCTTAGCTAGATATATAGATGTAAAACTGAAAAATTTAATGTTAAAAGGAACATCTTATTTAAAAGATTCTTGGGATTTTTTAGAAAAAGTTAATGAGAATACACAGGATGGTGAGGTGATTTTTGTTACTATAGATGTAGTAGATTTGTTTGGATCTATACCACATGACACAGGTATAGAATGGTTTGAGGTGGCAATTAGATCTTTTTGGTGAGTTGAATGATGATGAAATATATGTTTGTGTCTATTTAATGGAATTAGTTTTAAGACACAATTATTTATTTTTTCAAGGGGAATATTTTCATCAACTCAGTGGTGTTGCTATGGGGGCGAGGTGTGCCCCGATTATGCCAATATGGTTTTGAACACTTGGGAAAATAAATTTATTTATAATAGTATATACAAGGAGAGTTGGAGTTTATACAAGCGTTTTGTGGAGGACATAATCATATTTTGGCATGATAGTAAAGAAAAATTGGAAGAATATTTACAATACATTAATCATTCAACTACTTTTTTAAAATTTACTCATGAAATTGGTTTTCATGAAATAAATTATCTGGATGTAACATTAATCAAAGATGAGAATGATTTTAGGTCAAAGGTTTTTAGAAAGAAAACATTTTCTAACTCATATTTACATTTTAAAAGTGGGCACCCCCTCCACCAAAAGAAAAGTATAGTGAAAGGGCAGTTGGTCAGAATTTCTAGAATTACATCAAATGGTCATGATTTTACTGATGAAAGTGAATTCTTGATCAAAATGTTTTTGGATAGGGGCTATCCCTTGGAATTTTGTAATAACATTAAAGAGGAGGTTATTATATGGAGAAAAACTAGATTTGCACCTATTTTGAAGAAAAGATTCTCTAATAATGAAGAAATTAGTGAGTTTGGTGCAATAGGATCTTCAGTTAAAAAAGAAAAAGTATATAGTCAGGCCTTTATTACAGACGTTAGTGGAGATGCAGGGGTAATTCAAAAAGTGTTTAATAAAGAATGGGATAAATTTGTTAAAATTACAGATCTCAGTTTTAAACAGAAAGAACCTTTGAATATTATTTTTAGGAGGGGATGAAATATTAAAGACTGGTTGACAGTTCAAAATAAAGGGAAAAAGAAAACTATGAAGGCAGGGGCACTCATCCATGTGGTATGTGTGCACAATGTCCATGGATGGCCAACATGCATAGTATTTTTATTGAATCAAGGGGAAAAGAAATTACAAGTAAAACATACAACACTTGTGACTCATATGGAGTAGTATATATTGCAGTATGTGAGATATGCTCTGCTTTTTATATAGGGAAGACGGAGAGAAAAATTAAAAGGAGTGTTTATGAGCACATGAATGACATTAAAAACAAAAAAGAAAGTAATGCATTATATAGACATATTAATATTTGTCCCTTAGCAAAATATAAGTTTTATATTGTTGAAGAAATTAAGAGAGATGAGAGGGGAGGTTTATGGGAGACTCATATTGAATACCGGGAGTTGTATTGGCAGATTGTTTTGGAGGCAAACAGATTCCCGGGTTTAAATGATAATATTTCCCTTGCCCCTGTTCTTAAATTGAGAGCAGCCAGGTTATAATATGGTATATACATATATATATATACATTTATAATATAATGCTTTATCATGTTGGCCAAGGTTCTTCTGGTTTTTAACTATAATTTGAGACTTATATTTTATCAAATTACCTTATTTTATTAAATTATTTGCTATTTAAAACACATCTATTGGCACTTGAATATGTGTATTTATGGGTTTTTATATATTTTATAACGATTTTAAGATGAGTTTAATTAGTTATTTATATACATATATATTTATTTTAAATTATAGGATTCATTGTCTATTTACTCAAAATACCATTACATTCATAAAGCATAAAATCATTAACATAAAATTTTATTTACAATAGACTATTTTATGCTTATTTATTTAAGGTTTAGTTAGTATTGTGGCTCTTTCATAAATTTTTGGTAATTGTTTAAGCATTAATTAACTGATTATAATTGGTGTCCTTAACTATATAAGGCGCATGATTTTATGCTTTATGTTAATGATCTGAAGAAGCTACAAGCTAGTGAAAGCGCTTATCGTGTGTTATTTTAACTAATAAATTTGGTATATGCGTTATTTGGACTACCTCGAGCAGATGTTTATTTGTTGAATGAACAGTACTTCTCTCTCGATCACCGCTTGCTTTAATAATTTATTTGTTACATGCTTATTTTAAATTGTTTTTGTCAAAAGGTTTGAAAAGGGAACGCGAGATGTTTATACATATTTATAAGGAGACGTTCTCTTTTTTTATTATTATTGGATGATTCAAATGTTCGTCAGCATATAAATACGTGATGTTATGTGATCCTATCTCGCCTACATTCTGTACTGATGGGCTTGGAGCCGATCCCTCGGCTCCGACTCGGCACACTATGCTATAGAGCGAGGCCTCTTATTGGCTGAGCTATTTCTTATCCCAGGATGCACCACCACTAATCCCCCAGATCTCGTTTGCCGCTTACAAGCTAAGACGTGGTCTCAACTTGGCTGGGCTAAGTACTACTTTATTTAGGCTTTTCCTGTCAGGAATTTGCTTGTTTTGAACCCAAAAGCTGTTTTAACAGCTATTGTTGTGATACGAGTGTGTATTTGATAAATTTGTTGAGAAATTTGTCTTTTTCGTTAAGGGAAGGTTTCCCGTTTTAGTTAGAGGGGCCTTCCCCTCTTGCTATTTGCTATTTGTGGGTCAAGTACCCGTTTAAGTTAGAGGGTCTTGACCCTCTCTTTCTGTGGTTTTTTGTGCAAAAAAAAACTTCATATCTTTATTTTTTTTTTTTACTTAAACTGCTAGTTTTGGTGTGTTATCTCTCTTTAGACATGTCCAAAGAGCATAGACCCTCCGGGTTTAAAAAGTGCGCGAGGTGTGGTTATAAGATGTCCATAACGGACGACCACTCCTCGTGCGTTTATTGTTTAGGCGCCAAGCACCTACAAGAATCATGTAGCGTGTGTCACGCCTTCTCATCAAGGGTCCTCCAAGAGAGGAAAAACAAATTAATCCTTAAGGGGTTAATTAAGCCATCCTTCGAGGAGGCTTTATCTTCTTCTCCCTCTCCTTCAAAAGAAAAAGCGTCGGCTCCGACCAGTCAGTCGGAACCGACTGCCAAAACCTAGGCAGACTTCTCCATCGGCTCCACGGACTTGGAGCCGGGCGAACGGTCTGCCTGGATGCCTCCAGTCTCGACCCCTCTGGTTTCGGAGCCGAGGACTGGGGCATCGAGAGGCGGGTCACCTTCATCGGCTCCACTGATATTGGAGCCGATGAGGGTTGCCGGCTCAGACTCTTCCCCTTCGGAGCCGAAGTCCTCATCGGCACAGAGGGAAATTGCCTTGAGATCTCCCTCGGAACCGATAATTATAGAATCCATTCGGAGCCGGTCCCCTAGTCCTATGGAGCCGATGGAGAAATCGGTTCGGACCCGATTGGTATCGTCCAGATCCTCCAAGATGTCTGATTCGGACATCGACAGGGTGCTCCTAAGACTCTTCCAGTCTCCGGTGTTCCAAAAGTTAGTTTCGGCTCCAGCCCATTCAGCTTCGGAGCCGATGGTCCACCCTGCTACTATGGTTCCTCCTCCAACAGCCTCGGCACCGTTGGAGCCGGTACTGGTGGAACCGGTGGAGGTTTTAGGGTCGGGCCCGACCCTTACTCCAACTCCGGCTCTTGAGTCAGAGTTCGGTACGCGGACTTCTTCCGTCGGCCCGGGTGCTTCGGGACTGATGTTTTCAGTCCCAAGTCTTCCTCTCGGTGCGTCGGCTGCGGGAGTGCCATCTACCGTCGTGGCCACGGAGGTGGGACCCTCCCGGGATTCTGGTGGTCCCGCCTTCAGGGCTATGAGGAGTGCGTTAGCCAAATCATCTTTGGCTACCTCCACGGTCTCCCCAGCTCCTTCCCTGCATACCGAGACTGGGTCTTTGGCAGTCCCCCTGTCCTTAGACAGCGGAGCCCCGGGGCCTGAGGTTACCCCCACTGGGGTTCCCCCCCTTCCTGGAGGTCCTTCTGAAGCTTCTTCGGAAGAACCCCCCAGGAAAAGATCGTGCAAGAGGAAGCACGTTGACTCCCCTGATGAGTCCCTTACATCAGACACTGATCTCGATGATGCAGAAGGGTCCCCTAAGTCATCCTCGGATGATGTCTCCTTTGCAGACATCCTGGAAGCCCTTAAACAACGAGGTGGCTGGCAGTCCAAACCCCCTTCTGCTGATGAGTCGGTGTTCCTTAAGGCCTTCGGGGCTCAGCCCTCTGCCTCCTGGGTGTCTCCGCCCTTCGACGAGCTCTTGGATTTGATCTGTCGAAGGGCGTGGGAACACCCAGACTCTGTGGAACCGGTGCCTGCTCGTCCTAATAAGTTCCTCTCAGCACCCCCTGAAAAAGAGTTCCTAACTAAAGGTGTGGCTGTAGATGCTTTGGTGGTGGCATCTGCTACCCAGCAAGATGTAGCAGAGGCTTCGACGTCCGTCCATCCTCCTAATAAGGAGTCTAGGAGCATGGATCGGTACGGAAAGCGCACCCTAAGTTCAGCGGCCTTTACATTAAGGTCCTTGAACTACCTTACGCACTTTACCAGATTTCAGAGGGATCTGATTAAAGAACTTTCCGATACCCTCTTGGGTAACCTGCCTGAGGAGCTGGCCCAGACAGTTGGCTCTCAGCTGGCTACACTGTCATCCATTTCAAACTCGTCCATGAGGCTCATTCCTTATGCGGCCGAAGGGGCGAGTAGAGCGGTGGGTACAGGCATTGCTCTACGGAGACAAGCCTGGCTCCACTTGTGTCATTTCGCGGAGGCCTTTAAGTCTTCCTTTGCCGACGCCCCCTTTGATGGGTCCTCCCTGTTTGGACCCAAGGTAAATGACACACTGACCCGCTGCGAGCAGGAGGGTAAGACTTTGACTGCCGTAGGGGCACGATTTTCCACTCCCTTTCGGCCTTATCCCAAGGCTAAAAGAGGAGGGAAAATGTGGTTCCGTAGATCTCAGAAGCCTTACCTCTCTCAGCAGGATGATCCCCCTTCCAGAGGCAGGGGAGGGGGAAATTCTTCCGGAAGATGCCGTCCCAGAGGCGGCAGAGGCCCTCGCAACACTGGAGACCGCGAGTCCTTTCGTGGCTCTTCAGCCTTTCACAGTCCCTGAGGGATTGCCCGACTGTGCAGCTCCGGAGCCAGTCGGGGGTCATTTTTCGAAGCACCTAAAAGCCTGGGAAGGTATCACTCAGGACCGATGGGTGCTTCGAATTATCGCCGGAGGTTACACCATCCCTTTCTCTCACTCTCCACCTCAGTCCAAAAAAATCCCGGACCCGCCACCCAGTCAATGGGAAACTGCAGCCTCAGAAGTTTCAAAGCTGCTGCAAAAAGGAGTCATCCAACCGGTCCCCGCAGACCAGATCGGATTAAGGACTTACTCAAGATTCTTTTTGGTGCCAAAAAAGACCGGGGACTTGAGACCCATTTTGGACCTCAGTATTCTAAACCGTTCAGTCAGAAAGTCCAAGTTCCGAATGGTCACCCTACAAACCATTCTCCCATTGCTGGAGAAAGGTGTTTGGATGTGCTCCATAGATCTCAAGGATGCTTATTACCATATTATGGTACATCAAGCGTCCAGGAGACATCTGCACTTCAGCCTAGGAGGCAGTCATTTTCAGTTCCGCGTGCTGCCCTTTGGTCTCACCACAGCCCCCAGGGTGTTCACCAAGTGTTTGGCGGTCGTGACTGCTCACCTGAGAAGTCTAGGATTCCAGGTGTTTCCGTATCTAGACGACTGGCTCCTAACTGCCACCTCCAAGCATCTACTATTGCGGAGCCTACAGGCCACTATATCACTGGGCAATTCCCTTGGAATCACCTTCAATTGGACAAAGTCTGTGCTGCTGCCATCTCAACACATAAGATTCATAGGGGTAGAGATAGACTCAAACCGAATGCGGGTCTATCTACCTACAGACAGAATACAAACCATACAGTCTCAAGTTCGAGCCTTACTTCCCAGATACAAAGCCCCAGCCAGAATGGTCCTGCAACTATTGGGATCCATGTCCGCCACGGTTCTTCTAGTTCCCCTTGCAAGGTTGCACATGAGAATTCTCCAGTGGCTTCTTTCAGCTCAGTGGTCCTTTCAGGAACTCCCTCTCAGTCACCTCATATGGATCACGGAAACCTGCAAACGGGACCTTCGCTGGTGGCTAGTGCCCTCCAATTTGGATCAGGGATGACCCTTTGTTCTACCTCCTCCTGCGGCCACTTTGACCACGGACGCCTCCCAGATGGGGTGGGGGGGCATTCCCTGGGCAGGTCAGTCCAAGGCAAATGGCACCCAAAAGAGACCCTACTTCATATCAACATTCTAGAAATGAGGGCGGTGCTTCAGTCCCTTCAAGCCCTTCACGATTACCTCCCTCAGGTCGTGATTGCCGTTCACTCAGACAACATGTCAGTGGTCTGGTACTTGAACAAACAGGGAGGGACCAGATCCTACCCTCTGTGCAGAGAAGCCATGAGGGTTTGGGAATGGGCAGTGTCGACCAAACGCTTCCTAGTAGCTACTCATATCCCGGGCAAGTCCAATGTGATAGCCGACAGACTGAGCAGAACCATCCTCTCTCCTCATGAATGGTCTCTGAACATCACAGTGGCAAATCAGATTTTCAGCAAATGGGGAGTTCCGTGTTGCGACCTCTTCGCGGCTCCTCTAAATGCGAAGTGCAAAAAGTTCTTCTCCCTCACCCCGGGTCCGGGGAAGAGCCTCCAGTTCCTCTCCTTCCCAGGATGATACAAAAGGCATCTCTCTTGGGGAGCAAAATGATCTTAGTTGCTCCTTACTGGCCTCGTCAAGTATGGTTCCCCTATCTTCGGAAGTATGCTCTGGAAGGTCCATTGTTCTTGGATCAGATCCCAGACCTTTTGATTCATCAGTCGGGACTATTTCACCAGTCCCTTCATACCTTAAAATTGACAGCTTGGCTCCTCCTCTTCCGACTATAGTCAGGAGTCATACATTGGATCCAGAAGTGGTACACATCTTATCTTCGGCCCACAAGTCTGCTACAAAGAAATTGTATTCTAGCAAATGGAAAAGATTTGCTATTTGGGCTCAACTCCGGGGCCTGGATCCCATCACTATTCCCGTATCGGAGGTACTAAAATTTTTAACTTCTCTTTTCAATCAAGGCTCTTCAGTCTCTACCATCAAGGTTCAATTGGCAGCTATTTCCAATTTTCACGAATCTATAAACCCACCTTTAATGAGCAACAGATTGTGTAAGACCTTCTTGAAAGGTGCTGCGCTCTTAAGACCTCCGATTTCTCATCCTGCTCCTCCGTGGGATCTCGATGTGGTGTTACGCGCCTTAACTTCCTTCCCCTTCGAACCGGCAGCGACATGTGATTTAAAATTTCTATCGTGGAAGACTGCTTTTCTGGTGGCGATCACTTCTGCCAGAAGGGTTTCAGAGCTTCAAGCTTTGTCTGTGAAACCTCCGTACTTAGTTTTTCACAAAGACAGAGTATCTCTCAAGCCAAATCCTTCCTTTGTCCCTAAAGTTTGTTCCAGTTTCTGCCTACAACAATCATTAGAACTTCCAGTCTTCTTTCCGAAATTTTCTAACAAAGCGGAATTCATATTTCACACATTAGATGTCCACAGGCAGTTGCGTTTTTATTTAGACAGGACCAAACAAACAAGGAAAACAGATCAGTTGTTTGTATCCTTTGCAGACAATAAATTGGGCAAAGCTGTCACAAAGGTCACTATTGCCAAATGGATCAGGGACTGTATTACTCAAGCTTATTCTTATTCTAACAAAGAGCTTACCACCTCTGTCAAAGCTCATTCTACAAAGGCTATGGCTACTTCGATAACATTTCATTCTAAGCTTGCCATTAGTGACATTTGTGCTGCGGCTACATGGTCTTCCCCGCACACCTCCATTTCCCACTACAAATTGGATGTGGCATCTAGAGGACGAGCTTCATTTGGTTCCACAGTACTCAGGAGTGTTTTCCAATGAGCCACCCAGGATTTAGGTGCTAGGGACGCTGTCCCATCAGTACAGAATGTAGGCGAGATAGGATCACATAACATCTTTTAGTTATGTACTTACCATAACTTTAGATGTTTGGGATCCATCTCGCCTACATTGCTAATAACCCACCCTCCTTCCCCCTTCCTTTGAGATCAGAGGATATCAGAAGGTCCGAATCCTGTTGTTTCATCTTGAAACATCTAACAATTTTATATAAACAAGTTGTGCATGTGTGCATGAATGCGGACAAACAAGATCTGGGGGATTAGTGGTGGTGCATCCTGGGATAAGAAATAGCTCAGCCAATAAGAGGCCTCGCTCTATAGCATAGCGTGCCGAGTCGGAGCCGAGGGATCGGCTCCGAGCCCATCAGTACAGAATGTAGGCGAGATGGATCCCAAACATCTAAAGTTATGGTAAGTACATAACTAAAAGGTATCAATTAAGTGTCTTTGTCTGATGAAGTCTGTTTGTTTAAGGGCGAAAAATGTGGTGATTCGTCAAATGTTTAACTTGGATCATTTGTGCTATAAAATTCAGTTGTGTATTGTTATCGGCTGTCCGGTGCTTCAGTTTTTCGTCTCGCAGTGTGTTTTTGGTTAAACCTTGCAAAATCAATAGTGTTATGCATGCTCAGAACATGCATTCTAAGCATGTAAAAAAGGAATGTCCTGAGGGGACAATTTTTTTAGAACAGCATGTCTCCATACAAGAGACAGTGATATGTATGAATCATTTGACAAGCTAACTGCTAACTTTTCATATGGAGGCTATAGTGACATTGAGATCACTATGCCGCAGAATGACACAATCTCTCTAAGAGGTACTCGGACTAGACCATTCTTTGGAAATTATACTGATTCTGTCACAAGTAATGATTGTCAGTCAGTTCAGATGAGTTTAACTTACTCTAATGACACTAGTTTTATTTGTGATATAGTCAAGAAGCATTGGAGAGTACTTATGTCTGACAATAGATGCAAAGATCTATTAGGAAATACCCCCTTGTTTTGCTTTAAGACTCATCTGCCTCTAAAAAAATATGCTGTGTTACAAACCTCTATTACAAACAACTGAGAATACTAAAGTGTACAGAGTAGGCACCTTTCCCTGTCATCACTGCAATGCGTGTCATTATGTTAAAACAGATGACCAGTTTGTACATCCAGACAGCAGTCGTGTTTTTAACATCAATCTTTCTGCTAATTGTGGCACCTGTAACTTAGTGTATTGTCCTTCTTGTGAGATCTGTAAAGCTTTTTACATTGGCAAGATGAATTGTTGTCTTAGGGACCATATTAGGGATATCTTTACAGCATAAATAGACGTGATGAGAAAAAATGCTCTCTTTAAACTTGTCAATTATGCTGGAACTAATCATTGGTTTAAATTTATGGTTCTAGAAGTTTGCAAACTTAACTTAAGAGAGGGTGATGTTAAGACCCACACTGAATTTGTTGAGATAAAATGGATAACTATTCTACAAGCAATGAAAGGAAAAGGGTTAAATGAGTTTATCCCTATTAAACCTTTTTTTCAAATTTTCGTCGATGGGGTCAGCCTTGCTGTGATCTGTTTGCCTTTCCCACAAACGTCAAATGCAGCAGCTACTTTGACCTGGTCCCCTCTCGGTGTGAGTCCCTGAGAGATGCTGTTGTTCATGATTAGCACCCCGGACTTCTTTATGCCTTTTCACCAATCTCCCTAAACCCCCAATTTCTAAAGAAAGCCCAATGGTTGAGAAGCAAAGTGATTCTTATTGGCCCCGTCAAGTCTGTTTTCCCTTTCTCTGGCCTCACTTAATTTACTGTCCGTGGATTCTGGATCCAACCCCAGACCTGTTGTCTCATCCGCAGGGCTTGGTCCATCCCACCCTACAAAATCTCAAGCTGCACAAAGGAAAGTGACAATGGAACCTCCAAATGCTCTATAAAAACTCTTTATTCACAAAAACAGGTTTAGCGCTTTCGTTCCAAATTGAAGAACTTCATCAGAATAATTTGTTAATTAAAATCACCACTTTTATATACAATATCAACCAATCAACATCCAGCACTTGTCACATGTTATACTAAGACAATGAAAAATTAAGACTGTGAAATATTAAGCCTTGAATGTCCCTGGTTTAAAACCCATTCTAAAATCACACTTTGTAACTTTTGAGTTTTAAAATAGGTGTTATAGAACACCCATCATTCAAACCTGGCGGGGACAGTGGATCCAACCTAATCTGCCACCTTAATTCTTGCTCATTTAAATGTGCTTCAATTATTTTGCCACAAATATTCCTTTTCACTTGCTGTATAATACAAAAACCAAAGGAATGCATGGGATTTGACTAATGGTGTCTGTACAAATCATTTGTGGTCTTTTTGTTCTTTATGTCAGCAAAGTGCTCATATATACGTTCCTTAAATTTATGAGATGTTTTTCCTACATAAAATGAAGGACATTGCTGACACTGAGCCAAATAAACCACATTTGATGTTGTACGTCCCTTGACCTGATATTATTTACTCCTAATGGTAAACTTCTCAGAATCAATAATTTACTTATACTGAGTGCAATGACCACACTTAAAAGTGCCATTTCTTACTATAGGTCTAAAATTCTTGTTGTTTTCCAACAGTTGCTTAAAATACCTATCCTTTTTGTATACTATATTGGGACTGGTGCCAAATTTTTCCATCAATGTTGAATCCATCATTAATAAGGACCAATTTTTACATATCACTGTGGCTATTGCTGCACTATCTAAGGTGTAAGTGGTGATGAAGGATTGTTTACAAGTATTTTTAACCTCTTCATCATTAGTGCATCCCCCAAGATGGGTTTATAAATCCCCAATCTCCTTTTTGTGTGTACCTCATTTTGCAAATCCATTAAAAAACCTTCTGGGTATCCCCTATTACGAAACATAGTCATTAAAAAAATCACTTTCTTTGTAAAACACTTCCATATCTGAAATCATGCGGGCTAATCACACTAATTGCCCTTTGACTACCGACTTCTTTTCATGTTGGGGATGCCAACTCTGGTAGTGCAAATAATCATTTGAAAAAGTGGGCTTGCGATATATCGTACAACTATAACCCTCAGCCTGGACATTTTTGCTAACCAATGCATCCAAAAAAGCCATTTCACTTTTGTCATACTTGTATGTGAAAGTTAAAAAATCCACTGTCCCATTGATGTAGGTCAAAAATTCAATTAATTTTCCTTCAGAATCCTCCCACAAAATAAAAATATCATCCAAAAAACGGAGATATAAGGACCAATAATTTTATATAGGCTGTTCAATACATAAGTGTCTTCCCATTCTGCCATGACATGATTAGCAAACATAGGGGTGCATGCTGCCCCCATGGCTACCCTAGATGTTTGTCTAAAAAATTGACCCTGAAAATGCACAAAATTATCTTTCAAGAGAATTTCCATAAGGGTATTGATGGTATAAAGCTTATTAGGAGTAAACTAACCTGACTTGAACAGCTGGTTTTCAAACCACAAAAGGCCTTGTTTGTGAGGGGATAACCATAAATAAGTTCACTACATCAATTGTCACCAAAATACTATTCGGTTTAAACTCCACTTCACTCAATAATTGTAAGAAATGCCATGAATCTCTGCAGATCTGCTTAATTGTTGATAAACTATTCTTACATGTGATGTCTATAAACTTCACAATATAGTTGGTTTTAGACCGCTTTGCATCAACTATTGGTCTAAAAGGGGGTGTTCGACATTTTTATGCAGTTTAGGAATACTGAATATGTGTGCCACCACTGGTCTGTAATTTATCATGAAATCATACTCTTCTTTGGTGAGAGAACCCTCCAACAGCAAGTCAAATAACATGACATCAATTTTTGTGTGTGCTATGTGTATTTTATTCAAAGAGGAAATCTCATACTCATCACCTAATAATAATTGGTTTATGGCATTCACATAATCTATTTGGTCCATGATAGCTAGCCCCCCCCCCCCGCCTTTATCGGGCTTCATAACCCTAATGCTAGCATCATGTGTTAATTCTTTAAGCATGGCATTTTCATTTTTAGTTAAGTTAAACATTTGTGATTTGCATCTTCCTGCACAAACATGCCTTATATGTAATTCAAACACTTTTTCAAAATTGACCAAGTACTGTGATGAAGGTGGGTTAAATACGCTATGTCTATACAAACTGCTTGAAATATTCCTTTCCCCTTGATTAAACCACACCCGTAAATTAAATTTTCTAGCAAACAGTTTTCGGTCAATGATAGCAATCGTGATGTCCGCCCTTTTGGAGGGCACAAAAGTAAAACCCTTACATAACAAGTCAGAGTGTGCAGAAGTCATTGTTTTGGATGAATACTTATAAACTTTAAAGTCATTTACCATATTTAAAACAATATCCACGCCTTGTGACTTAGCAATGCCTACAGTCTCACAATTTGCATTTAGTTGTGTTTGCAGAAGCGTTTGGGTTTCACTCCTTGGCATGCATAATCCTGATTCTGATTCTAATTCTGGGATTGCTTGAAGGGTTGACCCACTTTTTTTCTGATAGCCCTGTATTCGTTCGGACCTCCTCATGCTGCTCTGATCTAAAGGGACTGAATCTTGTGAGTTGGAAATTTTTGTAACTTCCGAGTACGTCATTGGTAGAGAAGGTTTGTGATTGGCTGGCAAAGATCTGTTACCACGGAAACCTGGAGGGTTGGGGTAAGCTCTGCCATTACGGAACTCATTCAAGCCCCTGTGTAATTTTTCAATTTTGGGTTGCAGTACATTCCTACATACTGCATCCACTTTATTAAAAATGTTCACATAGTTTGAATATAGCTGACTGCTTGGTTTCTCCACTTCCAGTAATTGCCAGGGGAAATAACATCTTCCCCAGTACAAAAGATACTTCTGGCTTCTCATAAACCAGCCACCAGAAAACTTATCTTTGCAAATGGATGAGATTTGCACATTGGTCTAATGAAAAGGGTATTGATCCTTTTTCTGCCTCGATCGACAAGGTCTTGGAATATTTATCCACCTTATTCCAGTTGGGAGCCTCTACGTATACTGTAAGAGTTCATTTGGTTTCCATTTCAAATTTCCATAATGGTTTCAATGACCTTTCTTTGATGTCCCACCATCTCTGTAAAACCTTTCTTAAGGGCGCTTTACATTTGAAACCACCTTTAAAGAGCCCACTGCATCTTGGAATTTAACGTTGGTCTTACAAAGTTTGGTCCATCAACCTTTCGTGCCAGCAGCCACCTGTGATATCAAATTTTTATCTTGGAAAACTCTATTCCTCGTAGCTATCACATAGGCCAGGAGAATCTCAGAATTGCAGGCTGTGTGTGTAAAATACCCGTATATCATTTTTCACAAAGAGAGAGAGTATCATTCAGAACGAATCTCTCCTTTTTGTCTAAAGTAGTATCAGATTTCAGTATTAATCAGTCCATTGATCTACCAGTTTTCTTTCCAAATTTCTCAAACAAGGGAGAATATTGTTTACATTTGTTTGGATGTACACAGAGAATTATATTTTTTCTTGGATAGAACAAAATCTTTTAGAAAATGTGACCAATTGTTGCTATCCTTTTCGGGCCCTAGACTTGGCAAACCAGTTTCAAAAGTTACTCTGTCAAAATGGTTGAGAGATTGCATCACTTTTATTTATCAGCATAATAAGCTGGACTTATCAACAAATGTTAGGGTACATTCTACCAGATCTGTTTCCATTTCAGTAGCCTACCATTTCACAGCTTCTATGAATGACATATGTGCAGCCGCAACTTGGACTACTTCCCATACCTTTATCACTCATTACAAATTGGATACGGTCTCCAGGGGAAGAGCATCCTTTGGCTATATGGTACATAGGAGTATCCTTTCTTAGTGCCTCCCAAGGTTTGAAGTAGCTAGGGACTCTGTCCCAACAGTCAAGAATGAATGAAGATTGACAACATCAGATAAAGAAGTTCTGTTCTTACCATAATGTTCCATCTGTGTTGTTGATCTTCAGTCATTCTTGACATCCCACCCACCTTCCCCCTCCTAAGGCTCCTGGAGGTTTGGAACTAGTCCTGGGATCCTATTAAGGTTGTTGCTCAGACAAAGCTTCCATCATTTTCTACTCTCTGTCGGCAAACTTGATCTGAGGGGAAAGGAAGACAGGCAGGATGGGTAGCCTTGACTTGAGAGTTTCTGGCTGGTGTGAGCTAGATATAATGGCTGAGTAGGTTCCGAGGGTCAAAACCAAAACCCAACAGTCAAGAATGAATGAAGGTTGACAACACAGATGGAATGTCATGGTAGAACATAACTTCTTTTTTTCTTGGTGCTGCAGTTTTCCTGCTTTAAAGGTTGCTTTTGCACAATTATCAAGACCAAATGACATTCTTATATCATCTGAAAAAGTTTTGACAACTTGCAGTTTTGCTTTCAGTTCCTCATCTGATGAGCTATACAGTTTTAAATCATCGACAAAGAGATGATTAGAAGTCTTTACAGTTTTGTTGTTTTCTAGGAGCCAAATTATATCCGTGGCCTAAGCTGTTGAGTAGACAGCTTAATGGTTTAAGGGCAAGACAGACTAGCAGTGGTGACAGAGAGTCACCCTGGAATATCCCCCTTTAAAATTTTATCCCTGGAATAATAATTTGTCCTTTATCATGACTTAATTGCAAAGTGGTCTGCCACTGTTTCATGGTCACTGTACTGAAGTCGATCAGTGTAGGGTGTATCTTATACATTTTTAAGCACTCGTTTATCCATGAATGTGGGATACTATCAAATGCTTTTTTGTAGTCAATCCATGCCATACTTAGATTCTTCCCTTTTTTACAGTTCTCCACCATAACTTTATTTAACAACAAATGATTCTTTGTACCATATGAGTTTCTTTTATTGCCCTTTTGTTCTATTGGCATAATTGAGTTTACTTCTAAATGACTATAAACTCTGTTGGCATCAATTCCAGAGTACAGTTTATATGTCGTCGGAAGGTAAGTTATTGGTCTATAATTGTTAGGGTAGTTTGCAGGTTCACTCTTAAGTAGGAGCATCATTTTTACTGTTGTTAGCCAGGTTGGTGTCTGCTTGGGATGTGCATATAAATAGTTCTTACTCATGACTAAATCTTGCAAAGATGTTAATACTTTTAACTAGAAGTTAGGTACTGCATCTGGGCCTGGGGTTTTCCAAGTAGAGGCATTTCTTAACTTTGTTTCAGTCTCTCTGGCTGTTACTTCTCCCCATTTCATATCCTGTATCTTTAAACTTCTTATTCTGTCTTTTACTTCTTCTATTTAGCATCTTTGTTGTGTTCCACAGGATCTTCATAAATACGTCTCCAAAATTTATCTATTTCTTCTTTTTTTGGTTGTCTTTCAATTCCTTTTGTCTTGTTTCTGAATTCTCTATAGAACCTTTTTGGGGTCATCAATAAATTGCATATGTTGTACTTTTCCTTTATATTTGTCTGCTACTATTTACAGTTTCTGTACTACTTAACAGACGCCCTTTAACACTCAATCATGGGTTCATGTACATCTGCAAAGTAGCTATTCATTCTGTAGCACTTTACAAATAATCACAGTGTACTGCACACGTATCACATGCTATATTATTGAATAGCCACACCACTGGCAATGTAAGTCTGAGTAGGTAAATTATCTTACATGTGAAAAATGCTGTTTCACACATGAAGCTATTCAGATTTCTTGCCTAATGCATTTTTTCCAGTGGCTTTTATGTTTAGAATGTATTTTAAACAATATGTTTCCATTTTTGCTTTGAAAACCTTCAGATGTCATCAAACCCATATCCAGTAATCTTTAGTCTTGTAATTACTTAAATGTTATTTAGGTGTTTATCATTTTATTCTGTTGTTTCCTTATTGTAACACATATAAAGATTAACCTTGGTGGCAGTGCTGTAATTCTATAGGACTTGCACAGAAAAGATAACTGCATCAGTAATTTAATTATCCAAACCAGATGAGTTCCAGTCCTACCAATAAGCACTTCTCTGTCTACCTCTGTCTCTGAAAATTGATTATCTCCACAATTAGCCTCTTTACAGTAGCCATAAACATTGTCCTGGAGTGACTCTGAGAAAACCCTGTCATGGTACTGGGTGACTAAAAACAGTACCCTACAATAGCAAGAAACTGATTTCTTTTGCAGATGTCAGGCATAGATTCCCCCATCACAGAAATCTTTTCCTTCCTAATATGTTGCATTAGCCAAATCATCAGAACAAAGCATTACATAAATATTTTTACCTGTCTTCACTAACAATTATCCCATGCTTCTTTCAATTTACATAAACTGGACAAAACAGATTAATATTCAAAGACAACGCAGCAGTCTTATTCATGCCAATTAATTCTACCAAAATGTACTTTCTTTATGTAAAACAGCAACATAGGTGGTCTTCTGTATGCTGTTCCACAGTTATCTTTTTAGTCCAAACTGGGTTTCTGCTGGTCTGGACTTTGAGGCCTTGTCTATTTGGAGTCCCTTTATTATATGCTCAAGCTAGTTGAAATGTTCTGTGAAGAATGAAGACATTTTATTTCACCCATCTATTGCTGAAAGAGTCAGAATACTGTATTGCAGAGCTTTATAAGACTTGTAGTATGTCATATTGATGTCTTCTCACTCTCATCCCTTCATCTACTTCCTGTTGTACAATTTGATCCTCTTTAGCTTTTTGTCTCCTATTTTCAGATGGATTTCTAAGACAGTATTGGACAGGTAGGCCATCTTAATTCACCATGATGTCTTCTCTCTCCTCTTTTCCATGACCTTTGCATAGCCTTTGACATCACTGTATCTTCTCTTTCTCCATACGTCTTCTGCTCCAGTTAAACACATTACAACAGGTAACCAAGCTTGCCTTTCTTAATTCTCTTAATCATAGAAAACGGGAAAGGGTGCCAACAATGTGAGTTTTTTTCCCAAATCCTTTGTAATAAATGCCAATACTGTGGTGGGGGTAAGCTTTGCATAGTATTTTCAAAGCATGGATGGGATTGAACAATTTGGTATTTTTGGTCTTCAGCGTATTCCTGCCTTAACTCAAATTCTGAAGTGTGTTTGAAATTGCTTGGTAAGAGATTTTTTGGACTTTTATCATATGTACACTTAAAGCCAAACATCTTATTAACTGTCTATGAGTAATGAGTAGCACATAATGTTTAAAAATAATTAATTTGGAGCCAGCACATAATTAAATTTTATGCGTTTATTTAAAATTATATATTTTATATAGATTTTTTCATGTCAAGGTTGCATAATACTATGTTAAAGTATTATAGTGTTAGAACAATCATGAACATGTACAAGGCTCATAGCAAAAAGCAATAAGCCAAGTTAAAAAACGCACCCCCCCCACTTAGCGTCAGTAGCTTTCACTTAATGTATCTATTAAATTGTGCTTCTCAGGAACTCAATTGTGGATTCTCTAATAAAGCTGATAAATCAGTTGACTTGATTAACCACGAGGAAGAACTACTGGATTCAATGTAAAATATCTCATAAAGTTGAAGAAAGTAGTCCAGTAAGTGGAAGAAATGAAAAAAAATTACAAACGCTTGCTGAAGTGGACTATTCTTATTATTTTATAAACTTCCAGCCAGAAGGTTACTTTAAGTATTCAAAGGTTCTTTTCCATGGAATCAATAAAATATCTCAAGTATTAAAAAGATATAGGTGCTTGGACAAAAACACAAAAGAGTTTACAATTAGTCAGTCCTCTTAAGTTCAGCTGAGAAGAACATTCAGGCAAACAAACGTCAATCTAGAAAACAGCCTTGAGTAATTCAATTTTCTTTTCAGTGGATTAAGTAAAATTTGTCATTATCCAGTAAAAATTACCCAAAGTCAGAAAAAAATAAGTATGTTACAACAATCAGTTTTCTTTAATTTAGCTAAAAATAAAATGTGAAATTGTTCGATCTCGCAGTTTGTTCTTACACATGGGTTCGGAGCCGAGTCGGCCGCTTCACAAGCTCTGCATCTGAAAGAAAGCTCGAGGCACAGTCTATATCCCATGATCCTCCTCTACCATACCTCAGATCTAGTTTGCCGCTGCAGCTGATCGCATCGAGAGAGCTCGGGCCAGTTAACAATTTTGCTATTTTTTTTCTAATTTTTTTGCTAATATTAGAACTGTTTAAAACTTTTACTAGTATTATACTTAGATTAGTGTGTGTGTGTATATTTAGCTAGGTTTAATTACCTTTAGAGATTTATATAGATAATCTTGGGCTTGGGCCTATTTTTTCTGTCAGGGCTCTGACAGTTAGTAGTACTTGAACTTAGTAAACCTTCTCCTAGTATTTAGCTAATTAATAGTTGTGTGTTTGATATCTACTCATTATTCCTATATATATATATATATATATATATATATATATATATATATACATACATATGTATATCATAGTCTTATATTCATATATCTATAGTTAATAGTTAATTAGGACTGTTCATAATCATTAGTAACCTAGAGTTATATAATTATTGTTATAACCTTTGATTGCTTAGTAAAGTGTTTCTTTTCAGCCATGTCTGAAAAAGTTAAATCTGGATTTAAAAGGTGTCAGTGTGGACAGAAGATGTCCATCACTGACAACCATGCTTCCTGCGATTACTGTCTTGGCCCAGTCCATCTGCAGGAGGACTGCTCTATTTGTCACTCCTTCAGTGGAAGGGTCATGATGGAAAGGCGCAGGAAGCTGATAGAGAGGGGCTTATTAAAGCCTGATTTTCAAGAAGCATTGGAAAAGGCTGATCAGACATCTAAGTCTTCGAAGGGGTCGAAGACTTCGAAGGTGTCGGTGCCCAAGTCATTGGCTCTGAGCACGTCTTCTAAGGTTCGGTCGCAGGCTCCACAGACCTCGGGGCCGAGCACCGAGCGATTATCTCTTATCGAGCCCCAGGTCTTGGAGCCGGTGTCGGAGGTTCCACCACCATCGATCCTTCGGTCAGTGACATCTTCGGCCCCTTCGACCCATTCTTCCAGACCCTTATCGGACTCTGACGTGGATCGTGTGGTACAGAAGTTCATGGAGAATACGGCTCTGTCCAATTTAATTGCGGTTTCGTCCCAGTTGGTCTCGAAACTGGAAGCCCTCCCTGTATCTCCAGCAGATCCTCCTCCGAGACCCTTCGAGTCTTCGAAGCCAGCAGAAGAGGAACCGATGATCGTAGAACCCTCGGTGCCGAAGCCTACTTTTGTGCGATCGGCACCACTGACCTCGACTCCCTCTGAGCCCATCGAGGAGTCACGAAGCCGACAATCTCTCCTTGGTTCCGGGGACGAGAGTCGAACCGAGCTTTCGGTTCCGACTCTTCCTCTCGGGGCCTCGGCTCAGATTAGTTCGGCTCCGTCCTCGGGGTCGGAGCCCGTGGTCCTGGTCTCGGGGAAACTACCGTGTTCTTCGGGTCCGGTGGAGTCCTCGGCCCGGGGCTCCGGTGCCTTCGACGTTATGAGGAAGGTCTTGTCTGAAAAGACATTCACCTCATCAGAGTCATCTTCTCCTTCCCCTAAAGGGCCGTGTTCTGTTTCTGTACCAGCGATCCCAACGAAGCGTAGAGACCCATTACCTCAGTCAACCCCAGAGGGTGTCCCCTGTTCCTCGGAAGCCTCACCAGATGCCCCTTCTGATGAAGTCCCGAGGAAAAGACTGTGCAAGAGGAGGCACACTGATTCTCCACAAGAATCACTCACATCAGACACCGATTTGGAGGAGCCAGAGGGGTCCCCATGGTCCCCCTCAGAGGATGTCTCTTTTGCTGACATTCTGGAGATCTTGAAACAGAGGGGTGATTGGCAGACCATTGCCCCCACTGAGGACGAATCGGTGTTGCTGAAGGCATTTGGGGCTCAACCTTCTACCTCCTGGGTGACCCCACCCTTCGATGAACTGATGGAACTGATAGCTCGAAGGGCGTGGGAGACCCCAGATACAGTGGAACCAGTCCCTAGGAAGCCGAACAAATACATTACTGCTCCCTGAGACAAGGCTTACCTTACAAAAGGAGTCCCAGTGGATGCTATGGTGGTAGCGGCAGCCACGAAGAAGGAAATGTCAGAGTCATCTTCCTCTGTTCATCCTCCTAATAAGGATTCCAGGACTATGGACAGATACGGGAAGCACGTTTTCAGTTCAGCAACTTTTTCCATGCGTTCGCTGAACTACCTCATGCATTTTACACGATTTCAGAGAGCTCTCATTAAAGAGCTGGGAGATACTCTCCAGGGTAACACAGATGCTGCTGTCTCCGAAAAGGTAACAGCACAACTTAACACCCTCACGTCGATAGTAAACTCGTCCATGAGGCTCATTTCATATGCAGCCGAAGGATCGAGTAGGGCTGCAGCTTCAGCGATTGCTCTACGGAGACAATCCTGGATGCGCCATTGCTCCTTTGCGGAAGCCTTCAAGTCTTCCTTTACCAATGCCCCATTTGATGGTGCCACCCTGTTTGGTCCCAAAGTAAAGGAGAATCTCACTCGGTGTGAACAAGAAGGTAAGACCCTGTCTGCCGTAGGGGTCCATTTTTCCGCTCCGACCAGACCATACCCCAAAGGGCAAAGAGGCGGAAAAATGTGGTTCCGTAAAACTCAGGGATCTTACCAGCCCACACAGAGTGACGCACCCTCCAGAGGCAGAGGAGGAGGTAGAAATGGAAGACGCCGCCCAGGCGGCAGAGGGGGTCCGCAGAACCAGGGTGACAGGGATAGCATCCCAGGGAAGCCCTTCCAGCACTCCTGAAGGGAGGCCCGACTGTCATACTCTGGAGGCAGTCGGGGGTCGCTTAGCTTTATACCCAGACGCCTGGCTAAGTCTTACATCAGATTCTTGGGTACAAAGCATAGTAACCAGAGGATACAATATTCCCTTTATCACAATACCCCCCCCCCCCATCAAAGGAGATTTCCAGATGTTCCACCCAGTCTGCGAAATCAAGCAGCCGTAGAAATAAAAAGGCTGCTTGAAAAAAGAGTCATCCAACCAGTCCCGGCGGGCCAGATAGGATCCGGAACTTACTCAAGGTTCTTTTTAGTTCCAAAGAAAACAGGGGACTGGAGGCCAATTTTGGACCTCAGCAAACTCAATACCTTCGTGAAGAAGGAAAAATTCCAGATGGTCACGCTACAATCGATCCTTCCATTTCTACAGAAGGATGATTGGATGTGCTCTATAGATCTCAGGGATGCTTACTACCATATCAAAATGGCCAGAGCTTCCCGAGATCATCTGCACTTCCGGCTGGGAGCCAGTCATTTCCAATTTCGAGCACTGCCCTTTGGTCTCACCTCCGCCCCCAGGGTGTTCACCAAATGCACGGCAGTAGTGGCATCTCACCTGAGGCGGATGAGATTCCAGGTGTTTCCATATCTGGACGACTGGCTCCTCACCGCCACCACCAGGCATCGTCTACTGCAAGCCAGAGAATACACGATCAACCTTTGTTCCCGTTTAGGGATTTCTATCAATTTCGAAAAATCTGCCTTATCGCCCTCACAGCATATTTCATTCATAGGGGCGGAATTAGACACTACTACAAGACTAATCAAACTCCCGCAAACAAGAATATCAACCCTCAAAGACCAGGTTGCTATTCTGATTCGAGCAGAAAAGTTTCTGCGGCACAAGTGCTAAAAGTACTGGGCTTGATGTCAGCCACATTGATTGCAGTTCCCCTCGGAAGGATGCACATGAGAATCCTCCAGTAGCTACTCTTCGTGCAGTGGTCGTTCCAACAACTCCCTCTGTCTCACCACATTTCGATCACGGAATCTTGCAAGTGGGATCTTCATTGGTGGCTAAACAGCCAGGGCCTAATGATGGGTTGTCCGTTTGTATTACCCAGTCCTATAGCCACAGTAACCATGGACGCTTCCCTGATGGGGTGGGGTGGGGGGCTTTTTCAGGGGAGAACAGTCCAAGGAGAGTGGTCCAAGATAGAGTACAACCTGCATATCAATGTTCTGGAGCTGAGAGCAGTGTTCCTATCCTTGCAACACCTTCACGACTCTCTACCTCTGGGAACAGTGGCAGTTCAGAAGGACAATATGTCAGTGGTCTGGTACATAAACAAGCAGGGTGGAACCAGATCTTATCCATTATGCAGAGAGGCCCTGAGAATTTGGCAATGGGCGGCGTCCACAGGTTGCTTTCTGATAGCAACGCACATCCCGGGGTCATCCAACGTCATTGCAGACAGGTTGAGCAGAGCCATCCTGTTACCTCACGAGTGGTCCCTGAACAACCTAGTGGTGGAAAGAATTTTCCGCAGATGGGGCCAGCCTTGCTGCGACCTTTTTGCATCCCCCTTGAATGCCAAATGCAGAAGCTACTTTGCCCTTCTTCCCCCTCCAGGGGATGCCCCCAGGGATGCACTAGTGCACGATTGTCCCCCGGGTCTCCTATATGCTTTACCTCCTGTGCCCTTGATTCCCAAATTTCTACAGAAAGCCAGGAACCTGGAAAGGACGATCATACTCATAGCACCATTCTGGCCTCGACAGATCTGGTTTCCCTTTCTTCATGCCTACCTGATGGAGGAACCATGGATTCTGGACCCGGAGCCAGACCTTTTGACTCACTCGTCGGGAGTTCCTCATCCGTCCCTACGATCCCTCAAATTGACAGCTTGGCTGCTCCACTTCCCAACTTAGCCAGGTCAAAGTTTTTGTCTCCTTCAGTACAGCACATTCTGCTTTCTTCTCACAAACCTTCTACCAGGAAACTATACAAGAGCAAATGGAAATGTTTTGCTTGCTGGAAATCTACACAAGGTTTAGACTCCTTGATAGCCCCAATACACAAAATTCTAGAATTTTTATCTACACTGTTTCACGAAGGAGCCTCTACTTCTACGATAAAGGTACAGTTAGCGGCCATCTCAAATTTTCATGTAGGTGAAGGGGATTCTTCAATCATGTCTCACAGGCTTTGTAGAGCATTCATGAAAGGTACCTTCCACCTCCGACCACCCATTCGTGAACTGATCTCCCCATGGAATTTGAATTTGATGTTGTCTCAGCTTATGCTACCACCTTTTGAACCAGCGTCAACCTGTTCAATTAAATATGTGTCATGGAAGACCTTGTTTCTCATCGCTATTACCTCGGCTCGGAGAATTTCAGAGCTCCAAGCACTGTCAGTCAGACCGCCATACATGATTTTTCACCCTGATAGAGTTTCCTTACGTACTAATCTGTCCATCTGAAGTAGTTACTTCATTTGTTCTGCAACCTGTGGGTCTCGGATCCGACCTCGGATCCGACCGGCAGCTTTCCAAGCTTCAGGATCCGAGCTCCTAGCTCCTCCCCTCTACCCACAATCCCCTGTCACCACCACACTACCTCAGATCGTTTTTGCCACGGCTTGAATACAAGCATCTTGAGAAGAGCTCCTAAGCTTAGAACAGGGAAGTGAATAATTTTTTCAAGAGATTTTTCTTAAAAGTTTAATAAGTTAAAAAGAAGAATATTTAGAGTGTTTCTCTGCCCTTTTTTGTTTTCGGGATTGCGTTTTTATTCAGTTAAACCTTCCCCTAGATGTTTGGGCGTGTGAGTGTGTGTGTTAGCAAAATGGCCGAAGGCCATAAAGCTATTTTTTCAAAGTGCACTGGGTGTGGCCATAAGCTTTCCCCAGCTGATGGCCACACTCAGTGCATTATATGCCTGGAGGTTGTCCATTTGTCTTCAGACTGCCAGGTTTGCGCAGCCTTCAACCCCCAGGCTGTGAGGGACAGGAGGAACAGGCTTATTCTGGCAGGATTGCTTCCCCCGGAGGAGACCTCTTCCTCCTCTCCCTCCAAGGTGCAGGCTGCCCAGGTAGTTTCGGCACCCCTGATTCCCTCGACACAGGCTGGGACTCAACCTCCCACTACTGCCTTGAGTACGAAGGAAGTTCAGTCTTCTCCTTCTAGGAAAAGCACAGGGAGAAGCACAGACACAAGAGGTGAGCTGAGCCTCATCCCTCGGCTCCGCCTTCAAAAATTGTTAAATCGCCTCTGAGGGTGTCCGGACCTTTTCCTTCTCGGCTCCGATCTCCTTCATTCTCACCGGAGCCGGAGGAGGAGCTCCTATCACCCTCAAAGTCGTCGAGGCGGCCCTCCAGGCCCGCCTCTACTACCTCCTCTAGATCTACTAGGTCTCTCTCCGACGCCGATATGGATAGGATGATGCGTCGGTTTTTGCAGACCCAAATACAGATGGGGGTGCTCCTGCCCCCCCCTCCACAGGGGGGGGAGTGCAGCTTCGATATTTGCCCCGATTTCTCCTTCTTCAACCCGGATCCGGGTTTTGGAGTCTTCGGATCCAGGCCCTTTCGGAGCCGGGATTTTGTCGGTGCCGGTGGCCCAAGCCTTCGCGACGCCGACCATACCCTCGAGTATCTTAGATCCGAGTTCTCGGCGCCGTGGGACGGGCGTCGGATCCGTGGGAGCGGGTGCATCTTCGGCGCCGTCTATGTCGGAGAGCACCTCCCTTTCGGATCCGATGGCTTCGGCTCCGACCCCGATCCCTATCTTGGAGCCTGGGAGACTGCTCTCGGAGCTGGAAGAGAGTAGTTCTCCCTCAGCGTTCGAGGTAGTGGAGAGGGTACTGTTGAGGTCTTCCAGGTCCCTGACTCGGGCTTTGGATCCTCCGCTCCCCCATTGCATACGGGTCTAACTTCCATCATCCTTCCATCGGGACAGCCTGCTCAGACCCTCCAGTTGGTTCCCTCGAAGGAACAAGAGGCCGTTGATGAGCCCTCTTTTGACAGTCCCACAGAGGAGGTGCCTCGTAAACGGATGTGTAAAAGGAGGCACATGGACTCCCCCGAGTCCGTCACCACAGATACGGACTTAGAGGAAAGGGAAGGTTCCCCAAGGTCACCCCCCCCCGAGGATGTCTCCTTTGGAGACATCATGGAAATGTTGCGTATTAGGGGGGGGGGGTCTGCCCAAAAACCTTCCTCGGATGAGTCCGTATTTCTGGAGGCATTTGAAGCGGGCCCATCTACCTCCTGGGTGTCCCCACCGGCAGATCCCGTGGTAGATCTCCTGACTACCAGGGCTTGGCAGGATCCCGACACCGTGGAGCCTATCCCACGCCGACCGGATAAAATCCTTAGCCCCCCCTTCAGACAGGCAGGCTTGGGCCAAAGGGTCTCCAGTTGATGCCATGTTGGTGGCTGCTGTCACTAAGAGAGAACTCTCCCAGGAGAGCTCCACGGTCCACCCGCCGGACAAGGAGTCCCGGGCGCTGGACCGTATAGGGAAGCGGACCTTTGCTTCAGCAAACTTCTCCGTGAGGGCTCTGAATTATATGGCGCATGTCATCAGGCTGCAACGGGATTTGATCAAGGAATACACTGCAGCTCCACCTGAGTCCATGTCGGTCGAGGACAAAACCGTGTTCTCGACACGTATGGCCACTCTCAAGTCCATTTCAAATACGTCCATGCGGCTATTGTTTTATGCTATGGAGGGAGCCGCAAGGGCCAGCGGAGCAGGTGTTGTCTTGAGACGTCACGCCTGGCTCCGTCTTGTAATTTCGCGGAACCTTTCAAGGCGTCCTTCGCGAACGCACCCTTTGACGGCTCTTTGCTTTTTGGCAAGACCGTACGTGATACACTAGTCCAAAGCGAGAAGGACGGGAAGACGCTGTCTGCCGTTGGAGTCCGCTTCTCGAGCCCCCAACGTTCCTTCTCAAGGAATCAGAGGGGGCAAAAGAAGCTGTGGTTCCGCAAGTCTCAGCAATCCTATCCAGCTTTGGACTCCGCGCCCTCCAGAGGCAGAGGAGGGCAGGGTGGACGCCGGCCCAGAGGCAGAGGGGGACCGTGTAACTTCAGGTCTAGGGAGCCTTTCTCCGAGAGACCCGCGCAGCAGCCCTGAGGGCTTACCCGACTGTCCAGCTCTGGAGGCAGTCGGGGGGTGTTTAACGAAGCACCTGTCAATGTGGGAGCCCATCACGAACGATCGATGGGTGCTCCGAATTATATCCAGAGGCTACAAAATTCCCTTCCTATTTCGTCCTCCCTCAGGTGGTCACCTCCCCGATGTCCCACCCAATCAAAGAGAGGCGGCGACCGTAGAGATTTCAAATTTGTTAGAAAAAAAGAGCCATCCAGCGGGTCCCCCCAGACCAATCTGGATTGGGCTACTACTCAAGGTTCTTTTTAGTGCCAAAAAAGACGGGAGACCTCAGGCCCATTCTAGACTTGTCCGCCCTGAACATGTTTGTCCCCAAAGAAAAATTCCGGATGGTCACTCTACAATCTATTCTCCCCTTAATGCAGGAGAACGACTGGATGTGCTCTATAGAACTCAAGGACGCGTACTACCACATCCTAATGGACAGACGGTCCAGGAGATTCCTCCGCTTCCAGCTAGAGGCCAGTCATTACCAGTTCAGGGTCCTTCCGTTCGGACTCACCTTAGCCCCCATGGTGTTCACCAAAGTCATGGCAGTGGTTGCGGCCCACCTGAGGCTTCAGGACATAAGGGTCTTTCCGTACCTAGACGACTGGCTCCTCACAGCAACCAACAGGCATCAACTTTGTACCGCGAGAGACTATGTGCTGTCTCTTGCCGACAGCTTGGGCATCTCAGTCAACATACCGAAATCCTTTCTTCATCCTGTGCAAGCATTAGATTTCATAGGAGCCAGGCTAGATTCTCGATCTTCTCGGGCCTTATTGACCTCGGACAGGCTGTCCAGTCTCTCACTCCAGGTTTTGGCTCTTCTTCGCACCAAAGCTCCGCCGGCGGAGTTAGTCCTGAGAGCACTAGGCTCAATGGCAGTGGCTATCGGCCTCTCTCCCCATGCTCGCCTAAGGATGCTTATATTACAGTGGACACTCCAAGTTCAATGGTCACTGTTACGCCACCCATTGAACACTCCTATCCCCCTGAGCAGAGTTTGCAGGGAATCCCTCCTTTGGTGGCTTCACTCCCCAGAACTCAGGCAAGGGAGACCCTTTGTGACCCCCCCCCCCCAGGTCACGTTAACCATGGATGCTTCTCGCCTAGGGTGGGGGGGGGTATTGTTTGGGCAGAAACGTCCAAGGTACGTGGACCTTGTCGGAGACCGCCTTGCACATAAATGTTCTGGAGATGAGGGTGGTGCTTCTAGCGTTGCAGACTCTCCAAGACCTTCTACCTCTAGGAACAATTGCAATACAGATGGACAATATGTCAGTGGTCTGGTATATAAACAAACAAGGGGGAACCAGATCCTACCCTCTTTGTCGAGAAGCCATGAGAGTTTGGGAATAGGCGATATCCACCAGCCGCTTTCTGATAGCAATGCACATTCCGGGACGATCCAACATTCTGGCGGACAAATTGAGTCGAGTAATTCTCAGTCCTTACGAGTGGTCTCTCAATCCGAAAGTTGCGAAGGAAATTTTCCACAAGTGGGGTTGGCCTCGCTGCGATCTTTTTCTACCCCCCAAAACACAAAATGCAGCGAGTTCTTCGCAATTCTTCCCCCAGAAGGGGAGAGCCCCAGAGACGCTCTGATTCATGCTTGGCCTCCCGGTCTACTCTATGCTTACCCCCCACTTCCGCTCATGGCGAAGTTCATTCAGAAAGCCGCACAGTTGGGGAGCAAAATTATCCTCATAGCCCCATTCTGGCCTCATCAAATCTGGTTTCCATACCTGCGGTCTCACAGTTTCTTCCTTTAATCCTGGATCCCATTCCAGATCTGATATAGCACCCAACGGGGTGCCCAATACCGAACTTGGTAAACCTCAAGCTCGTAGCTTGGTTGATCCAGTTCCACTAATGGCAAGGACTCCCGGTATCTTGTCACTAGTGAAAACTATTCTGGTAGCGGCTCATAAACTGTCCACCAGGAAAATCTATAATAGCAAGTGGAAACGATTTTCTATCTGGGCTAACAGCCAAGGTCTCAAACCCTTTACTGTTCCGATTCCTACAGTCTTGGATTTTTTGTCCATGATTTTTGAACAAGGGGCCAGTGCATCAACGGTAAAAGTACAGTTGGCAGCAATATCCCATTTTCATGTGGGAGACGGATTAGGATCTCTAGCATCTACAAAATTGTGTAAGACATTCTTGCATGGCGTTTTCCTTCTCAAGCCACCAGTGAAATCCGTGACTCCCCCTTGGGACTTAACCTTTGTTCTGCTAGCCTTAACGAAACCTCCTTTTGAACCTGCAACTTCTGTACCCCTTAATTTTCTGTCCTGGAAAACAGCATTCTTGGTGGCCATAACTTCTGCTAAAAGGGTTTCAGAGCTCCAAGCTTTGTGCATGAAACCTCCCTATCTTATTTTCCACAATGACAGAGTGTCTCTCAGGACTAACCCGTCTTTCTTACCAAAAGTGGCATCTGTGGCAAATATCAATCAGATTATCAATCTGCCAGTGTTTTTCAAAAATTTTCAAAATAAGGGAGAATGCATGTTGCATACACTAGAAGTACATAGACAGTTACGTTTTTACCTGCACAGGACCAAAGATGTTCGTAAGGCTGATCAACTCTTTGTGTCATTTGCTCCTTCATACATGGGAAAACCTATATCGAAAGTGACACTGGCTAACTGGATTTGTCAATGTATTTCTCAGGCTTATAAGGCATCAGGCAAAACAACCCCATTCAAAATCCGTGCACATTCCACAAGGTCCATTGCAACTTCTGCAGCCTTCTGGTCCAGGATGCCATTGGACGACATATGTTCAGCAGCCACTTGGTCTTCTGCTCATACGTTTATTTCTCATTATAAGCTGGACATGGTATCTAGAAGCAGGGCATCCTTTGGCTCCGCGGTGCTTCGGAATATCCTCCCATAGACCACCCAGGTTTCTTTGTTTAGGTAGCTGGGGACTGTCCGACAGGTTGCAGAACAAATGAAGTAACTACTTCAGATTTAGAAGTTATGTACTCACCATAACGTTCCATCTGAGTAGGTACTTCATTTGTCTGCAACCACCCCCCCTGCCATCCCCCTAACCTGTATCGGGTTTCTAGGATCTTTATGAGTCTTGAGAATATCTGAACCTGTTTATTACAGGTTTTTTCAGGTGATACAGCAAAACCGATCTGAGGTAGTGTGGTGGTGACAGGGGATTGTGGGTAGAGGGGAGGAGCTAGGAGCTCGGATCTTGAAGCTTGGAAAGCTGCCGGTCGGATCCGAGACCCATAGGTTGCAGACAAATGAAGTACCTACTCAGATGGAACGTTATGGTGAGTACATAACTTCTAATTTCTTACGAAGGTATGCTCAGTTTTTAACATAAATCAATCCATTGAACTACCCACATTTTTCAAAAATCATTCAAACAAATTGGAATACATGCTACACAAGTTGGATGTGCATAGACAATTGAGATTTTCTCTGGACAGGACAAAAGACTATAGAAAATTGGACCAACTGTTCGTGTCTTTTGCAGAAAATAAGAAAGGCATGGCAGTGACCAAGCAGACATTATCCAAATGGCTCTCGGACTGCATAAATTTTGTTTATTCTGCTTCAAATCAACCACTTCCATTCAAGCCTAAGGCTCATTCTACCAGGGCCGTCTCTACGTCTTCTGCCCATGCCACTCTTCTCCCGCTGGATACTATTTGTGCAGTGGCTACGTGGGCAAAACCTCATACTTTTGTCATTCATTACAAAGTTGACAGGTCCTCCAAGGACAGAGCATCATTTGGTTCCACTGTACTCAGGAAAGTTCTTCCATAAGTCACCCAGGGTAACGGAGCTAGGGACGCTACCTGTGTGTAAGAACAAACTGCGAGATCGAACAATTTAACATAAAGAAGTTATGTTCTTACCATAACGTTCCATGTGAATTGTTCATCTCGCCTTTGTTCTTACAATCCCTCCCTCCATCCCCCACCACGTTCTGGAAGAATGGGTATGACTAGTGTCTGATTGGTTTGTCTAAATGGCCTTCTCTACCAAGTCCTCAGTAAGCAGCCTATTCTCTTTCTGCCTATCTGGGGGTGGTTCTTATAGTATTCAGTTTCTAGTAGGTTTGTCTGTATGAGAATCAGACGCTGTCTTGAGTACTGTTTTTCTGGGTTTTTCTTGCAAACTAAATCTGAGGTATGGTAGAGGAGGAGCATGGGATATAGACTGTGCCTCGAGCTTTCTTTCAGATGCAGAGCTTGTGAAGTGGCCGACTCGGAGCCGAGGATTGGCTCCGAACCCGTGTGTAAGAACAAAGGCGAGATGAACAATTCACATGGAACGTTATGGTAAGAACATAACTTCTTTTTCAGGCAGATAAGCGTTGCTCAGTACTGTAACATTGTGCATTTGCGGTTACAGGAAAAAACATAAGTATGTGGGTATGTCAATCATAGTGTTATCATTGGTTCAGGTACGATTAACTGTAAAGGAAAGAGTTTAATAGTTATGTAAAAAGTTTCAAAATCAAAAGGTGCCAAAGTATGGTGTTCATTTTAGTGTTAAATAATTGTGTAGAATCAAAGTTCCCTGAATTTAAAAATAAACACATTATACCATTAAATTAAAATAAAGGTCAGCTGTGTTATTAACCCGAATCCCGGCAATGTAAACATTCAAAGGTCATCTGTGAACTGACTTGTAAATATTACAAAAGTTCTATTGTAAACAAAACTCTTAAAAATTATAGTTTATGCAATCAAAGTTAAAAACAAAACAGTGGTTATGTTTTATTGTAGTAACCCCCCAGATGTGCAGTAGTAAGTCCCGCCTAAACCCCTAGTGAAATTTGGAGCAGCATAGAGCAGAGATGGCAGAAGGAATGTGGTAGAAATGTGTTCTCTAGATGCATCAGTTACATAATCTTTGACAATGGTAGTTATATTTCATCAGCTAATGAATAATAGCACCAAGTAATTCTGTTTGGTTTACAGGTTGACCACAGTAAAAAAGGGTAAATAGTATTAATTTATTTTTGTTTTGGAGAACCTCTTGCTATGAGGTGACAATGCTAACTGCTGCCCAACTGAGCCGTCCAGGGTGTATATCTTAGAAGAAATAAATTTAATGGTTTTCAAACCACCTTCTGTGTAATTAAAAAAATATATATAGGCATGATTCTTTACCTCAGTGGAAGTTAAGCTGTGTTTTATAAAAGGCTACTACATTACTCTTTGGGAAGACCTTAGCAAGGCACTGTACCAAACTGATGCAATGATGCTTTACAAAATCAGCTGTAAAATGGGCAGTTTATGTATTTTCTGAAGCTGACTCCACACTTAATTTGCGTTCTATTTGGTCTCATCCATGATGTCAAGTTAGACCTAACCCTAACCCTGTAATGTCCTTCAGCCACCAACGACATTAGAGTTAGGGTTACCCCTCACCCTAACACTAATGTATGCATGATGTCACTGACAAATATGCAAGGCAATCAGTCATGCATCGTTTACATATGACATCCTGGCCATTTGGCATGGCAATCATACAGGCCATGCCCACTTCTGCACAGTCTGATTTGGGGGTTACTTCAATACAACATAACCAAAACAACTCCTCTTAGGCTACAACTTTTAATAATTATAACAATTGTTTAAACATTTATTTAAACATCTGGACCAGGTTGAGTGTTCGCTGTGTAGGGTATCTAATGCTGGAAGGACACACAAGCATTAAATAACCTAAGTAAAAGAAGGAGGTGGTCATGGAAATAATCAAATATTAGGAAACAGGCAGTTTGGGCATTGAGATAAAATCGGATAGTTTAAATAACTAAAATAGACTAGGGGGAGACTTAAAATAATTGCAGAATGCTTGCTGGAATACTTCTGAAATCCCGTATTCTATGAATGGAAAAACATTGTGGTGAAGGGATGGGTGGCCAAGAGTACAAGGCTTAATGAAACACTTTGTCAGTGCAGTGCTAACATGAGAGAGCTAATACTCTAACCTCTGTCTATGAAATCTACACTAACACATGTGCAAGCCAGTAATGTCACTAAGTTAAATGCCGGCAAGAAAGTCTTACTGATTAAAGGAACAACTTACAATAGGGACTAAGTGTCCCTAAATAGGGATGGATATGATAAAACATAGTACCAGTTCTGACAACACTTGCACTGGCGCTTCTTCAGGTCTGCCTCAATAGGGACATATTTTTTTTCAAAACAGGGAAATGAAAACCATATTAGAATAAAGAACAAAATTAAAAATAAAGATAACATACTCGATCATAGTAAAGTGGGGCAGAAAATAACAGTGGAAGTGTGCAAAAGAGGCAGAAAGGGTTGGGGGCGAAAAGGGACCAGACTGGTATGATAGAATGAAACTGGGACAGGACATGTTAACAAGTGACCTTCCAAAAAGTATATATCAGTACTTGCTAGCTGTTAGTGAAGGGAGAAAATAATCTAGATCTGGCTGCTAAGATTCTATGAAATGTGAGGGAAGAAAGAAGTCAGAAGTTAGAGATTACAAGGATTACAAGGAAGTTATTGAGACAAATAATATGTGATATGCATAGGAAATAACTGGGATGAAAAACAGCTGAGTGAATGTATAGTGGGAATTTAAAATAACACAAACACAAACAACAGCAGAGAGGGTGTCCTGTATGACTTGAAAAACTGAAGTGGGTAGGGGAAGACTGCATAGATGTTTATACATCATAAAAGAAGGGAATAGTCTGATTAAACAAGGAAGTTAAAATGCTCAATAACCTGTGTTACCCAAACTCCATATATGGGAGGCAAAACATACACAAACTGGGAGTAACAAATACTAAAACACAGAAAAACAAATCAAGGGTCATGTATGATTAAAAACAAAAAAGAGCCTGGGGAAATTGAAAACAGGCTGAAAATAATAAATGAGTTATCTGTGATAGTGGGGGAAGAGATGTTAAATAAGGGGAGAAAAGGACCAGTAGGGGCCCGGTTAAGAATGACCAACCCAGAGAAACCATGTAAAGGGTAGTAAATATTAGGCAAGAAAAAAATGCAGAAAACGCACAGAAAATCTAAAGCAATATACAAAATAACTAATGAGGTAAAAAAAATAGCAAATATACGAATAACACCCTTGAAGTATGTTAGTCAATGTTGTTGTGTCTTTCGGCTTTTCCCGGTTAGGGGTCGCCACAGCGGAACTCCGGTCCGCTAATGATTGGCAGTAGATCAAACTGTTGGGTCAGGGATTAGTAAAAAGAATAAAACAGGATGCTTCTGAGAGTTAATTATAGACCATGGAAAGGTGGGGACTTAGTGTGTGTTTGTATATCTAAAGAAACAGTGGCGAAATTACATTTGTGGTGATTGAGTTTCCACGGGTTTAAAATACCATTGATAGAAGTCATGGTGTTAAGTTCAGGTGGTTTGTTTGCTTGTAATTTTATTTGCCATATTGGCTCCTTTTTCTCAAGTAAGTCAAAAACAAGTATATTACAACAATCAGTGTGGAATGGTTGGTCAAAAATTTTAACAATGATGAGAAAAGAAAAATGTTGTGTCCAGGATAATCCTTGTCATGTTTGGCCAAGGGGTTGGAAGTAATTCCTTGTTGGATGTCAGTGTAGTGGTGTGCCATTCTAGTTTTTAATTTGTTAATGGTTTTGCCGACATAGAAGGCTTTACAATTTTGACATTGGGTCCTGTAAACTGTCATTTCTGTAGAGCAGTTACCGTACAAGATGCTTTTGAAAGGTTTATTGTTTGGGCAAAAGAAGAATGCTTTCCTGTATGTATATTTGCAGTAGTTACAGTCTGGAGGTCCACATGGGTAGGTGCCTGGGAGTTGTTTGGTCTGGATGGAGTGGGAAGCATAGTTATTGTTTTTAATGAATGCCCTGATGTTCTTGCATCTGCGGATGTTGAAGATCAGTCCGGGAGGGAGTATTTTATTCAGAGTGTTGCTCTCATTGATGATGCACCAATTGTCCATTGTGACTTTTTTTGAGCTCATGATAGTTGGTAGTAGTTAAAGTGAGGGCCATACTAATGCTCCATTTATTGTTTTCTTCCTGTGGTATGATATTTTGGATATGTCGAGTGTTCATGTCCATGGTGGTGACCATGTCCATATTGTTGTGTTTGCTTTTAATAATGGGGTCAGAAATCTGCAGAATAGGTCTCTTACTGTAGCCTATATCAAGAAAATCTTTTTCGAGGGTGATGTTTTTTGTAAAAATGGAAAGTTCTTTGGTGACCCTCAATATCCCAATCCCTTGTGATTTGATGACATTTCTTTCAGTTTTAAAAGGATGCAGGCTATCTCTGTGAAGTAAAAAATTCACCCTGGTAGATTTACGATAAAGGTCATTGGATAATTGACCTCCTGTGGGTAGTTTGCTATTGGTGAGGTCCAGAAAATTGACTGACTGGCTGTGGGAGGTGGTAAATTAAAAAAAAAAATAGTGGATCTTCCAATGTAATCATAGAATTATTCAAGTAACTGGAGGTCACCATTCCGTGTGATAAGGATGTCATCTATAAATCTGTAATAACAGTCAATGAGTTGATAGTATTGGGAGTTACATATGGTTTCTACTTCCCACTTTCCTCAGGCAGTATTGGCAAGTGATGGAAAAAGTATTCTTTGAAATGGAAGAAGTTGTTGAGAAGTAGACAAAGCAGTCTACTGATGGTTTCAAGCTCATCGGGTAAGGCTTTCCATTCTTTCAGGTATGCCTCAATTACTGCTCTGATACAATAGTCATGGGGTGACACTGTATACAGAGCTTTGACATCGATAGTGCTAACCAAGCATCTTTGTTTACTGTAAAATTCCAGATTTGTTTGAGAAGATCTGAAATGTCAAGGATGAACTTGTTCTCAGCCAAAAGTTTAATTTGTACTTCTAAGTTTCTTGGCAAAGATTCCACGGTGCTGCCACACATAGCGATAATGGGTCTGTGGATCATCAGAGTTCTTATGTGGTTTGGGGATCCCGATGAGCCTAGAGAGTCTTGAGTGCTCGACAGTGAGGAATTCCAAAAGATTGCTACTGATCAGTCCTTCTTCATGGAGGTTTGTGATTTCTGTGAGCAGTCCTCTGTAAGCTAGTTTAATTTTGTGGTAGTCACGCTTGTCATATTATGTGGTATTGTTGAGCATCTGGAGGATTTTTTGGTGGCAGATCATAGTGTCAGTTACAAGCACACACCCTCTTTTATCCTCCTTCATAATTTTTCGTAATCTATCTTTGCTTACGTTTTCCAAAGCTTTTCCTTCATCTTTATTAACATTGTTGAATTTTTTTCTTGGTGGGTTCTTCTGATGTTGGCTTCACAATGTTTTTCAAACACTGTGATGGTCAGGTGTGGTGGAGGGCACTTAGTCTACAGGACCTCAAATATTTCCACTGCTTGATGGTGTTGCAGTGAAAGACCTTGATTTTGAGGGGGTGGAGGCCTGTCGTGGCAAGGTGGGCAGCACTTGCTGGGCCAGTGAGTTTTCAACCTGCTGAAGGGTAGCCTGGACTGGCTGAAGATGTCTCACCACTACCTGCTCCTCCACATCTTCAACCATGTCCTAAAGCCCATGGTCTTTGAAGCTTGTCAGACTGCCTATGGAACTGGTGCCACCACCATGATCATGTGAGGATGTCCCTGATTGGCAGAGGGTGAATGGTCCCTGACCTAGGAGGAGCATGATTGGGCTAGTCCTAGGGATTCTGGAACTGTAGAAAAAAGAACATAAATAGGAGAGTAAGGGAGAAAAGTAGGACAACATAATGCATAATTAAAATAAAAGGGGGGTGGGAGAGTAGAGAGACAAGCAAGAAAGAGATGCAATAAATTCACTCATAATGTAATTTATCAGTGCAATCTTTATTATTAGTGATTTCTTGTTTTCATTCAGAACAAAATAGGGAAATGGTATTGGAAACCTGTAAACAATCAGTATAAGGATATCAAGCGGTGGTGATTTTTACATTCACAGGCTGCTGATACTATGATGATGTGAGGTACTGCCAGCTATGCCCGGAAAAGTAAGGCAGTGGATGTGTAACATGCCAGCACATCTAGCTGGAATTTTGTAAAGAACTATATGCCATTTGTATATCAAACTGATTTGTACAGATGCTTATGGTGCCTGTGTTGAAAATGTATTTGTAAAGCTGCTTGTGTTAAAAATGTACCAACAGTGTGCCCTTCTGGACAGAAAAAGAAATATACATGTATTATTGTAACTGTTTAAATGTATATGTTTTAACTGAGGATACTGAGAGAGAAGAAAAGAGGTTAATCTCAAACTTTGAAAATAGTTTGAAATTAAATTACCTGGCTTAGGCCATAAAGACTGTATCTTACAGTTCTCAATGCAGCCAGAGACAAAATGCCTGTACTAGGAAACTTCATGCATTGTCATTGGGGTGAAGTAATTGCTACTCTGGAAAGATGGAGGTTTGAAATTGCTTTATGACGTCTAGGAGCTGCAGCAGATCTTAGCAATGCTCTGTATTTGTGTATTATTGATACATATGTGCTACATCCTGGCAGCTTCTAGCCACGGGGAAAGCATGGGAACCAGAAGTCAGAGGACTAGATGTATATTATGTCATTCTGTAATCCGCTACTAAAAATAATGTTTAATACTAGGTGAGACTGAAGTTTCAGAGCAGTCTGTTTTTGTAAGCTGACAAGGAAGGACCCCACATCTACTTCAGATTGCCTTGCTCTAGTAAGTAACCAGGGAATAATATTTTTTTAGATCTCTCAGGAGAATTTAGTTAGTTTAGGTAAGTATTATTTTTCTGTAACTGTGTGAACCTGTCCACCTGTGCTATTTTTAATATCTCATGTGATTGAAACACTGGTGTTTACTGTAAACAGAAATTTAGAATTTTCCTGTTCTTTTCTTATTTATTATTAAATATATTTAAACTTTTGATTATGGCTGGTCTTTTAGAGAATATTTTAATCTCTGAGAGTACTTGGTGACAGCTTTGGCCACTCCTGAAAGCCTTGCTGTTGATCAAACTACCACTGGTATTAGTATTAATTTTCCTCAGTATAATTGGGTACCCTTGCAACAGCCTTAGAGTAGTTGGCTTTGGAGTGACTGGTGGTGGTGCAACTACCTTATATTCTGGGCAGAAGTAGGTATAGCTAGTAAATATGTGCCAGCCTTTCCCAGGTGTGTGTGTTTGTGTGAAAATCAAATCTCAAAGAGTGTGTGTGTGTCAGCTGTTTGAGGCAGGGACATGAAGTACTGGTTCCACAGAGAGGGTGATGGAGGACTTGGCTTGGATACTCTGCTAAGGACTCATCTCTACATTTGTGCCAGTGGGGAGTCTTACTGTGGATCTGGAGAGAGACAGAGAGAGAGAGAGAGAGAGACAGAGGAACCAGCCCCCAGACTGACTGTGTTCCCTGTGTGCTCTTAAGGGAAATTGTGCTTGATGCAGAGAGCTGCATCTGGAAATATTGAGTATATCCATTTTGTTCAAAGTGAATGTCCCACTCCAGTACCAGTGGTGAGGATTCATTAATTATTGGCCCAGAATGGAGACATCAGAGGTACTAATGACATAAGCAGATGTAACCTAAGAAATGGTAATACTGTCAACATTTCTAGCTGATCTGGATAGTGTTGGAATTGTGTACTGAAAGCACTTTACTTATTTTATTATATTTATGTATGAATTACTTATGCAGTTATACTTACAAAATAAGTAAAACATTGAAAAAAAATAATTTATTACATAATAGCTCTTTTGGAATGGAAATATTTTTTTTCTGCGCATACTTATGAGCAGCTGTCTTTTCTCCTGAGCTTTATTTAATACAATGTTTTGTTCTGCTGCATAGAGAAGTCATAGAGGATTGTTCCTTATCTATCACAGATGTGTGCTTAAAACTTACATGATTATATTTACTAATCAGGAAGGCGCTGAAGTTATACTTGCACTTAATATGTGTTCTTATTTCTGTACAAATTTCTACTGAGACCTGCTGTATGCTTTCATTTATTAAGTTAGAAAGCAGCAATCTACAGATTTTTATAAATTTGTTGTACTTAATCCATCTGTACTAATAAGTATTTCTTCTTCACTGCAAGTTGTATGTGTACAGTTTGTCTCTTTGAGAAATGGGTACTTTCTGCAACATTTGCATACATTTTCATTGAAGTTTCTACTTTTAACTGTGCTCTGCAGTTTTAAATAATATCATGTGAACTTGCTCTAAGCAACACATTTGTACATTCCTCTCAGAGACAAGCTATATAAACAGAAAAAAACAACAACTGAAGGGAAGCTAAGACATCATTCCAGTCCATCTTGCAGTAAACAAAACATATTTACTGTTAGCAATAAAATATTTCATAGCAATGTGTGTTTTGATAATTTGCTGCTTAATAAACATGGGCATATTATTTATTTAATTTATTTTGCTAACTGGGAAAGACCCATTTTCAGTGGTGGCCAAGGGAGAAAAGCTATTTAAACAATACAACATGTAAATACACAATTTGCACATTACAGTCAAGGTAGATAATGCATATTACATTGAAGGTAAATAGGACATGAAATATGAACAATTTTGAGGACATGAAACATGAACAATTTGCAAAAAATTCATAGTTGTTACAAATACTTTTTTAGGAGTTGGTAAATACTGAATAATTTGAGATATACTTGGAATAGAGGGAGTTCCCAGCAGTGTTATTAGACTTGGTAACTAGTAGGAGTGATTTTTTGGAGGGTTGTAGGTCTGTGCTGATAGAGTAGAACTGTAGTGTCAGAATGCAGGACATTTTTCTGGCATATAAATGAGTTTGTGGGCATTGATTAGTTGTATAAATGTTATATAACTGGGTAGCTCTAACCAGTGTAATTCTTGAAATGCAGTGCAGTGGTGGGCTTTGTGAAGGTAGTGGTTGCAAAGCTGGCTATTTTGTTATAGCAGACTTCTAATTTTGATGTCTTTTTCTTATTTAAGTTAGTGAAAATTAGAGAGGCATATAAAAGAGTAGAAAGTAAATAGGTTCTGCTTATTATTTGCTTTGTGGAGTTAGTAAGATAAGGCTTGATTCTATAAAGGGACTATAGCTTCTTATGTGTAGTTTTGACAGCTTGAGTTGTGTGCTGGTCAGATTTAGATTTTTTCATCAATTAGTACTCCAAGATGTTTAGCTTCAGATGCAGTTTCTATTTTGGTATTGTTGGATGAGGAGATACAGAAGGAGGATGCAGCTCAGTTTAATTTTTGGGTGTGAAGAGAATTAGCTTAGTTTTGTTAGGATTAAGTACTAGATGGGAGTTTGCTAGCCAGTATTCTATAGCAGAGAAGGAGAGCTGTAATTTTTTTATTGGAGTTTTGGAAGGGTTTATGCTGAGCAAATGAGAGTGGAATCACCTGCTGTTGAGGCAAATGTGGTTGATGTATGAAGTTTGTTAGTGAAGATGTTAAACAGTATTGGTCTCAGATGTGAACCTTATGGAACTCCTACAGTTACTAATAAGGGAGGGGAAAACCCTTATTGTCATTTAACTGCTTGTTGATGGCCAGTTAAATAGCTATGGAACCAAGATAGTGATGTAGAGCTAAGTCTGAAGGAGGATAGTCCATTACGAAGTTTTTGGTGGGAGACTGTGTCAAATGTATTAGATAGGTCAATGAAGAAGGATGAGACTAGCTTGCCATCATTTCTATTTTAATTGATTGCTTGTATTAGTGAAGCTTAATAGAGCAGCTGTGGTACTATGATCAGGTCGACAACCGTGTTGTGTATGTATTAGTAAGTTGTTGTTGATGTGTTGCATGAGGTCAGTATGGATACATTTTTCCAGTATTTTGGATGTGGGGGATAGAATTGTTATTGGTCTATAATTTGAAAATTCTGTCGAATTATGGCCTTTGTGTAAGGGAGTGATGTAGGACATTTTCCATAAGTCATGGATGTGGTTTTCTATAACTGAGCAATTGATTAGTATTGAGATAGGGGATTATAATATAGGGATAGGGACTATTAGTATATAAAGTTGGTAAGCAGAAATAAACAAACAATACATTTCTCAGGATCATCCTTGCTGGTCATTCACTTGCTACATTAACCCCAGCCCTCCCTCACCATCCTCTCTGCCTAGGGTGTGGTGTCTGAGTTCAGCTTTCTTGTATGTGTAGTTAATATTTTGGAAGAAGTTAATGTCTTACATGATTATCATATTATTAAACAGCTTGAGGCCTACACAAAACAAATCTTTTTTGCAAAGTTGTCTGACTATAATACAAGTAAGCTAATAGCTACAGAATATGGATTTATGTGTCAAAGCAAATATGATGTTTTCTGTTTGTGTATACATGCAGATATATACATCTGTATGCATCTACATAGTTCTGCACTGTATCACTTCTATAAAGTGTGTAAGTGTGTATGTATGTATGTCTATATGAATATATATATAGCATTACTGAGCCATATACATTGGTATTTATATACAAAAACGTGTACACATAAGTATGCCATATTTATATTCAAAAGCACTTCTGTTTACAGATATGGTTATTGCTAGTCATACCATTAGCTGAAATATAGATACATGTTTGTATGTACACACATTTCTTCTTGCATATGTTTGCATGCATGCAGTATTTATCTAGTATGTTTTTTAAACCTATGTTTGAGAAGGTTAAAAAATATAAAAATACTAGAAATCTGGCCTTCTTGCCATCACCTGGTATACCCACTTAGCCAGCTGGTCAGGCCTATGTAGGTCATAGTAACTGTGCTGCCACTGGGGCCCAGAGTGAGTGATCCATATCAGAAATGACAGGTATTTGCCTGGCTCTTGTCAGATATCAATTTTTTTCCCATTCTGTACCAGGTATTGCTGTTTCAGTCTTGCCCATGTACAACTCCTTAAGAGGTAGACCATGATATTTTTGACTCCTTTTCAGATCAGCTTGGAGCTCAGCCTCATGCCTTCACAGGTGCTGCCATCTTTTGAAACACCAGTATCAGAGTGAAGAATGTAAGTGCAGGCTGTGGTTCACAGGGGTTGAACCACATCCTTTGGGGTGAGACATCACTAAAACCAAACCCAACTACCATGTATGGGCATTACAAATGAAACTGCTATTATTGGCAGGTTTGGTTTTACCAAACTGCTTTTTCACATAGATTAGTTAAAAAAGAATAGTTTTACATTTTCTTGCCATAGTAAATAAAAGTTAGTTATGAAATCATTGCTATTTAAGTTGTTTATGTTTTTTTTTGCTTCTGTAATACTGGTATCTTTATTTGAACAATACATTTGAAGGTCATGCATATTTTTTTTTCTTTAAGCATGTTTTTTTCAGTGTTGCTTCAATAAATCTTTTTTTTACTTCACTTCATAAATAAATCTTCTTGTTAATGTCATTGTCCTATATTATAAACTACTGAGTGTTTGAGGTGATGAGGTATGTCAAAGTATGCAGGACTGGAATGAATTAGCCTTCATGATTATGCAGATTTAACTGTTGCTGACTCCTTTTTCCCTTTTCTATGCATAGAGATATTTTAATATATGTTGGGTTGTTTGTGTGTTCCTCAGGCCAGCTTGAGTCAGTGCCAGTCAACTCAGCTTACCCTCAGCTACCTGAGATCTAGTTACATGAATATGTTGACATACTCACTTGTGTATTGCTGATATTCATAGAGATAAGTGTAACACAGCTTAATATGCATACAAAACATTTAGATGACCCTGTTTTATTTGAATAACTTTAGTACTGCCATTTTACTTATGATCAGTTGAGTTAGGTGGCAAGGGTTTTGGGAAAGCAGGAAGATTAGCAAGTCAGATAAAATAGTAATAAAGTTAAAAAATAATTTGTAAGCAGTATATTGTCAGTTGATACAGCAGTTATTATTTTATTTATTTTACATTTGTTGACCGGGCTAGTCTAGCTGGATACATTTCCATTTTCAGTAGAGGCCCGGGGAGAAAAGCTCCACACAAATTTTAACCAAAAAAGTTACAATAAACAAGCAAATGGACAAATCATCATAGATGAAAAGACAAATAATAAAAAATATAGTACCCAATAACAGATATATACATGAAGAGAATCACATGCATGTAGGAAAATTGTGTTTCAAGTTATTTTTTTGTTAGATGCAGTTGATTCATTTGAATGGTGAAGACGTGAGTGTTATTTGTCAACAGGAATTCATGACAGCAATAATGTGAAATGTATGGGTGAGTACTGTTGATGGAAAATTGAAAGACCAATGTTTGCATGAATTCCTTTTTGGTGTTTACAGAGATATATAGAGAGCAGCCTGATGTGCTGCATGTCAGTTAATGTACTGTGCTGTCCAGGATACATGCCAGTTTTATGTGGCATTTGTGACTTTCAATTATAAATCAAAGACAATGGCAGTATACATGCAGAAAAGTGATGGAGGATGATTTTTCTAGTATGCTGGCAATGGAATAAGGTGACAGTGCCATGATAAGGGTTTGCTGCAGTACTATGTATTTGTGAATGATGCAGTTCAGGTTAATAAAATATCATTTTAACCAAGTGATGTATGACTTGCCTTAAGTGTATGTGAGTACGTGTGCATTGTGTCACCAAGAATGTTTTTATAGTCACTTTTGATTTATTTATGATGGAAGCAGGCATGATTTCATTGGTATGATTTTTGGCTGATGAATGGACCAAGCTTCACTGCATGTTGTTTTGGTTACATGAATCATGCAGCAGTAGGTATCCAGAAAAGAAAGGATAAATTTAGCCATGAGGAGAACCTTATCCTCATGCAGTCCTTAGGACATGTGGCAAACACCTTTTTGGAAAAGGTGGACCCAAACAAGCTGAGAGAGCAAAGCCATGGAACCAAGTTGTTTTGATATGAATGCTGTAGTTGGAAGGAACCACACATTAACACAGTGCAAGAAACTTTGTATCTGATGAAGTCTGATAGACAAAAGCACTCATTACCTTGAATAAACTTGACATTTTAAAGCTCAAAGAAGGTTTTTATTTTCATTACTTCATTTTGCGAACATGTACATTTACAGTAGATTACGTTGAACAGAAAGGCTTTTCCTTTTCTTTTTAAATTATGACTATGAAACTCAAACAGGTGGGAAGAGAACTTATTAGCATATGTCTTTTCTCATTACCATCTCGTTAGCACTTCATTTCTATCACACTTAGTTGCAAGTGGTCTCTATGAATCATGCCTTTCCTGCATTTACACATAAACAGTCATTTACCTTAATGCGCTAGCGTAAATACTATGAATACCACCCCGAGTTATGCATTTTTCTGATACTTTGCCGTCTAAATAAATGTACGTAAGGACAAAAGCACTCAGTTTATTAAATTAGTGTTCATTTAGCTTATTCTGTGGAGTTCTTGTGTTTTAATCTGTTATTTTTTGTTTATTAGTCTTCTTATACCAAGTATATGACAGTCCAATGTCAAAACTATTGGCCACTTTTAAAATACGCTAACAATATCATATTAATTTATGGCAGTGTTAGTAAAAGGCTGCCTCCTCAAGGGACATATACAAACAGTTATATTTCACCAGCTCTGTATATTTACCCTTAAACACTGCAATAATTAGCCAGCCAGAAAATTTCAATAATCGAAAAATATGCTTTTCTTAGAATTAAGCAAAGCAGGGCATAACACCTATGCACAGAGAAATTCAAATAAAAATTGTTGAAGAGTTAGGCTTAGAAAAAGGTTCAATGCTAGCTAATTGGGCCTACACTTGGTTCTAGCTAATAGATGACAGAAACTGCCAGACTTTGTCTTGTAAATTAATCAGTACTTGGGAAGAAAAGTAAAACAGAAAATTTTACAAAGCAGGAGTTCAGTGTGCCTCTCAGATGCAGGCATGTGTTCTTTTTTCAATAGCCATCCAAAATATTTTTCAGGTTTCTGTTACTTTTGTTAGTTGTTGCAGTCCTGTTGAAAATCCAAATCCAACAGTCAGCAGAAAAAGAGGTTACATGTGTAGCAGTTCTGTACATATTTTTTGCAAACTATAGCTTGTTTTGTGTCTGACTACATCAGCCTTTTCCTGCTCAGATACCTCGTGGCCCCTAGCCCTTGCTAGATACTGCAGCCAGATTGCTCTCTACACAAGGTTATAATAATAGTGCTGGTAGGCATGTGCTAGTGTACACTTCCATTCATGACTGCCACTTTCTTTTGCTTGTATCTTTTTCTACAGCATCCACTGATGCTGCACATGTATATATGCCATTGATGTTGCACATATATGCCATGCTGACCCAGTGGAGCTCTAAGGACAGTCAGTTGAATAAGAAAAATATCTAATAATTCAGCCGTAACATACTAAAGCAGAACAAATGCATTGGAAGGTGTCTTTGGACTGGAAGCAGCACATCACTGTTTAGGAACTGAGAGGATATACACTGTGCCACCAAGGAGCTTAATACTGCACTTGTGGTGCAGGCAGTGATCACAGTGTGATGAGTCCTTAGTGGATCTCTGTCATATCCAGAAATTAATGCTATGATATAGTTTTTCATGTGTTCCACACATTATTTGTTGCCCTAATTATGCAATCTGTGTAGTGTTCATAGGTTCATAGGTTTATACTAGGCTATCTGCCCTAAGGCATTTATAAGCCTAGACCAGAGTTTTTGTGGCTTACGCCACCCCTTATGTTAAAAAATACTGTGCCCATTAGTTTGTTTTGCCTCTGTCCAGCAGTGACACAGAGATGATTCCCGGGGTAAACCTACGATCTCCCATCCACCGGTCAAGATTTCTCTTGAACAGAGCCAGCGAGGCGCTCTGCCTCACATGGACCGGGATTTTATTCCACAACATAGGGAGTCTCTGGGTGACAAATCTATCCCTCCAGCATGTCCTATTTATATCCGTGCTAAGGTTTAAGTCGCTTGCTCTAGTGGATCTGGTAGATTTGGATTTTTTGAGGTGGAGCATGTCCATTAATTCCGGGTTGGACATGGCCTTGTATGTCAGGCACAGGTCACCTCTGAGCAAACGGTATGCGACTGAATAGAGCTGGAGTTTCTTCAGTCTGGCAGCATATGACAGATTTTGGAGTCCCTTTATCCTTTTGGTGAGGAACTTTTGGGGTCTCTCCAATTGCTGCAGGTGTCGGGTGAGATACACCCCGAATGGGGCATTGTACTCGATCATTGGTCTGATAAGTGAAGGGTACAGGGGAACAATGACCTCACTTGATCTGGATGTGAATCCCTTCATGATCAGGTGGGCAATGTAGAAGGTTTTTCTAACCACTTTAGCAATGTGAGTGTCAAAAGAAAGGCCACTGTCAACCTGGGTCCCCAGGTCCCTGATAACCTCTTCTGTGCTTAGTGGATTGCCACCTATATGGTAGCTTGGGGTTACCTTGTTTTTCCCGAAGGGTATGACTATACATTTTTTGGCATTTAACTTCAGGCCATGGCTCTGGCACCAGCTATCAGTTTCCGTGAGACCCCTCTGAAGGATATCTGTGTCCGATGTACTTTCCACTATGGCTCCCAGTTTGCAGTCATCTGCAAACTTTGTCAGCCATAGTCCTCCTATGTTAGCCTGTACCTCTGAGAAGTAGATGCCGAACAACAGGGGCCAAGGACTGAGCCCTGTGGGACACCACTTGTGACCGGCTTGGAGTCTGACATGGCGTCAGCTACTCTAACCCTGTGGGTTCTGTCCTTTAGCCAGTTTGCAACCCATCTTGTGACATATGGGTTTACATTTAAGCTGGTAAGTTTCTCTATAATACCCGAGTGAGGTATTGTGTCGAAAGCTTTTGCAAGGTCAAGGTAGGCTGTATGGACTGCCTTTCCTCATCAATGGCCTTGGTGACTGTTTTGAAGAAGTCGACCAAGTTCAAAAGGCATGATCTGCCCTTGACAAAGCCAAACTGGGTCGGGTCCAATGTCTGCAAGTCCCCTATGTCTTTGTTTATGAGTTCCATTATGATCCTCTCCATAGCTTTGCAGACCAGGCTTGTTAAGCTTATGGGCGGTAATTATCAGGGTCCGTAGAGGCACCACCTTTGTGGAGTGGGACCACAGTTGCCATACGCCACTCCTTGGGCACGTATCCTGTGGTAAGGCTAAGATTAAACAGCTGCCTTATGTGCGGGTTTAGTTCCTCATTGAGTTTGTGTAGCACACAGTCGGGGACACCATCCGGTCCCATTGATGCTGTGTTTTTAGCTTTAGAGAGAGCAGCTTTCACTTGCGCATTGGAGATGTCTGGGAGGCTGCACTCCGCTGGGATAGTTATCTCTCCTTTTGGAGGGGAGAGGGGGGTGAAGTTTGCACTGAACCTGTCTGCCAGTATGTTGGCAATGTCTGTGGGGTCAGTGATTTTTGTATCATTTTGGACTAATTCTGAGTATATCTGGGAGTTTCCACCCAGGTTTCTAACATAGCTGAAGAAGGCCTTATGATTGTCTTTTGAATCTATGGCAATTTCTCTCTCAAAGTTGGCCTTGGATGATTTTATGAGTGCTCGTATTTTTTTACTAATAATGATCAAAGGTGTCTTCTCTTTTATGGATTTTGCTCTATCATGTAACAGCTTTCTTCTCTTATTGTAAAGTTTGTTTATGGATGGGATCCACCAGACTGGATGTTTGCCCTTGGTGGAAAGAGTCTTGGTTTTATTAGGGATTGCCTGATCCATGCAGTCCTGGAGGTGTTCGTAGAAGGCATTTGTAAGGGCTTCCGCAGCTTGGGTTGTGGTTTCCACTGGCTCGGGGGCCTTGAAGGATACCACACCAGTCTTGAGTAATGTGAAGTTTGCTTTAGAGAAGTTCTTCACTGTGGTCTTTTTTGTTTGGGGTGGGGGCAGGATGTGGATATCCATTGAGATTAGTTTATGATCTGATCTCACCAATGAGGGATATACTTCCGGTGTGGAGCATTTTGTCCCCATGTTTGTGATGATGAGATCAAGTATATTTTCTCCTCTTGTGGGAACGGTGACTAGTTGTTCCATGGCATTTGAATTTATGAACTCCAGGAACCTTTGGGCTAGAAAGTTTGGGCTTGAGTAATGTTCCCAGTCTATATTCGGGTAGTTGAAGTCACCCAATATAATGGTGTTTGGAGATACATTTATACCCTCCAGTGTCTTGGGTGGCCTGTAGCATGCTACAGATTGTAGAGCAGTTTTGCCTATGGTTAATTGCACCTGGATGGTTTCCGATGCTTATGCGTTGCCACCAACCTGGAGGTGTGGGTATCCTTGATGAATATGGATACACCCCTTCTTTTGTGGTGTGGTCTGGGTTTTGGGGCGGAGCATGATATGAGGTAAAACCTGATAGTGCCAGGGTGCTCTCAGGAGCCTTGAACCAGGTTTCAGTCACAGCACAGACATCGATGTTCTCCATACTGAGAAGGGCCTCGAGTGCGTGCATTTTGAGATTTAGACTTCTGGCATTGAGCAGCATTACCCTTAGTTTCTTCCCAGTTTTGTTTTCTAGGGTGGTAGGTTTAGAATTTGAGCCTTGCCTAAAAAAGGCACTATGGGGTGGCAAGAGCCTTAGCCAATATCCGGAATCCCAGAGGTGACAGGTGCAAGCCGTCCCTTATGAGCAGCGTGGCTTGTCAAGCATGTCATCCCAGGCAGACAGACACTGGATCCCCTTTGAATGACACCAGAAATTAAGCCAATTGTTAAAGCTGATCATCTTGTCTCTATGTTGTGGCATCATTCTTGGTGAAGGAAGGATGCTGCTCAGGGTCAGGGTCATACCTGCCTGGGCTACATAATCAGAGAGCTCCTCTATGTCTCTTTTCATGTAGTCCAGGGAGGTACGTCTCAGGTCGTTCACACCAGCATGGACAATGACTGTCATATTTGTACTTGCTGTGGAGTGACCCCGAGTGCTTGTGTTATGTGGCGGATTCTAGCGCCCGATAGGCAGCTTACTGTGACCCTCTCCTTGTTCAGCCTGGTGAGTGGGACATCAGTGTGTCTGACTATGGCGTCACCTATGACAAGTATGTTTGGTGCTGTATTTGGCCTTAAGGGCTGTGACTGCTTTGCACACTGATTTTGTGTTTTATGTGTTGCCTGTGGTGTGTCATGAGGTGGCGGTTGCTTGGGTGTCTGCTTTGGAGGCCTCTGCTGTTTAGGTAAATTTTTGCTCAGAGCCTCCGAGTATGTCTTTGTGTGTTTATGTGCTTGATTCATTGTTGTGATAGCTTTATGTGAGACTGGTTTTGTGGTGTGTGTAGTTGCCTTCTCCTCCTGTCTGGTCTTGCCAGTCCTGAGTTGAGAGAGCTCAGCCTCCAGTTTGGCTAAATAGCTGCATCTCTCGCAAGTATTTGTGTTATGTGGGAGGAGGAGAGGGTTGTCTGTGTACATGAGGCAATTGTAACATTGCCTCAATATTCCCAGATTCACCAACTGGACAGGAGAGGATGCCAGCATCTGGCCCTTCGACATGCTAGAGAAATTAAGAAGTTTGGGGTGTAACTGAATGAGAGAGGACTTAGTAAGGAAGTGGGTACTCCTGGGGGGGGGGGGGGTTTCGATAGTGAGGGACTTTGTATAATACAGAAGTGCTAAGCCTGAAAAGAAGATGCTTTTAAGACAAGTGCTGCGCTTTTTAGTTAAGGGATATACTGTTTAGATTACTAGTAGAGCAGTTCTAAGGGAAAAAATGAAGAAAAGACCTTATGGAGCCAGAAAAAGTTTAACCTTGTTAAACCGGCGCTGCCCGATGCTGCTCTAGTGCTCATAGGTAGGTACTAGGCTATCTGCCCGAGGGCAGAGTGTGTCGGCTTTCGCTGCCCCATTGATTAATTAACTGATCCTCTGTCAAGCAGAGCCAATGAAGTGATCCCAGGAGTATATTTTCTGTTACCCATCCACTCGTCAAGGTTTCTCTTGAAGAGTGTTTGTGAGGGGCTCTGCCTCATGTAGTTTGGAATTTTGTTTCAAAGCACGGGGAGTCTCTGTGACAGGAATCTATCCCTCTAGCATGTTCTATTTATTGTTGTGGTGAGGTTTAGCTCACTAGAGCGCGTGGCTCGCAGTGACTTGGATTTCTTTAGGTGGAGCATGTCCATCAATTCTGAGTTGGACATGGCTTTGTAAGTCAGGCAGAGATCACCTCTGAGTAAACGATATGCCACTGAGTACAGCCAGAGTTTTTTCGGTCGGGCTGCATAGGACATATGTTTGAAGCCAGTAATCCTCTTGGTGAGGTACTTTTGTGGTCTTTCCAGCTGTTGGAAGTGTCTTGTGAGGTACATCCCAAATGAGGCATTGTACTCTATGATGAATCTAATGAGTGACGAGTAGAGGGGCACTATAACCCCTTTATTTCTAGATGTGAACCCTTTAGTAATTAGATGGGCCACATAGAAGGATTTCCTAACTACTTTGGCAGTATGATTGTCAAAGGAGAGATTACTATCTACCTGGGTCCCCAGATCTCTTATTACCTCTTCTGTATTAAGGGGGCTGCCACCTATGTGGTAATTTGTGGGTGTTTTGTTTTTCCCAAATGGGATGACTATGCATTTTTTGGCATTTAGCTTGAGGCCATGACTTTGACACCAGGCGTCCATCTCAGTAAGGCCCTTTTGGAGGATGTCCGTGTCAGCCGGAGAGTCAGTTATGGCTCCCAGTTTGCAGTCATCGGCAAACTTGGTTAGCCATAGCCCTCCTGTGTTTGCCTGTACTTCTGAGAAGTATATGCTGAACAGTAGACGTCCCAGGACCGAGCCTTGTGGGACACTACTTGTGACTGGTTTAGAGTCGGACCTGGAGCCCACTATTCTTACCATGTGAGTTCTGTCTGTAAGCCAACTGGCAACCCATCTCGTGACATAGGGGTTTATGTTCAGGCTGATGAGATTTTCTGTAATACCCGAGTGGGGAATGGTGTTGAAAGCCTTAGCGAGGTCAAGGTAGGCTGTGTGAACCACCTTTCCCTCGTCTTTGGCCTTAGTGACTGTCTCGAAGAAGTCAACCAAGTTTAGTAGGCATGATCTGCCCTTAACAAAGTTGAACTGGGTCGGGTCAAGTGTTTGGAGGTTCCCAATGTCTTTGTTAATGAGTTCCATGATGATGCGCTCTATAGCCATGCAGACCAGGCTAGTCAGGCTTATGGGGCGATAGTTACCAGGGTCAGTTGTGGCCCCTCCTTTGTGGAGAGGAATAACCGTTACAGTGTGCCATTCTATGGGCACGTAGCCTGTGGAGAGGCCGAGGTTGAACAGTGTGTTTAGGTGGGGGGGGGGGTTAGTTTGTTCTGTAGTTCTTGCAAGCCGCAGCCTGGGACACCATCTGCTCCCATTGACGCTGTGTTTTTGGCTTTTGAAAGGGCTGTTTTCACCTGTGCATCTGTGATTTTTGGGACACTACACTTTTCTGGCATTGTTGTGGGCCCTTTTGGAGGTGAGAGGGGGATGAAGTTTGCACTGAATCTGTCTGCCAGGATGTTGGCAGTATCAGTAGGTTCAGTATATTTTGTGCTATTTTGCACTAGTTCAGTGCATATCTGCGAGTTGCCACTTAGATTCTTAACATAGCTAAAGAAGGCTTTGTGGTTATCTTTTGAATCCTTGGCTATTTTTCTTTTGAAGTTAGCCTTGGATGATTTCATGAGGGACCTTAGTTTCTTACTGATACTGATCAGGGATGTCTTTCCTTCTTGGGATTTGCTTTTTTTCTGAACTAGTTTCCTCCTTCTATTGTATAGCCTGTTTATGACAGGGGTCCACCAAACTGGTTTCCTTCTCTTAGGGAAGTGAGTCTTGGTTTTGCTAGGGATGGCATGATCCATGCATCCTTGTAGGTGCTCATAGAATGCATTTGTAAAGGTTTCTGCATCTTGGGCAGCGTTATCCTTTAGCATGGGGGCTGTGAAACTTGCCACCTCTGTCTTAAGTAAGGTGAAGTTTGCTTTAGAAAAGTTTTTTACTGTGGTTTCCTTAGTTGGGGGTGGTGGTAGGGTATGGACATCCAGAGTGATTAGTTTAGGGTCTGATCTAACCAGTGACGGGTTGACCTCCGGTGTGGAACACCTGTCGCCCATGTTGGTGATGACCAGGTCCAATATGTTTTCACCTCTGGTAGGGGAGTTTACCAGCTGATCCAGGGTGTTTGAGTTGATGAATTCTAGGAAGCGCTGGGCCTGGGAGTTTGTACTCGAGTAGTTTTCCCAGTGAATGGTAGGGTAATTGAAATTGGACAATATCAGGGTGTTCGGTAGGACCTTCATATTTTCCAGTGTCTCCTGAAAGGTGGAGTGGTGGTCCTGGGTCATGGAGGGTGATCTGTAGCAGGCCACAATTTGCATTGCAGATTTGCCCAATGTTAGTTGCACATGGATGATCTCAGAGGTATCATGCTGCTCCACTAACCTGGAGGTGTAGGTATCCTTGATAAATATGGATATACCCCCTCCTTTTGTGTTTCGGTTCATGTTCTGTGGCCGAAACGTGTGGCATGAGTTGTAGCCCAGTAGTGCTGGGGTGCTCTCTGGAGCCTTGACCCAGGTTTCAGTTACTGCACAGATGTCGACATTCTCCAAACTGAGGAGTGCTTCGAGCACGTGCATTTTGAGATTTAAACTCCTGGCTTTGAGTAGCATCACCCTCAGTTTTTTGTTAATTGTGCTGTTCACAGAGGTGGGTTTGACTTTTGAACCTTGCCTAAAAAAAGCACTATGAGGGCAGCAAGAGCCTTGGGCAGTATTCAAAAGCCTAGGGGTGACAGGTGCAAGACGTCCCTTGCGAAGCAACGTGGCTTGTCGAGCATGTCGTCCCAGGCTGACAGACACTGGATCCCCTTTGAATGACACCAGAAGCATAGCCAATTGTTGAAGTTGATCATTTTACCGCTATACTGAGGTATCATTCTTGATGAGGGCAGGATGCTACTCAGGGTCAGGGTCATACCAGCCTGGGCTACATGATCAGAGAGCTCTTTCATGTCTCTTTTCATTTAGTCCAGTGAGGTACGTCTCAGGTCATTCACACCAACATGAACAATGACAAAGTCATATTTGTACTTGTTCTCGAGTGACCTGAGTGCTTGTGTTATGTGTCGGATTCTGGCTCCCGACAGGCAGTTAACAGTAACCTTCAGCTTGTCCAGCCTAGTGAGTAGGATGTCAGTGTGCCTGACTATAGAGTCACCTAATACCATTGTGTTAGGTATGTTATTTCGTCTTGAGGGCTGTGATTGTGTGGCACACTGATTTTATGTTTTATGTGTTGTCTGGTTTGTGACGGGAGGTGCAGGTTGTCTGAGTGTCTGCTTTGGAGGTCTCTGATGCTTTTGCAGGGTTTTTAGAGCCTCCGAGTATGATTTTGTGTATTTATGTGTATTTTTTGCCAGTGCTGATTTAGTAGGTCTGTGTGCGGCTGGAGGTATGGTGCAAGTGTTAACCTTCTCCTCTTGACTATCTGTTCCAGTCTTGGGTGGAGACAGCTTAGATTCCAGTTTGGCTGTATAATTGCATCTCTCGCATATGTTAGTGTTTTGTGGTAGGAGGGGAGGGTTGTCTGTGTATATGAGGCAGTTGTAACATTGCCTCAGGATATCCAGATTCACCAGCTGGACTGGAGAGTACACCTGAAATTGCCCTTTGGTCATGTCTGAATAGTAGGGTGAACTGCTTAGTCGCTTGGTTGGTGAGGGGTGAATAAAGAGCTTTGCCATGCTGGGCAATCAGTGTCAGGGTGTATTAGTGCTTGCTATTAGGTCTGAGCAAGTGCTGGGCTGCAGGATGCTTTTTGAGTGCTTAGGTTGAGAGTTAGACTAGTTGCAAGGGAAAAACTGAAGAGGAGACTTAGTGGAGCTGGGAATAATTTAACTGTAGCTAATTGGGGCTGCTCGGTGCGCAAAACCGTGCAGACGTGGTTTTTATAGTAGGGAAATGAAAGAGATAGAAATTAGCCCAAAATGGCCAATAAACTACTAACTTCTGGGCTGGAACCACTCCTCCAGGGACAGATAGGTTGCTCAAAGCTCCCCTCTCTCACAGGTAAACAGAGAAACTTCCTTCTATCCAAGTAAGGTATGGGCAGCTCAGAAACTAGTATCTAAGCCCTGAATTCAGCACTAGCCTGAAAACTGGTCTATACTAGCTTAGAAAGGTGGGAAACAAGGATTATTTTTTTTGTTTTTTTGAAAAGATAAGGCAAACACAGTAAAAAATGCACTTAAAACAGCTTTAAACGACTGCAAATGATCAGAAAAGGCTATCGCACTTTAGTGTGTAGTCTACAACAGTTAAACAAATTATTTAAACAAAAAACAACTTTTTAAAAGTGCAGGCAGTCAAATAAGTACAATATGTGAAAAAAACAAGCTTTTAAATCACAATAAACGCTGGAAAATCTGCATTTAGGCAGAAAACAGTTAAATGCAGCAAGAAAGTACAGAAAACTGATACTTAATCACTCCAAAATCTCTCTTTTAAGCTAGAAGGCTTGTATCAGTTTACGGCTTTCTAGTGCTACCCATTAGGTTAGTTACAGTAAAGATGGGAAACAAGCGCAGATGTGGTCTTTTAAACCAGAAAGTTGAAAGGGACAGACAGACTGTCCAAATGGTCAATAAACTACAATTTCTGGGCCAAGAACCTCTCCTCTCATGGTAGACAGGCTACCTAGTGCTTACCACTCCCACTGATAAGCTACAAGGCTTTCCTCCAATACAGAAAGGCTTGCGGGGCTCAGAAGCTTATCAACAGTCCTGGATACAGCAACTCTGCATCGGGACTAGGCTAGTTACAGGAAAGGTGGGAAACAAGTGCAAGTGCGGCTTTTAAACCAGAACGTTGAAAGAGATGGGAAAAAAATGCCCAAACGGCCAATGGCTACAATTTCTGGGCCAGGAACCACTCCTCTTGTGGTAGATAGGCTACCTAATGCTTACCACTCCCACTGATAAGCTAGAAGGCTTCCCTCCAATACAGAAAGGCTTGGGGCTTCAGAAGCTTGCAAAGAGTCCTGGATACAGCAAATCTGTACCTGGACGAGACTAGTTACAGGAACGGTGGGGAACAAGTACAAATGCAGGCTTTTAAGCCAGCAAGTTGAAAGAGATGGAAAACTGCCCAAACGGCCAAATAAACTAGAATTTCTGGGCCAAAACTCACTCTTCCCATGGAGGATAGGCTACCTAGTGCTTACCACTCCCACTGATAAGCTAGAAGGCTTCCCTCCAACACAGAAAGGCTTGAGGGGCTCAGAAGCTTGCTAACAATCCTGGATATAGCAACCCTGTACCTGGACTAGGCTAGTTATGGGAAAGGCGGGGAAACAGGCGAAAGTGTGGCTTTCAAACCCGAAAGTTGAAAGAGATGGAAAAAAACTGCTCAAACAGCCAATAGCTACAATTTCTCGGCCAGGGTCCACTCCTCTTGTGGTAGATCGGCTACCTGATGCTTACCACTCCCACTGATAAGCTAGAAGTCTTCCCTCCAACACGGAAAGGCTTGGGGGGCTCAGAAGTTTACAAAGAGTCCTGGATACAGCAAATCTGTACCAGGACTAGACTAGTAACAGGAAAGGCAGGCAACAAGTGCAAACACAGGCTGTTACAGCAATTCAAGTCATTAATGCATTTTCAGGCAAATCGCAAAATAATTAATGTTAAGATTTATTTCATACAGAGAAGAGTATTTGTTGCCTTGAGCAAACCGAGGTGTTTTGTGTTTTTTCCTTTTGAAGAAGTAACAAACTGCTGACATTAATATACTGATCACTTTATTTGTATAGATACTGACTAATAAACAGGTGGTAAAATTTACACATAGAAACTTTTAAAGGATTGCACACTTCATGGACTGTGAGATTACTATAGCGCAGTATACATTAATGTACTACTTCATGATTTCCGAAGAACTGCTATACCAGAAATATCACATTAACATTTCCATTATATAACACTGGTATTTTTTTTTCTTTTCTCTCTTTTTTATCAAAAGTTTTATTTAACATATTTACAATATATACACAGAAACAAAGATATTCAACATCACATACTGACATACAATGTTAGGAATACGTTGAATCGTCAAGGTAATTTTGTACAATTAACACGTTAAGAGTCTAGGTATCTCAGCAGCAACATTTCAAGGCTATCCCAACCACTGAAAGTCTTAGTATGATTTATAGATCTTATTCTGATTATTTTTTTTCAATTTTACATAGTATTATTTTTAAATTTAAAATGTCTTTGAATGTAAGAACAGAGTTCAATTTCCATTATTTTTTATAACTTTTCTAGCTTCTGCCAGTAAACTCCAGAAGATATTTGGTTAGTTGACCTTGTACAGATAAAGGAAGTGGAATGTTCCTTAGTATTATTCATTTACTTAAAGCACAATTATTGGATCATAACCTCTTAAAAACATACTTACCTTTTCCCCATATGCATTTAATTTTTACAATCCATATACATGTGCATCCAATCACCTTTTACAACTTTGTTACATCTCAACATACTGAAGAAGTCATTTTACTAAACTTAGACATTTTATATGGAGTTAAAAACATTCTATGTATATATTTCTACATAAAAAACTTTCCAGTATAAACTTGAAGAAGTTTGACTGATTTAAGTAACAAAGTTTTATTATTACCATCTACTGAGTCACTCAATCTACTACTATCTAAAAAGTTCCAGAATTTTGCATCAACATTATTATTATTATTTATAATAAATTTGTATAATTTGGACAAGCTTCCTTTGTAGTTCAGTTTACCTTCAATGATAACATTAATATAATGAAGGAATAATGTTCTGTTCCTCTTCACTCATAGTATCTACAAATGTGTTTAATTTCTTACTGCTAGATAAAATTAACTGGTTAACAGATTTGTCCATCTTATAATCTTTCATTAAATATTCTGGTGACTTACATTTTCCATTTTCAAAGCAATCAGACCATAATATCAGTCCATTCATTTTCAATAAATTTGTGTTTATGTTTTTCTTAGTTTCCTTAAATCTAGAAGTGTGTACAGTGGTAAAGCACAAACATTTTCATTTTGATGTTAATGGTGTTTAAAAAAACATATTTCTTACCTGTTTTAAGAATTGATTTTAAATATACATAGTTTAAAGATTGAAATTAATTTCCTTCTATGGTAAATTTTATTAACCAGATGAAAGGACCGTTGCATATTTCTCATTGATCATATCTGATAAACATATAAGAATTTATATAATCTGCTCCTGGATGTTTTTTTCATTGACTAGTGTGGGTTGAATCTATTTAGAGTATAACAGAGTTAAAATCTGCAGCAATAGAATAAGATTCTACATCTAGGAAGCTAATACCACCATATTCCCATAATCATGTATGGTTTTTCATAAGCAAGTTTTGGCTTTTTAGGAAATTAACATTTTTCTATTTTCTTTAAAAGTTATTTTTCCTCAGGCATTAAAGCTATTGAATATAATATATATAATCTTGGGTAAAATAATCATTTTAATAAGTACTAACCTTGCCTCAAAAGTAAAAAAAATCAATTTTTTAAAAAAGAATACTTCTTCAATTATTTTTTCAAAATTATTATTAATCTTACTCACATCATGATAATTTTTTATTCCTAAATATTTTAGTTCTTTTCCTTCCCAATATATCTTTAAACTTACTATCTGGTAATTGATTTAACACTAAAATTTTACTTTTATTACTAAATTTTAGCAGTGATACATCTTGAAACTTCAATTTTCTCATCCGTTTCTTCAATTGAATAATTTAAATCTCCTATAGTTCTCCTATAGTTAGCAAAATATCATCTGCAAAAAGTTGTATTTTAGATTGACAACCCTTGTTAATTGAGAATCCATCAATTGTTTTCATTGCTTCTTATACTGTTTGGAAAGGGTTTGATAACTAATGCAAATATTAGAAAGAACAAGGGGCACCCTTGCTTTGTGCCTTTGTTTAAAGGGAATCCTTGGGAAATGTAAGATCCAATTTTAACATATGCTGTAGAGTCTCTATACAGGTTTTGTAATATTCCAATAAATTGTTCTAGAAATACAAATGTTTTTAAAGTTTTAAAAAGATAGTTCCAGTCTACAGAATCATGATGTCAAACCTAATTAGGGACAGATTCTTGTTCATTCCTTTTGCTAAATCTAAGATAGTTACTTCCCTTTTTATATCATTATACATTAATCCATTGACTATAAACTCTGTATGATCTTTTCAGTTCATTTATCTACTACAGCTCTTAATCTTGTAGTGAAGATGGAAGTAAATATTTTATAGTTTACATTTAATAATGAAATAGGTCTATATGAGTAAACTAACATATTATCCTTTCCTTGTATAAGTATAGTTGAGATTACAGAAAATTTCCATGAGGGATGAATTATTTTGTCATTCTGAATTATCCTTGAAATGTCAGTCAATAATTCTAAAACATTTAATAGTAGCAGATTATATAATCCCATGCTTAAACCATCTAACCATGGAGCTTTACCACTTTTTCCCTTTTTTAAAGCTTCTTTAACTTCTGTTAGATTAGTGTAACAGGCTTATTCAACAGAGATATTTTCTGGTCATTAAGTTTATTAGTAACATTTTTCTCAAATACTTATCATGTTTGTTATTTTTATCTTTATTAAGATCATCATAGAAAGTTTTACAATATTAAGCATTTCTGCTATGTCTGAAGTAAGTTTATTAATGTGAGAATTTCAGATATTATTGATTTGTTTCTTTTTCCTTAGATTAGCTTATAGAAGTGAGATACTATATAGCTTTGTGAAGTCATCACATAACTGCAGTTTAATTTTTTCTAAAGCTATCTCTGCTTTATGCATTAAAACTGTTTAATATTTTGTCATTAATTTTTAATTACTTCAGTATTATCTAATTTCTCTGATAGTTTTTCAAACCTTGCTTTGTGTATTTCATCTTGTATTTTTAACAACTCTTTATACCACTCTTTCATTTTATTCTTAGTTCCTCTTCCCATTCTCTCTCTAATATGAGTTTTTAATGAGTCCTATAGCATGGTATTACTAACCTGACCATTATCATTTAAAGGTAAAAAAAATCCCAATTTGTTCCAGGTAACTCTTAAATTATTTTAATTTCATTATATATACTGGGATTGTATAAATAATCTGACATTTTCTTATACCCATTAATATATTAATACTAAGTGCATTATAATCAGATAAAAGTCAAGGAACAGTTTTAAAGTAATTCACTTTAAGTAAATCTATAGAGGCATAAATCCTACCAATTCTAGTGTGTGTCACATGCACACAAGAATAATGAGTGAAGAACAATGACTTGTTTTCTGCTTTTACTATTAAATCAGCTAAATTATTTTTAATCAATCTGTTTAGTGCTTTAGCTGATGCCAGTATTTTAGCTTTATTCTGTTCACTTTGTCTTCTATACTAGACATGCATAAAATCCCCTGCTAAAATTAAACTACCCTTCCAATGACTTTTAGTAAGTTTAAATTATCTTTAGCCTCTCCAGCACATATTCCAGGGATCCAGTAAAAATTAGCTAGTGTATAGAGTTTGACATTATAATCATTTATTACACATGTATGCATTCTTTTTGGATTATTAATGGATTTCATGACCTTAGGCATTACAGTACATTTTCTCCAAAGTATATCAGTTCCTCTCCTCTTTTTGTTAAAAGAAGCAGATAACATTTCATAGCCTAAGTTATTTCAATATTGTACATCTTTATTTAGCAAGTCTCTTGTAAGAATATGTTTCCTCTGTTTAATTTTAGATATCTCATTAGTGATTTCCTTTTGTTGCCATTATTTAATCCATTTGCACGAACAAATAATAGATTAAAACTATCCATACTGTGTATTTAAAAATATGTATTTTAAAAGATAATGTGAAACATTTATCCACCATATTAATGTAATCATATGTAAGACTCTAGTGCATTTATTCAACACTATCTTAACATTCCACATTTTTGAATTCTTCCTTTCTACAAGCTAAACTACTAAAACTCATAAATAACAAAAGCAAAGACAAGTCTATAACTATAACTGTATATATTGCTAATAATACACAATCTACCATGGATGCCAAAGTTCCTAGTTTGCCTATCAAATAGACAAAATGCTTTGCTATCTCTCTACCTACCAGTACCCAAAAATTAATCAAAAAAACTAGCCAACAGCTATCATGACTTACAAATAATTACATATTAAGTACAAGTGAAAATAATGAGACTGTTAATTTAATTATATATTTTGCCATTTAGAACTATTCCCCCCTTACTACATAAGTTTAATAATCCTCTTCTGCTAATCCCAAATATTAAATAATCCAACAGTGTAATATATACTCATTTATAAATTATCCATTAAATATTCCTAAATTATTCACTAATTCAACATTATTATAACTAAATCTGTAAATAAATAATTAGAACAGGGTGGGACCTGAAGAAATAAAGACGTGTAAACTTACAGGTGACACATAATCTTATACTAAAATAGTATATAAAAGGAAAATCAATGCACATGTATATTCATCATGCTAAAAGCTACATACATATTTTATAGATCTAACAACAGGTCTGAATTAATTTTTAAATTAGAAGTGTTTTGTATCTCAAAATTGTGTAACACTGAACATGACAAATATCAAAATATTTAAAAATCCTTTAGCTTATTAAACTATTTCATAAAAAACTCTCTGACTAGTTCTGTGCAATAAAAAATATTTGCAGAGTGTATTGGATTCAGAAGTTACAATGTGCTTAATTCAAATCCTATCCTCCCTTCCTGAATTCAAACATATTAAAAAATCTACTTTGCTTTCTATCAAAATGGATGTACTGATTCAGCAATATAACACTCAAATTTGAGCTTTGACTTTATGAAATGATTTATTTCAGTTAGTCTAACTGAATCTAATAACACAATATGTAAAATGCTTCAAAGTTCATGTTACCAAGCTTTAAATTTTAGCTTTCAGATTATTTCCAAATATTTGTATATGATTTTCTATGTAAATTATATGAGATCTTGTATATTCACCTTTCTGTCATATGCAGGTATATATAATACATATCTTTCTTATAAGCATTTTGTTATTTAAATATATTTTCTGTCTTATTTTCCCACTAATATTCTATTCTATTCTATTCTATATATAACTTGTATTTCAAAAATCTCCATCAAATAGCTATTTAATCATCAGCTCTCGAGATTATAGTATGAAAATATATTTCTTAACTTACTGATACTGCTCTTTTATTAATCTTACATATTAGATATTTCATTCCTTGTGTGTTTGCATATTATTTATAAGATGTTTGCTCTTCTTAATTCTAGTATTACAAGAAATCTTGACCATATATTAAGGAATTTCTGCATGTTTAATTTGAATGTGTGTTTTAGCCATTGTGAAAAAGAAGTTATGCACCTACCATAAAGTTCCATGTTAGTTGTCCTTCATCTCACCTTCGTTTTTGCTGGATGGGTTCGGAGCCAATCCTCGGTTCCGACTCGGCCACTTTCTATAGCTCAAGGGCTCTTTACTGGCTTGAGGTTGCCCCTTATCACAGAATGCCCAACGTCAGCTACCCAGATCTCGTTTGAGATAGCTCACACTAGACATAATCATAGAAGATAATCCATTATTATTAAACCTGGATATACAGTAAATTGTCATGGTTTGTTTGGGAAGCAACTAAGAACAAAACAAGTTAGTCAGTGAAGGCATTGCAAAACTCCTCTCAATCCTTGAGGAAGGGGGAAGGAGGGAGGGACGCAAGAAGGAAGGCGAGATGAAGGACAACTAACATGGAACATTATGGTAGGTGCATAACATCTTTATGTTAAGTTGTCCAATCTCGCCTTTGTTCTTGCTGGATGGGAGAGTGTCCCTAGCACCTCAATCCTGGGTGGCTCATTGGAATAGACTCTTCAGAACTGTGAAACCAAAGGAAGCCCTGCCCCAGGAGACCACATCCACTTTGTAATGAGAAATGAATGTATGAGAATCTGCCCAAGTAGATGCTGCACAAATTGAATCTATGGGCAATCTAGACTGAAAAGCTACCAAAGTAGCTACTGAACTGGTTGAATGACCTTTGGGTTTTGCTGGAAGATCTTTTTGTCACAAATGGTAGGTATGTGCTATGGTGTCTGATAACCATTTTGACAGTGTTACTTTAGAAACTGGAAGGCCTTGTTTGTTATTAGCAAATGAAAGGAACAGCTGATCTGATTTTCTCATCTCTTTAGTTCTATGGAGATAGAAACGCAGTTGTCTGTGCACATCCAATTGGTGTAATCTGTATTCTGCCTTGTTGGAATGATTAGGGAAAAATACAGGAAGTTCAATGGATTGATTCAAAATGTGTTCTGAACAAACTTTAGGTAGAAAAGATGGGTTGGTTCTCAGAGAAACTCTGTCTTTGTGAAAAACTAGGTATGGAGGGCGAACACAAAGTGCATGAAGTTCTAAAACACATCTGGCAGAAGTAATAGCAGCTAGGAAGAGAGTTTTCCAAGAGAGAAATTTCAAGGAACATTATGCTGCTGGTTCAAAGGGTGGCAGTATCAAGGAGGCCAGAACCAAACTGAGATCCCAAGATGGAAGGGGCTCTTTCACTGGGGGTCTAAGTAGAGATGTGCCTCTCATGAAGGCCTTACAAAGTTTGTGAGACATTATGCTGGAGTTAGAAATTCCAATGGGAAAATTTGAAATGGCAGCTAGTTGTACTCTGATGGTAGCAGCCGCTGCACCAGAATGACAGTTCTGCTAAGAAATCCAAAATCTCGTGTACAGGAGCTGTAAAAGGATTTAAATTCTTGGACTCTGCCCAGTAAGAGAATCTTTTTAATTTGCTAGCATAGACTTTCCTTGTATTTGACTTATGGGAGGAAACAATAATATCACGCACTAGTGGGAAAATATTGGGGAGCCTGGCTAGGATTGGAAGTGGAGTAACCAAGCTGTGAACTTAAGAGATTGGAGGGATAGGTGTAGCCCGCCTAACTGATGAGTCAAGAGGTCCGGTACTAGGTCCAGAATCCAAGGCTGGGCTAGAAGGTGGGGGGGTGAAGGAACGGAAACCAAATCTGTCGAGGCCAATAGGGGGCAATGAGGATCATTTTGCAACCCAATGATTGTGCTTTCTGAATGACTTTTGGAATTAGGGGAAAGGGGGAAATGCATAAAGGAGTCCATGAGGCCAATTGTGGACTAGAGCGTCCCTGGGTGTCTGACCTGGAGGAGGAACAAGGGAGAAGTAGCTGCTGCATTTGTTGTTGAGGGGAGAGGCAAAGAGATCGCAGCAAGGCTGGCCCCATTTGCGGAAAATAAGATCCACAATTTCCTGTTTCAGAGACCACTCATGAGGCATGAGGATAGCCCTGTTGAGCCTGTCCGCTATTATGTTGGATGTCCCAGGGATATGCGTTGCTGTCAGAAAACGTTGGGAGGAAATCGCCCATTGCCACAGTCTGAGGGCTTCTTGGCACAAGGGGTAAGACCTGGTTCCGGCCTGTTTGTTGATGTACCAAACCACTGACATATTGTCCATCTTTATTGCAATAGTCCCAGCAGGGAGAGAGTCTTGAAGAGCTTGCAATGCTAGGAGCACCGCTCTCATCTCCAGGATGTTGATGTGCAAGTGGTACTCGTGAGGTTGCCAAGTGCCTTGGACTGTCTTCCTTAGATAATGCCCCCCCCCCTATCAGCGTCTGTGGTCACTGTGACAACCGGTTGGGATTCCATGAAAGTTCTGACCTGAGTAACTAGTGGGGAGACCATCCACCAGGAAATTTGTCTTTTGTAAGATTCCGTAATTAGCATCATGTGAGACATGGGTAATTCCTCAAAGGACCATTGTGTAAAAAGAAGCCACTGAAGGATTCTCATGTGAAAGCGTGCTAAGGGAGCTAGAAGACTGGCTGCTGCCATGGACCCTAGAGCTTGAAGAACATATTTTACTTGAATTATTTTGCCCCTCAGAAGTGACACCTGTTTTTGAATAATGGAAACTCTTTCCTGAGGCAATTTTACAATCATTTTTCTTGTGTTTAGCTCTGCTCCTATGTATGTATGTAATAGATTGACAGGGCAACAAGGCAGATTTTTTGAAGTTTATTGTGATGCCTAGTTGAGCACAGGATGTGATGGTGTAATCTCGTGCCTCTATAAGTTGTTGCCTGGTGGTAGCAGTGAGGAGCCAGTTTTCCAGATAAGGAAACACCTGGAATCCTAGACGTCTCAGGTGAGCCGTGACTACTGCCATGCATTTGGTGAACATCCTGGGGGCTATGGTGAGACCAAAGGGCGGAGCTCTGAATTGGTAATGACTGGCCCTTCTGTGACTGCTTGATCCCTTAGATTGGGTGGCATCTGGGATGGATTTTTTTTAAACAAAAGGGGGTTGATGAAAGGGAATCTTGTATCCTCCAGATATAATGGCTAGTACCCATTTGGCTTTTGTAGTATTTTGCCAGGCAATTGGGTACTATGAAAGCCTTCCCCTGACTGCCTCCAGAGTTGAGCAGTCGGGCATCCCTTCAAGGATGTTGATAGAGTTTGGAAGATAATGTCTCTGTCACCCTGATTTTGCGGAACCTTCTGCCATGAGGGCGGCATCTGCCATTATTATTATTTCCCCCTCTGCCCCTGGGGGAAAATTCACCATGTGCATCAGGCAACGGTCCCTGGGATTTTTGAAACCACATCTTTCCACCCTTCTGACCCTTTGGGTATGGTCTGGTAGGAGTGGAAAAACAGACTCCGACATCAGAGAGCATGTTGCCTTCCTGTTGGCACCTGGTAAGTGTGTCTTTCACCTGAGGCCCAAAGAGAGAGAGGAGCCATCAAAGGGGGTATTGGTGAAGGATGCTCTCAAAGGTTCCACAAACTGACACAGCCGCAGCCAAGAATGTCTCCTAAGAGCCACTCCTGTTCCTGCAGCTCTACTCGCTCCATCAGCTGTGTATGAAATAAGCCTCATGGAGGAGTTGACTATTGAATTAAGAGTCGCCAGCTGAGTAGCTACCTTGGCTGAAGCTCCCTCAGCTGTGGGATCTTGTAGGGTATCTCCAAGCTCTTTTAGGAGATCCCTCTAAAGCCTAGTAAAATGGGAAGGATAGTTCAGGGACCTAAGGGAGAAGGTCACTGATGAAAACATTCACTTCCCATATCTGTCCATTGTACGAGAGTCTTTATTCGGTGGATGGACAGATGAGGAGGTTTCAGCTAACTCTCTCTTTGTGGCTGCTGCTGCCACCATGGCATCAACTGGGACACCTTTAGTCAAGAATTGTTTGTCTTGGGGAGCTGTGATAAATTTATTGGGTCTCATCGGGACAGGTTCCATGGAATCTGGAGCTAACCAAGCCTTTTGAGAAACTATAGACATGAGTGGATCAAAAGGCGGAGACACCCAGGAGGTGGAAGGTAGGGAACCAAATGCATCCAGGTATACAGACTCATCCTCGGATGGGGCTAGGGAAGTCCAGCTACGCCTCTTCCTGAGAATCTCAAGGATGTCCGAAAAGGAAACATCTTCAGAGGGGGACCTTGGGCACCCCTCCGATTCATCCAGGTCTGTATCTGAGGTGACAGACTCGGGGGAGTCTAGGTGCTTCCTCTTGCACTTTTTCTTCTGGGGAGCCTGTTCAGAATGCTCTGGGGAGGCTTCAGAAGAAGAGGGTTCACCCAATGGTGTATCCTGGGTCATATATTCCCTACGCTTTGGGGCTGGAGGAGCAGCAGAGGTTGTCACAGGCACCGAGGGGGACGGAACCAATGGAACCGATAGTTCATAGGCTCATAGATTAGTACTAGGCTAACTGCCCTTGCATGCCATTTTAAGCCTAGCCAATTACCCCTTGTGAGACTCCAACACTGCACCTTGTGTTTGTAAAGCAAACACCTTAACCATTAGGCCACCCTCCCAACCCAGTGGTGGGGCCGTCTGTGGGGTCAACACTCTCCGTATGACCTCGAAGGCATCACAGTCTTCACACTTGGAGGGCTCCAGCTCCAAAGAGACAGGAATCCCACTCTGCACCAAGGGCGGTGGCTCCAAGGCCGATGTGGAAGCCGAGCTCAACTGAGCTGATGCTCCAGGAGGGAAAGCGGGGTCGGACAAGGGTCCGATGCCACTTCCCCACTTGGAGCCGATGAGAGAGCTTCAGCGCCCAGATTCCTTGATGGGTGGAAGAACCAAGGTAATCGGAGCCAATGTCGGAGCTGAACAGGATGTCATCGGAGCCGAAGCAACCACTATCGGAGCGTCCATGGACTCTGGCTCCGAACTAAGCATAGTCGGAGGAGGAATCAAAATTGAGGTGGATGGAGCCGAAGCTTGTTGAGGTGGGCTCGAAAGCATTTTAGCAAGGGCCTGCAACTTCAGCAACCTACTAACCACTCTCTGCACATCCTGATTCGATAATCTCGAGGATCAAAAGGAGTGAGAAGATGACCGATGACTGGTCTTTTTTTGAAGTAAGGGTGATTGTGGCACTGAGCGAATTGGCTCCAATGAAGGAGACCTAGCTCGTTTGTGGCTCCAAAGTAACAGTTGGAGCCGACAGAGGAGTAGTCTTGTTGGTGGCAGAGGGCACCGACACACTTGGTTTGTCACGCTCACTGGTCGGTTCCGAACATGGAGCCGACGGCTTGACTGGTTTCAAAGGTTTCACTGGCTGAGATGCTTTAGCCGGAGAATCCTATTTTAACAATCCACGGAGGATAAGCTTGTTTTTCTGCTCCTGCAGGGCCCTTGGACTAAAGGCATGACAAATAGAACAAGAGTCCTGCAGGTGCAGAGCCCCCAAGCAGTAAACACAACTAGTGTGCCCATCCATGACCGAGGAGACCGAACCCACCAACTACGCTGATACTCCCCAGCTGTTGCGAGATGACCAGGAAGATGGTCCAGTCACACGCACTGAATTTAACCAGGTCCTTTCTTTACTTACTCAATTGACGAATCTCTTAAAGAACAACAATAGTTGCGACATCACGCTACCCGGGAACCAACAACAAGGCTTCCTACCAAAAAGAAGTCTCCATCGGTTCCAACATCAAGCGGCACCAATAGCCTGAAGTTTCCCTTCCAGGCGTTACAACAACCACTGAAACCACCAGAGTATTTACTGTGGAGCACGCTGAAAATTTACGTTCTACAAATAGTAATTTGGCTGAAAGACAAGCGAGAGATTTTAACTTCAACGCCTGGGCGGGACAACAGTTTATTTTTATCAAAGGTACTGTTACATCTAATAATAGTAACAATGCTGAGCTGAATTTCAATGAACTCAAAGATAAACTGTATGCCTATAAGAGCAACCAGCTCGAGATTAACTATTTAAAAGAGTGTGTGTCTGTGCAACGGGTACCGAAAGGGTTGCGTTGCTTTAAGTTTCCCAATAATGTTCAAGTGGACACTCCCTATTACAAAAAGTTGTGTGACATTTTTGATAGAGCTGGAATCGATATCTTAAAAGTGATGATTAATGAATATGAGGCGAAAGCCGATATTCTTTTAAATGAATTAAATGTGTTAAACAATGCACTAGTGAATGATAACAATTTCTCTAAGGTCAAATACAACTATGAGAATGTATTTGAAGATGTTGACCAGTATTGTGTTAAGATTTTAAACCACAAAATTCGTAAACTAGAACGAGATTTAAATGAATACAGAGATGGAGTGGCTTATCCACTCTCTGGTAGGGCAAGGTGGGATAACAAGCAAGAAGCCAGTACCAACAGAAATAGAATTAACCAAGGCAACATACACAATAATTACACCACAACGTACACTGAGCCATTTTGCAGGAGCGAAAGATTAGCTGAAAAAGGAAGGAAAAATTCCTTCCAGGTTTTTCAACAACCCCCTGGCAAGACCGGGGCGAAGAGGCAGAGGCAGACATTACAAGGTTGGGGCAACAGACACAGTTAGATGGAACTGTTGTAAGGGTTGCGATTGAACCCAACATATACATTCAACGAGGTAATACTTGTAACATTATAAAGAACGACAATTTCACTGTGTATAACTATACGGAAATGGAGGTCCACCAGGATGCTTTTAATTTATTTACACAGGGCTTGCAGTTTGTACCCTTGCGCCCCTTTAACATCGCTAAAGCCCTCATTGATTTTAAACTTTTTGTAAGAAGTCTTAATCTTACACTCCATTTCAAAGGACAACCTTATGTTAACCAAAGGCTCTCCAGAACTGGTACTTTCAACCCCCCTATACATCCTTCTATTAAGGTTTTTGAAGAGCTTGTAGAACATGACCTTGGAACTATACAGTCCCAAAAAATTAACACAAGTTCCATTAATTTGGACCAACGAGATCTCAGGCTCATTAACTATCTGAAAAAAGAGAACATTAGAGTAATGAAACCTGATAAGGGGGGAGGGATGGTGCTTATGTACAATTCGGACTATGACAGTCGCATTTATGATATGTTACAAGACACTAATCAATACGAGATAGTTTCAAGAAATGAAGTCAATCTTGCTTATGCTAAAATAAACTTCACACTTACTGACCACCTACTTCAAGGAGCTATTAATGAGAAACTTTTTAACTATTTGTATGTTAAAAAAAAACAAAATTCTGATCATATTCGGAATTCCTAAAATTCACAAAGAGTTAGAACCATTAAAGTTTCGTCCTATTATATCTGGAGCAGGTGGTATTACGGAACCACTTGGCAAATTTATTGATTTTGCAACTAAACAACTTGGTGGTTCCTTACAACATGTATGTAAAGACTCTTGGGATTTTCTCAAGGGAATAGATCCCTTGTTCTACCAACCCGAGCTCCTTTTGATCACCATTGACATAGTTGAACTCTTTCCAAGCATCCCACAGTCGGTTGGCTTGGCATGGTTTAATGAAGTTCTAACTACTGAAGCTGGCCTGAATAACAACGCAACCAACCTGTTGGTTGAACTTATGGAAATAGTGTTAGAGAACAATTTTATATTTTTTAATGGTGAATTATATAAACAGAAAAAAGGGGTAGCCATGGGTGCCCCCTGTGCATCCCTATATGCCAACGTAGTATTACATAGATGGGAGCAAAGATTCATTTTTCCACTACTTGGGCTCAACATCTAATACACTACAAAAGATTTTTGGATGATATTTGCATTTTATGGGGGGGCACCCATGAGCAATTTCTGAATTTTTTTGAGTATCTCAATTCCACTACCCATTTTCTGACTTTCACATACACTATTAGTGATTTTGAACTTCATTATCTTGACTTTACATTATATAAAGATCTACACAATCATTCACTACGATCTAAACTGTACAGGAAACCTACATTTTCCAACTCTTACTTGCATTTCAAAAGTGGGCATCCTTTCTACCAAAAAAAGGGCATTGTTAAGGGACAGTTTATCAGAGCCTCCAGAATGTCTAGTACCCTTGGCGTCTTTTTAGAGGAGATTAACTTTCTAAAGTCCTTGTTTATAGAAAGAGGGTACCCTCTTCCACTTGTCAACACTTTAGTACAGGAGGTTATTGATAATAGGGAAACAAGTTACCCCCCACTTTTGGGTAAAGGCATTCTTTTTAATCCTATCACAAATAGTAAAACACAGGAGGTAACTCATGGTAGTTTCATTTATACTTATTGCCTTAACTCTGTGGAAATAGAAGAAGTTGTACAAAGACACTGGCCAGTTCTCACACTACATGATGTATTAAAAACCATAATATCAACTTTTCCTAAGTTCACTAGAAAGAGAGAGACAAACCTTAAAGAACTATTTGATGGGAAACACAATTCTTCAATGAACATGCAGGTTCCCCGAACAGGTACATTTAAATGCGGAGCCTGTAAACAATGTTTTGCTATATTTAACATTTCAAGTTTATATATCCCTTCTAGGAATTTTCTTTTTAATTCCAACTGTTTTACTAACTGTGCGAGCAAGGGGGTGGTTGATTTAGGGTTTTGCACCACCTGCACTAGTTTCTACATAGGCAAAACTGAAAGGAGCCTTAGAAAAAGAATTTATGAACACTTTTATGACATCTCCAAACAGAAAGATTCTAATGCCTTTTTCAAGCACTCCCTTACATGCTCAAATTATGAACTTAGGTTTTTGGTTTTAGAACAAGTGTTGCCAGATGCCAGAGGGGGTGACTGGGAGACAACCTTGGAATACAGAGAACTTCTCTGGCAGCTAAGGTTGGATGCCAGCACACCCCCAGGCTTGAATGATAATATTAACATCATTAGTGTTCTTAAAAATAGAATGGCATGCCTGTGAGGTTTCTAGATCCAGACAGCTTCACACAGCTTCACACACCTTCAAACATTTTTAAATATTCTTAAATATTTTTAATATTTTAACACTTTTAATGTACATATTAATGTCTGGTGGTATCTTTGCTCTTTTATCTTTGTTCTTTGCCTTTTGCATTTTTTCATCTAGTTAGTGGATTTAAACAATAATATTGACATACCATTTTGTTTTAAGTATTTATTGGCTTGGTGATGTGCTTTTTATTTACTAATTATATTATCAAATTAATTTAATTACATTAATTAAGTAATTAATTATGTGATTTCGAAGGGACTATTTAATGTTGCCATTTGGCAGTTTTATTATGAACTTGAGAAAGCTCGGCATTAAGCCGAGCGAAAGCGCTTGTTTTATTGATTTAAATAAAGTCATTCCACTTGGACTATTTGGGGCTGGTATCCTGCCTGGATTTTTTGTTCTTGGTGGTTATTGCTCTGGACTTTCTACTTTTTAGTGTGCCCATCTGTCAGAGACATCTTCTGACAGCATGAGTCACACTTTTTAAAACCTGAGGTTTTAACTTCCTTAGACATTTTACCAAAAAGACACAGTACAAAAGTAAACTAAAAATTGTATTAATAAAGACCTTAAAGGAGAGCCTCTAACGTAAATGTCTGTCCTTAACAGGGGGGAGGGGAAGAACTCTCTAAGTCAAACGAGTTCAGGGAAAAACAGAAGGCCTAGCAACTAAGGGGCTACGGCCAACACAGCAGAAAAAAACAGCAAAGGACAAGCTAAGGGGTTTAGGACTAAATAAACTTACAAACTACTATAAAACAGTGAAAAAAATACTACTTTTCAAGTAAATTATTGAACTTTAAACAGAGAAAAAAGTTATACTAAGCCTGAGCCAGTATTGACGCAACCTTGCAGCTGAAGTAGCAAACGAGATCTGGGCAGCTGACGCTGGCATTCTAGGATAAGGGGTTGCCTCGAGCCAGTAAAGAGTTCTCGAGCTATAAAAAGTGGCCGAGTCAGAGCCGAGGATCGGCTCCGAACCCATCCAACAAGAACGAAGGCGAGATTGGACAACTTAACATCTGCTGTTCTAATCTAAGCTTCACATCCTGACATTATAATTTGATTACAGCATGTGAAAATGACAACTTGCAGCACACAGCAGCTGCTAATTTCCTCTGCAAGTTTATTATTCTAAAATTTTAAACTGTTCTAATCAGTGACAGATACTTAACTTTACTTCTTTCCATTAATATGTAGTTAGAAATAACACTACAACATAAGCTATTAACATTCAGCAAAATGTAAGTAAATGATGTCAGCAACAGCTCAGTATAAAAATTACTAAAGCTTTTGTTTTGCCAATTCTTCCTTTCCAAGAAACGAAAAAATGTGTTATTTTAAGTAGACTTCTCACATACATACTTAAAAAAATAAAGAACAAGAAAGTTCCTTTGTGTTTTCACAGACATCACTGATGAATTTTAACAGATTTTTTTTCAGAACACTACAAGGTGGAAAGCAAGACAAGCACGAATCCAGCATTCTGACATAACTTGAACATTCTTTTGTTCTAGAGCTGTCTTTAAGTGTTACTTGCTTCAGAAATGACCTGTGAAAGGAATATGTTACACAGGAACAAAGAAAACAAAATCAACAGCACTTTAACACTTCTGATTAGTATATTACTTAGATCTGACATTCAGTTAACCTAGCAATGCACATAGTAAGCAAAGTTAAACAAACAAAATAAAATTATTAACTTATATACTCCTAAATTTACCAATTCTATTGCTTATAATTTAATGACGTTCTCCTTCTGGAAGTATTTGTTTAACATTTAGAAAAACACAAGTTTAGTTAAATGAAATATATTAAGTCTTTCACTGTAAATATATTAAAACAGTAAAACTAATCATTTATATTCCTCATCATGAAAATGTTTTAGCATAAAATATAAATACATACTTGCATATGTTTTAAAACTTAAAGTGCAGTACAATCCTTTTACTTAAAGGGCAAATCTATTATTTCAGAAAATAGAAGTCTTGCCATCAGTGAATAAAAGTCACTTGTTTTCAGTTTTAAAAGCAGTTTTCCAATAATTCATTTCACTCTATGTCTTGGAGTATATACTGTTCCACTCCATTTTTTCATTATTATTAAGGACTTTATTGCTGTTAACAAAAGTGGATGTCTCCTCTAGTGTGTCAGATATTTTGGTTCCTTCAGAAAGAAATAATCTTTGCAGGAAACACCAAACTGGCTTTAACATTGTTCTTTTTAAGTTCCTTGATCTGTGGTAAATAGGATTTTCTATTACTCATTACTTTGCTGGAATAGTTGTCGTCAAATCTGATTGCATCTTCATCTATTTTAATAGGTGGGATGGCCCATGCTGTTTTTAATATTTGATTTTTTTCTAAGCTAGACATAAATGTATCTATAATTGAATGTGGAGGTGAGTTTTCCTTCTTTGATTGTGCTGTCAGGGATCTATGTGCCTTTTCAATTCCAAAAGATAAATTTAAAGGTATATTTAATGTTTTATGTAGCCAGGTTGTTAAGAAGTTTATTATATTGTCTCCTTCATACTTTACACATATACCATGAATTCTAATGTTATTTAATTTCAGCCTATTTTCTAAATAATCAACTTTATATTCAAGACAGTTATTTTGTTTTAAAAGAAATTCAGTCTGACACTCATCTTCGGTTATTCTCCCTTCATGATCATTTAAGGCTTCTTCCATACTGCTGATTTGTGCATTTTGTTGTTTCATAAGAATTTCTAAATGTTCCATCTTTTTTCTGGTGTTTTCTTTGAAACTTTCTATTCTGGTATCTGATTTGTCTATTTTAAGTAATGCATCCTGTATACTAGATATTGACTGGATGTATTTTTTTAACACAAGAATCCTGAGTACAATTTCTTGAGTGGCTCATGTTGAAGTCTATTCTCTCTTAACCAGGCAGTTGAAATTCTGACAAGAAAATTACAACCTTTGAAGAACTTTTCTCGCTAATAATGATTAAAATGAACTAACAAGTATATCTAAATTTTATTTTTTGATTATATTTTCTGACATGGAAAAGTTTTCAGTCAAGCAGCTTTCACCAGTTGCTGTCAGTTAGCTATCTTGGCCATGCCCCAACACTGGTATTTTCTCATGTATTCATCACCAACCATCATTATATGCAGCCTGTTTACAGAGTAGTACTCAGTATGACAAAGGCAGGCACCACAATGAATACAGCAGAATACAGTTTATCAGTCAGGGAAGATACAGCTATTATCTTAAGACAATTTTCACTTGCTATCCACAACATGGGTTTTACTTGGCTGTTTTGATTGTTGAATCTCTTTGTGAGTCAGTGAGAACTGCCTTGTAAGCTAATACACATACAGTAAATATGCATTTCATCTGATGAAGTATGTGCTAATGATATGTGCTTATGACTTAAGTTCTGGTATAGCCTACAGAGAACTCTATGTAGTGTAAGAAAATGAAATTACTTATTTTTCCATTGTTTGAATGACAAAAATTTCAGCAGTATGAATAAGGTATAGAGTTCGTAAGATATATCATAACACTCTTGCTGTTGTCATGATTGTAATTACTAGATATCATAACCACAACTGTATCACCATTGCAGTATGATCTTGTCAGAATTTCCTGGAAATTATAAACTCAAATGCTATGGAACAACTAGTCACCACTCCCACAAGAGGGGACAACATACTAGACCTGATCATTACCAACATGGGGACACTATGCTTCACACCAGAAGTATATCCCTCATTGGTAAGATCAGACCATAAATTAATTTCACTGGATGTCCACATCCCGACCCCACCCCCAGCCCAGAAAACCACAGTGAAAAACTTCTCAAAAGCGAACTTCTCACTTCTCAAAACCGAAGTGGAATCTTTCAAAGCCCCAGGGCCAGTGGAAACTACAGCCCAGACTGCAGAATCCTATATAAATGCATTCTACGGACATCTCCAGGAATGCATGGATCATGCTATCCCAAACAAAACCAAGACCCAATCATCCAAAGGCAGGTGTCCAGTCTGGTGGACCCCTGCCATAAATAAACTATACAACAGAAGGAGGAAGCTACTACATGATAGAGCAAAATCCCTAATAGGGAAGGCATCTCTGATCAGTACTAGCAAAAAATTACGATCCCTCTAAAATCCTCCAAGGCCAGCTTCGAGAGAAAAATTGCACAGGACACCAAAGACAATCATAAGGCTTTTTTCAGTTATGTTAGAAACCTCGGATGCAACTCCCAGACTTGTTCTGAGTTGATTCTAAACAACATAAAATACACTGAACCCACAGACATCGCCAATATCCTGGCAGACAGGTTCAGTGCAAACTCCCCCCCCCCAAAAGAGCAAGTATCTATCCCGGCAGAGGGCTGCCTCCCAAACATGTCTGATGCTCAGGTGAAGGCTGCCCTCTCCAAAGCAAAAAACACTGCTTCCATGGGACCAGATGGCATCCCAGGTTGCGTCCTACATGAACTACAAGAGGAACTAATCCCTCAAATAAAACAGCTATACAATCTCAGCCTCACTACAGGATATGTGCCCACAGAATGGCGTACAGCAACAGTGGTCCCACTCCACAAAGGTGGAGCCTCTACGGACCCTGGAAACTATCGCCCCATAAGCCTGACTAGCTTAGTCTGCAAGGCTATGGAGAGGATCATCATGGAGCTCATAAACAAGGACATTGGGGACCTACAGACACTAGATCCTACCCAGTTCGGCTTTGTCAAGGGCAGATCCTGCCTTTTGAACCTGGTTGACTTCTTTGAAACAGTCACCAAAGCCATAGATGAAGGGAAGGTAGTCCACACAGCCTATCTGGACCTTGCAAAGGCATTTGACACAATACCCCACTCGGGCATCGTAGATAAGCTATCCAGCTTAAATATAAACCCCTATGTCACAAGATGGGTCGCAAACTGGCTCAAAGACAGAACCCACAGAGTGAGAGTTGCTGGAGCCATGTCAGACTCGAAACCGGTCACAAGTGGCGTCCCACAGGGTTCTGTCCTGGGACCACTCTTGTTCAGTATATACTTTTCCGAGGTACAGGTAAATGTGGGAGGACTATGGCTCACCAAGTTTGCAGACGACTGCAAACTGGACGCCATAATCAACTCTCCAGCTGACACAAACATCCTTCAAAAAGGTCTCACAGAGACAGATAACTGGTGCCAGCGCCATGGTTTAAAGCTAAATTCCAAAAAATGTATAGTCATACCCTTTGTCAAAAACAATGTGCCCACAAATTACCACATAGGCGGAAACCCATTAAGTACAGAGAAAGTTATTAGGGACCTGGGGACCCAAGTTGATAGCAATCTCTCCTTTGAAAACCACATTGCCAAAGTGGTTAGAAAGACCTTCTACATAGCCCACCTCATCACGAAGGGTTTCACATCTAGATCAAGAGAGGTAATCGTGCCCCTTTATTCATCCCTCATCAGGCCCATCATAGAATACAATGCCCCTTTTGGGATGTACCTTACCCGACACCTGTAGCAATTAGAAAGACCCCAAAAGTATCTCACCAAGAGGATCAAGGGTCTCAAACAGATGCCATATGCTGCTCGGTTAAAAAAACTCCAGCTCTACTCAGTTACATACAGCCTACTTCGAGGCGATCTATGCCTGACATACAAAGCTATGTCAAATCCAGAATTAATGGACATGCTCCACCTCAGTAAATCTAAATCCCTTAGAGCCACACGCTCGAGGGACTTGAACCTCAGCATAGAAATAAATAGAACTTGCTGGAGGGACAGGTTCATAACCCAGAGGCTCCCTTCACTCTGGAATAGAATTCCAGTTCATGTGAGGCAGAGCACCTCACTGCATCTCTTCAAGAAGAATCTCGATAAGTGGATGGGGGATCATAGGTTTGTCCCAGGGATTACTCCCGTGTCACTATTAGACAGAGGCACAGTAAACTAAACCTTAAAAAGGGCACAGTATACTCAAATCAAGGGGTGGCGTAAGCCATACAGAATCGGGCTAGGCTTATAATTGCCCCAGGGCATATAGCCTAGTATGAACCTATGAACCTATAAATACATGTTATGTACTTAGGCATTAAAACCATATGTATATTATATATATATTTATATCAAAATGTGACACCTTTCCTAGGACATCATATTGATTTTGAACATATTTTAATGGTAGCATTATATTTCTGAAAAATGGAAATTTAGTAATCTGTTTTATTATATTACAATATTGCAATTATAATTGTAAGTAAATTTCACAAGCAATACATTCAGCTTCACTGCCATTTACAGTAGGAAACATTATTTAAGATTCCACTACAGCACAATATATGAAATCATATGCATAAAACAGCTACCTTATTTCATTCTCTAATAACATTCATTTCAATATACAGTAAGGACATTACTTGCAAAAACTTTGTGTAATCACATTTTGGATTTGTAATATAGAATGTATGAATTTCTAAAATATCAAATATATTTATTTATTTGACATTTGTTTACTGGGAAAGTCTGACTGGACAACAAAGTGCACATTCCGTGCAGAGCCCGGGGAAGAAAAGCTCCAGAATCATAACATTTCAGAAATCAAGTACAGATATTTTCATTCACAGAGTATCATGTTATATTTGTCAGGTACAAATATTCCAAATCACAAAGTGTCATGTTACACTATAAAACATAATAGTGAAAAAAATATTGAAATGAGAAAAATATAGAACATATGATATGAAGTCGTTCTATCTCGCCGTTCATTCTTACTGATGGGTTCGGAGCTGATCCTCGGCTCCTACTCGGCCAACTACAAAGCTCGTGGTCTTCAATCAGCTCGAGGCCAACTCTCTTACACAAGATGCACCTTGTGTTACCTCAAATCTAGTTTGCCACTGCAGTAGATATGAGGATACTTCACAGCCCGGGCCAGTAGAATTTTCTTTCTTTGCTAATTTTCTCTTAAAGACTTTGAAATTGTAGTTTAATAAGTTTCCTTTCCATTTAAGACTATTTCTGCTATCTTAAAGGTTTAATTTACAAGCTTTTTTGGCTATTGTTTTAATAGGCCTTTATTATCTTCCTTTCCCATTTTCTTGTGTGCTTATATAATAGGTGTGTTTAAAACTTTAGAATTTAGAGTTGGACTTTAAACATTAGCGTTTGAAACATTTACCCTAGTATAATATTTTGAATAGGTTATTTCTAGTGTGTGCGTGTATTATTTGGATTTGTAGAGCCCGTTTTATTTAGAGGGCTCGTTTACTGCTTGGAAGTCCGCATTTAGAACAGTTGTTTGTTTACAGAACATATTTTTTCTTTCTTATTACTAAAAGTAGTGATAGATATTCTAGTCTATCTAGGCCATTTGCTTCTATTTGTAGGACTTACTTACAGTGGGTGGCTGTCTATCACTATTTGGTATGGCTGACCAAGAAAAAGAAAAACAACCCAAATCTGGGTTAAAAAAATACCCAGAGTGTGGACAAAAAATGTCCGTGACTGACGGTCATGTTATTTGTGTTTATTGCTTGGGTGCTTTGCACCTACAGGAGAGCTGCTGTATCTGCCATTCTTTCAGTAGCCATGTTCTACAGGAAAGGAAGAGAAAATTGATTGACAGATGATTATTAAAATCCTCTTTTCAGGAAACTTTGGACAAGGATGATCAAGATAAAACATCAAAGTCTTCTAAATCCACCAAATCTTCAAAATCGACATCCACAGAGCTGAGACTTTCTGCTCTGAAACCAGCTGAAAAAATTATCGGCGTCAGCTCCATAGCCCTCGGAGCCGAGTGTCGTAACATTTTGGAGCCAGTCCCCAGTCCTGGAACTGGTCTCTGTGGTGTTGAAATCACCAGTTTTGCAATCGGTGGCATCATCGATCCCCTTATCTCGGTCCTCAAGAAATCTATCAGATTTGAATGTGGATCGTGTGGTGCAGAAGTTGTTACAAACACCGGCACTTGCTAAATTATCAATTCTGACCCAAGTGGCTTAGGAAATGACAGCGGTTCCTCCATCTACTTCTGTTCCTCCTCCAAGTCAACCTGGTCCTTCGGAGCCAGAGGAGTTGCAGCTGATGATGTTCCAGTGTCATTGGTGCTGACTACTCTGACTCCCTTGGTGCCTATCAAGGGGTCTAGGAGCCGACACTTACTGGTCGGGTCCAGGGAGGACAGTCAAACCGATCTTTTGGTTATGACTTTGCCTCTTGGGGTCTTGGCGCAGATGAGTTTGGCGCCTAACTCTGGATCAGAGCACACTGTTCCAGTGCCGAGGGAATCATCTGTTTCTTCAGATCCAGGGGTTCCTTCACATCAGAGCAGGGGTGCCTTTGATGCTATGAGGAGAGTAATGTCCCCCAGGACATCCACAACTTCAGGACCAACTACTTCCTCCCCTAAAACGCCTGTGTCTACTTCTGCCTCGCAAATCCCCTTGAAGCATAGAGACCCTGAGCCTCAGCAAGCCCCACTGGGCGGACCCTGGTCTTCCGAGACCTCACCAGAAGCTCCCACTGATGAGGTACCCAGGAAGAGATTATGCAAGAGGAAGCATCTGGACTCCGTGCAGGAATCTGTCACCTCAGACACTGACTTGGATGAGTCAGAAGGGTCCCCACGGTTAAGCAGAAGGGTGGCTGGAAGCCCATCAACCCTACTGATGATGAATCGTTCCTCCTGAAAGCTTTTGGGTCTCAGCCCTCCACCTCTTGGGTGTCTCCGCCCTCCACCTCTTGGGTGTCTCCGTCCTTCAATGAGCTTATGGAGCTGGTCTCACGAAGGACGTGGGAGTCTCTGGACACCATGGAGCCTGTCCCTAGGAGGCCTAACACATTTATTACTTCTCCCCAAGACAAGACCTTTCTCATGAAGGGAGTGCCTGTTGATACCATGGTGGTGGAGGCAGCCACCAAAAAGGAGATGTCAGAAACTTTTTTATCTGTGCATCCTCCTAACAGAGATTCTAGGATCATGGATCGATACAGAAAGTGCACATTTAGTTCAGCGACTTTTGCTATGCGATCACTGAATTACCTCACACATTTTACAAGACTGCAAAGAGATCTCCTAAAAGAGCTTGGAGATACTCTACTGGGTGCGGTAGCTGAGGGAGTGTCAGAGAAGGTTGCTTCCCAGCTTGCTACTCTTAATTCTGTGGTAAACTCTTACATGTGTCTGATCTTGTATGTAGCTGATGGAACGAGTAGGGCAGCGGGTACAGGAATTGCTCTTAGGAGACACTCCTGGATGTGCTTATGTTCCTTTGCGGAGCCCTTTAAGTCATCCTTTGTGAACACCCATATTTATGGCTTGTCTCTTTTCAGGCCCAAAGTAAAAGAAACTCTTACCAGGTGTGAGCAGGAAGGAAAGACTCTGTCTGCCGTCAGAGTCCATTTTTCCTCTCCTACTAGATCCTACCCCAAAGGTAATGTCAGAAGGGAGGAAAGATGTGGTTCGAAAAGCCCAAGGAGCCTTTCAGGACATACGTGGTGAAACCCTCCCAGGGCCAGGGGATGGGGTAATAATGGAAGACGCTGCCCTCATGGCAGAGGAGGTCCGCAGAATCAGGGTGACAGAGATCAGTTCTTTGGGAAGCCCTACCAGCACTCCTGAAAGGAGGCCCGACTGTCCAACTCTGGAGGCAGTCTGGGGTCACTTATCTTTGGGTGTCTCCTCCCTTCACTGAGCTTATGGAGCTGGTCTCATGAAGGGCGTGGCAGTCTCTGGACACCATGAAGCCTATCCGTAGGAGGCCTAATAAATTTATTACTTCTCCCAAGATAAGACCTTTCTCATGAAGGGAGTGCCTGTTGATGCCATGATGGTGGTGGTGGCAGCCACCAAAAAGGAGTTGTCAGAAACTTCTTTATCTGTCCATCCTCCTAACAGAGATTCTAGGATCATGGATAGATACTAAAGTGCATGTTTAGTTCAGCGGCTTTTTACCATGCAATCACTGAACTACCTCACACATTTTACGAGACTGCAAAGAGATCTCCTAAAAGAGCTTGGAGATACTCTACAGGGTGCGATAGTTAAGGGAGTATCAGAGAAGGTTGCTTCCCAGCTTGCTACTCTTAATTCTGTGGTAAACTCTTTCATGTGTCTGATCTCGTATGCAGCTGATGGAATGAGTAGGGCAACGGGTACAGGAATTGCTCTTAGGAGACACTCCTGGATGTGCTTATGTTCCTTTACAAAGCCCTTTAAGTCATCCTTTGTTAACACCCCTATTGATGGCTTGTCTCTTTTCGGGCCCAAAGTAAAGGAAACTCTTACCATGTGTGAGCAGAAAGGAAAGACTCTGTCTGCTGTCGGAGTCCATTTTCCTCCTCTACTAGACCCTACCCCAAAGGTAATGTCAGAAGGGAGGAAAGATGTGGTTCCAAAAAGCCCATGGAACCTTTCAGGATGTATGCAATGACCCCCCCTCCAGTGGCAGGGGAGGGGGTAATAATGGAAGACGCCGCCCTCATGGCAGAGGGGGTCCACAGAATCAGGGTGACAGACATCAGTTCTTTGGGAAGCCCTACCAGCACTCCTAAAAGGAGGCCCGACTGTCCAACTCTGGAGGCAGTCTGGCGTCACTTATCTTTGTACCCAGATGCCTGGCTAAAAATAACAAAAGACAGCTGGGTACAAAGCATCATATCCAGAGGATACTTAATTCCCTTTGCCACTTCACCACCTATGATAACAAAAATCCCAGATGTTCCACTCAGGTACAGGGAGCAAGCAACCATAGAGGTTCAAAGGTTGAAGAAAAAAAGAGTCATCCAACCGGTCCCTGCAGATCAGATAGGATCTGGAACTTACTCAAGATTCTTTTTAGTTCCAAAGAAAACAGGTGAATGGAGACCCATTTTGGACCTCAGCAGGCTAAACAGATATGTCAAGAAGGAGTAGTTCCGGATGGTCATGCTACAGTCGATACTTCCCTTTTTAGGGAAATACAATTGGATGTGCTTGATAGATCTACAGGATGCGTACTACCATATAAAAATGACAAGACCATCCAGGGATCATCTGCGCTTTCGGCTGGGAGCCAGTCACTTCCAGTTTCGAGCCCTGCCCTTTGGTCTCACTACAGCCCCCAGAGTGTTCACCAAATACATGGCAGTGGTCACGGCTCACCTGAGACGTTTGGGATTCCAGGTGTTTCCGTACTTAGATGATTGGCTTCTCACCGCCACCACCAGGCATCAGCTCATACAAGCCAGGGACACCATGTTGAACCTTTGCAGCCAATTGGGGATTACCATAAACTCAGAAAAATTTGCCTTGTCGTCATCGCAGCATATCGTTTTTATAGGAGCAGATTTGGACACCACCACCACTTTAAAACTTACTTCAGAAAGAGTATCTGTACTTCGACAGCAAATTCTAAACCTATCGAAAGACTAGTTGCCAGCCTCAGATGTGCTAAAATTGTTGGGGACAATGGCGGCTGCAGTCATAGTGATTCCCTTGGGTCGTATGCACATGTAGATTCTGCAGTGGGTCCTGTTCACGCAATGGTCCTATCAAGAACTTCCAGTGTCACATCTAATTGCTCTAACAAACTCCTGTAAAAAGGATCTTCGGTAATGATTGACCTCTCATCAAGTAACGATAGGTTGTCCCTTTATCCTACCCTCAGCATTGGCCACTGTGACCACGGAGGCTTTCCTGATTGGGTGGGGGGCATTTTCAGGGGAAGAACAGCCCAAGGCACATGGAACGAACTAGAGACACATCTGCATATCAATGTCCTGGAGATGAGAGCGGTACTCTTGGCATTGCAGTACTTTCAGGGCTCTCTTCCTCTGGGGACAATTGCAATGCAGACGGACAACATGTCGGTGGTCTTGTAAATAAACAAACAAGGAAGAACCAGGTCTTACCCACTTTGTTGAGAGGCCCTAACAGTGTGGCAGTGGGCTACCTCCACCCAGTGCTTTCTGATAGCAACGCACATCCCGGGGAAATCCAATGTGATGGCAGACATACTGAGTAGGGCAATTTTGTTGCCTCATGAGTGGTTCTTCAAGGAAGAAATAGCGAAAAGAATATTCTGCAGATGGGGTCAGCCTTGCCGCGATCTCTTTGCATCCCCATTAATACAAAATGCAGAAGCTACTTTGCCCTAATCCCCCCCCAGGAGATGCCCCAAGGGATGCCCTCATATATGACTGGCCTCCGGGTTTCCTTTATATGCCTTCCCACCAATACCCCTGATACCCAAAGTATTACAGAAAGCCAAAGCCCTGGGAAGGACCATCATTCTAATAGCCCCCTACTGGCCTTGTCAGATTTGGTTCCCCTTTCTTTGACCTCATCTATTGGAAGAACCTTAGATTCTGGACCCAGTTCCAGATCTCCTGTTACACTCGTCGGGGGCTCTTCATCCCTCTCTTCAGTCCCTGAAATTGACAGCTTGGCTGCTCCAATTCCCAACATAGCCAGGTTCTATAAGCTCTCAACTGAAACACAGCATATTTTAATATCTTGTCATAAATCAATAAGTAAGAAATTGTACCTCAGCAAATGGAAGAGATTTTCTATATGGGCTTCTCAGAATAACATTGGCCCTTACCTAGTCCCGATTTCTTCCATCCTGGAATTTCTGACTATGCTTTTCAACAAGGGACCGGCTGCAGCCACCATCCATGTGCAGCTTGCGGCGATCTCTAATTTTCACCTTGGTAGTGAAGGCTTAAATGTAATGTCACACAAGCTATCCAAAGCCTTTCTCAAGGGGACTTTTCACCTTAGACCACTCGTTAGATTCCTTTATACACCTTGGAATTTGAATTTTATGCTTTCAAGCATCATTCTTCCACCATTTGAACCAGCTTCTTCATGTGAATTGAAATATTTGTCCTGGAAAACCATTTTCTTAGTAGCCATCACATCTGCTCGAAGAGTTTTGGAGTTACAGGCCTTATCTATTAAACCTCCGTATTTGATTTTTCATACTGATAGAGTTTCCCTGTGAACTAATCCATCATTCTTACCTAAAGTTTGTACCAAGGCAAATCGTAACGAAATGACAGAATTGCCATTTTTTCCCCCAATCATACCAATAACTTGGGGTATATGCTACATAAACTTGATGTTCACAGACAACTTTGATTCTACCTGGATAGAACCAAAGAATTCAGAAAATCTGAACAGCTCTTTGTTTCCTTTTCAGAGTCCAGAAAAGGCAGCCCTGTGGCGAAAACCACACTGTCAAAATGGCTTTCAAATTGCATCACCTTTAATTATTCAGCAGCCAATACACCACTGCAACACAACATAAAAGCCCATTCAACCAGAGCTGTTTCCACGTCTTCAGCCTTTCCTGCCAGGCTACCAATGGATACTATTTATGCAGCAGCCACTTGGTCAAAACCTCATACCTTTATCACTCATTACAAGGTAGATAGGGCCTCCAGGGACATAGCTTCCTTTGATTCCACTGTCCTGAAAAATATACTCCCGTGAGCCACCCAAAAAAGATGGTGCTTGAGAAGTTACCCATCAGTAAGAATGAACGGCGAGATATAATAACTTCACATAAAGAAGTTATGTATTCAGCATAACGTTCCATGTGAGTTGTTCGTCTTGCCTTCATTCTTACACCCCACCCACCTACCCCCTCCAGGCTTTCTCGAGGACCGAGAATTATGTTTTATCATGGTCTGATTGTCCCCTCTATAATTTCCTTAACTAAGGAGGTGTAAAATGGCATATGGCATTTTTTGAGGCAGCAAACACGATCTGAGGTAACACAAGGTGCATCATGGGATAGGGAGTTGGCCCCGAGCTGATTGAAGACTTCGAGCTTTATAGTTGGTCAAGTCAGAGCCGAGGATCGACTCCGAACCCATCAGCAAGAATGATGGTGAGTACATAACTTCTTTTTTCATAGCAGAGTGCAGTGAAAGACAACATGAGTTGAAGAGAATATGTGAGGAAAAACTCAATAGTCATATTATTTGTTACATAGATTAGCATGTATTAAATGATATCTCAGACAATTCTAATAAGATATTTAAAAAGATATCAGAGATTACATGATTAGAGACCATGAGGTGAAATTGAATGATATCTTAGTATGACAGAGGTGTTCATATTATGGTTATAGAAGGGAAAGGAAGAAGACATTAAAAGAAGAGTGGGTGTCATCTTCCTACACACCTAAGCTACCTGAAAAGGTCTGCAGAGATGAACTAAATAAGTTAAGTCAGTGGGGAAAACAAAAAAGAGTGGTGTAGGAGGCTGGAGAGGATTGTGAAGTGTGATCTAGGTTGGGGAGGGTGAATGAAGTATAGTGATCAAGTTCAGCTGGATGGCAAAGGAGGATGTCCAAGATTTTTGTAAGGTATTCTTTTAGGGAACATTTAAAGGTTTGTAGGTCAGAAATAGTTCTGATGGTTAGAGTTAAGGACTTCCATTTTTTTTTTTTTTTTTTTTTTGCTACTGAGTATGAGTATAGGCTTTGTCTGGGGGATTTATTTGATTTATTTATGGTGAGAAATTGTTTGTCTTCTGATCCAAGAGTAGTTCTTAGAAATATATGTTGATTAAAGGAGTAAGAGCTAGGCAGGCTAATGTTTTTTTGTATAATTTTATGTGTTGTTATAAGTTGAATTTAGGAGAGGTGGAGGGGAAGTTTCAGCCAGCTAAGTGGATGCAGAGCTTTACATTGATGGGTGAAGGAGGATGACTTGGTAGCAAACTTGGCAATTTTGTTGCAGCAGCTTTCAAGTTTGTTTTTATGAAGGATTGTAAATTAGTTAGAACTGGTGCTCCATAGAGTAGGAAGGGCAGAAAGTTGTAGCTAGAGTCATTTTTGTGGGTGTGTTCAGAAAATGTTTGTTTCTGTAGAGCATGCCTAGTTTTTGATGGGTTTTCTTGATACTGCTTTGGATGTAGAGGTCAAATTTAAGATCATCCTCTGTTATGACTCATAATAGTTTGGTGTGCTGGACTAATTCAATTTCAGTGCCATTTACCAAGAAGATTTTGAAAGATGCTATGTTAGGGGTGTGAGTTTTGGGGGCAAAGAAGAGGAGTTTGGTTTTGGGGGGGTTGAGTAGGAGTTGTGCCATTGTAAGCCAGGTTTCAATGCAGTTGATAGCTTGTTGAGTGATTTCTTGGAGGTGAGGTATGGTGTTTGAAGAGCTGATGATGGCAGAGTCATCTGCAAATTGAATCAAGGTACCTTTGCAAGATGTTTTATGTAGCTTATTGATAAAAATATTGAATAGTACAGGGCCAGGGATGGATTCCTGTGGGACTCCTCTGGAAGTGGGAAGGTATGCAGAGATAGATTGTTGTCATTTTGCAGCTTGTTGCCTGTTGGCAAAGTAGCTAGAGAGCCATTGAATAGATGGAGACGCTAGACCCCAGGCTGGAAAGTTGATTGAGGAGTTTACTGTGAGAGACCATGTCAAAGGCTTTTGATAGATCTAGAAATACTGCAGATACAAGTTTATTAGTATTGCGAGCTTGATTGACAGTGTCTGTAAATGATAGTAATGCAGTAGAGGTGCTATGGGTTGGCCAAAATCCATGTTGCATATTGGTGATTAACTTATTTTGTATGAGATAGTGGAGAACTTGTTGATGAATACATCTTTCAAGGATTTTAGGGAGGGGAAAGAGATGGCTATGGGATAGAAATTTGTAATGTCAGTGGAATTACCTCCTTTATGTAAGGGGATAATCTGTGCCATTTTCCACAGGTTAGGGACAAGGGATTCTGTTAGTGATGCATTAAGAATGCTGATTGGCTATACTATTGCATCTGCAGCTAGATTTTTTATGAGAGTTGTAGAAACTGGTTGCAAGGAAAAGTGGGTGGAGTTGTCTGCAAGTAATTGGAGAGGCAGATAGGTGAGTTTGTGAAGGAAATGTGTTAGGGTCTAAGGTAGGGGACGTTGGCAGTATGGAAGGGGGTGTGTTAGGTGAGTTTGAGGTTAAGTTGATTATGAATTCCCTGAAGTATGTACTGAAAGTAGGTAGCTGTTTGAAGAGGGGAAATGTCTGGGTATGGGTTGGGATTCTTTTTTGTACCTGGGCTGATGAGAGAGGATATGGAGGACTAGAATCTTTTAGGGTTGTTTTTATAGCTATCTTATAGATAAGTATAATAAGACTGCTATCTCTATTAACGTGTTTCTTGACTTGGTTTCATAGCTGTCTGAATAGTTGCCAAATGTTGTCATTTTTATTCTTTTGCCAGTTAAATCATGCTTTGTCTCTGTCTTTCATAAGGAGTTTGCATTAGTTGGTGAGCCATGGGGTATGGCTGTTTTTAATTATTTTTGTATGGCGTGGGGCTAAGGTGTTAAGAATATTTAGAAATGGTGGATTGAAGTATTCAACTGCATCATTTAAGGGAAGTCTTTTTAGGATGGACCAGTTAAGTGCTTTCAGAGATACAGTGAAGTACTCCTTGGAGAAACTGGAGAGATTATGGGTAGTTTTGAAATTATGTTCCTTTGTGAGTTGTGTAATATTCCTGTGGGTATAAGCTGGCAGGTGGTCACTTAGTGTATCAGGGAGGGTACCTGAGTAGGTAAAATTAGATGGGTGAGTAACCAGAATCGAATCCAGCATAGATTGGTGAGACTCATTTTTGCTGCATCTTGTTGGTATATTAATAATTTGAGTAAATCCAAAGAGGTTCATGCTGTTGATCACTGAATTTGTGAATAAAGACTACCAGTCAATGTTTGCATCACTCAGGAGGATAATTTCATTTGTGATTGTATCTGCTATCCAGGATACTATGTATTCAAGTATTGGAATGTTCTGTCCTGGGGAGATCTATAGTACAGCAATGCATATGCTCTTGGCAATATTAAGTTTAGGAATGAGATTAGAATTTCTGCTTTTCCAGAATTTGAGTGTATGTATGTTTTATGTAGCACCTAAACCTAATGCAACAACAAATAAGGTGTAGGAAGACATAATTATATTTTAATAATGTGTACTCTGTCAGCAACTAGAAGGTGCATGTAACATCAACATAATCCAATAGTTTCATACTTTATGAAGTATTTATTTTATGAATTACATGCTGCCTAATGGCACATTTCTTAGTTGATATTATTTACTGTAATTCTATTTTCTTTTTTTATTTTCATGAATTACCCATTCAGAAGTACAAGCTTAATTAAGTACAGACACCCATGTGCACATGCTCAGACGCACACGTATCCATACACACACTCAAAAATGATAAAATCAACTTGTCACATACTCAAATCACACACACACACACACACACACACACACACACACACACACACACACACACACACACACATATAGGTCTATGTCAGTAGACCAACTTACCTGAAAATCGAAGCCCAGATACCCGAAACAAAGAGATCGCAAAAATCAGGACACCGAACTGCAAAACAGCAGAAGTTTAACACGGGAAAAGAGTTGGTTGGCCAGAATGGTGACCTTTTCCCTTTTCCAGACTGTAGTGCGATCTCGAGTTGGTATATTTAAGTAAGGGGGGTGTGGGGACGAAGCCCCACACTTGGGGGGGTTGAGTTTAATGTGGAAGTAGATCCATATACATTTATACACACACACACACACACACACACACACACACACACACACACACACACACACACACACACACACAAAATCAACCTCTGTTTTTTGTAAATTTCTGACACCATATAACGTGAAGTACCATTCGCTTAAATATGGTTTGTAGTTACGGTTATTTTTTTGAACACAACTTTATATAGTTTACCATTTTCAGAGGCTATTCAGTTGATATCTTGTGCACCACAGTGAAGTACTTTTGAAGGCTTAATTAAAACAGCATACTATTCTAGGCTTACACAAATCTGAAGTTATTTTTTTTTATATGACTCCCTTACCTAATTGCTGTGCTCCCATTAGTCATAAGCAAATATTTTCATGGTTTACCTACTTTGAGATATAATTTATCTAATATAAAAATGTAGCAGTAGATAAATATTTTAATTCAGAATAATTATATGCATGAAAGTATGAATACATGGAAAAATAAACATATGGTCCTATAAAATCTGAGACTATTATTCTATTGTTAATGTTTTATATTTTTAAAACTGCAAGAAACAAACAATTGTATGGCCTGCTGGGAAGTGCATCTGTATTTATAAATAGGACTTTCAGAAAAGCAAATAATGTACATGTCTCTCGCTCTTTCTCTCTGCATTTCTATTTCAGTCTGTCATAAGCAAACACAGATGCACTTTCACATATATTGACAGAAACCTGTACAGATGTGTACATCCTCACATAAACACACATAAACATACGAGGGCGAGCACTTGGACACTCTCACAGTGATATTGCTCATTTCTAAATCAAAGTTAAACTAATAAACTTTTTTTAATGGGATTTTATTTGTTATAACCTTTCTGTACATATGATATATTAAGTTTGTCACAGAGCTTTGAAAAAAGACAAAAAGTATTTTTATGTCTGTGTTTTATTTTTAGATTATTATGAATACTGTTTGAGCACACAATCTATGTTAAACACACCTTAAAAAAGAGGGAGTCATTCAACTTTTTTCTATTAATTAATTTATTAATTCATTCTGTGTTAGCCACTTTATCCGGTGTAGGATGTCGAGGAGCACTATATCTCAGCATTAATTCTCAGTGGGGGCAATGCAAAGAAACTAATGGTTGTTAGGACACTAGTTTATTCCAACACAGCCAGGCGCGCGTGCGCACACACACACACACACACACACACACACACACACACACATATGCACACACACACACACACACATGCACACACACACGCACACACAGACACACACACGCACACACACGTGCACACTTACAAGCAATTGAGACAGTCACTAATTCACTTGTGGCAGGTCTTTTTATTGTGGGAGAGTACCACACCACCTAAGAAAATTCACAAGAATGCAGGGGGGACATGCAGACTTCACACAGGAGGCATCTTTGCTGTAATCTGAGTTGGAGACGTGCTGTGAGGTAGTACATTTTAACCTTGAGAGATACAGAGACTCACATGTATGCAAACATGCACACATGGATGCATGAGTGTATGTATGAGTATATTACTAAAACTGAAATAAAACATCATTGACACTCAAATCTCTGACTACACATTCAGTCAAAATTACATGAAGATGAAATAAAGTTATTTATTTATTTATTTTGCAGTGGACAAGAAAAGCTACTACTTATCTCCCCTTCTCTCTTTATATGTATGTTTACACACACACACACACACACACACACACACACACACACACACACACACACACACACACACACACACACACACACACACACACCAGCAACACTGGGGAAAAAGGGAAAATGCCGTAAACCCCACTTACACATGTTCTTGCACCAAGTCCATTCCTACATGTTTGACAAGCTGTGAACTGGTTAAAAAATAACCTAATTCACAGTTTGACAAAAGAAATGCTCATGCAAACAAACTACAAGCATATGTGTGTGAGCGTTTGTGTGTAAAGAGAAAAAGGGAGAGGGAACTATTAAAGACAGCAGATACACAAACCTTAGAAAACAGTGCATTTTATTATACAATACATCTTAAAAAAATGCAGGCCTGTTTGAAAAAAAGTCTTAGGCCTAACAACAAGTTCATAGTCAGTGCCTTCTAAACAATTCCATAATGCTGGGCTGCAGTTTCTTTCTGCAGGTCTCTCTCTATCTCTCTATCTCTGTCTCTGGTTTCTTTTTTCCTCAGTAGTACAGGACTCCTATAGGATGATGAAATCCGAGTTTCATCTCAATGTCTTCTGCCAGTTTATTCTGCTGTCACACATCCAGAGCTGGTACTCTGGACATCAAAGCCTTCTTGACAAAGGGCAAAAAAACTTTTCTGGGGCTTTATTCAGCCCTTTATATAGATTTAACTGTCTGATTAAAAAATCTGCTCTTACTACTAAGTTAAATTCTCTCCCCCTTTCCCTTCTCCTAAAAACGTATTTAACTAAAATAAAGAAACTTTCCAACTAAAAGCAGAAGTGTTTATTTATATCACGCTCACTATAAGAATTCTGTTTATATGCAAATTAACATATTTCCACACTTTTGGGTTACTTATACCTGTATATCATCATCATCATCATCATCATCAAAAACAACAACAACAACACAGTTTTTCCCCATTTTTTCTACATGGGGTAAGAGTGCTATGTCAGCTGTCACCATCTTACTAGATTTCAGTGCCACTTTCGTACATACTTTGACAGTTATGCCTGACTGTCACAGGTGTTCTGTCATGCATTCATAGGTTCATAGGTTGGTACTAGGCTATCGGCCTTAGGGCCTATACAAGCCTAGCCATAACAATTCCCTGGATATTTCTTCCCACAATATTTACTTCCCTGGACCCCTGTCTAGCAGGGTGACTGACATGATCCCCGGGGTGAATTTCCTATCTCCCATCCAATCGTGAAGGTTCCTTTTGAAGAGGGCCAAGGAGGTGCTCTGCTTGACATGTATGGGCAGTCTATTCCAGAGTATGGGGAGTCTCTGGATCAAGAACCTATCCCTCCAGCATGTTTTCTTCATTGTGATGACAAGGTTTAGATCCCTGGAGTGTGTGGCTCTGAGGGATTGGGATTTCTTTAAGTGGAGCATGTCCAACAGCTCAGGGTTTGACATGGCCTTATATGTTAAGCAGAGATCGCCTCTGAGTAGACGATATGCCACAGAGTATAGCTGGAGTTTTTTTAGACAGTCAGCATAGGGCATCTGCTTTAGGCCTGTGATCATTTTGCCTTCTTCTGCTCCCTCCCAAATCTTTACCATATCACCTCTTGATTTCATACACATGCACCTGAAACATTGCAATCTGTTCTCTTTGATCTTCTCTGCAACTGGAGTGACTTTGGCTTCTGCTCTGATGCAATAATTTCTTCAACTCTCAGGTCTCCAAGATAGTTTCTGTTGACCTCATAGCCTTCTCTGTCCACTTCTTGCAGTTGATTGCAGTCAGAAATGGCTTATGCTGTAGGTTGACCTTTTCATTGGAGATGACTTTGCAATCTTTGACTCCAACCCAGTGCCCTTTCCTTAACAGAGGAAGTCTATCTGAGTTACACATTGACCACTTTTGTATGTGATTTCTCTTGGTGATCCATGTCTTGGCTGCCTTCAAGCCATTTGCAAGACATGGATCATGTCCTTTATTCTTTGTTGCTTCACCCACGTGGGCCAAGGCAATCCTCGTATCCTGTCCTGGAAGTCACAAAATGAGCATTTAGGTCTTCCATTATCAACACCAAGTTGTGTTGCCCTGCTTTACGTAGTGGGTTCTGCATCTGCTGGCTGAATATGCTCTTTTCCTTGCCATCACAATCCTTCTGTGGAGCACAGGGCAGTACTCACAATCTCAGCCTGTCATTTTACTGCAGTCTGATTTATGAGTTTGTCACTAATTCTAACAACATCCTTCACTGCCTTCAGAGTACTCTCCCTCACCGCAATTCCTACACCATTTCTAGTCTGTCCTTCCCCTTTGTAGTATATTCTGGTTCTCAAGCCAATTGGCTTTGCTGCATTACCCTTCCCCCTTTTAATGTACTTTGAAAACCAAACTCACAGCCTAGGATACGCTGTTTAATAATTTGTAACTTTTCAGCACAGGATCATGTACCATATTATTGCTCAATCTCTCTAAATCTCTCTTGAATACCAGCAGCTTGTCTGAGGTTTTCACATGAAGAGGTATTGCATTCCACAACTTTCCTGCCAAATAGCAAAAAAAAAAAAAAAAAAAAAAAAAAAAAAGGGATAAAGTTATTTTATGTAGATGAAGGGGCACATGTAAACTGCTTCTTATGTTTACCATAAGTGAGGTGAAAATTATACTCAAAGTCACAGCCGGAGCATCATTTCTTAAAAACTTGTAAGGCAGTCTGACATGACGCCTCATCAGTCTGTTCCCCAAGGAGTATAGTAATAAATGCTTTAATCTATCCCGTGTGACAAAGGACTGACAGGAAGGATCTACATCATAAAAGATGTCTACACCCTCACCAACTGTTTCTGTTGAGTTAGATTATAAAGACAAAAAGAACCACGGTACTCTAATAAGGGTCTTATTACAGACATGTTGATATAAATTAAGACCCTGCAGTTCTTATTAGAGATACACTTAAGAACATTCCTAATTGTAACATAGAATCTTCTCATAACATTATTTAAGTGTTCAGTTATCCAAAACTATTCCCAAGTCCTTAGTACGTTTTATCTCTGTTAAGATATAATTATTCTGGCCCTATTGATAACCAGGACTCTTTTCACCAAAATGTAAGACCATGCAGCAGAGCTGTTGGAGTCTTATGTAGTGCCAGGTGTTGTTCCCCTTTCTAGCAGCCCTCAACTTTACAAAAAAAAAAAAAGAAGGTCCGTTCTACATTCCTTGAAAGCCAGGGGAGTAAGAAAAAAAGGTTCCTTACTTGTAACAAGTGACTTGCTACTAATATAACAAGTGTCTTGCTACAGGTTAAATACCACACATGGAGCTTCTGTCTTTGCTGAATCTTGCTATGCTTCTGCCGTGCACTCCCTACCTTAAATTGCATAACTTTATTCTAACCATTCCAATAATGCTCTTCTCAGAAATATTAGCGACCATACCTCCAGCTTTTGTGCTGACAACAAATTTACTTAACCATATCTTGTTTTAGACTGACAGTCTTGAAATAGAGTCCAAGCAAAAGTGGGCCCAATACAGATCCCCCAGGGGACTTCCACACTTATTTAATAACTGAAATTCTGTTTTTTTCCTTACTGAACACCTTCTTTATTGCAACTAGCAATTCACAATTTAATTGTACACAAATTACTTTCAGTTATTTCATGGCTCTGACAATTTGTCACGTGGAAAAATTTTGAAAGCCTTTGCAACATTCATATAAATCACATCTACAGTAAGAGTGACATATAAAGAGTTTGTAATATGAAAGCTAAAACTGGTGACATTTTGTCATACAGGAACATCCTACTATGAACCCATGTTGATATGTTTCCATACCTTGAGATATCACTAATGTAAGCAAATCTGTAATAGATTTTTCAAATCACTTCCCTGATATACTTGCTAGTCTAATGAGCTTATAACTGACTGCAGAGGAGCGATAATGACAGCTAGGTATGGGAACATCTACCGCCTCTTTCCATTCTCCTCAAACAAAGTCAAGCTATACGAATTTCTGAAACAAGTCACTTAAGAATGTGATCATTAATTCAATAGTGTTTATGAAAAAGTAAGCAATGTACCCATCAGGCTGTGTAGCAGAAGTCAGCTTAAATTATTTAGATGCCTCTGTGAGAATATCTATATTATACAATGACTGCCCATTAGCATTCAAAAAGTAGCACGCTGATTGGTCAGCCTAATCAGTGTGCCCGTTGTAAAAACGAGCATATACCAATGAAAAAAGGTCCGGCCTCTTTGGTAATTCATAGGTTCATAGGTTCATACTAGGCTATCTGCCCTAGGGCATTTATAAGCCTAGCCAGAGTGTGTTTGGCTTTCGCCACCCATTTTAAATGAATTTTGCTAGGGCCTTTTTCGAGGTTAGTATACTGTGCCTCTGTCTAACAGTGATACAGAAGTGATACCTGGGGTAAACCTACGATCTCCCATCCACTCATCAAGATTCCTCTTGAAGAGAGTCAATGAGGGACTCTGCCTAACCTGGACTGGGATTTTATTCCAGAGTGAAGGGAGCCTCTGGGTTATGAATCTGTCCCTCCAGCATGTCCTATTTATTTCAGTGCTGAGGTTCAAGTCTCTCGAGCGCGTAGCTCGATGGGATTTCGATTTTCTGAGGTGCAGCATGTCCATTAATTCTGGGTTGGACATGGCTTTATACGTCAGGCACAGATCGCCTCTGAGCAGGCGGTATGCCACTGAGTAGAGCTGGAGTTTCTTTAACCTGGCAGCATATGGCATCTGTTTGAGCCCTTTGATCCTCTTGGTGAAGTACTTTTGGGGTCTTTCCAGTTGCTGCAGGTGTCTGGTAAGGTACATCCCAAAAGGGGCATTGTACTCAATTATGGGCCTGATGAGGGATGAGTAAAGAGGCACGATGACCTCCCCTGATCTAGATGTGAATCCCTTCATGATTAGGTGGGCTATATAAAATGTTTTTCTAACCACTTTGGCCACGTGGTTTTCAAATGAGAGATTGCTATCAACTTGAGTCCCCAGGTCCCTAATTACTTCTTCTGTACTTAATGGATTACCACCTATGTGGTGATTTGTGGGCACTTTGTTTTTGCCAAAGGTGATGACTATACACTTTTTGGCATTTAGCTTGAGGCCATGGCTCTGGCACCAGTTGTCTGTTTCTATGAGGCCCTTTTGTAGGATGCTTGTGTCGGCTGGAGAGTCGATTATGGCGCCTAGTTTGCAGTCATCTGCGAACTTGGTCAGCCAAAGTCCTTCCGTGTTGGCCTGCCTCCGAGAAATATATACCAAACAAGAGAGGTCCCAAGACTGAGCCTTGTGGGACGCCACTTGTAACTGGTTTGGAGTCTGACATGGCTCCAGCAATTCTAACCATGTGGGTTCTGTCCTTGAGCCAGTTTGCAACCCATCTAGTGACATATAGGGGTTTATATTTAAGTTGGTGAGCTTATCTATCATGCCCGAGTGGGGTATTGTATCGAAGGCTTTTGCGAGGTCCAGGTAGGCTGTGTGGACCACCTTCCCCACGTCAATGGCCTTGGCGACTGTCTCAAAGAAATCGACCAAGTTTAAGAGGCAGGATCTGCCCTTAACAAAGCCGAACTGGGTAGGATCCAGTGTCTGTAGGTCCCCAATATCTTTATTTATGAGGTCCATGATGATCCTTTCCATAGCTTTGCAGACCAAGCTAATCAGGCTTATGGGGTGATAGTTTCCAGGATCCGTTGAGGCACCACCTTTGTGGAGAGGGACCACTGTTGCTGTACGCCACTCTTTGGGTACATATCCTGTAGTAAGGCTGAGATTGAACAGTAGTTTTATGTTTGGGTTTAGCTCTTCTTGGAGTTCATGTAAGACGCAGCTGAGGACACTGTCTGGTCCCATTGATGCTGTGTTTTTTGCTTTGGAGAGGGCGGCTTTTACCTGAGCATCTGAGATGTCAGGGGGGCAGCACTCTGCTGGAGGGGGGGGTTGCGTTGAACCTGTCAGCCAGGATGTTGGCAATGTCTGTGAGTTCGGTGTATTTTTTGTCATTTTGGACTACTTCTGAGCATATCTAGGAATTCCCACCCAGGTTCCTAACATAATTAAAGAAAGCCTTGTGATTATCCTTAGTATCCTGTGCAATTTTTCTCTCGAAGCTGGCCTTAGACGATTTTATGAGTGCCCGTAGTTATTTGCTAATACTGATCAGAGATGCCTTCCCTTTTTGGGATTTTGCTCTTTCATGTAGTAGCTTCCTCCTTCTATTGTATAGTTTGTTTATGGCTGGAGTCCACCAGACAGGACGCCTGCCTTTGGAGGATTGGGTCTTGGTTTTATTTGGGATTGCATGATCCATGCATTCCTGAAGGTGTTCATAGAATGCGTTTATAAAGGATTCTGCGGTCTGGGCCGTATTTTCCACAGGCCCGGGGGCTTTGAAGGATTCCACCTCAGTTTTGAGGAGTGTGAAATTTGCTTTAGAGAAGTTTTTCACTGTGGGTTTCTGAGCAGGGGGTGGGGACGGGATGTGAATATCCAGTGAGATTAGTTTATGGTCTGATCTTACCAGTGAGGGATACACTTCTGGTGTGGAGCATCGAGCCCCCATGTTGGTGATGATCAGGTCCAGTATGTTTTCCCCACTTGTGGGAGTGGTAACAAGTTGTTCCATAGCATTTGAGTTTATAAATTCTAGGAACCTTTGGGCTAGGGTGTTGGAGCTAGAGTAATGCTCCCAGTCTATGTTTGGGTAGTTGAAGTCGCCCAATATAATGGTGTTTGGAGAGACCTTCATATTTTCCAGTGTTCTCAGGAAGGCCGAGTGGGGTTCCTGGGTTTGGGAGGGTGGTCTGTAGCAGGCTATAAACTGGAAGGCAGTTTTACCCACTGTTAGTTGCACATGGATAGTCTCTGATGCTTTGTGCTGTGCCACCAACCTGGAGGTGTGGGTATCTTTGACGAATATTGATACTCCCCCTCCTTTTGTGGTTCGGTCCAAGTTTTGGGGGCGAAATGCATGGTATGAGGTATAACCTGGTAGTGCTGGGGTGCTCTCGGGAGCCTTGAATCAGGTTTCTGTTACTGCACAGATATCAATGTTCTCCATGCTAAGGAGAGTTTCGAGTGTGTGCATCTTGAGGTTTAGACTTCTGGCGTTGAGTAGCATTACTCTTAGTTTCTTATCCCTTGTGATACCAATGGAGGTGGGTTTGTCTTTTGAGCCTTGCCTAAAAAAGGCACTACGGGGGTGGCAAGAGCCTTTGCCAATATCCGAAAGCCCAGGGGTGGCAGGTGTAAGCCGTCCCTAGCGAAGCATCGTGGCTTGTCAAGCAGTCATCCCAGGCTGACAGGCATTGGATCCCCTTTGAATGACACCAATATTTAAGCCAATTGTTGAAATTGATTATCTTGTCTTCATATTGTGGCATCATTCTTGGTGAGGGTAAGATGCTACTCAAGGTCAGGGTCATACCAGCCTGGGCTACATGCTCAGAGAGCTCCTCTATGTCTCTTTTCATGTAGTCCAGGGAGGTACGTCTCAGGTCATTCACACCAGCATGGACAATGACTGAGTCATATTTGTACTTGCTTTGGAGTGACCTGAGTGTTTGTTTTATGTGGCAGTTCCTAGCGCCTGACAGGCAGCTCACCATGACCTTCACCTTGTTCAGCTTGGTGAGCGGGACGTCAGTGTGCCTGACGATAGAGTCACCTATCACAAGTGTATCAGGTGTGTTGTTTAGCCTTAAGGGCTGTGACTGTTCGGCACACTGGCTTTGTGAGCTATGTGTTGCACGTGTTTTGTTTTGGGGTAGCGGTTGCTTGGGTGTCTGCTTTGGAGGTCTCTGCTGCTTAGGAAGATTTTTATTTAGAGCCTCCGAGTATGTTTTTGTGTGTTTATGTGTTTGGTTTGCTGTCGTGGTAGGTCTATGTGAGACTGGAATTGTAGTGAGTGTGGTTTCCTTCTCCTCCAGGCTGGTTTCACAAGTACTGAGTTGAGAGAGCTTAGCCTCCAGTATGGCTATATGGTTGCATCTCTCACATGTGTTGGAATTTGTTGGGAGGAGGAGAGGGTTGTCTGTGTACATGAGGCATTTGTAACATTGCGTCAAGATTCCCAGATTCACCAGCTGGACTGGAGAGGAGATTGACAACTGACCTTTGGACATGCTAGAATAGTATTGGGAATTCCTTTATAATTGAAAAAAAGGGCCAATGGGGAACAAGGTACTCAAGGGGAGTTTGTGAGGATGTAGTGCTTTTAATTTTTTAGTGCTGACTTATATAATTGCTTTAGTGAGCAAGTGCCAGGCTTTAAGAGTAGGAATAGGGTGTTTATTATGAGAACTAGATCAGTTCTAAGGGAAAAAGTGAAGAGCAGACTTTGTGGAGCCGAGAATGGTTTAAACCCAATTAAGCAGTGCTGCCCGATGCTGCGCTATGCACAAAATTGCGCAAAGCCGTGCCAAAGTGGGTTTTATACAGGGGGACTTGAAAGAGCTAGAAATTGGCCCAAAACGCCAATATACTATCAGATTCTTGTGCTGGGAACACTCCTCCAGGGATAGATAGGCTGCTCTAAGCTCCACACTGCCACTGGTGAACAAATAAGCCTCCCTTTATCCAAGAAAGGAAATGAGCAACACAGGAACTTTCCAAAAGTCCAGAATACAGCAAAGCCTGTATTTGGACTACTCTAGGTCAGGAAAGAAGGGAAACAAGGATAATTTTTTTGTTTTTTTCTTTTTTGCAACAAACAGCAGGAATATGCAATAAATATGTAACACAGGCTAGCGCACTTGAGTGTGTCGCCTCAACAGGTAAATGCAACAAAGAGGACAAACTTTAAAAGTGTAGGTGCAAAAACAACTTTAAACAGTTTAAAACAGTTCAAGAAGCAGAAATACTTGCAGTTTAGCTAGATCGAATAGTCGCCCAGGTAGTAGCAGGAAAAAAACACTTTTATCAGGTTAGCAGTCGCTCTTTTAGCCTCTCTGCTGCTATCAGCACTCTGCAGGACACGAGGAGCTTAGCTGAGTAGTAACAAGCACAAAAACCATGCGAAAGTGGGTTTTATACAGGGGGACTTGAAAGAGCTAGAAATTGGCCCAAAACGGCCAATAGACTATCAGATTCATGTGCTGAGAACACTCCTCCAGGGATAGATAGGCTGCTCTAAGCTCCCCACTGCCACTGTTGAACAAAGAAGCCTCCCTTTATCCAAGAAAGGAAATGGGCAACACAGGAACTTTCCAAAAGTCCAGAATACAGCAAAGCCTGTATTTGGACTACTCTAGGTCAGGAAACACAGGAAACAAGGCTAATTTTTTTTTCTTTTTTGCAAGAAACAGCAGGAAAATGCAATAAATATGTAACACAGGCTAGCGCACTTGAGTGTGTATCCTCAACAGGTAAATGCAACAAACAGGGCAAACTTTAAAAGTGCAGATGCAAAAACAACTTTAAACAGTTTAAAACAGTTCAAGAAGCAGAAATACTTGCAGTTTAGCTAGATCGGATAGTCGCCCAGGTAGTAGCAGGAAAAAACACTTTTATCAGGTTAGCAGTCGCTCTTTTAGCCTCTCTGCTGCTAGCACCACTCTGCAGGACACGAGGAGCTTGGCTGAGTAGTAACAAGTGCAAAAATGCCAAAGCTGTTTTTATACAGGGGGACTTGAAAGAGCTAGAAATTGGCCCAAAACGGCCAATAGACTATCAGATTCTTGTGCTGAGAACACTCCTCCAGGGATAGATAGGCTGCTCTAAGCTCCCCACTGCCACTGGTGAAAAAAGAAGCCTCCCTTTATCCAAGAAAGGAAATGGGCAACACAGGAACTTTCCAAAAGTCCAGAATACAGCAAAGCCTGTATTTGGACTACTCTAGGTCAGGAAACACGGGAAACAAGGATAATTTTTTTGTTTTTTTTTTCTTTTTTGCAAGAAACAGCAGGAAAATGCAATAAATATGTAACACAGGCTAGCGCACTTGAGTGTGTAGCCTCAACAGGTAAATGCAACAAAACGCCATACTTTAAAAGTGCAGGTGCAAAAACAATTTTAAACAGTTTAAAACAGTTCAAGAAGCAGAAATACTTGCAGTTTAGCTAGATCGGATAGTCGCCCAGGTAGTAGCAGGAAAAAACACTTTTATCAGGTTAGCAGTCGCTCTTTTAGCCTCTCTGCTGCTAGCACCACTCTGCAGGACACGAGGAGCTTGGCTGAGTAGTAACAAGCGCAAAAAATGCGCCAAAGCGGGTTTTATACAGGGGGACTTGAAAGAGCTAGAAATTGGCCCAAAACGGCCAATAGACTATCAGATTCTTGTGCTGAGAACACTCCTCCAGGGATAGATAGGCTGCTCTAAGCTCCCCACTGCCACTGGTGAAAAAAGAAGCCTCCCTTTATCCAAGAAAGGAAATGGGCAACACAGGAACTTTCCAAAAGTCCAGAATACAGCAAAGCCTGTATTTGGACTACTCTAGGTCAGGAAACACGGGAAACAAGGATAATTTTTTTTTTTTCTTTTTTGCAACAAACAGCAGGAAAATGCAATAAATATGTAACACAGGCTAGCGCACTTGAGTGTGTAGCCTCAACAGGTAAATGCAACAAACAGGACAAACTTTAAAAGTGCAGGTGCAAAAACAACTTTAAACAGTTTAAAACAGTTCAAGAAGCAGAAATACTTGCAGTTTAGCTAGATCGGATAGTCGCCCAGGTAGTCGCAGGAAAAAAACACTTTTATCAGGTTAGCAGTCGCTGTTTTAGCCTCTCTGCTGCTAGCACCACTCTGCAGGACACGAGGAGCTTGGCTGAGTAGTAAGAAGCGCAAAAAATGCCCCAAAGCAGGTTTTATACAGGGGGACTTGAAAGAGCTAGAAATTGGCCCAAAACTGCCAATAGACTATCAGATTCTTGTGCTGAGAACACTCCTCCAGGGATAGATAGGCTGCTCTAAGCTCCCCACTGCCACTGGTGAACAAAGAAGCCTCCCTTTATCCAAGAAAGGAAATGGGCAACACAGGAACTTTCCAAAAGTCCAGAATACAGCAAAGCCTGTATTTGGACTACTCTAGGTCAGGAAAGACGGGAAACAAGGATAATTTTTTTTTTCTTTTTTGCAAGAAACAGCAGGAAAATGCAATAAATATGTAACACAGGCTAGCGCACTTGAGTGTGTAGCCTGAACAGGTAAATGCAAGAAACAAGACAAACTTTAAAAGTGCAGGTGCAAAAACAACTTTAAACAGTTTAAAACAGTTCAAGAAGTAGAAATACTTGCAGTTTAGCTAGATCGTATAGTTGCCCAGGTAGTAGCAGGAAAAAAACACTTTTATTAGGTTAGCAGACGCTGTTTTAGCCTCTCTGCTGCTAGCACCACTCTGCAGGACACGAGGAGCTTGGCTGAGTAGTAACAATTGCTAAAAACGCGCCAAAGCAGGTTTTATACAGGGGGATTTGAAAGAGCTAGAAATTGGCCCAAAACGGTCAATAGACTATCAGATTCTTGTGCTGGGAACACTCCTCCAGGGATAGATAGGCTGCTCTATGCTCCCCACTGCCACTGGTGAACAAAGAAGCCTCCCTTTATCCAAGAAAGGAAATGGGCAACACAGGAACTTTCCAAAAGTCCAGAATACAGCAAAGCCTGTATTTGGACTACTCTAGGTCAGGAAAGACGGGAAACAAGGATAATTTTTTTTTTCTTTTTTGCAAGAAACAGCAGGAAAATGCAATAAATATGTAACACAGGCTAGCGCACTTGAGTGTGTAGCCTGAACAGGTAAATGCAAGAAACAAGACAAACTTTAAAAGTGCAGGTGCAAAAACAACTTTAAACAGTTTAAAACAGTTCAAGAAGCAGAAATACTTGCAGTTTAGCTAGATCGGACAGTCGCCCAGGTAGTAGCACGAAAAAAACACTTTTATCAGGTTAGCAGTCGCTCTTTTAGCCTCTCTGCTGCTAGCAGCACTCTGCAGGACACGAGGAGCTTAGCTGAGTAGTAACAAGCACAAAAACCACGCCAAAGTGGGTTTTATACAGGGGGACTTGAAAGAGCTAGAAATTGGCCCAAAACGCCAATAGACTATCAGATTCTTGTGCTGGGAACACTCCTCCAGGGATAGATAGGCTGCTCTAAGCTCCCCACTGCCACTGGTGAACAAAGAAGCCTCCCTTTATCCAAGAAAGGAAATGAGCAACACAGGAACTTTCCAAAAGTCCAGAATACAGCAAAGCCTGTATTTGGACTACTCTAGGTCAGGAAAGAAGGGAAACAAGGATAATTTTTTTGTTTTTTTTCTTTTTTGCAACAAACAGCAGGAATATGCAATAAATATGTAACACAGGCTAGCGCACTTGAGTGTGTAGCCTCAACAGGTAAATGCAACAAACAGGACAAACTTTAAAAGTGTAGGTGCAAAAACAACTTTAAACAGTTTAAAACAGTTCAAGAAGCCGAAATATTTGCAGTTTAGCTAGATCGAATAGTCGCCCAGGTAGTAGCAGGAAAAAAAAACACTTTTATCAGGTTAGCAGTCGCTCTTTTAGCCTCTCTGCTGCTAGCACAACTCTGCAGGACACGAGGAGCTTGGCTGATAGGAACAAGCGCAAAAAACGCGCCAAAGCGGGTTTTATACAGGGGGACTTGAAAGAGCTAGAAATTGGCCCAAAACGGCCAATAGACTATCAGATTCCTGTGCTGAGAACACTCCTCCAGGGATAAATAGGCTGCTCTAAGCTCCCCACTGCCACTGGTGAACAAAGAAGCCTCCCTTTATCCAAGAAAGGAAATGGGCAACACAGGAACTTTCCAAAAGTCCAGAATACAGCAAAACCTGTATTTGGACTACTCTATGTCAGGAAACACAGGAAACAAGGATAATTTTTTTTTCTTTTTCTTTTTTGCAACAAACAGCAGGAAAATGCAATAAATATGTAACACAGGCTAGCACACTTGAGTGTGTATCCTCAACAGGTAAATGCAACAAACAGGACAAACTTTAAAAGTGCAGGTGCAAAAACAACTTTAAACAGTTTAAAACAGTTCAAGAAGCAGAAATAATTGCAGTTTAGCTAGAACGGACAGTCACCCAGGTCGTTTCAGGAAAAAAAACACTTTTATCAGGTTAGCAGTCGCTCTTTTAGCCTCTCTGCTGCTAGCACCACTCTGCAGGACCACGAGGAGCGTGGATGAGTTGTAACAAGCGCAAAAAACGCGCCAAAGCGGGTTTTATATAGGGGGACTTGAAAGAGGTAGAAACTGGCCCAAAACGGCCAATAGACTACCAGATTCCTGTGCTGGGAACACTCCTCCAGGGATAGATAGGCTGCTCTAAGCTCCTCACTGCCACTGGTGAACAAAGAAGCCTTTCTTTATCCAAGAAAGGAAATGGGCAACACAGGAACTTTCCAAAAGTCCAGAATACAGCAAAGCCTGTATTTGGACTATAGGTCGGGAAACAAGGATAATTTTTTTTTTTTTTTTGCAACAAACAGCAGGAATATGCAATAAATATGTAACACAGGCTAGCGCACTTGAGTGTGTAGCCTCAACAGGTAAATGCAACAAACAGGACAAAATTTAAAAGTGCAGGTGCAAAAACAACTTTAAACAGTTTAAAACAGTTCAAGAAGCAGAAATACTTGCAGTTTCGCTAGATCGGATAGTCGCCCAGGTAGTAGCAGGAAAAAAACACTTTTATCAGGTTAGCAGTCGCTCTTTTAGCCTCTCTGCTGCTAGCACCACTCTGCAGGACACGAGGAGCTTGGCTGAGTAGTAACAAGTGCAAAAAAGGCGCCAAAGCGGGTTTTATACAGGGGGACTTGAAAGAGCTAGAAATTGGCCCAAAACGGCCAATAGACTATCAGATTCTTGTGCTGAGAACACTCCTCCAGGGATAGATAGGCTGCTCTAAGCTCCCCACTGCCACTGGTGAACAAAGAAGCCTCCCTTTATCCAAGAAAGGAAATGGGCAACACAGGAACTTTTCAAAAGTCCAGAATACAGCAAAGCATGTATTTGGACTATAGGTCAGGAAAGACGGGAAACAAGGATAATTTTTTTGTTTTTTTCTTTTTTGCAACAAACAGCAGGAATATGCAATAAATATGTAACACAGGCTAGCGCACTTGTGTGTGTAGCCTCAACAGGTAAATGCAACAAACAGGACAAACTTTAAAAGTGCAGGTGCAAAAACAACTTTAAACAGTTTAAAACAGTTCAAGAAGCAGAAATACTTGCAGTTTAGCTAGATCAGATAGTTGCCCAGGTAGTAGCAGGAAAAAAACACTTTTATCAGGTTAGCAGTCGCTCTTTTAGACTCTCTGCTGCTAGCACCACTCTGCAGGACACGAGGAGCTTGGCTGAGTAGTAACAAGTGCAAAAAACACGCCAAAGCGGGTTTTATACAAGGGGACTTGAAAGAGCTAGAAATTGGCCCAAAACGGCCAATAGACTATCAGATTCTTGTGCTGAGAACACTCCTCCAGGGATAGATAGGCTGCTCTAAGCTCCCCACTGCCACTGGTGAACAAAGAAGCCTCCCTTTATCCAAGAAAGGAAATGGGCAACACAGGAACTTTCCAAAAGTCCAGAATACAGCAAAGCCTGTATTTGGACTACTCTAGGTCAGGAAAGACGGGAAACAAGGATAATTTTTTTGTTTTTTTTCTTTTTTGCAACAAACAGCAGGAATATGCAATAAATATGTAACACAGGCTAGCGCACTTGAGTGTGTAGCCTCAACAGGTATATGCAACAAAAGGACAAACTTTAAAAATGCAGGTGCAATAACAATTTTAAACAGTTTAAAACAGTTCAAGAAGCAGAAATACTTGCAGTTTAGCTAGATCGGACAGTCGCCCAGGTAGTAGTAGGAAAAAAAACACTTTTATCAGGTTAGCAGTCGCTCTTTTAGCATCTTTGCTACTAGCACCACTCTGCAGGACAACGAGGAGCTTGGCTGAGTAGTAACAAGCGCAAAAACCGTGCCAAAGCGGGTTTTATACAGGGTGACATGAAAGAGCTAGAAATTGGCCCAAAACGGCCAATAAACTACCAGATTCTTGTGTTGGGAACACTCCTCCAGGGATAGATAGGCTGCTCTAAGCTCCCCACTGCCACTGGTGAACAAAGAAGCCTCCCTTTATCCAAGAAAGGAAATGGGCAACACAGGAACTTTCCGAAAGTCCAGAATACAGCAAAGCCTGTATTTGGACTACTCTAGGTCAGGAAACACGGGAAACATTGATAATTTTTTTGTTTTTTTTTTCTTTTTTGCAACAAACAGCAGGAAAATGCAATAAATATGTAACACAGGCTAGCGCACTTGAGTGTGTATCCTCAACAGGTAAATTCAACAAACAGGACAAACTTTAAAAGTGCAGGTGCAAAAACAACTTTAAACAGTTTAAAACAGTTTAAGAAGTAGAAATGCTTGCAGTTTAGCTAGATCGGACAGTCGCCCAGGTAGTTTCAGGAAAAAAAAACACTTTTATCAGGTTAGCAGTCGCTCTTTTAGCCTCTCTGCTGCTAGCTCCACTCTGCAGGTCCACGAGGAGCATGGCTGAGTTGTAACAAGCGCAAAAACCGTGCCATAGCGGGTTTTATACAGAGGGACTTGAAAGAGCTTGAAACTGGCCCAAAACGGCCAATAGACTACCAGATTCTTGTGCTGGGAACACTCCTCCAGGGATAGATAGGCTGCTCTAAGCTCCCCACTGCCACTGGTGAACAATGAAGCCTCCCTTTATCCAAGAAAGGAAATGGGCAACACAGGAACTTTCCAAAAGTCCAGAATACAGCAAAGCTTGTATTTGGACTACTCTAGGTCAGGAAAGATGGGAAACAAGGATAATTTTTTTGTGTTTTTTCTTTTTTGCAACAAACAGCAGGAAAATGCAATAAATATGTAACACAGGCTAGTGCACTTGAGTGTGTAGCCTCAACAGGTATATGCAACAAACAGGACAAACTTTAAAAGTGCTGGTGCAAAAACAACTTTAAACAGTTTAAAACAGTTCAAGAAGCAGAAATACTTGCAGCTTAGCCAGACTGGACAGTCGCCGAGGTAGTAGTAGGAATAAAAACACTTTTATCAGGTTAGCAGTCGCTCTGTTAGCATCTCTGCTACTAGCAACACTCTGCAGGACAACGAGGAGCTTGGTTGAGTAGTAACAAGCGCAAAAACCGCGCCAAAGCGGGTTTTATACGGGCGACTTGAAAGAGCTAGAAATTGGCCCAAAACGGCCAATAAACTACCAGATTCTTGTGTTGGGAACACTCCTCCAGGGATAGATAGGCTGCTCTAAGCTCCCCACTGCCACTGATGAACAGAGAAGCCTCCCTTTATCCAAGAAAGGAAATGGGCAACACAGGAACTTTCCAAAAGTCCAGAATACAGCAAAGCATGTATTTGGACTATAGGTCAGGAAAGACGGGAAACAAGGATAATATTTTTGTTTTTTTTCTTTTTTGCAACAAACAGCAGGAATATGCAATAAATATGTAACACAGGCTAGCGCTCTTGAGTGTGTAGCCTCAACAGGTAAATGCAACAAACAGGACAAACTTTAAAAGTGCAGGTGCAAAAACAACTTTAAACAGTTTAAAACAGTTCAAGAAGCAGAAATACTTGCATTTAGCTAGATCGGACAGTCGCCAAGGTAGTAGCAGGAAAAAAACACTTTTATCAGGTTAGCAGTCACTCTTTTAGCCTCTCTGCTGCTAGCACCACTCTGCAGGACATGAGGAGCTTGGCTGAGTAGTAACAAGCGCAAAAAAACGCACCAAAGCGGGTTTTATACAGGGGGACTTGAAAGAGCTAGAAATTGGCCCAAAACGGCCAATAGACTATCAGATTCATGTGCTGAGAACACTCCTCCAGGGATAGGTAAGCTGCTCTAAGCTCCCCACTGCCACTGGTGAACAAAGAAGCCTCCCTTTATCCAAGAAAGGAAATGGGCAACACAGGAACTTTCCAAAAGTCCAGAATACAGCAAAGCCTGTATTTGGACTACTCTAGGTCAGGAAACACAGGAAACAAGTATAATTTTTTTTTCTTTTTTGCAACAAACAGCAGGAAAATGCAATAAATATGTAACACAGGCTAGCGCACTTGAGTGTGTATCCTCAACTGGTAAATGCAACAAACAGGACAAACTTTAAAAGTGCAGGTGGAAAAACAACTTTAAACAGTTTAAAACAGTTCAAGAAGCAGAAATAATTGCAGTTTAGCTAGATCGGACAGTCGCCCAGGTCGTTTCTGGAAAAAAACACTTTTATCAGGTTAGCAGTCGCTCTTTTAGCCTCTCTGCTGTTAGCACCACTCTGCAGGACCACGAGGAGCGTGCTGAGTTGTAACAAGCGCAAAAAACGCGCCAAAGCGGGTTTTATACAGGAGGACTTGAAAGAGCTAGAAACTGGCCCAAAACGGCCAATAGACTACCAGATTCTTGTGCTGGGAACACTCCTCCAGGGATAGACAGGCTGCTCTAAGCTCCCCATTGCCACTGGTTAACAAAGAAGCCTCCCTTTATCCAAGAAAGGAAATGGGCAACACAGGAACTTTCCAAAAGTCCAGAATACAGCAAAGCCTGTATTTGGACTACTCTATGTCAGGAAAGATGGGAAACAAGGATAATTTTTTTTTTTTTTTCTTTTTTGCAACAATCAGCAGGAAAATGCAGTAACTATGTAATACAGGCTAGCGCATTTGAGTGTGTAGCCTCAACAGGTATATGCAACAAAACTCCATACTTTAAAAGTGCAGGTGCAAAAACAATTTTAAACAGTTTAAAACAGTTCAAGAAGCAGAAATACTTGCAGTTTAGCTAGATCGGACAGTCGCCCCGGTAGTAGTAGGAAAAAAAACACTTTTATCAGGTTAGCAGTCGCTCTTTTAGCATCTCTGCTACTAAGACCACTCTGCAGGACAACGAGGAGCTTGGCTGAGTAGTAACAAGCGCAAAAACCCCGCCAAAGCGGGTTTTATACAGGGTGACTTGAAAGAGCTAGAAATTGGCCCAAAACGGCCAATAAACTACCAGATTCTTGTGTTGGGAACACTCCTCCAGGGATAGATAGGCTGCTCTAAGCTCCCCACTGCCACTGGTGAACAAAGAAGCCTCCCTTTATCCAAGAAAGGAAATGGGCAACACAGGAACTTTCAAAAACTCCAGAATACAGCAAATCCTGTATTTGGACTATATGTCAGGAAAGACGGGAAACAAGGATAATTTTTTTTTTTTTTTGCAACAAACAGCAGGAAAACGCAATAAATATGTAACACAGGCTAGCGCACTTGAGTGTGTAGCCTCAACAGGTAAATGCAACAAACAGGACAAACTTTAAAAGTGTTGGTGCAAAAACAACTTTCAACAGTTTAAAACAGTTCAAGAAGCAGAAATACTTGCAGTTTAGCTAGATCGGACAGTCGCCCAGGTAGTAGCAGGAAAAAAACACATTTATCAGGTTAGCAGTCGCTCTTTTAGCCTCTCTGCTGCTAGCACCACTCTGCAGGACCACGAGGAGCTTGGCTGAGTAGTAACAAGCGCAAAAACCGCGCCAAAGCGGGTTTTATACAGGGGGACTTGAAAGAGCTAGAAACTGGCCCAAAACGGCCAATAGACTACTAGATTCTTGTGTTGGGAACACTCCTCCAGGGATAGATAGGCTGCTCTAAGCTCCCCACTGCCACTGGTGAGCAAAGAAGCCTCCCTTTATCCAAGAAAGGAAATGGGCAACACAGGAACTTTCCAAAAGTCCAGAATACAGCAAAGCCTGTATTTGGACTACTCTAGGTCAGGAAAGATGGGAAATAAGGATAATAGTTTTTTTTTTTTTTTTCTTTTTTGCAGCAAACAGCAGGAAAATGCAATAAATATGTAGCACAGGCTAGCGCACTTGAGTGTGTAGCCTCAACAGGTATATGCAACAAACAGGACAAACTTTAAAAGTGCAGGTGCAAAAACAACTTTAAACAGTTTAAATCAGTTCAGGAAGCAGAAATACTTGCAATTTAGCTAGATCGGACAGTCGCCCAGGTAGTAGTAGGAAAAAAAAACACTTTTATCAGGTTAGCAGTCGCTCTTTTAGCCTCTCTGCTGCTAGCACCACTCTGCAGGACCACGAGGAGCTTGGCTGAGTAGTAACAAGCGCAAAAAACGCGCCAAAGCGGGTTTTATACAGGGGGACTTGAAAGAGCTAGAAATTGGCCCAAAACGGCCAATAGACTACCAGATTCTTATGCTGGGAACACTCCTCCAGGGATAGATAGGCTGCTCTAAGCTCCCCACTGCCACTGGTGAACAACGAAGCCTCCCTTTATCCAAGAAAGGAAATGCGCAACACAGGAACTTTCCAAAAGTCCAGAATACAGCAAAGCCTGTATTTGGACTACTCTAGGTCAGGAAAGATGGGAAACAAGGATAATTTTTTGTTTTTTTTTTCTTTTTTGCAACAAACAGCAGGAAAATGCAATAAATATGTAACACAGGCTAGCGCACTTGAGTGTGTAGCCTCAACAGGTAAATGCAACAAACAGGACAATCTTTAAATTACAAGCGCAAAAGCACGCTAAAGCTGGCTTTAAAGCAGGGAGTTAGAAAGAGATAGGAAATGGCCCAAAACGGCCAATAAGCTACAAGTCACTGGGCTGGAACCACTCCTCAAGGGACAGATAGGCTGCTCAGAGCTCCCCGCTCTCATTTGTGAACAAAGAAACTTCCTGCTGTCCAAATAAGGATATGGGCAACACAGGAACTACTACACAGCCCAGAGATCAGCAATACCTGAAGACTGGACTATTCTAGTTCAGTAAAGGCGGGAAACAAGGATATTTTTTTTTTTTTTTTACAAAGTAGCAGAAATTAGGTACAGAAACACAGTAAATGCTTTAATTTGGCAAGCGCACTTGAGTGTGTAGCCTGCCAGTTAAACTAAGCAAAAACAAACTTTAAAAGTGCAAAAAACTCAGAAATACAGGCAGGAATGCAATAAAACAACTTTGCAGAGCTTATTTAGTTAAAGAAACAGAGAAGTCTATATATACAGAAAAGCACCAAAAACACACAAACACTTCAGATGCAGTGCAACCTAGAGCACTTGAGTTTTAGCAATATTAAGGCAATTACAGTTATAATAAATGCTCTGAAATATACTCTATATTTCCAAAATGTTTGAGAAGCACAGTCAGAACACAAGGAGATTAGTTTTTTTTTTTTTTTTGAAAGGGAAAAGGAGAAACAGAAGGCCTTATCCAATGGTCTCTCTGTATTAGGTAGAATGAGCTAATGACACTAGACTGGGAGGAGTGTCACAGATCAGATTTACAGTAGGGGTGGGCAACTGCAAAGCCACCAAGTATAACAGCAACACAAAACTTGGAGGGGGGAGGGGTGGGGACAAAAACAATAGCCTACAGACAGTAAGCACTAGAGAAAGCCACAAATGAAAGTTTTTAAACCGATAAAGATTTGTAAAGATACAGAATGCTTTTAACTGCAAACAAATCAGTTACTTGTTAAGATTAGTTAATAGCAATAAAATACACTCAAAGACTAAAAAGCAGGCAATAAAATTGCTATATATTAATTGTTAGAAACAATAATCTGTATAAATAATCGAAAAAAAAAACAGGATACTTGTATATCTCAGCTAACAGTTGTGGTCAACAACTCTCATCCACTCTGCTCAGTGTGTATAGACAGAAACCCTATCAAAGTTAGGGCTTAAATACTAGAAGAACAACTTTTTTTTTTTTTTTTTTAGAAAAATACGAAAGAACCAGCCCCCACTAGCCAGCAGAGAATTAACACAATCTAGCCAAGTTAAAGAAAGCCTTCAGCTAAAAACAATAGCCTACAGACAGTAAGCACTAGAGAAAGCCACAAATGAAAGTTTTTAAACAGATAAAGATTTGTAAAGATACATGATGCTTTTAACTGCAAACAAATCAGTTACTTGTGCAGATTAGTTAATAGCAATAAAATACACTCAAAGACTAAAAAGCAGGCAATAAAAGTGCTATATATTAATTGTTAGAAACAATAATCTGTATAAATAATCGAAAAAAAACAGGATACTTATATATCTCAGCTAACAGTTGTGGTCAACAACTCTCATCCACTCTGCTCAGTGTGTATAGCAATTAAGATTGTTTTCAGCATTAAGACATTTCTTGAAATTTAACCATAACTTGTCTTTTTATTTATTGTCAATTAATCTATTTTACCATCAAGGGGGAAATCTTTTGGGCTTAAATTGAACAGATTCCATTGGAATGTATTTATCAATGAGACTATTTATAAATTTATAGAAAATTTCCCATCTGCTGTCAATACTTAGGCCATCTATAACTGACTGCCACTTCCCATGCTCTGCTTTTTTGAGTGATGGCAAAAAAATAAAAAAATCAGACTATAGCATTTCATAGAGGGAGAACCCATGATTATTCATGCAGACAGTAGATGCTTTGAACTCGCAAGATACACAATAGTGATCTGAAGAACCGTGTCCATACTATAGAAATCTAAAGTTTATTATGGACTCTAATTACATCTCAGGGCTTACTGTTCCTGGTGGGACCTGCCATCACTTAGTTATTGTTTTATAAAGTAATTAAGGTTTGTTTATCCTTTATCACTGTTGCATTAGAGGAAATGAAACTCCAGTCAACATCCGTAGCATTAATATCACCTGCAATAATATCATATTTGTTATTAAAACAACTTTGAATACACTGAGCAAGCCTAATATCGCAGTCCATTTTGAAACTGTGAGACCTATAGAAGAAGGCCACATGCTGTGTATGCTTTCCATCAGGTACCCTGACAATAATAATTTCACAACTATTAAAGCATTGATTAGAATGCAAAGTAAATTTATTGTCACATAAACAGAAATGCCTTCACTGTAGTATAATCAGAGGGTTGCTTTTAATACTGTTAGTAAAGCTTTTTCTTAAATACACACTGCCCAATCTCTTCACTTCTATCATGTCATTCACTTCCAAGCTGCATTATATTTGTGAATGTATATCCAGTGTGACGATCTTTAATACCTTTTTGGTTTTCCATCCAACTTTCACTTAGGGAAGCTATCCCAGATAACCCTGGCTGGGCAATTGGACCCATGGCTGCTGGGCTTTATGGTAGGCACACACTGGCACATACTGGCCAATAGGGGCACATAGACCCCTCTCACTGTTAGCATGGGTCCTTCATTCCCACTGACATGCCCAGAATGGCTAGTTCTGACACAACATACAGTCTGTGATCCATAGTCTGTTGTTTGGAGGATATTGTGTACCATAGCTGATGCCTAAAGCAGTTGGTCTGCACAACTCTTCCTCGATCGGTGCCATCTAGAATATGTGTTGTTACCCATGACTCCATTCAAATTTGGGTGTAGTCAGCATGTCTTTAGAGATTAGAAGAAGTTAGAACCCATACAGACATAGGGAGAACATGCAAACTCCACCCACACAGTAGCCAGAGGTCAGCAATGAACCCTTTACCTTTGTGCTTGGGAGATGAGGGCCTTATCTAGTATTCCAACCATGTGTGACAGATGTGTGTGTGCTTGTGCGTATGACATATATATCTGTATGTGTGCTTGTCTGTCTGTGTATTATTATATTAATTATCTTCTATTTATTATCATCAAATTCAAAGACTATCAGTGCTGACTGAGTACAGCCACAAAAGACATCAGAAGATGGATCATCAGAATCAGCAAACAACCCGCACCATCCTAATCTCCCAAACTCAAACACTTTATTCCTGTAATACCACAATCTCATATGACAACTGAAGTAGAACATTTATGTGGTATGCTGCACATGCCCTTCCTCCCCACTGCATGGGACTTTGTCCCCACAACCCCCTTAACTTATATACACTATCTCCATGGTCACATCATCATGAACAAATAAAAATCATCAATACCAGGCTGTAGTCAACTAAATATGGGTGAACTGTAGCTCAACTTGATGAAGTACAACGTCATCAGTTAAGGATACCTATCCTGCCTTTTGGCAGGCTGAGAGTTTGAAACAGTGCATTGCAATGATGGTGTCTGTGTTACCACTGGTTGATGTGAAGAAATGTCAACGTTCAAAACATTTATTTCTGCATGTTGAAACCCACTTAGGGTTTATACTAGGCTAATTACCATCAGGGCCTTTATAAGTCTACTTGCACAACCCAACCGAGTTGTGTCCAGTTACTGTCTGCCTCTATCTAGCAGAGATATGGGGGCCAGGCGTAGGGTGAATTTTCGATTTTCCATCCATTGGTCAAGGTTATGATTAAATAGGATTAGGGATGGACTCTGCTTCACATGGATGGGGAGCCTGTTCCAGAGCATGGGGATCCTCTGAGACACATATCTGCCTTGCTAACATGTTCTAGTTATGTTGCAGGTAAAATTTAAATCCTTGGATCTAGTGGTTTTAATGGTGTTCATTTTACAGATATGCAAAAGGCTCATCTTAGCTGGATTGGATGATGGCTTATATGCCAAGCATAGATCGCTTCTCAGTAACCTGTAGGAGACTGAGTTTGGAGATGGGGCTTTAATGCAATGATTGTATGACAATGTGTTTAGACTTTGGATTTTCCTGATAAGGAACCTTTGTGCACCTTCCAACTGTTGCGTATGTCTGGTCATGCGGTTGCTGAAGGGATCATTATAGTCTATTCAGTCCTCATCAGACCCATCATTAAGTGACACTATTACTTCCTTGGACCTAGATGCCATACCCTTACTTATAAGTTGGGCTACCTAGAATGATTTTCTTACCACCTTGGCCACATGTTTATGAAAGGCCAGATTACTGTCTACAAATGTTCCCAAATCCCTGACTTCTGGAACAGCTCTTGGGGACATCTTATTGATGGAGTAATTAGCCTGGGTAGCTGCTTTCCCAAAAGGCAGTATAATGCATTTCTTGGCATTGAGTTTTAGTCTGTGACTTTGGCACCAGTCATTTATTTGTTTTAGATCCTCTTGTAAGATGAATGTATCATAGGGGTATCTATGGTAGCTCCCAGTTTGCAGTTGTCTGTGAACTTGGTCAGCCAAAGGCCCTTGACGTTAGTCTTTACTTCCAGAAGTAGATGCCAAAATAGGAGTGGTCCAAGCACAGACCCCTAAGGTACCCCACTGGTGACTGGTCTCTTAGTGGAGGTGGGCTCACCAGTCTTGACTTACTGTGTCCTGGCAGTGAGCCAGATGGCAATCCAGTGAGTTAAGTAGGGGGTTATGCCCAGTTCAGTGATTTTGTCAATTATACCTGAGTAAGGTATTGTATCGAACACCTTAGCCAGGTCCAGGTAGATGGTATTCACTGTTTTCCCTCATCCATTGCCTTGATGACCTTCTCAAAGAAGTTCATCAGGTTTCGTAGGCATGACCTTCCCGTGACAAAGGCACAATGGGTTGGGTCCGGTGTCTGAAGGTTGTCTGTGCCTTTGTTGATCATGTCCATGATAAGTCATTCTATGGCTTTGCATTTATTTATTTACTGGCATTTGATTACTGAGAAAGATCAACTATGGTAGGAGCCCATTTTTAGTGGAGGTCTGGGGGGAAGCTCCAAAATATTACAAAACATTTTAAGAACAATAATTTTACAATCTTCAAAAATAATACAAAAGCATCAACAGTTTAAAAATATATACTATATTAGACATAGTATAAAAACATTGGTTAGGAATACATACAGGTTATACAACAGTGATTTAATATTTAGAGAAAGTTTAGGCAGTTTACAGAGAAATTAAAGGAAAGTTAGTATAGCATGAATAGGAAACACAATATGAAGGGAGAGGAAAAGCAGGCTTGTAGTATGTGATGTCTCCCCCTTTCCCCGACCAGTAATCAAGGAGCCTGAGTCCTCACCACTGACACCGGTGGGGGATGTTCACTTGGAACAAAAATGGATCCACACAGTATTTCCAGATGCAGATCTCTGCATCAAACAAAATTTCCCTTAAGAGTACACAGGGAGCACACTCATTCTGGGTCTGGGTTTCCTCCTGTCTCTCTCCAGGCCCCCAATAAGAATCTGCACTGACACAGCTGTAAAGTTAAGTCCTCAGCCCAGTGTCCAAGCCAAGTCCTGCACCACTGTCTCTGAGAAACCAGTGCTCTGTGTCCCTACTGCAAGTAGCTGATACACACACTCTTTGAGATTTGATTTTCACACACACTTGCACACACCTGGGAAAGGCTGGCACAGATTTACTAGCTATGCCCCTCTGCCCAGACTATAAGGTAGTTACTGCCACCAGGCACTCCAAAGCCAGCTACTGTAATGCTGTTACAAGGGTACCCAATTATAAAAAAGTCTTTCAGCTTTTCCAGGTTAGGGGGTCACCACAGCAGAACTCTGGTCCGTTAATGATTGGCAGTGGATTTTTATAGTGCCGAGTTGCCAGCTCGACACCCAACCTTCAAAGAAGGCACACCCATTCACGCACCTACCTGCATGTCTTTATATGTCACTCGACCGTGGGGACATACAGACTCCACACAGAAGGCACTCCAGCCGAGAATCGAACAGGAGAACCTCTTGCTGTGAGGCGACAACACTAACCGTTGCACCACCACAGCTTTTAAGGGTACCCAATTATAGTGAGTGAAATTAATATTAGTACAAATGGTAGTGTTTGACCAATGTGGCAAGCCCTCAGAAGTGCCCACAGTGTCATCAAATAAATATAAGTACTCTCAAAAGTTAAAATATTCTTTAAAGGACCAACCACAATGAGAAGTTTAAATACATTTAATAATAAATAAAAGAATGTGAAAATACTAAATGTTTATTTACAATGAACACCCAGAGTTTCAGTCACAGGGAATGTTAAAATAACATAGATGAATAGATTCACACAGATGCAGAAAAACAGTACTTAACTAATCTCACTATATTTTCCTTGACTGATCTAAAGAATTACTTATTCCCTAGTTGCTTACTAAAGCAAGACAAGATGAAGTAGGTGAGTGGTGTTCTTGTCAGGTTTCAAAAACAGACTTCTCTAAGACTCCTGTCTCATCTGGTATTAAAACATCATTTTTTTTCTGGATTACAGAATAACATCACATATATCTGGTAATCTGACTTTAGTTCCCATGCTGCCCCTGTTTACTAGAGGCTGCCAGAATTTAGTACAGATGTGTTACCTTACATACCTAGAGCTTTGCTAATGTCTGTTGCAGCTTCTGGAAGTCATAAAACAGTTTCAAACTTCCACCCTTCCAGAGTAGCAATTAGTTCATTGCTAAAGATGATACAGAAGGCTTTCTAGTGCAGATTTTTTGTCTTTGGCTGCATTGAGACCTGTGAGATACAATCTTTATGGTTTATACCAAGTAATTTAATTTCAAACTATTTTTCAAAATTAGCTGGACTGGGATTAACCTCTTCTCTGCTAGTATCCTCTGTTGCAATGTATGCATTTCAATAGTTACTATGCAGTCTGACATACAGGTATACTTCTTTTTCTGTCCAGCAGGACCCACTATTGGTACACTTTTAACACAGGCAACTTTATAAATACATTTTCAACACAAGCACTTCAAAACTCCAGCTAGCGATGCTAGTATATGTTACACATCCACTGCCCTACTTCTTCTGGCATAGCTGGCAATACGTCACATTGTCACAGTAAATTTAGAGAGAAAGCCAGGTGGGAGAAACTGATAGAAGTAAGGAACTGAGTGAATAAGGCAGAGTAAGGAGGTGTAAGGTATGAATAGACACTTGTTCATATTTAGGGACATAATTTAACCTGGGGTTGAGCAAGAAGAGCGCTAGCTTTTGGCTAGGAAATCTTTCAGAATGGTTTTGAAAAATGGGGGGGGTGGCTTGATGAATGCAGGTAAGGATTTCTAGGCCTTAGCAGCATGGTATGAGTACAGACAATGCCCATCAAATTTGATAGATTTGTGGACAGACAGGAGTTTTTGGTTATTGGATCACAATGACCGACTGGGAATATAGTTGTGTAGAATGGTATTGAGTGCTGACTAAGCAGATGGATGCTGGATAATTTTATAGTTGGTTGGAAGCTGTGTATATGATAGCTGATTGGATAGTTCTAACCAACTTAGGTTTTTTAGTGCTGTACAGTGGTAGGTTCTGAAAGGGGTATTTGCTGCAAATTTAGCAACATTGTTATAGCATTCTTCAGGCTTTGATTTTTGTGATGCCTTGAGGTTAGTAAGGATGGTAGCACCATGAAAAAGTGTAGGGAGGAAGTAAGTAGTGGCAAATACAGTTTCTGTGGTGAGAAAGTTTTTGGCTCGGTAAAGCATCCCTAGTTTTTGATGAGTTTTTCTTATGCAATTTTGTATTTGCAGGTTGAAGTTAAGATTGTTATTCCTAATAATTTGCTATGATAAGTGACTTCAGTGGTTGTATTATCAAGAAAGAGGACTTTAAATTTATTTTTTTTTTTCATGATAAAGAGGTTTGGGGACAAAGTAATATTTTTTTTAGTTTGAGCATGAGTTGTGAGTTACAAATCCATGTTTCAGTTGCTGTTAAAGCTTTCTGAGTAATTTTTTGGAGGTGTGCCATGTTGTCAGATATGCAAATGAGTGTGAAGTCATCTGCATACTGTATTAGGGAGACCTGTTCTGTGGATATGTGGAGGGTGTTGATGACCAAGGATAGAGCCTTGTGGTACACTGATGGTGACTGGAAGGTATGGATAGACGGTGGTGACTGGAAAGTGTGGAGAAAGGGTGGAGTGCCATTTTACTGACTGATACCTTTTGGACAGGTAGCCTTTGAACCATAAAAAGGTGGGCTGAGAGAGACCTAGTACGGATATTTGAAGCAGAACTGTGCTGTTACAAACTGTATTGAAGGCTTTAGACAAACATAGAAACAAAGAAGAGACTAGTTTGCCATTATCTCTAGTTTTATTGATACTATCTATATAGGTTAGAAGTGTAGTGCTAGTACTATGGGAAGGATGGAAGCTGTTATGTTATGTTATGTGAGCGGATAGGAGTTTGTCCTGCAGGAGGTAGTTTAGCAATTGTTTTTGACTATATTTTTTAAGTATTTTGGAGATGGAGGATAAGATTGCTATAGTTCTAAAGTTAGTAATCCCCATTGAATTTCCTCCTTTGTGCAGAGGGATAATGTATTTTTCCAGAGAGATGGAAAGTGGGATTTCTGGATTGACCTATTTATAAGGATCGAGACAGAATAGGCAGTGATATTAGCTATTTTAAAGTACTCACTTGAAGGTCATCAGCTGAAGTAGAGCATGGTTTGAGTGGCTTTATGTTGGATGTGAGCACCAGGTTTGAAGGTGAAAGTGGATATGGTGATATATGGCTGTTAGACAGAGTTGGGCTTAGATGTTACGGAATCCTTGGTTAGAGATGCCACACTGTCAATGAAATAAAAATTGAATTGTATTGTGGTTTCAAATGGTGACTTACTGAAGATAGGTTAGGGATGAGTATTTGACCTGGATGCAAGATTTCTTTAATGGCTGCCCAGAAGTATTTAGGGTTGTGTTTATTATTCTTCTGAAAGTTGTTATAGTATATTTTTTTGTCTTCACTTGTTTGCTTTTTAGTATGATTTCGAAACATTCTGAACTTTTCAAGATATTGTGGTATTTTATATTTTTGCCACTCTTTCCATGCTTTTTCTCCATCTTACATTAGCATTCTACTCTTTTTTGGTTAGCCAAACTGCATTATTTGTTTTTAGTCTCTTCCTACTAGTAGGTGCAAGGCTATTTAGGATATTCAAAAAAGTTGTACTAAATTCATTTACAGCATCATCCAAGGAGAGGATTTTTAGGAAGTTCCAGTTAATAAAAGATAGGGTAGTAATGAACATTTCTGGCTTAAACCTGGAAAGGTTGCATGTTGTTTTATAAACATGCTGTTTAAGTGGTTGTGTGAGATGTCTGATTGTATAGATTGGGAGATAATCACTGAGAGAGTCTGACATTTTAGCTGTGGTAGTGTATTTGCTAGGGTCTGATGCAAGGATCCAATCTAATAGGGAATTTGATGTAGTTTTATAATGCGTGGGACTATTAGTATTGTAAAACCATATAAGCTCATGCTAGATGTAGGGGAGTTAGAGTTTATGTCCAACTAATTGACATTCACTTCACCTAGTAGTAATTTTTCTTGTGGAATTGTTATGGATATCCAATGTCAGATATCTTCCAGTATAGATGTATTGTTACCAGGAGGGATGTAAAGGACAGAAATAAATATATATTTATTAGTCTAGTCAGACTAATGGGTGTATAGTTTTTGGGGTCAGTTGATGGTCCAGCCTTGTGAATTAGAATAACCATTGCAGTCCTCCATGCTCAAGATACAAAACCTGTTTTAAGGCTATAGTTAACAAGTGACGCAAGTGGTCCTGATAGGTCATGGTTCAAGCTATTAAGGAGGCATCCCAGGATACTGTCAGGGCCCATTGAGGGTGTGTTTTTGGCTTTAGTGAGCACTTCAGGACCTGCTCCCTTCTAATAGTTGTGGGAGGGTTATGCTAGTAGGTAATACATAGGAGGAGGCAGGGGAGAGTGAGAGAGAAATTTGAGATTAATTTGTCAACCAGCAGATTCTTTGTTGTTCTGCTCAGTGAAGGTGGCACCATTGACCACCAGTTCAGCACACTACTGTGTGTTGCCTGTGAAGTTATGGACATGCCTGTAGAAGGCCTTGTGGTTGTCTTTATCCTGTGAGACTATCTTGACCTTGTAATTGGCCTTGTTGGACTTAGACCTCTTAGCTTCCTGTTTAGCTTAACCAGAGAGCTCTTAATATTCTGGGAACTGCTCTTCCTGATTTTACCAGTGACCATTTTTACTTTCATTATATATTCTATTAAGGTTAGGATTCCACCAGTGTAGTTTGTTTTTAGAGTTTGTTTCAGGCTTAATTCTAGTAGATACAGCAGCCTCTATGCAGCCATTTACATGGTTGTAGAAGGTCTCTGAACAATTCTGCATAGGTTGCAGTGAGCTCAGGGTTAGAAAGAGCACTGAATTTTGTAATACTATCACTAAATAGGATATAGTTTGCATTGGAATAGTTCCTATCAGTTACAGGGTTGGCTGTGGTTAATGAATTGATTTTTATTTTGAAAGAGACAGCTTTGTGGTATTCCCTGTACAAGGACATCCTAATGTGTTAACAGAGCGTCTATCCGAGTGCCCGGAATTTTACCTTAACCCCCTTTTGAAAAATCTGAGTTCAAGAAGCAAATGCTCCATACAGTTTGTTACTTATGGATAATATCTGTTTTGATCAAGCAACTTATTTTTGCACATTAAATGTGAAAAGCTTTTACACTTCTATAACATGTGAGGCAGGATATCAAGCAAGTGAATTTGGTTATCTAAGAAAAACCTCTACCTTGATTCTGTTTTGAAATTTCTGCTTAAATGTTTAAAACATGTTTTACAGAATACTGTTTTTCATTTTGTTTATAACTACTCTCTACAGTTGAGAGGAATGGCCATGGGTACAACTTTTGCCTAGATTTATGCTGATCTACTTCTGGGTTATTTTGAACAACTGTTTATTTATAATAGGTTCATAGGTAGGTACTAGGCTATTGGCCCTAGGGCCTATATAAGCCTAGTCAAAAGGTACCCTGGCTTTCACCACCCAAGAAAATTATTTTCCTGTGCTCCTGTCGAGCAGAGCCACAGAAGTGATCCCTGGGGTGAATTTCCTATCTCCCATCCAATCATCAAGATTTTTCTTGAAGAGTGCTAATGATGAGCTCTGTTTGATATAGATAGGTAGTTTGTTCCAGAGTATGGGAAGTCTCTGGGACAGGAATCTATCCCTCCAGCATGTTTTATTGTGGTGACAAGGTTTAGGTCCCTAAAGCGTTTAGCTCGGAGGGATTGGGATTTCTTTAAGTAGAGCATGTCCAAAAACTCTGGATTTGACATAGCTTTGTGTGTTAGGCAGAGATCGCCTCTGAGTAGGCGATATGCGATGGAGTAAAGCTGCAGTTTTTTGAGACAGTCTCCGTAGGGCATCTGTTTGAGGCCGATAATCCTCTTTGTGAAGTATTTCTGCGGCCTTTCCAGTTGTTGTAGATGTCTTGTGAGGTACATACCAAAAGGGGTGTTGTACTCCATAATGGGTCTAATGAGTGACGAGTAGAGGGGAACAATGACCTCTTTTTTCCTGGATGAAAAACCTTTTGTGATGAGGTGTGCCATGTAGAAGGATTTCCTTACTACTGTGCTGATGTGATTATCAAAGGAGCGACTACTGTCCACCTGTGTCCCAAGGTCTCTTATCACACTTTCAGTGTTAAGTAGACTACCACCTATGTGATAGTTCATAGGTACAGAGTTTTTAACAAAAGGGATGACAATGCACTTTTTGGCATTGAGCTTGAGGCCATGGCTTTGACACCAGGCATCTGTCTCAGCGAGGCCCTTTTGTAGAATGTCCATATCTTTTGGAGTTTTGATTATGGCTCCTAGTTTGCAGTCATTAGCCAAAGACCTTCTATGCTAGCCTGTACTTCAGACAAGTAGATACCAAACAAAAGAGGACCTTGGACTGAACCCTGTGGTACTCCACTTGTCACTGGTCTGAAGTTGGATTTGGAGTCTGCTACTTTCACAGTGTGGGTTCTGTCAGTGAGCCAGGTGGCAACCCATCCTGTGACATAGGGATTTATACCTAGTTTAGTGAGTTTATCTATAATTCCAGAGTGGGGGATGGTGTCGAAAGCCTTGGCGAGATCTGGATAGGCTGAGTGAACCACCTTACCCTCATCTGCGGCTTTGGTGACCGCTTCAAAGAAGTCTATCAGGTTTAGGAGACATGATCTGCCTTTTACAAACCCGAACTGGGTGGGGTCCTGAGTTTGGAGATTAGCAATGTCATTGTTTATAAGTTCCATGATGATATGTTCCATAGCCTTGCAGACCAGGCTCGTCAGGCTAATGGGGCAGTGGTTTCTGGGATCCGTAGTGGCTCCCCCTTTGTGGAGTGGGATAACCGTCGCTGTGCGCCATTCAGTGGGCACATAGCCTGAGGTGAGGCTATGATTGAACATGGTACTTAGGTGGGGTGCCAGTTCATTCTGTAGTTCATATAGAACGCAGCCTGGGATGTTGTCAGGTACCATGGATGCTGTGTTCTTGGCTTTGGAGAGTGTGTTTTTTACCTGTGCAGCTGTGATTACAGGAACTTTGCATTCTTCCAGTATAGAAATGGGCCCTTTAGGGGAAGAGAGGGGGGTAAAGTTAGCACTGAACCTATCTGCTAGGATGTTGGCAATATCACTTGGTTCTGTATATTTATTGCCATTGCGCTGTAACTCAGAGCAGATCTGAGTGTTGTCATTGAGATTCTTGACATAGCTATAGAATGCTTTGTGGTTGTCTTTAGAGTCACTGGCGATTTTGTTTTTGTAACTAGCTTTGGAGGATTTTATGAGGGATCTCAGCTTGTTACTGAGGCTGACCAGGGAGTTCCTCCAATCATGGGATTTTACTCTTTTTTTGCAACAGTTTCTTTCTTCAGTTGTAGAGTTTGTTTATGGCAGGGGACCACCAGATTGGCTTCCTTTTTTTGGAGGATAGCATCTTGGTTCTGTTAGGGACTGCATTATCCATGCACTTGTGTAAGTGCTTGTAAAGTGCATTTGTGTAGGATTCAGCAGTCATACCTCTATTGTCCATCAGCATGGGTGTCGTGAAGTTTGCCACTTCTGTCTTAAGAAGCGTGAAGTTGGCTTTGGAGAAATTTTTTACTGTGGTTTCCCTAATGGGGGGGGGGGTGGGATGTGGATGTCTAGGGTGATTAGCTTGTGGTCAGATCTGACCAACGAGGAATTGACCTCTGGTGTGGAGCACCGGTTGCCCATGTTGGTAATAACCAGGTCTAGGATATTGCTGCCTCTGGTGGGGGTGTGGATAAGTTGATCCAAGGCATTAGAATTTATGAATTCCAGAAAATGTTGAGCACAAGAGTTGGTACGAGTAGTTTTCCCAGTTAATGGTGAGGTAGTTTAGATCGCTCATTATTAGGGTGTTAGATTGTACCCTAATATTTTCATGTGTATCAAGAAATGAGGAGTGGGAATCCTGAGGCATGGTGGGGGATCTGTAGCAAGCCATAATTTGGATTGTGGTCTTGCCCAGAGTTAGTTGCACTTGGATAATCTCAGATGCATTATGCTGAGCAACTAGCCTGGAGATGTGGATATCTTTAATGAATATGGACACGCCTCTGCCTTTAGTGTTTCGGTCCAGGTTAGGTGGCCGAAAGGTGTGGTATGAATTATAGCCTGGTAATGCAGGGGTACTCTCCGGAGCCTTGAACTAGGTCTCTGTCACTGCACAGATGTCGATGTTCTCTATTTTAAGGAGTGCCTCGAGTAAGTGTGTTTTGAGGTTTAGACTTCTAGCATTGAGTAGCAATACCCTCAGATTCTGCTTGCTTGTACCTGTTATGGTGGTGAATTTGTCATTTGAACCTTGCCTAAAAAAGGCACTATAGGGGTGGCTAGAGCCTTAGCCAGTATCCAGAATCCCAGGGGCGACAGGTGCAGGCCATCTCTGACAAAGCAATTTGGTTTGTCGATCATGTCATCCCAGGCAGACAGATACAGGATCCCCTTAGAATGACACCAGAAGCTTAGCCAATTGTTGAAGTCAATCATTTTGTCCTTGTACTGTGGTATAATTCTGGGTGATGGCAGGATGCTACTCAGGGCTAGGGTCATACCTGCCTTGGCTACAAGATCAGACAGCTCCTCCATGTACCTTTTCATGTAGTCCAGGGAGGTATGTCTCAGGTCATTCACACCAACATGGACAATGACAGAGTCATATTTGCACTTGTTGTGGAGTGACCTAAGTGCATCCGTTATATGGTGGATCCTGGCACCCAAAAGGCAGCTGACAGTAACTTTCTCCTTGTTTAGCCTGTTGAGTGGGACATCAGTGTGCCTGACTATAGAGTTACCTATGACTAGAGTGTTGGGTACATTGTTATTCCTTATGGGCTGTGGTTGAGTGGCACACTGAGTTTGTAAGCTATGTGTCATTTGGGTTGTGTTGGGGGGTGGAGGTTGCTTGTGTTTCTGCTTTGGAGGTCCCTGTTGCTTGGGCAGGTTTTTACTGAGAGCCTCCACGAATGTAGGTGTGTGTTTTGTGTTTCTATGTGTGTGTTTTGGTGGTGTAGGTTTTGAGGGACTATGTGATGAGTGTGGTGTGGTGCAAGTGTCTACCTTCTCCTCTTGACTGTCTAGTCTAGTCTTGGGTGAAAAGAGCTTTACTTCCAGTTTGGCTATGTAAGTGCATCTCTCACAGGTTGTAGTGTTGGGTGGTCGGAAGAGATGTTTGTCTGTGTACATGAAGCAATTGCTGCATTGCCCCAAGATGCCCAGATTCATCAGGTAGACAGTAGAAAACACCAGGAGCTTACCCTTAGACATGCCTGGATAGGTGCTTATTTGTTAAGTACTAGAAACTGTTTTCCTCTAGACAAGTGAGGAAAGTTGAGTGCTGTAGTAATTTGTAGCTTATTTAGTGCTTACAATGAGTTCTGAACAAGTGCTGAGCACAAAGAAACAGACTTGAGTGCTAAAACTAAAACACTGGCTAGTTCTAAGAAACAAAATTAAGCTAGAAGGCTTCCCTCCAACTCAGAAAGGCTTGGGGGCTCAGAAGCCCACAAACAGTCCTGGACACAGCAAATCTGTATCCAGACTAGACTACCCACAGAAAAGGCAAGAAACAAGCTTCGAAAAATTTTTTTTTAAGTGGAAAGAGGGAAAGGTGGAGCAGAAACTAAGTGGATTGGCCTTCTCAAATGTTCTCCCTGTATTAGGTAGAATGAGGTAATAACACTAGACTGGGAGGAGTGTCCCAGATCAAATTTACACTAGGGGCGGGCAACTGCAAAGCCACCAACTATAAGAACAGCATACAGATAGTGAGGGAGGATGGGCAGCAAACTGCAGAAATGTTTCTCACAGCAGAAAAGCAGTTGTGAACCTTTAAATGAAAGTTTTAAATAGATAAAGGAGCCTCTAGAGATTGCTTTTAACTGCAAACAAGTTATCAGAATCAAACAACCTAAACAGATGCTTAATAAAAGTAGACAATTTCCAGTTAATACCGTACACACAGTGAAACTAGCTAGAAAAGTATGCAGTAGACAAAGTGCTATAAATAACTCAAAAAAAATAAGCAAAACAACAGGATACTTAATGTTATATATTATAGATCTGAGTTTGCTCAGTGTCCTTCATTCGATTAGCTCAGTGTGAAATGGCAGAAACACTCACAAACTTAACTTCTTATGTAACAGAAAGTTGAAAACTGAGACAACTTAAAAAAAAGCTCAAAAGAAGCAATGAGGTGCTTACTCTAAGCTGTAGTCCAGGTGATCCAGTCAGCCAATGACCTTAAACAATCCTCTCTCATTGAAATGCCTAATGGCTTTGGCTAAACCAAGATGTCCTTGAACATGTGCTCAGACACACAGCCTCCACAAACACTAGGCCCAAACACAAGCCTGAATATGGACAATGCTACAAATATCCACACTACTTAGGTAGGAACAAACTGCAGAAATGTTTCTCACAGCAGAGAAGCAGCAGTGAGCCTTTAAATGAAAGTTTTAAACAGATAAAGGGAGCCTCTAGGGAAAGCTTTTAACTGCAAACAAGTTATCAGAATCAAACAACCCAAACAGATGCTTAATAAAAGTGGACAATTTCCACTTAATACCTCACACACAGTAAAACTAGCTAGAAAAGTATGCAGTGGACAAAGTGCTATAAATAAAACTCGAAAAAATAAGCAAAAAAAACCAGGATATTTAATGTTATATATTATAGATCCGAGTTTGCTCAGTGTCTTTCCTTCAGTTAGCTCAGTGTGAAATGGTTGTAATACTGCATGATGGTGAAGTTAATGCATTTCTTTCTAAAATTGAAATGTGGCACCAGTTTTGGGATGACTCTTGATTGATTTTGGAGGGGAACCTTAAGGAAATATCCTGTTTTGTCAAATATCTTACAGTAGTGACCTAGGTTGGAACTGTTAAATCTGCCCTGTACTCAAAACCCTTCTCATACATTTCATTGTCTATAGCTGGCAGTTGTCACCCATGGTTTATAATTAGAAACCTTCCCACTTCACAGTATCCAGGGTGTATGCAGTGATTACAGTAAAGTTAGGAAGAATTTCACAAACTTAACTAATATATTTCTTTCTAGGGGGTTATACCTCTAGTGTTAATGATGCTGCTAGGGCCAGCACAGAAAACACACCTAGACATGAGTTGCTTAAACAAAAGCTAAAACCTAGGTCACAACCACCTAGGTATTTATTGACTTATGGGGCCAATATTTGCATCACTTGGGGAAGTATAGATAAATATTGGTCTAGTTTGACAACTGACAGTTTTCCCCACTATAGCTGCACCTAGTTGTAATTATATGTATAAAAAATGAAAATCCATTACCAAAATATTGTCCAGTTATAAGAGGCTTAGAGTTTGTGTTGGAAAAACAAATGAATTGGTTGGTTATAGCCCTTGTGGACATTGCATCAGTTTTAAGATGATATACAAAAGTAAACATTTTACTACTTTGGCTAGTGATAACTTATTTGAAATTAGATATTTAATCAATTGTGTAACTCAAAACGAGACAAATCATTTGAAATGAGCTATTTAATAATTTGTTTAACTCAAAGCGTGATTTATTTAAAGCTTGCACATATGGAGCCTTTTATGTTGGTCAGGCCATCTACAACTTGAGACAGTGGATCCCATTACATTTAAGTGGCCTACTTTGTCATTTTTGTTTTGTCAGACTGAGTTTAATGCCATATTTACTTTCTTGTCTATTCACTGACGTTATTTCTAATTCTGGCAGCAAGATGTATGATTAAAACTGGGTCATTCTGATAAAATGTATTTTAGGGATTGAGTGATTTATTTACATCACATTTCTTTCTGAAAATAAATTTATATTGCATGAATGTGTATTGGTCATTGTTTAATCAATTGATCAGATTTGTGTATCATTTAAACCAGTAATGCATTTAAGGTCAGGATCAGTGAAGAAGGCGATTGCAGAAATCTGGTTAATTTTATGCCTATTTTTCTGATGCTGAAGTAATACATATTTGTTATTCAGAGATTTTGATGCTGGCCCTTTTATGTTGGCTTATCTATGCATCTATCTTTCTATCTATAAATGTGTGTGTTATCTGTTCTGTAATAGTACTTGAATTATTACTACCCCATGCATATTCCCTTTTATCTGTGTGATTTTTCTGAGGTAGTGTGGTGTCTTCCCAAGTCCTAAAGTTGTTCTACTATATCTACTCATTCCAGTCTACAAACAAAGCTTGAGAGGCCACCATAACTTGAAAGTTGAGAGTAAATTGTACAAGCAAGATAGGCTCCTCATCTATATAAAGAAGCTTATCACCATAAGACAGTGGCTTGGAGTTACTGCCAATACTTTTTTCTTATGGTAAGATGGAAATGTTCTCTTGCACTTTCTTTCTCTCTCAGTCTCTTTCCTCCTCTTTCCCTCAAAAAAAAAGCATTCCTTATTTTTCTTTACTTTAATTTTCAGTGCAGCTCTTCTCAGTATTAAAAACAAAAAAGGAACTTCAGAGGGACACAGCTGGAAACAAACAAAATCTAAACATCAAAAAGCCACCAGTCACAAAGGTGGAAAAGTATGTTTATTCTCACAGGATTTTAGAGCTTTCATCCAACACGTAGAACAGGACTTCATCAGAATAAACATTGCAGTTCCCTTAAATTAGTGAAAGAAGTCACATGATACATTACATGACTAAAAGTTGCATGATTTGAATATCTTATTTAGAAACAAGCATATACAAGCATATATGTAGAAATAAAAATATATGTATTATACAAATAAAATGTTAAAAACAGTCCTAATTGAAAAATAGTCATGAAAAGTAGTCCTAAGCTATTTATTTTTAAGCCTTAAAACACTTAATATAAAACTTATCATTCATACCTGGGTATTTGTCAGTCTGAATCCATAATTGCCATGAAGTGTCTTTTATTGCATGCTTGTTTCTAAAATCTCTACCCCTTAAGTCTAAGGAGAGAGAATGTAAAACAAAAACAATGTGAGCACAAACATATGTAGTCTACACCTGCCGAATTAGTCATAGCAATCTTGGGCTCATATGGTTTTGTCAACATGTTCTAAAATTCTGTACAGGCGTCTGTGTGTGTGCGTTTGTGTGTGTGTGTGTTTGTGTGTGTGTGTTTGTGTGTGTGTGTGTGTGTGTGTGTGTGTGTGTGTGTGTGTGTGTGTGTGTGTGTGTGTGTGGGTGTATATATCTGCAAACCGTGCATCTCCCATAAGGACATTTGTGTATAGGTTTATGTATGGATAGTATTTTACCATAGTACTGTCCATTTGTAAAAGTGATTTTAAATCACTACCCTTTTTATAAACAAATGTTGGTTGATTTCCTATAATATTGAACAACTCCTGACTGTCCAATAGAATTTTCCAACTTTCTACTATAGTGCATGTAATTTTGGGGCTATGAATTATTCATTTTCATAACAAAAAGATCTGTTGTAAAATACAGGTGCTTTTTTGTAAATGTAAGTTTTGTTGGAAATGCCATTTCTTAGGATGGATGGATAAAATAGCTCTAGAATCTAATTCTTGCTTATTGTAACCTCTAGCTGAAAACATCTTAATAATAGTCTGAATTTCTTGTATAAATTCTACATCTCTAGAGATCTACCTAGAAGCTGGTATCATGTAACTTAGAATTATAGGATCATAGGTAAATACTAGGCCATCTGCCCTTGCAGGCCATTTTAAGCCTAGCCGTTTCTCTTCAAAGGTGAAAGTAATACCCTATGATTTGTGTCTGTGAGGTAAACACCTTACCTATTAAGCCAATTCCCAACTGTAACCTCATCTTTTGGGTTTATTATGTTTCATAAAATATGGGTAAAAACTTCTGAAATGCATGTTAACTGTTAAAGGAATTCTTTCTGTAGAAGTTACTCTTAAAACAATTGTTGTCAAGATCAACTGTTAAAGTTACATCAAAAAAGTTTACTTGTGTACCTATGTCACCTGTAACTGTTAGAAGGCAGTCAACGTGTTAAGCTGTACTATAAGTATAATATCTGCTTCCTGGGATCCCTGCCATATGAAAAACATGTCATTAATGAATCATTTGAAGAAGATAATGTTCTCATACAGAGATACAGACATGATGTTTAACTCTCACTATCCAGGAACCAGTTTAGCATGGGATGGTGCTACTGTAGTTCCCATAGCTTCATCCCATATCTGCAGATAATACAAAAAAGCTTCTTTAGTATTATTCCCATAAGTAAATCTTCTTCTTCTTTCGGCTTTTCCCAGTTAGGGGTCACCACAGCGGATCACCTGTCTGCTCATGATTTGCAGTGGAGTTTTATGGTGTTGAGTTGCCAGCCCGGCGCCCAACCTTCCACAGAAGGCACACACACGCACGAACTCACGCCTAGGGCCAATTTAGAGTGTCCAATCCACCTACAGCATGTCTTTGGGATGTGGGAGGAAACCGGAGCACCCGGAGGAAACCCACGTGACCACAGGGAGGACATGCAGACTCCGCACAGAAGGCACCCTAGCCGAGGATCGAACCGGAGAACCTCTTGCTGTAAGGCGGCAATGCTAACTGCTGCACCACCGCGGCCACCCTTATAGTGTGCTAATTTTATTAGCAGAGAACATTATGCAGTCAAGAAATTTCTGAGATAATCAATACCATGTATCTGAAGAATACCACTGAATAATGAGGTGATGTCAACTGTAAAAACAATAAATAGTTCACTTAGCCAAGTAAGTTCTCTCAGTTTGTCTAAATAATGCCAAGAATTTATGAGATGAGAAGATAAGATGTTCTTCGTTCCCCATTGCTGCAGTCCTTACTATTGGGTGTAGTCCGCCGTCCAGTCGGCCCGAATACCAGAGTATAAGGCTGACGTCGGTCAGGCGCGTGGGGCTGGCGTCAGGGTACTAATGCACATGACCGACGTCATATCCTCAGTCTTTTTTGCCGCATGGTCCGATGCAGAAGCAGTTTTGCGAGTGCAGGTTGGCGTTCTGAAATATTTCCGAAACCGGAGTTTCAGACCGAAACAGAGTTGGCTAAGTACCCCGTTGGTTTTTTCTTGCCTCAGTATTTAACCGGATGTCAGAAAAAGTGAATAACTGTATTTCTTGTGGGAAACAGATACCTCATAGGGATTACCATACCTTGTGTATACCTTGTTTAGGGCCTGAGTTGTTGGTTGCCGCTCTTGTGCTAGGTTTAACAAACGCACTATTAAGAGGAGGTTAGACTGTGCCAGGTTAGTGTTTGGGAAGCGTTGCAATTATAAAATGCCGTCGGATGCTCCGGCCCGCTTTCGTCAGAAGCGCAAGGACAAAACAGCGAAGCCTAGGGTTGATGAACCGGCAGTGGTTCTTTAGAAACTCAGTGGAGCCAGAGGTTTTGCCAGGAGTTTCCATGGAGTCTCAGGCAGAAACTTTACTGTTACAGGATGTGCCTTCTCAGGAGGTAGGCCAGGCTGAGGGGGCTTCTCAGGTAACTGTTCTTCCCTCTCTTCCCAAGGTAGTTAGAGCCTCTCCTTCTGTTGCCAAAGCTTCTTTGAGAGGTAGGCCAAGTTCAGCTTCAGTGGGGGCTTCTCCTAGCATTTCGGGTTCTGTACCTAAGAAACATATGCTTAAAATGGCAGAAGATTTGATTACTATGATTAGAGGTTCTATGCCCCCTCCTGATAAGAGGCCTAGGGTGGAACCGACCGGTTTGATAGTTTTGAACAGTGTTCAGAGGCTTCAGAGTCTTCTGCGGAAGACTTGCAGGAGTATCCTACTTATTCTGATTCTGATGTGGATGATTCCACTCCTACAGCTTCTCCTCCTGAGGATTTCTCATTTTCGGAGACTCTGCATTCCATGAGGGAGCACTTTAAATGGGAAGGCCAGGATTACTCTGATTCAGGAAAAGGCTTAGGGAATTCTTGTTTTTACCCCAGCATAGGCCCTTAGCTATACCTCCTGTGTTGAATGTGGTGGAAGATGCTTTTGCAGAGGCTTCCCTGAACCCTGACTCTTTGCCTCCTGCTCCTGTTAAACCTGATAGGTATTATAGGGTGCCCGAAGCTCATAAGTATTTGTTTAAGAGTCCTAGGGCGGACCCAGAAACTGTTTCTCAGGGGCCTAAAGGTGTTAAGGCCTCTGTGGTTAAAAATCCTGTTCCCACTGATAAAGAGGCAAGGGCTTTGGATAGGTGGGGAAAGAAAGTGTATACTTCTTCCACTCTAGCCATGAGAGCGTTGAATTGTCAGTTTCACATTCTAAAATATCAGAATTATCTCCTTTCACAATTGAAATCTAAGGTGGATGCTTTGGCGGAAGGTATTGAGTGTAAAGAGTTGCTGGATTTGGTTCATGTGTCTGAACAAGTGGGTAAGCATTCTTTGCAATGTGGTTTTGATGCTGTACAGGCCTCCTCGAGGGTGGCTGCCACTAGTTCTGTTCTTCGCAGGCATGCCTGGTTGAGGGATCAGAATTTAGCTGAGCATGTTAAGACAAGGATTTTGGATGCTCCTTTACAGTCTGATGTGTTGTTTGGTTCGCCTGTGGAAGCAGTTTTAAAGAAAATGGAGGACAAAGCTAAGTCTATGCAAACTGTTAAAGATTTTTTGCAGGTGCAGCCACCGAAGTTTAGTAGAAATTGGCCTGCTAAGGGTTGGACATATCCTGCTTATGATTCCCAGTCTAGGGGTAGGTCTAGACGTGGTAGGGGCAGGGCTCAAGGTTCGTTTAGGCCTAGAACAGGGAGTTCACCTGCTCAGACTTCTGGTGAAGGTAGGGGTCAGTCCTTTCGTAAACAGACCCAATGACCTGCCTTTTCAGCTGCCAGTAGATTCTCGTCTGGCAGCTCCTTTGGGAGGAAGACTGTCTCTTTTCAAAGAAAATTGGGATTTAATTACTCAAGACAAATGGGTGTTGGATATCATTCACCACGGTTACAGATTCTATTTCCATACAATACCCCCTTTCAAAGGCATGCCAGACGTTCCTCCTCCACAAAGAAAAGAGGCTCACAAGCAAGTTTCTCAGTTACTCCAGATGGGGGCCATTCAGCTAGTCCCTGTATCAGAAAGGGGCCTAGGATTTTATTCTCGCCTGTTCCTAGTACCAAAGAAGGGGAACACGTGGAGACCAATTTTGGATTTATCTCTCCTCAACACTTATCTGGACATTCCCAAGTTCAAGATGTTGACGTTACAACAGCTTTTACCTCTGCTGGGCAAAGATCACTGGATGGTAACTTTAGATCTCAAGGAAGCTTACCTTCATGTGCCTATAAGGCTAAGTTGCAGGAAGTATCTGCGGTTTCGAGCTGGAAATTCTCATTATCAGTTCTCTGCATTGCCCTTTGGCTTATCTACTGCGCCCAGAGTATTCACAAAGGTTCTGGCTCCAGTGATAGCTTACTTCAGGCTTCAAGGAATTCAAATCTATCCTTACTTGGACGACTGCCTGATTCTGGCTCAAGAAAAGGAAGACCTTCTGCAGCATCTGGAATATGTTATAGCAGTGCTAAGATGCCTAGGGTATTCTGTGAACGAAATAAAGTCCAGTCTAGTACCCTCTCAAGACATGTGCTTTCTGGGTGTGAGACTGAATACAGCAGCAGATGGCCTTTTTAACCCCGGACAAACAAAAGAGTCTATCACTTTACTTCCATCAACTATCTCATCAGTCCGTGCTGACTGCAAGGACAGTCCTTCAAGCATTAGGGTTCATGGCATCTTGTATTCTGGTGCTTCCCAATGCCAAACTGCATATGAGGAAGCTACAATGGTATCTCAGAAATGTATGGACACAGCACTGCCAGGATTTGGACACTGTCATTCAAATAATACCTTGCCTTCAAACAGAATTTCTGTGGTGGGCTCAGGAATGTCACCTAAACAAGGGACTCTCTGTGACCCGGCCAGAGTCAGATTTTAACGACAGATGCCTCGGGAGCTCATCTGAATGGAAAGTGGATACAAGACAAGTGGCCTGCCAGACTACAGCATCTACATATCAACATGAAGGAGATGTTAGCAGTCCAGTTTGCATTAATGGCTTTCAAGGAGTTACTTCTTCCAGGGCAGGTGTTGATTCTAACAGACAACACAACTGTCATGTGGTACATCAACAAGCAAGGGGGAACACATTCTTATCCTCTATGCAGGCAAGCAATGATTTTATGGGAGACTGCGCGCTTGCAACTTACTCTTCAGGCAAGGTTTCTGCCAGGAGCACAGAACTCCTTAGCAGATGTGTTAAGCAGACAAATCATGGATCCCCACGAGTGGAAACTGGATCTTCATGTATTTCAGAAATTGACAGTGTCATGGGGAACTCCAGACATAGATCTGTTCGCTTCTCCACTAAACCACCAGCTGCCAAAGTATTGCACAAAGGGGTTTCATCACACAGCTTGGAAAGTGGATGCTCTGTCTTTCAGTTGGAAAAACCTTCATGTGTATGCCTTTCCACCTCTGCCTCTTCTTCCAAAGGTACTATTAAAGGTCAGACAAGACAGGCCAAGGATGATTTTGATAGCTCCAGATTGGCCTCGGCAACACTGGTACCCACTACTACGAGTCTGGTAAAGAAGCCTCCATGGCCTTTACCTCTGATTCCTCATCTGTTATCTCAGAAGGACGGTCATCTGCTCAATGTCAAGCTTCACTCTCTTCATCTAACAGCCTGGCATATTCTGTGTTGAAACACAGCAGGTCTCAACTTCCTCAACAAGTTTTAAATGTGATTATGGAAGCTAGAAGACCTAGTACAAGGAAAGTGTACGCAGAAAATGGAAGAGATTTTTATTTTGGAGTACAGCAAAGAATTTGGAGATTTCTGAGCCTAATTTGAGTGTGGCTCTTCAATATCTTACTGAGTTATTGGACAAAGGTTTGTCCTTCTCTTCCATTAAGATTCATGCTGCAGCAATTTCAGCTCACTATGATTGTGATCCACCATTGTTTTCGCATCCTTTGTTCAAGCAGTTTCTTAGAGGGGCAAAGAATATAAGACCCCCACGTGAGCTCCTACTCCTGCTTGGGATCTCAATTTTGTGTTGGAAAAACTTACTCTACAACCTTTTGAGCCTGCGGCTACTGCTGAATTGAAATACTTGTCATGGAAGACTGCTTTTCTGTTGGCTATTACTTCTGCAAGAAGGGTGTCTGAGTTGCAGGCCCTTATGGCAGTAGAGCCCTTTTGATTTTCCATAAGGATAGGGTATCATTTAATCCTTCCTTTATGCCTAAGGTGGTTTCTAGTGTGGCTTTAAACCAAACTATTCATTTGCCTACTTTTTATGCAGACCCCCAAAATAAAGGGAAAAGATTTTGCACACTTTAGATGTACACAGGCAATTGCGTTATTATTTAAGCAGGACTAAGGATTTTAGGCAGTCTCAGCAGTTGTTTGTTTCTTTTGCTTTGAGTTCACAGGGCAAGCCTGTGTCAAAACAAACTATTTCTAGGTGGATTGGCTTTTGCATTGCATTTTGTTATTCCCATCATGGCAAGGAGATTCCAGCTGGGATTAGGCCTCATTCCACTAGGGCTACTGCCACTTCAACAGCATTTCTAAGGGGTGGCAACTAAGGATATTTTGGAAGCAGCTACTTGGAGTTCAGTGCATACTTTCTCTAAGCATTATCACCTTCCTATCTACTCTAAGTCTAGGGCTGGTTTTGCCACAGCTGTTTTGCAAGGCATGTTGTCAGCTCCTGCTTCTTTATGATTTGCCAGCCTCCCTTACCTCTGCTTTGGGATTCTACCCAATAGTAAGGACTGCAGCAATGGGAAGAACATAGTACAGTTTTGTACCTACCATAAATGTAGATGTTCGAGGATCCCCATTGCTGCAGTCCAATTCTCCCCCTCCTTCCCTCTGTGTGTAGGGGTGGTTGTGTAGGTGAGGTTACATGCTGATATTTTTGTATATATTCTTGTATATATTGTACATATTTTTGGTGCAGGTATTTTGGGCCTTGTCTTTTTAGGGTCTTCTGACATCTGGGGCAAGAAAAGACTGAGGATATGGCGTCGGTCATGCGCATTAGTACCCTAGGACTGCAGCAATGGGGATCCTCGAACATCTACATTTATGGTAGGTACAAAACTGTACTTTGTGTACCAGTTAATTTAAAATAGTCTAAATATTGTGAAATTCCTTCAGTAATACAGAATGAGGTAGAAACTATGGGTCTAAAGGGAGATGTCTTGTCATTTTAATACAGACATAAATTCAAGCGTGTTAAAATTAATGAAACCATTTAACAATAAATAAAGGTATTCCCCATTATCTCATATTTATGAAGGTTATCAAATAAAGGTATTGTTCTATACTCATCAGTATTTCTTAAAATATCTTCCATCAAAGTAATGTAGTCTTTTTGAAGCATATTAACCATTCACCCACCTTGTACACTTGCATGAACCTTAAATGGCCACTACTGCTGAGTTGTCTCAAAGCTCTTCTCGGAGTATTAAGTAATGCTTCGGTATGGTGGTACAGAAGAAAGGCAGTAATTGCATGATTTATTGAGATCTGTTAGAATGACGTAATGCTTCTTCAAATGATAATAACCTACCTGGAGCTTATGTGACTTCAGAGTACATTATAGGACATAAAGGATACATGGGGTGAAGCCCAGTCATGGATGGGGGGGGGGGGGGGGCTTGCTCCAAAAATCACACAGGGGCATTGATTTTTTTTCCACACTTTTGTTGAATAAAGACCTTGTCCTAGTGTGTTTTCATTATATGTCCTGCAACTGCAAAGACAGAATTTTGCCTACCTGATATGCAATATTCCATTCTGGGAGGAGTATTTGGTTGTTTCCCACAGGCCTGACCCTTTGGTCATAGCTACATATATATGGCAGTTGTCCCAGGCATGCTTGAAACACTACTGATGTTAGTACACATATGTGAGAGAGTCTGGCAAAATTAAGAACCCTGTACAAAGGCACTCATGACCCTCCATTTTTCAAGACATTAAGCCGTATATCAAAAGGGAGCATGTTTTCTACTGCTATTGCTGCATAGCATGCTGGGTAGAGGAAAGGTAGGCTGTGCTCAAAATGTTGATAGCTATAAATACAAATCAGGAAGAACCACCTCCAACTGATATACACAAGACTATCTTTTTAGCTCAAAACCACTGTCAAAGATGCCCATCTCTTACTCTTTGCTTGGGAAGCAAATCCTGACATATTATGGGACTCTTTATCTTTTGACTTGATTATTGAAGAAGACGTACTGTATATCAAATAATAAAAAAAGACAGAAAATACAGTTATGATACTTATCATGAATAATAAAAAAGACAATGCAATTATATTACCTGTCAAGTGCCTCCTATAAATCTTATGATTTTTGATAATGTATTTGTTTTGAGATTGGTACAGTAATATTGTGAGTAGAATTGCCTTACAGTTGTTGCCCATCTAGTTTATTTCCTGGTTAGGATGCATTCTTTGAAATCTATATGCTCTACTTACGACAGAAGTTTTGCCAAGAAGACGTGGTTTCCTCTCATATCCCCCACATCCCAAATTGTACATGAGTGTGTGTGTACATGACATATGAGTGAGTGTGTGTGTGTACCATCCTGCAATGGATAAGTACCCCATGGTAAGAATAGCTCAGGAATACCAGTTTGATCCAGAAACTGGATCAGATGGGTTAGGGTGGCCAGTGGCGGGGGCACACCCTGCATTGGTGGCCTGCTGGTCATGCTTATCTGCAGTAAACTATTGAAGGAGCATGACAGTGGCTACTCAGAGGCAACTGCCTCCCAAATTTCCTGCTGCACTGACAGCTGAGCTTCAGCAGGTGATCAAGCCAGACTAACTGTCTGACAAAGGTCAAACCTTCCCTTAGTAAGGAATTCCCAGCCCTTTCATATTCCACAGTCATAGTGGTAGGGTTTGGCTGTGGCTAATGCGACTGTACCTCATCAGTATCGTGACCTGTATGAGGGAGGCATAGTTGGAAAGGTAACATTAGTGAAGATGTTCTAAAATGGTGCTATAGTGCATTTTGGTAGGTAATTTGCAAGCTAGCCATGTTGTGCCACAAGTCTCAGATTCTTCCTGCAGAAGCAAAAATAACTGACTTCCAGCTCTGCCTGTAATGAAAGACACAAAGGCAAAAGCAGCCTTCACAAACAGATGTAGGTGAGATACAGACAACAATACAAAACTGCACTCATAATGTCACAACTAATCCACAGCCCTACATGTATGTGGAAGATAGCAGAAGCCTGTAAGTGTGCTCCCAGTTTCAAATCTGAACTACAATGTGCATGATAGCAGAAGCCTGAAATGTTGCCCACAGTATCACAACTGAATAGCTATGCAGTACTGATAATGTGCAGCAGTGCCAGGACAGATAGAAAAACAAAAATCTTTGCAAAGGGATAGTCGCCCATAGTATTCCACCTGATGTGTTATGGTATCTTATCAGGGGAAACAGCCTTTATTAATAACACTGCGCTGAATGACAGAAAAAAAAAAAAGAATTAAAATGATGCTTTGAAAGACAGCAGCAATTAAAAATACTTGCTCGCTATACCATTTGGGTATTTCCTTTCTGACCTGTGTTGTACAGTTCTTGGGACTGGGGTGGCAACACCACAAATTTTCATACTGTTACTTGCATTACTGAATTGTCCTGGAGAGGTCGGTGGAATTACTCAGCCAGGAGGTTGGACCACACATCCATCTTCCGAAATGGACCTTGATTTTGTCCCAGCAGTCATTCTCTGAACTGATTATGCAACAGGTAGAGTATAGGACCATGGTCACACTTATGGTCTCCATGTCCAGTTCTGTGTGGAAGATAAGTGCCACCATCACTAATCTGTCTGTCATAGTTACCTATGGTAGGGGGCCTGTAAATGCGCAGGATAGTTGTGGTGGGAAGCCATCACAAGGTGCATAGTCTGAGTATCTGTATCTCACTCCTCCATCCCACATTGTGGGCAGCAATGCCTGCCAGCCTCTAGGGACTGGGCAACTCACCAGCAGACTTACTCCATACGGGTCTCATTTCCACAGTGGTGCTACCTATCTCTCACTTTGGGTCTGTAGCCTTGTCACATCATCATAGAGTGGTGGCCCTAGATCACTGTCATGTCATGACACCCTCTCCCAGTCACTGTCCTGTAGTATCTCCTCCTCCCTGTCACCAGAGGACATTGTATGTGTCATAGAAAACATCTCTTCCCAAGACTCCCTTCTCCACCTATGATCCCGTATTGCCATCCTAACCTGTCACCAGAAGACAAGGTCTGCATGATACAGAGTATACCTTGCCACAAGATGCCAACCCATGCCTCCTTTTATGTGGCTATTCACTTATGTAATGGTGCCAGATACACTGTTTCCTATGCAAATTATGGCAATGGTGGTGTGGTGTATGTGGAGATTGTGGTGCATGGAGTGATGCAACTGTGCAGTGCCCAACATAGCCTTAACACTGCATGTATCATACTTTTTCTTTGTGACACTACTCTGTTTTTTTGAGCTTGTTATGGGCCCACAGAGCTGGACTAAATGCCATTGCTTCACCTGCACTGCTGTGTTCTGTGCCTGTTGCTATACAGGTGTGTGTGTGTGTGTGTGTGTGTGTGTGTGTGTGTGTGTGTGTGTGTGTGTGTGTGTGTGTGTGTGTGTGTGTGGTGCAGTTACTGCCTGCTGTCATTCAAACTCACTGCCATCACAGGATTATGATGATCTGCTGGTTGTGGCAAGAGTAGCTGTAGCATGTCTAGTCGTTCTCTGGCCAGATAGCTGGTCTGCATGCCACCTAGTATCGTGTTATGTAGCATGCATGCAGACCCAACATATCTAAGCAGTCCAGCTCCATGGCTTCAGCAGGCTGAACACATGCTCCAGAGTATTTTCTACTAGGGTATGGGCAGTGTTATACTGCTGTTTGGTGGTGCTGTGAGGGCTCATTTTGGGTATCACCAGTCAGGGTTCCAGTGGGTATCCTGCATCACCTGAAATAAAGTAATAGTTTCTTTAGCTACACACACGCACACATACATGTGTTTGTGTGTGTGTGTGTGTGGGGAGGGGGTATGTATGCATGTATATGTGTGTATATATATATATATATATATATATATATATATATATATATATATATATATATATATATATATATATATACACACACACACACACACACACCCATATATGTGTGTGAGTGTGTGTGTGTGTGTGTGTTTGTGTGTGTGTGTGTGTGTGTGTGTGTGTGTGTGTGTGAATTGGAGATAGAAATTTAGTCTGTCAGCGCAAAGAACTAAAGCTCTGATGGGTTAATTAGGTGCTTCCTGTGCTAAGGGTACAAAGATGCCTACTCTGTGATCTTGAGAAAGTCACAAAACCAGAGGGTGCTTTGGGGCAATTCGGAATCTAGACAGGGCTCCTTAATGGTCTCCTGGACTGCATGCGTAGTAACTACCTATAAACCAATGTACCTAAAGACAGTTTAACTAAAGACTGTACCAGTCAAGTTGCATGACAGACAAACTGCGTAATAACTGTATAAGAAAACAATGTATGCAGTGCGATTTGAGGCTGGAAAACAATTTCAGTAGAATGATTACTAGCCTAAAATACCAATTTACAAAGTGGCAAACATACAGCATAATTATTGCTATAACTATATACTGTGCAAAGTGAATTCTGTTCATTAAAAAGTGTAATGATAAGGGTAAAGCAAAGAGAAGTAAGGCAAAGTGTGAGGTCCGCAACCACACTTTACTTACTGATTTATTTATTTCCTGACTGGGATATTTCCAACTGAGCATTTTTTTTTTCAGTGGTGGCCAAGGTAGAAAACTTCCACAGTTATTGTTTAACAGTGTGTAGTTATACAGATTTATAAAGTTATACATACCTTCCAACTACAGCCTTTAAACTTCTCTTTGCTGTTCTTTCCCGCTCACTCCGCTCCCCTACCCTTACCCCAATTCTCACTCACCCCAAGTATTCCAAGCTTTATTCCTATCTTACCCCAGCCTCTCAGCCTAATTACCCAATACCAGCTCCCCCTTCATTACTCCTCCCACCTATAGCCATCCTTCTTAAACTCTGTAATCTGTACTCCACCCAATAATTATAGTCCCCTCCTCTTTCCTTAAATCTCTAGAATACCTCCATCACTTTTTAAACCCTTTCTTCTTCATAGCCTTCTCTATTTTCTTAACCACTCATACCATTCTCTCTTTGCTCTAACATGCTGTCCTCAAGTTATCACACCCTCCAGTCCCCCAGCCTCCTCTTTATGTTCCTACTTCCCTTATACTATGCTACTTCATATTCCACCTATGCTTGTTCAATACCACCTACAAAGACAACTACCATACAAACCCACCTTCTCCATCACTCTTACTCCCATTTCCACTCTATCTCCTCTTCTCTCATTCAGCCCAACCCTCTGCACCTATTTCACCCTAAACTCGTCTCCTCTAAAGTCAAGACACTGTCACCTGCTCCAATTTACAATCTACCAAAATTCATGCCTGACAGACCAATATGGCTAAAGGATATCTCCTTCAACAACCTAGTCCAAGCTGGTGATATCCATCCTAACCCTGGTCCTACATCCCTTATTAACAACATTCATCCCTTACCCTCTTCCTCCTATCTCAACACTCTAAAGATTTTTACAATTAATGCACAAAGTCTAAACAACAAAGTACACCAATTTTAAGCTTGGTTAAGCCATAACCAACCAGATATCTTAGCCATCTCCGAAACCTGGCTCAAGCCCTTTATCTCCAACTCTGAGATTCTGCCCCCAAGATTTGATTGACTCAGAAATGACCGACTAAATAAAAAGGTGGAGGCAGTGCCCTAGTCTACTCCAACCTTCTTACATTAATTCCCCTCCAAATTCCAATTCCTCAGTTCCAGAACACTGAACTAACTGCTGGAATTCTAAAACTAAATAAACATAAAAATATCTGTATCATTGCTCTATATATCTCACCTGGTAACAATATGTCTACAATCGAAAATATTCTCCTGTGGGCTTCTACTGAAATTAACTATGAAACTTATATCCTTGGTGATGTGAATATTGACTGGAATAAAATCAATTGCCCTTGTCCCTCCCTATCCATTAACCTCTATAATTTCACTCAAATAATCCTTTCCATCACTCGACCTAACAAAATAAACCTTCCCGGATCTACTATTGATTGGATCCTAGTCTCAGATCCAAATAAAATAACCAATTCTGGCACAATTCCTGATACCTTTAGCGACCACCTCCCAGCCTTTATGCATCGCTCAATTAGTTCCTCCCCACACCAGCATCAATACATTCAAACTCGTAACCTCAGTAGCTTCAACCCAACTACTTTCTCAAATACTTTCATACAAATAACTGGCAAATTCTAAACATCCTTCCTCTTGACAAGGCTATAGAATACTTCAACTCTGTCTTCCGTGATACTTTAACCTCACTAGACCCACTAAGAAACAAAAGGATAAAAACTAAAACTTCTCCTTGGCTATCCAAAGAGACAAAACAGATTATGCACCACAGAGACAAACTATGGAAGCTTTACCAAAACAATAAACTGGCCGATACCTTGCTCCAATATAAACAGCTCCGCAACCGTGCAAAACGACTAATCACCAAAGACAAAAAATCCTACTATATCAAACTTCAGTCCAAGAACAAAAAAAACCCCCAAAATTCTGGAACTCAATAAACTCACTCCTCAATCCAGGCTCCAAGTATAATCCCTGTCCTGACACAAGTAAATCTGACCTCGAACTAGGCTCTGAATTTAAATCATTTTTCATAGAAACTATTACAACCCTCACCAAGACGTTTCCCAATAATAACCCAACTGCTCTACACTCTCCCCCTTCTAACTCACCTCATCTGTTTGAACTCAAACCCATCTCCAATAACTTTATAAAAAAAACCTTTGTCCAAACTTAAACCTTGCTCTAACTCTCCCGACAATATTCCCTCTTCCTTCCTTCCTAAAATGTGCTGCTGATGGCATTGCTCTCCCAATCAGCATCATTATTAACTGATCCATAAAAGAATCATACATCCCCAAACTCTGGCGCTCAGCTTATATTCTTCCTCTTCATAAAGGAGGCAAAAATACCAGCATCTCAAACTTTCACCCTATTGCTTTGCTCTCACCAATCTCCAAAATCCTAGAAAAATGCATCCACCTCCAACTTATGCCTTTCCTGACCCAAAACAATCTTCTCACTCCTACCCAGCATGGCTTCCGTCCAGGCCATAGCACAATAACTGCTCTACTCTCTTTCCTAGAAACTCTCAATCAAGCCCGAGATTCAGGCCACTTAGTTTCTACTGTTTTACTCGATCTGTCTAAAGCCTTTGATACTGTTTCCCACAAGCACCTTCTCTGTCATCTCTCAAACCTTAATCTCTCACATAATGCTTTATCCTGGTTCTCCAGCTATCAGACAGATCACAGGCAGTCAAATGAAAGAACTCCATCTCTTCCTTCCTACCTACCCCAACTGGCATACCATAGGGATCCATGTTTGGGCCAGTGCTTTTTAACATCTTCATCAATAGCTTTCACACTGCTATTCCTGATGCTAAAATCATTCAATACGCAGACTATTCAACCTTAGTCTGCACTGCCTCAAACCTCTCTGAATTGCTGACTAAAACCCAAACTGCCTTCTCATCAACTGAAAACTGGATGCGCCAAAACCATCTCTCTCTCAATGCAAATAAATCAAAGATTCTACTATTCCCTCCCACAGAGACCCTCTGCTACGATAAAAACAACTTCAAAGTCTATAGTCAAACTAACTCACCTATAGAAGTGGTCCCCTCTGCCAAACTACTTGGCATTACTGTAGATGAACACCTCAAATCTGATATTCATATTCAACAAAATATTAAGAAAACCCACCAAAAGCTAGGTATGCTGTATAGGAATAATCGCTTTCTCTCCAACTCTACCAGGTGAACTCTGGCCTCGACTTATCTTCTTCCTTCCTTATTATACGGAGACCCTTTCCTAACCAGCCTGTCCTCCTCTATCACCTCTAAACTAGAAAACTGCTACAACAAAATTTCTAAATTTGCCCCTAAATCTAAAAATACCACCCATTATTGCCTAACCCTACAATCCCTGAATTGGCTTGAACTCCCAAACTACCTAGACTATCTCCAATTCACTACTGCATATTGACTCATATTTCACCCAACAAAATGTCCCACTCTAAACATCCTGCTGGCCAACTTCTGCTATCTTTCTCACTAGGCAAAAAATGGAATTCCCTTCCCTCCACACTAAGAACCATACCAAACTCAGAAAACTTCAAAACCCAACTATTCAAATACCTGTCCACTAAATGGAAATGTACCTGCCTTCACCCAACCTAATCAAAGGGGGTTCTCTCTCTGGTTCCCAAGCTCTACAACTCTCATAGTTATCTTCCTATGAGCCTGTCTAAGCTCTCAACAATTTCTATAGCTTCTCTCTAAGCTCTCAACAACTTCTACAGCTACTCTCACACAACCCAACCTTGTAAATATTGTAAATAACATTCTACTGTTGATGTGTGTATGTAAAGCGTATTTACATTTTCTTAAAAGGTTTGTATGTAAACTGTTTCCACACCTAACACATCTGTTTTCCTCAAATGAAACTGTATGATCCCTACCTTCAAGCTTAATGAATTTGTTAACTATGCGTGATATTAAATGCATTTGTGAGTAACTATTCTACTGTCAGTTGTATCTAAATTGTCTTGGAGCTTTTTTCCCCAGGCCTTCACTGAAAATGGGTCAGTTCGGCCCAGTGGACTTCCCCGGTAATCAAACTGCAAATAAATAAATAAATAAACATTAGTGTGAAAATGAGATCCATGTAAATAATAGGTTCATACAATGATTTAATATTTATAGGTTTATAAATTTATGTAATAGGTGGCTGATGCAGTGTAAATACAGGAGTCAATAATGTAGTGGGATTTGAAGTCAAGAGATGAAAACCAAAAGAGGAAGGAATGGAAGTTGAAGTGGAAATATGTGAGGTAGAGTCAAGTTAGTCATGAGATGATTGCGAGAATAGGTGAAAAGCGAGGCTGGAATTGAGGATGCAAAAGTATGAGGTGGCGTTAGGACAATAGCTTGAATGAGAGAAGGGAAAAGAGAATGCAAAAGTGAAAAAGTAAGAGGATGTGTAGAGTGTCATGTATAGGGTTGCCACCCCTCCGTTTTTTTTCCGGACTATCCGGAAATTAAACTGATTCTCCAGTAGTCCGGAAAACACTGTACAGACTCCAGTATTCTGTTTCAAAAAGGAAACAGACTATCGGAGTTTATAAATCGGCTGACTTACTATACTTTTTTTTTACAGAAAAGCATAGTAAATCAGCCGAAAGCAGGCAGCAGAAATGAAAAATTAGGGCGTTCCCCACTGAGTGATGTCACCATGATGTCACAAAATGGGTGGAATGTAGGTGGGAGAGGGGGTGGGATGGGTGGGATTAGTAGTGATGCGAGGGGTGTGGCTTTACTCCGGTTTTAGCCACGAAGGAAGGTGGCAACCCTAGTCATGTATAAGGGCAGAATTGGTTCTCTGATAACTTCGTCTTAGGTGTTGAATTAAAGGAACATATTTAGAAAACAGAAACAACAAGCTGTTTATAGGGGTATCAAGATACAGTACCAATCAGAAAAAAGATTTTTTATTCTACATCAGGTTTATGGTGGAATGCATTACCAACAGTACTAAAAACGGCTAACTTGTGCTTTTAAGAAATGCCTGGATGACTGAGTAGGAAAAAGAGTTTTTGAGCCTTCTTTAATTAGTGGTAAACTTTTTCAAGGCTTTTAGTAGTCTCTGAATTTGACTTCATTAAACACTGAACATTGAACTTATCGAGAAATGTTTTTTTGTTTGGCCTCATTTCTAAGGTCTGGGGGAACAGAGTTCCATAATTTGGTTGCACAAACACAGTATACCGAGTCACCATAATTGTTTGATTTTAGATGGATGTAGAAGTTTGTGGGTTTGTGTAATATAAGACTGGAACACATTTACCAACTAAAGTGAATAGGGAAGGGCATTTATTAAATTTAAAAAGTATTGCTTGGGTAGTTTTAATTAATACAATGTCATTCAATTATGTAGCTCCAGTCAATTTTATTTTTATAGGGCTGTGCAGTGGTGACTTTTATTTGGTACATTTGATGTATGTTTGGCAACTTTGTTGTAGGTTTGCTTCATTTTATGCAAGTGAATTTTGGTACATTTGTGGTGTATTTGGCAACTTTGTTGTAGGCTTGTCCCAGTTTATGCAAATGGGATTTGGTAATGTTAATTAGAATAGATGCAGGGTTGGAAGAAGCAATGTTTGAGCTGTGTTTACCTATGCTGTCTCAGTTAAATAAGGTTTGAATTTGTATGGCATGTCTTGTGTTTTTATTCATAATTGAGGTAACAGTCAATGTATCTGATAAAGGATCATTTGTAATTAATGATCATACCAAGATATTTGTAACTTGGTCAATTCCTATGTTAATTTTTGAGGTAATTGAGATTTCTCCTGGGCCAAATAAGAATAGCTTTGTTTTGTTGATTTATGTCTGGAAAGTGCAAATTGTAAAATTGTTTAAATGTATTGCAGTCTTCCAGTCTCTCTCTCCCACAAACACACACACACACACACACACACACACACACACACACACACACACACACACACACACACACACACACAGTTGTGTGTGTGTGTGTGTGTGTGTGTGTGTGCACGCATACATTTGTCTGAATAATGATAGTGTTATAGAAAGGATTTCCATACAATGACTACTTATATATAAAACAACAAAAGTCCAAGTACTGCAATAACTATAGGATTCACATAATGATTATGTGAGTTTTATTAACGTTATTGCAGTACTTGAACTTTTGTTGTTTTATCATCATAGAAAGGGTTCTTCTAAGGTAAGGTGTTGGGTTAAGTTTAGCCTGCATTAATAAGGTGGTGCAGGTGTGCTTCCACCCCATTACACTATCTTAGTAATGCCTACTAACCCTACCCATGCCCTGCCTGCCCTAATCCTACATCTTACCATAGAAAAAACGTTTTCATAACACTACCACTACACAGGAAAGCTCAGATACATACACTACACAACACAAAAAATACTAATTCTACATCCTTACCTAACCCTATATCTAACCCTAACCTGCAAACACTTGCACACACACTACATCTATTCCCTTACCTAACCCTAACACTAACCTTCAAATGCATGAACAGACACCACCACCCCAACCGAAACCCCACTTACCTCTTTCAGCAGCACTGACATTCACCCCCCCAACAGATGTTCAGTAATTTGAACTTTTATCAAAATGTCCCTCCCTGTAACTTATCAAAGAAATACAACTTCAATAAATTGCAGGGAACCATATATATATATATATATATATATATATATATATATATATATGTGTGTGTGTGTGTGTGTGTGTGTATATGTGTGTCTGTGTTGTGTGTGTCCGTGTTGTGTTGTGTGTGTCCATGTTGTGTGTGTGTGCTCGCATACGTGCATGTGTGCTTACCACGGTACCTGCATTTACCATATAGGTGGCCCAGTAGAATTTCCCTACACAGAATGTGCATATATTAATGACTGATATGTCCGATGTGGGAATCAAGGGGACTTGACCAGTATGTTTGCAAAGCACCCTTTATCAACTCCTGTCCACTGATACATGCTGGTGACTTTTTTGCAGTGTGTTCAGTCTATAGCATCCAGTACTTTGTGTGTGTGTGGGGGGTGATGTCATAGAAGCCACACATGGTGTTGGCTAACTCTCACCTGATGTACTGGGAAATGGATATCCTCACACACATGTACAAGTAGTATATTGATCCTCACACACATGTACAAGTAGTATATTGAGAAAGGTAATGACTATTCTGCAAGCTGTTGTATTCTTCGTGTGCCCCCTGTTTATCTTTGGAAGGTCCCTGTAGCAAGATTGGCAAAAGTTACACTGGTATAGGAAGCCAACATATTCCTCCTAATCCTGTTTGTGAGTGATATGTCAATAAATGCCCATATTTTATGTCTGCCCATACAAAAATGTTCTGTCAACCACTGGATAGTTAGCTGGTGGTATATAATCTGCTGTCAGTAGCAATTACCTTTGTACCCCGTGTTGCCATGTCATGTTACTATATGTGAGGCAGTGCAGCTGATAGGCCAGAAGTGCTGGTTCATGAATGCTTCTGCCACTCTGAGCAATTTGCTGTGTGCCTAATGCACCTTATGCCTATGAATTGCAAAGGTAATCCAGAGGGCTCGAGTGAAGTCTGGTATCCCACTTGTGACTCAGAGGGTGATAGGACAGACAAGAAACAGAATACAGAGGATTAGCCTTGATAAAATCACTTTAGCTAGCAGATCTAGGAGAATCTCTCTCTGATACCTTCCCTGTGGGAGGAATAAAGACATCTTGTTGAAGGTTCCAGTAGTTTATTCAGTTAAGTAGGTAGATAGAGGAGTGCTCTAGTTTTAATCGCTATGCCTATGAATTCTGATTTGCTTTCAAATTACCTAATTTGCATCTTTTTATGCACTAACTAAACTGTGTGCCTTCATTTTTATGTCATTATAAAGCCATTTGCATACACCAGGACCTACACTGTTTTACTTAGGGCTCCATAGACTAGCTGGTACCATAAATTGCAACATGCCACACGTGGCTGCTTCCTATACAGTGGCATGATCTGTACTATACAAGTTGAAAACAAACACCGGCCTAAGTGGCTTTTCCCAAAAACTATTAGAAAATCTGAAAGTATTGCAGAACTATTGGCATTTGTATTTAAGGTCAAATTAGTGTCAGAATGGCCAACAGAAATTGAAACACTGGAATATTTCCAAAATGTTGTTTAAAACCTGTAACTATATCTTTCAGTCTGGTTATCAAAACATAAGTATATAATGCTTTATGGCACCATGTCTAAGAAAACTAGGCATTTCTGTGTAAAAACAAGACTTGAGTTATTTTTAAATATTCTGGTATAAAATGCCATTACACTGATTTTTTTGTTATTAAAATTCAAGATACATTTGCTGTTTTGCCTTTGAAGCTAGGAGTATAACTGAAGATATTGTGTAGATCTGCATCTTAGGTAATTTAAGAATTTCCTGAAAATATCTCAGACCATTTTAGAAGTTCAATCCTTATTTACAAGTACTAAAACAACCAGATATCGGCAAACAACCTTCTTAAGAATAGTCAGTTGCAAAGGGGTTAAGAAGAAGGATGGCACAGCTTGCACTTCTGACATGAAGGGTCATGTTGTATTTTAGTCAGTAAATGAAAGGAGCCCGCATCATCTGTAATAAGTAATAAATAAAGTGCAGTGAAAAGGAGATGATCTTTTTGTATAGATTATGCTCCCTATTAACCAAGTAAAACAGTATGCAGATATCAAACCACTCTAAATGGCTTTTCTTATTCTGCATGTTTTTTTTTTTTTGCATTTCTCCTTATCCGTTATAACTTTTATTTCTTTTCTTACTCTCTACCTCCTTCAAAGATGTACTGTAACTTTACTTGCCTCTGCCATCTCTAACTCCTTTATACCTAAGCCTATAAACTATTGATCCCAGGTATATAGAGTGTATCTATTTAAATGCATATTGCTTCACATGGATGTTAAGCAAATTATGATTCTGAGGTCTGTACAAAGTACATAACTACATGGCTAGACATTTAAATATAGTTATGTCTATTTTGCATTTCTTTTGGCTGTTTTGCTGTCTCCATAGGTTCATAGGTGATTAGCAGGCTAGTGACCCTGGGAGGGGGGGGGGGTAAACCTAACCATGCTTCCCAATAACCTGAAAAGAACCCTGTCCCTTGTGTCTGTGACATGAAGACTATAACCATTATGGCAGCCTCACCACTTTGATTACTTCTTATATTTGTCTTCATGCTGTCATGTTGTAATATGTTTGCCACTGCAAGGAAAATATCATGTGTTTGTGCTATAAACCTTTGTGTCACATTATATGCATGGACAACATAAATGTGTATTCTTAGCCTTACAATGGAACGCTTCTGCCTAGGTCAGATCAGTAAATGGTCTCTGCCAAGTAGTTGCTAATTTGGCCACCAAACTGCATAAGTAAAATAAAATAAAATAAAATAACTAAATAGGTTATTTAAAGTCTGACGCACTGAAAATAGGTATTTGCTGAATAAATCCATAGTTACCAGAAGATAAACAGCATCTTGCAGATGCATTAATAAACAGGTTGATGTATTTACTTTTCACACATTTAATTAATAATGTTTTGTTTTTAAAGCTAGTATTGTACAATAAATGAGCCTTCTGTCTTTAGTAAACAATGAGTCAGCCCCCCATGCTTTACTGAAAACTTCAGCAACCTTCCTTCTGAAGTAGAGTATTACTGCACTCAGTAATTATTTTTATAGATAGAATATGGTGCTGCATATGTTACATCTTCATTATGTATTTTACAACTGCATTTATAGGGCTAAATATAAATTTCTTTTACTTTTATTTACATATAAAATTCTAAAAATGGATGTTGCTGTGCAACTTGTCCATTCAATATTACATATCTGATAACTAACTGAACATTTCTTATATTACTTCTAACACCCAAACCATTATAATAGTGGGACTCTATGTAATAAAGTAATAAATTATGCCTGATCTGGTAAACTTGATGAAAATTCAGACATTTCCTTATTTTTATCACATTTTAGCTTTTAACTCTAGATGCAGAGTACTATAACCTAACGCCACGTAAACCTCTGTCAGGCAGTGGAAGCCATTTCATTGTAACTACAAATGAAAGAGATAACAAACTCTTTGTGGTACTTACGTATTATCACAACCACATTTCTAACTGATAATATGTAAATGTTAAGTTGTCAATCTCGCCTTCATTCTTGCTTGATGGGTTCGGAGCCGATCCTCGGCTCCGACTCGGCACTTGCTAAGCTCGAGAGTCACTTTTACCAGCTCGAGGCAGCCCCATATCCCATGATGCAAGGCGGTAAGTACCCAGATCTCGTTTGCCGCTTCGCTGATGAGGTCCTCCTTTTACCAGCTCCTGGTAAGTGAATTGTTACTTTACTATTTTAGCCCCTTTTTACAAAAAACCTTAAAATTATTAGTTTTAACTTAGTTTTAAACTCTTTCAGACAGAAAATTTCCCTGCCTCCTCATAACTTTTAGTCAGACTTTCACCCATCCCATCCCCCCCCTGTTAGGGTGTGTGTGTGTTTCTGTTATTGATACCTTTTGGTAAATTTAATTTAATTTCTTGGACTGGTGTTGTGTGTGTGTGTTTATCACCATGTCTAAAGAAAGGGTCTCAGGCTTTAAGAAGTGTGACTCGTGCTGTCAGAAGATGTCTCTGACAGACGGTCACACTTCTTGCCTTTACTGTCTGGGGCCTCTTCACCTGCAGGACTCCTGTGCTATATGTCATTCCTTTAGCCAGAGAGTCCTGCAGGAAAGAAGAAATAAATTGATTTTGAGGGGCCTTCTTAAGCCGGAGGGCTCTCCGGCTAAGTCGGCCCCATCTAAGACTTCTAAGTCTTCCAAGGCCCAGGCTTCTGTGTCCAAGCCTGTGGCCTCGGCTCCGACTCATTCAGAGTTGAGATCGGCTCTGGCTGGAGCCGATTCTGGTTTACCTAAACCTTAGGCACCGGTGGCTATCGGTGCCGACTCTGGTTTGACCACTTCGGTGTCGGCTCCGATCGGTTCCGACCACCATGTGGCCCAGGCATCGGTGTCGGCTCCGATCGGCTCCGACACCCTTACATTTATGGCTGTATCGGCTCCGGCTGGAGCTGATGCATCGAAGCTACCTGTCGGTGCCGATAAGTTGTCGGCTCCGACAGTTTCAGTGGTTTCATCGGCTCCGATGGTTCCTTCGAGGAAGAGGTCTAGGTCCCCTTCCTTGGAGCCGATACTTTCGGCTCCGGCTTCGCCTCTCCTCTCGGAGCGGAGCCATCGGAGCCGATCTTCAAGGTCATCCAGGCTTTCTGACCATGATTTGGAGAGAGTGGTCAGTAGAAATGCTACATAGTCCGTCTCAGCAGACGACTATTAGTCCACACCCCATTGCAGTTCCTCCTTCGACTCTACCTCAGACTCTACCTCAGAGTTTGGAGTTGGAGTCTTCGGGAATAGTTTCTGCTATGGCTGAGGGACAGATACCCCTTTCTGCTCCTTCAGCCTCTACTCTTATCTCCTCTTCGAGACCTTCCTTAGAGGGATTCGGTGGCCGGGCTTCCCTGGTCTCCTCCGAGGGGGTGAGTGGCATCGGACCCTTGTCTGAGCCCGCTCTTCCCCTTGGAGCCTCGGCCTTGGTGAGCTCGGCTCCGACATCTGCCTCGGAGCCCTCCTTTTCGGTGGGTCCTGGAGTTCCTAGTTCTTCGGAGCGGGTTCTCTCGGACCTTCCTGGGAGGGGGGCCTTCGAGGTGATGAAGAGTGTGCTGGCCACTGGTCTCAGCCAGCAGTCTGTTCCCTTAGCTCCTCCCTCTATGGTGCCTGTTGACATCTCTGCCACTTCTCTTGCTCCAGGACCCAGAGATCCTCCGCCTCAGGTTTCCCCACTGGGAATATCCCCCTCTTCTGAGGATTCTCCTGATTTGTCGGGGGATCCTCCGCGGAAGAGGACATGTAAGAGGAAACACGTAGACTCCCCCGAGTCTATCACTTCAGATACTGACTTAGATGAGTCAGAGGGATCCCCAAGATCCCCCTCTGAGGATGTCTCCTTCTCAGACATCCTAGAACTCCTTAGACAGAGGGGAAACTGGCCCACCAATAATCCCTCTGAGGATGAGTCAGTATACCTAGAGGCGTTTGGATCTCGGCCCTCCACCTCCTGGGTGTCTCCGCCTTTCGACCCCCTTATGCAGGTGATTGCTCGAAAGGCGTGGGCTGCTCCTGACTCTGTAGAGCCTGTCCCTAGGAGGCCTTCCAAATTTATTACTGCCCCGTCGGACAAGCAATTCCTTACAAAAGGTGTCCCCGCTGATGCCATGGTGGTGGCGGCTGCCACCAAGAAGGAACTTGCAGATCCTTCCGTACCTGTCCATCCTCCTAATAAGGACTCTAGGACCATGGACAGATATGGTAAGCGGATGTTTTCTTCAGCGACCTTTGCTATGCGTTCGCTGAACTACCTTTGCCATTTCACCAGACTCCAAAGGGATATCCTTAAGGAGTTAGGTGAAGTTGTGCAGGATCCTACAGCTGCGGGGGCTCAGGAAAAAATTGCTTCGCAGCTAGGAACCCTTAACTCCATTGCAAACTCCTCCATGCGGCTGATATCATATGCTGCTGATGGAGCGAGTAGGGCCGCAGGTACAGGTGTGGCTCTTAGACGCCAAGCCTGGATGCGGCTATGTAATTTTGCAGATCCCTTTAAGGCGTCCTTCACGAACTCTCCCTTTGATGGGTCAGCTTTGTTTGGCCCTCAAGTGAAGGAAACGTTGACCAGGTGTGAGCAGGACGGCAAAACTCTTTCTGCCGTAGGAGTCCGTTTTTCCACCCCTTCTACACCTTATCCCAAAGGACAGAAGGGTGGCAAAATGTGGTTCCGCAAATCCCAAGGAGTCACACCGGATTCACGTGGTCAGTTTACCCCTAGAGGCAGAGGGGGTAACAACAACAGACGCTCTAGAGGCAGAGAGGGTCCACAAAACCAGGGAAACAGAGAGTCTCTCTCTGACAAGCCCTTTCAGCATCCCTGAGATGTTGCCCGGCTGTCCCTCCTTGGAGGCAGTCGGGAAGACTATGGCTGTACCCAGAAGCCTGGCGTTCTCTCACTCAAGACAGATGGGTACAGTCGATCATATCCGAGGGTTACAAAATTCCTTTCGAGGAAAGTCCTTTCTATCCCTCAAATTCCCTTCCAGATATTCCACCGGTCTAAGGAAATTGCAGAGTTAGAAGTCTCAAAACTACTGCAAAAAGAGCCATTCAGCCAGTTACAACAGACCATTCAGAGCCGGAATCTACTCAAGGTTCTTTTTGGTCCCCAAAGACGGGAGACTGGAGACCAATATTGGATCTCAGCAGACTCAACAAGTCTGTGAGGAAGACAAGATTCCGAATGGTCACTCTTCAGTCGATTCTGCCCTTCTTGCAGAAGGACAACTGGATGTGCTCAATAGATCTTCAGGATGCGTACTATCACATAAAAATTCACAGACGCTCCAGGAGATTTCTCCGCTTTCGGCTGGGGTCCAGTCATTTCCAGTTCAGAGCCCTGCCCTTTGGTCTCACCACAGCCCCCAGAGTGTTCACCAAATGCATGGCAGTGGTCACGGCTCACCTGAGACGTCAAGGATTCCAGGTGTTTCCGTATCTCGACGACTGGCTCCTGTCAGCCACCACCAGGCATCAGCTTGTTCAAGCCAGGGATTACACAATAAATCTTTGTTCTCATTTGGGCATCTCGATCAACTTCGAAAAGTCATCCTTATTGCCCTGCCAGTCTATTACTTTCATAGGCGCAAACTTAAACACTGTTCGGATGTCAGCTACCCTTACAGACCAAAGAGTTTCAGACATTCAAAGTCATGTCAGGATCATTCTAGCCAACAAGAAAGTACAGGCCAGAATGGTTCTAAAGGTATTAGGTCTCATGGCTGCGGCCATTACTCTTCTTCCCCGGCTCGCTTCTACATGCGCCTTCTTCAGTGGATGTTGTTCACTCAGTGGTCTTACCAACAACTTCCAATGCGTCACCAAATTCTGGTGACACAGATTTGCAAAATCATCTTGCTTGGTGGATCACTTCTCCCCAGATTCACCAAGGCAGACACTTTGTACCCCCATCCCCGGTAGCCACTGTCACCACGGATGCCTCCCTGATCGGGTGGGGGGGGCATTATCAGGGCAGGATGGTTCATGGGACGTGGCAACCGTTCGAGTACCACCTGCACATAAATGTCCTAGAGATGAGAGCAGTGCTTTTAACGTTGCAAGCCCTCAACGACTCTCTTCCTGTAGGGACAATTGCAGTCCACACAGACAACATGTCTGTAGTTTGGTATATCAGCAAACAGGGCGGAACCAAGTCCTACCCCTTGTGTCGAGAAGCGCTCAGACTGTGGCAATGGGCGATCTCCTCTCATCGGTTTCTGGTAGCAACGCACATCCCTGGGAAAACCAACATTTTAGCGGACAGATTGAGCAGGGCTATTCTCATGCCTCACGAGTGGTCTCTCAAGCAATCTATAGTGGAGGAGATTTTTCTGGAATGGGGTGGCCCATGTTGCGATCTTTTTGCTACTCCCCAAAACAGCAAATGCCCAGACTTCTTCTCTCTCTTCCCTCTGTCAGGCCATCCCCCCAGAGATGCTCTGACCCAGGATTGGCCCCAGGGACTTCTTTATGCCTTTCCTCCTTTTCCTCTGATCCCTCAAGTTATCCAGAAAGCTACCGTTTTGAGAGCCAAAATGATTCTCATTGCTCCTTATTGGCCTCGACAAATTTGGTTTCCGTTCCTCCATCGTCACCTTTTGGTGCAGCCGTGGCATCTGGACCCAGTGCCAGATCTTCTGGTTCACCAATCCGGTCAGCTGCACCGGTCTATCCCTTCTCTCAACCTCTCAGCATGGTTGCTCCACTTCCTTCCTTAGCCAGGCTTCCTTTGATCTCTAACCCTGTTAGAGACATCATAGTAGCTTCTTTAAAATCCTCTACCAGGAGGATTTATACAAGCAAATGGAAACGTTTCTCTTATTGGGCTAAAGCCAAGAATATTGATCCCTTCACTGCCCCAGTTCAGGCAGTTTTGGACTTCTTAGCAGAGATTTTTCATGCAGGCTCCTCTTCTTCCACAGTTAGAGTTCAATTGGCTGCTATCTCGAACTTTCATGTCGGGATCGCAGATCACAATATTATGTCCCATAGGCTTTGTAAAGCCTTCTTGAAAGGAATTTTCCTGCTAAAGCCTCCAATCAGGAATCCTCCTCCTCAATGGGATCTAAATTTAGTGCTGACATCCTTGATTCTTCCCCTCTTCGAGCCAGCTGTTTATTGCTCCCTAAAATTTCTTTCTTGGAAAACATTATTCCTAGTAGCTATTACATCGGCCAGGAGGGTGTCTGAACTTCATGCTCTATCGGTTCGACCCCCCTATTTGGTCTTTCACAAGGACAGAGTATCATTGAGAACTAATCCGACCTTTTTGCCTAAGGTCGCCTCAAAGGCTAATTTGAATCAATCCATTGATCTCCCTGTATTTTTCCAAACTATTCAAACAGATCGGAACAAAAATTACATTATCTTGATGTCCACCGCCAACTCAGATATTATTTGGACAGAACTAAACAATTTAGGAAATCCGATCAACTCTTTGTTTCCTATGCGGATAACAGGAAAGGCCTTCCTGTCTCTAAAGTGACTTTATCTAGATGGCTTTCTTCTGTCATCTCTGAAATTTATCTGCTCAGGGGAAAACAGCTGTGCTCAAAACCTAAAGCACATTCAACTAGGAGCTTACCTACTTCTACAGCCTTTCAAGCTAGACTTCCTTTAGACACTATTTGTGCAGCGGCCACTTGGGCCACTCCTCTTACTTTTGTTTCCCATTACAAATTGGACTTGGCCTCCAGGGACAGAGCCAGTTTTGGCTCTACAGTCCTCAAGAGTCTGTTCCATTGAGCCACCCAGGATAGAGGTGCTAGGGACGCGGTCCCATCAAGCAAGAATGAAGGCGAGATTGACAACTTAACATTAAGAAGTTATGTACCTACCATAACGTTCCATGTTAGTTGTCTTCTCTCGCCTTCTTTCTTGTGACCCTCCCTCCTTCCCCCAGGCCTGGACAGACCTTTCTACAAGAGATTATTATGCTGAAGACCATTCAGAGCTGGTCCTTCTTTCATCCTGTAGGCTTTCTTTCTTCCTTTGGGAAGTATTTATGCTTGGTGCTATTGCCCTTTGTCATCAAACGAGATCTGGGTACTTACCGCCTTGCATCATGGGATATGGGGCTGCCTCGAGCTGGTAAAAGTGACTCTCGAGCTTAGCAAGTGCCGAGTCGGAGCCGAGGATCGGCTCCGAACCCATCAAGCAAGAAAGAAGGCGAGAGAAGACAACTAACATGGAACGTTATGGTAGGTACAAAACTTCTTATTACCAAACATTCATATGCCGTTCACGTGGCGACTACATTATTTTACATTATTGTTTCAAAGTGTATCACTATTTAAAAAGTACCCACATTTTTAGGCTGTTGTCCTCCCATTAATCTAGGTTTTTGGTAGATATCTTGAGAGTACAAAGTTGACAGGAATGTCTGTCATCGTTACTTAATTGCCAAAGCTTCCCTTCAGTTATGGCATAAAGATTAATATAAAAGCTAGAATTGTTAATGTCAGTTTGCAGATTGTTACATGTAGCGAAACTACTATTTGTGCAGTCAGAAATTAAATGGGTTCTTGCCGCTTGGACATTACTGCTGCTTCCTTTCCTACTGCAACAGATTGCTCCACTGTACCTAATTCCCACTTGTGTCTCACTGCCATTACACCTGTTACAGACCTCTCAACTGTCCAGCTTATCTCACAATCTCCAGCTTTTCAACACATATTTTTGGTCTGTCTCCCCCCTCCTAAAATGTGTAGCTGACTACCAAGTCACCGAGATTATCTGATGATGGAAGTCAGTAGGTAATGATATACATATGCCGCAGATTAATTTTACTTTTCATTAAATGTTGTCGGTAAAACACGATATCCAGGAAGTTTGCTGTTATTCCTGTTCCTGTTTCCGAAACAGTGTGATACAATATTAACTTGGAGTTTACACACACCTTCTGACTTGCAGATACAGTTGCTCCGCGATGACATTATGAATTATACCAGGTGAGACATGTGGTTGTGATAATACGTAAGTACCCTCTATGTATTAGAAAACTACATGGGATACTTTTATATGGGATACTATTGATAACAAGACTTTGTAGACAGAAAGAGCAGGCACAGGTACAGCTACTAAGTTTGATGCATCACTTACCAATGCAATTTCCACTGAATGATAACCTTCTTTAACCCATTAATGTGTCACAAGCCTAACATCAGGTATAAGGAGCATCTTGATGGGATTTATAGCCAAGACTGTTGCTTCCTCTGTTTCATTTAAATATGTGTTTTAATAATATTTGATACTTTTGAGTGTTGTACTCCTTAAATTATGCTTCATGTAAGCACTTCTTTGTTTCTTTCTTCCCTTCCTTTCTATTCTGGGCAATTCCTTTTACATTGTTTTTAGTTAAGTTCTTTTATATCTGCTGTGAAGTGTTCCTGTTAATTTGATTTATGAATACATTCCTTCTTGATAGAGTTCCTGCTAACTTGAAAAATACTAGCCATTTATAGTATGTTAATTTATATGCGTTATTTACATTTAATGGCGTTGTGTAGCTAATAGCATTTATCAAAAAAAGTAAAAATCAATGGCTCTTTGTATAACTATAAAACTGTTTCTGTGATACTATAGATAACAAAATGCAATCAATAAAATGTTTCTAAAGCACTAAATCATCATGAAATACACTTAGTCTTACTGTATAGCAGAAGTGCAATCAATAAATGTTTTTAAAGCAGTACATTGCTATGAAATACATTTGTATTCTTACCGCATGAAAAAATATCTTCTCTTTTATCACTGTGGTATAAAGAGTGTAAAACCTTAATGGAAAATTTATAGGGTCAGTAGAACTCCAGTGAATATATTGTTATGTACTATTGACTCAGTCTTGTACCTGTTCCTGTCACTGCTTTTTGAAGAAATAAGTTGGTACAATTAGTGGAAACCTACACATTACACACTTTCTCTTTTTGTTTCTTAAATGACAACTTAATGCACTAATGTGTCCCTTGCATGCATATCTGATAATTTCTGAAACTCGTGGCATTATTGAAAGAGAAATAAACTGTGGCTTTGTCTGTGCATGAACACTACTTTGAAATATTCATAGATAACAAATGTAGTTAGTTAGGGCTTCCTGAGATCTAGATAGTTTCTTTGGCCACAGGCCTATTTCAGGCACTTTGTTTGATGTGAGCAAAACAGTGTACTGTAGAATTTCCTGTTAGGTTGATGATATTGCTGAACATGAAAACATCAGGAAATCACAAAGAGATTAACATTGTACAGACAGAATGTATCAAGATAAATCACCAAGGCTGATACACAGCTGTATATAATTCCACACGACGTCTGGTATGAAGAAAAATCCACTTTAATCAGCATAAAGAGTATGATTGGCACTTTCACAACATTGCTTCATCAGATCACCACACTAGAAACCACAGTCATTTTATGTAACTATCAACCAATAAAAAACAAGTGCAGTCATATAGCTAGGCAACCAACTCAGTGACTAAAATACTTAAAGACATATTTCAAAGCTGGTAAAAACATGTTACATAAGTCATTATTCAATAGTAAAAAATGAAAAATAAAAATCGTAATTTGATTATAACTAAAAACATCAAATAATACAATATAATAATTTATTAAATCAACCCAACCATAGGGCAACACAAAGGGAAAAAGTAAATGCAGCTGCCATAAAAACATATCTTCATTTTCTTAATTTACATCCCTTCAAGACTGATTTCATAGGGACATGGTCATTCAGACCTTGACTAAAATGAGCTCTAAGCTTAAGTATCCAGGTCAATTCCCTTTGTTCTGTCTTGTTGACTATATCACCCTGTCTAGTGTCTTCATGCACAGCATCTAACACCATGAACATAAATTCATGTTCCACTCTAGTTGCATTCATATGTTTAGCTATAGTGCTATATGTTAACCCTTTCCTAGCACAGTACAGTTAGTCTCTAATTCATTCCCTTAACCGTTTTGTTTTTTCCGACGTAAAATGACTTACAGCAAACACACTGCGCAAGATATATTAAATTCTTTGTATTGCAATCCACATTGACCTTAACTCTATATTTGGTGCCACTAACTCAATTACAAAATTACAAAAAGTACACTTCTCACATCTAACTGTACCGACTTGTTGTTCAGGTTCAGATCTCAGTTTAGGATAGCACAATCTATACTTAAGGGATTTTTTATTTTTATACCCATGGTCTCTGTCATATAACTGTAGCAACCCTAGGATCTACCTGCTATACATGCCAGTGTTTACTAATGATCTACCTCAGCTGCCGATCATCACTAGTATATGTGAGGGGAAAAAATTATACTGTTGCTCCGATCTTTCATCCTACTTTATTGCTCTAACCGGTGACTAAAATATGGTCTTCCTTTCACATTTCTATCGACCCTACTACTCACTTGCGCTACCTGCACATATCTTGCTTTATATCCTCGCTGCTGCAACTCATTGCCTATCAGAGCTAAACTAAGGTCAAATTCTTTTTCCTGTGCTGTGAGTCTACTATTACGTAGAATCTGTCCCCTAAAGACATTTCCAAAAACAAATCTAGGGTGCATACTGTATGATGCATGTATGTAGGGTGAAAGCAATCCTTCCTATATAACTTTGTTTGTATTTCCTTATTGTTTATTTATTTATTTATTTACATTTGTTGACTGGGAGTGTCCGACTGGACATAGGTCCATTTTTCAGCAGAGGCCCGGGGAGAAAAGCTCCACAGTTAAAATAAACAGACAGTAGTTACACTGAATTACATAGCGATTAACAATTTAACATAGCAATTAATTACAAACATATTTACAGATGAAGAACATAGTACATCAGTAGACAACTAGAATCTTTATCTGCGAAGTACATAACAGGCATTAACAAATGTTACAATAAGAAGTTCCTGCTGTATAATAAGTACTAGGCTTATGAGCATCTGAGCTTGCTATAATCAAGGTAGTTAGTGGGGTGGAAAGAAAGGTAGTGGTTGGATGGGGTGGGTGATATTAGAGTGGGAGTTGCAAGGGCATAACCAGCATGTTTTTAGGTGTGCTTTTAGTATAGTTTTGAAGTGGGTGCCTTTTGGTCACTGGTTAGAGCATATTAATGTCCTTGAAAACTTGGACATCCAAAAAATCAATACTTTCCCATGAATATTTCATGGTAAACTGTAGAAACATATTGCTCTCATTTAAACATTGCAGAAAGGACTTGAGTTGCTCAATGTTACCAGCCCACAACAGAAATAAATCATCGGCAAATCGATGGTAGAATTTGATATCTTGTCATATTCAGTATGTGTGATTCCTCCCAATCGACCATGACCAGATTGACATAGCTATTGGCACAGGATGTGGCCATAGCTACACCAGCGGTCTGCCGATAATAGTTTCCGTCAAATACAAAAACGTTTTCCAATACTAGTTCTAATAAATAACAGAAGTCAATCTGAGGATAGTCATACACTTTCTTAGCTAGCAGAATGTGTCTCACCCTGTCAATCCCGTCATCATTGGGGATGACTGTAAACAGTGAGGTTACATCGAGGGTGACGAACAAATAGGAAGATGACATAGGATCTGCTTGCACTGCCACATACAAATCCTGCAAAAATGTTTAGTATCTCTCAAGACCATAGGACATGTCTCAACTATGGGACGTAGTTTCTTCTCAGTGAATATAAATATAGGCTTGGTTAGCCATCCCGAACCCGCTACTATGGGTATAAATGGGGGCCTGTACAGATCTTTTTGTAGCTTTGGTAGCCCATTAAAAGAAGGAATCAGCGGTTTCTCAACCAAAAAATACTGGAATAAATCTTTGGTCATTAAACCAATGTTAAAACATTCTGTCAAAGAGTTAAGAAATCTCTCCTGATACATCTCTATCATTTTCATACCAATTTTTTCATATGTGGCATCATCACTCAGCATGTCATTAATGGTGTTAAAGTAATAGTGTCTATCCATCACTACTACTAACCCTCTCATATATGCTGGTTTAGTTATAATTTGCAGGTCATTTTGCAATGTAATCAAGGCTTACCTTTCACTTGAATTCAAGTTTTCAAAGCCACTTTTCCTATTCTTGTTCCCCAACAATTTATATATATCTTCCTCACATAGCCTAGTAAAAATCTCCAAAACCAGATGGGTCTGCGGAGTATATAAACTAGGCTTTCTAAATATATTAAAAACTGCTGTGTCAGTATCATTGGACATCAGCTTCATTCTTACATTTCTAGTAAACAATCTTAAATCTGTTAAAATGTTTGTCACATTTGCTCATTCAGCAGGAATAAATGAAAGATCTTTATTAAGGACTACAATGTTCATACCTATTAAGTGTTCTGTTAGAAATATTCCAGACCAGATTTAAATAGCCTGGTTCTACATTTTCTTGAGTGTCCTGATATTCAGGTCATGAAATGACTATTTCCTCGTCCCCTTGGTGTGCAAATGTTTGGAAGGTTCCCCTTGATCCTTCTACTTTTTTCCGATAAGGTAAAGGAAATTCGGAAAAAAAAACGGTTCAGCATCTACTCTTCTTTCCTTCCTCCTGGCACCCTGCTCAATGGCTGCACCCAGTGATGATTGCTGTATACCCACTGCTGTTATCTCTGTGTTTGGAGTAGTATAGGTGGAGTTCGCCTCGTTATTCCTTGAGACAGTATTTTTAGTAGCTGTCATGGATACTACTGCATACACACCCTCCTCATAGCGTAAAGGCGTCGCCATCTCATTTTCTTTCTCGGATTGGTCCATTCACATCGCCATGGAAACCTCCTTTGTTTCTCCCCTCTTCATTGTGTTTCCTGGTTGAACTCTTGGCCAGGTAAAAACCTGATTATTGGAAAAATCTTGCAAATCATGCAGGAGCTTCCTCTTCTTGGTCTGTATGAGATTCCTCTCATACAGTGAGACTTTATCTAATGTTTCAATTATTAGGCGATCGACTACCACAACTCTTGTGAGAGTGGCCATTTCAGCTTGTAATGTCTGAATTTTTTCGTACAACTCATTTTCCAAGGGTCGAAAGAAGTCTTCAGGTTTATGCGTTACCATTGAGCCAACAATTCAGGGTAGGAATCACTGTATGTTGGCATTACTAATACCCTCATGCCTTGTAGTATAAATAACAGCATAACAGGCTTCTAGATGTAAACGCTGGGTCTGCATTCTCTTTAGACGGTACAAATCATTTTCAAGGGTTCGTACCTTATCAAATAGCAACGTAACTTCGCTATTATCTCCTTGCACTTCATCCTGCTGCAATTCTTGTACTAAAAGTAATGGATTGATATCAGTTTTTAGAAAGTCACTCTATTACCTGGTTGTTGTATTTCAACCCATTGTAGGTTATAATCCAGTCCAGCATCTGGTATCAGACTCTAAGCCATGCTCACCAGGGCAGTTCCAAAGAACCAAAATGCAGGTAACAAACAACAAGGAAATCCTGGCAATTAACAGCCCTGTGCAAAAAGTAACAAAATGTATTAAGATAAATCACCAAGGCTGATACACGGCTGTATATAATTCCACACGACTTCTGGTATGAAGAAAAATCCACTTTAATCAGCATAAAGAGTATGTTAAGGGCTGTGGTAAAAAAAAAAAAAACTGTTTGCAGAGTTTTGCAATTCAGACATATTTTCAATGATAAGGAAAGACTTCATTATAGGCTAATTTACAAGTCTATGGATTGCTTTACACTACTGATAGTGTGCATATCAGCACTTTCCTGTGGAAGTTACCAGTTGCAGGTGATGCATTGTGTTAGCACAGGCACTCACTTCATTCACTCTTTCACACACAATACACATACAGAAACACACATAGGCACACCATCTACCCATACCCTCCCTGTGAGGTCAAAACACCACAATGTTACCTTTCTCCTGCCCTGGTAAATCACAAATGCTTACAGTCAGTCATTAATACCCGACATTATTGCTTCATACTAATAAACGTCAGTAAATCCAGAGTTGTACAGAAGCTGTTGCACTAGTGAGTTTCTAAGTTTGTAGGAGAAATTAAATCCTCCCTGATTTTGCAAACTGTTTCTTCTGCCTTTGTCTTGAGTTCTTGTGCTACAAGATTGAGAGGGATGCTTAATGCTCCCTGGTCGTCTCTCTTATGTGTTGCAAACTGTTGCAGCCATTGAATAATGCCAGAGATTCTCATTATATGTTAGAAAAAATCCCTGCTGCACTAACTTATCAGTTAAAGTGTTGGATTAATACTGAGGTACCTGTGGCAGGGGTGTGGGGTTTTATGCCTTCCCTGATTACTTTTATTTAAGGTCTTTTTACCAGTATATCCCATATGTCTAGTGATGGTACACAGGAGTCATATCTTCGGGGGTGGGAGGGTACAAGGTCAGAATCCCTTCTACAGCTTTAAGGTACACTATTTACACGTATCCCTGGTGTCTAGTCGTACCAAACCCCATATTTTTAATTAAGTGGCTTTAGGTCTCAGTATATAGAGTATCCCTTGTGTCTGGTGTCACCAACGCATATCTTCAGAGATCTCTGTGGTGTCTCATGGTCCCCTTCTGACCCATGTCATGTTTAAATACCATTAAGACATGATGATAAAGGTTAATGCAGTCCCACATCTTTGAAGTTATCCCTGGTGGCTCCCCCAACCCAATGTTCCAGGCATTGTTTATTAGTCAATGGGGGTGTGTGTCAAAGTACAACAGCCACCCCAACACATACATGCACACACCCCTAATGTACCCAGTAGGACGTATGTGCCCTCCTGCATCCTAAGTAGGAAGCATAATCCCTCCTGAGTCCATAGTAGGATACATGCACTTTCCTTAGTTCTTAGCAGGATGCATGCACCCTCCTGAGTCCTTAAGTGATAGAAGCTACATTGGCATTAATGTGTTGTGCAAGAATTGGCACATAGATGTCAAATACATGCAAGTACTTTAGGAAGCTATTCCCAGCCATGGCAGATGGCACACAAAGACTACAGAAACAAGAAGTTTGGACATGCATTGTCATTATTTAAAAGGTAAGTAATTTCTTTTTTTTTAATTATAGCAACAATCCACTTCTGTGTATGGGTAATCTGGCTTATCTACAGTTGACTTATTTGTTTGATCATTGGGGCTTTACCCTTGTGATCAAAACATTAAACTGTGGGTAATTCCAGCATTACTCACACACAGTCAACGTATTGCTTAAGTAATATTAAAGTGAAAGGCACTCAGTCTATGTAAGGATTAAATCTGCCATAATAACAGACTCAAGATCATTAGGAGCAGAGCATCAGTATAACTGAGATTCATATAATAACAGCTCCAAATATAATGCCTAGTTACATCAGTTTTTTCATCCTCAAATTCATGTGCAGCAGTCATGTCAAAGCATTGCAAGCTGGACCTTAGCCAAATAGAACAGCCAAAAACACATTGCAGACCATGCAACTCTACTTGCAAAATTCACACGGCACTTACAAATCAGAAAATAATTTTAGTCAAGGGATAATATATATATGGAGTACATAAATAGGCCATCACATAAGTATGCTTCATGCAAATGAAGATCAGATTATAGTAAGCATGGTTTCAGTGCAATTTATAGTGAGCTCCAGCAGTGCAATGGCCTTAATTTTATAAAAATACAACCACACAGGTGCATACTGGTAAATTTTGATAAGCATTATGTTAGTCGATAGGAAATTTTTCAAAAATGGGATACATTTCCAAAACTGAGTCATAGATATCAGCACAGTGCCTTCAGTGCTTTTGACTATGTCAGTCTGTCTCTACAGGAAACTTTCCACTGTTTGCATAGTGCAAAGTACAAAACTCAATTCTTATACGTTGCATGGTGCTGCACAGAAGACTAAACATGAGCAATATGGATGCAAGGAAATATGCATATTATGCACGCCTCTTTCTGATAGGCAAATACTGCATATTTCTGCCTTTAATTCATTTTGAATTCATTCTGAACTACACAAGTTGGCCTTACAGTGCACTGTTTTGTTCACTTTATTCATTATAGAGGTGCAGACGGAAAAAGGCCTAACTGCTACCCAGGCAAGCTGAGTGAAACTAGTGGCTGTGGCACCTACCAGAGTTGTCATGGTAAGGAGAGGAGTGACAAGGCATAGCCTGCTCATCTATCCTAAGCTGGAGGGATGGAGGCATACGCCATACTCCACCTGGACACCTTGGAGCAAAAAGGACACCTGTCTCTAGAATGGGTAGAGCTCAAGAGAATGTCATTGCAGAGATAGAAACATTTTTTGGAAAGAGCTCATAGCATGCTTACCTCACCCCACCCCCCATCCAGATAGTGAGCATATGCAAGAGATCTGTAGTAGCAACTAATCCATCAAGCCTCACTGAGAAGCAGAGTCAGATTTTAGATTCACTCTCCTCCAGTGGCAGTCAGTCATCACCAGCTGACCACTGGGTTGACAGTGGCTCAGAAGAGTCATATTACACAAGTGAAGAAACATCCTGGGCCTTTATTTGGTCTCATTTCAGTATCATTTAATTTGTAATAATTATTTATTTTACACTGCAGGCTGTCTAAGAATACATGGCATTTTGAGACAGACTAACAATTGCCTGATGTTAACAGAGAATTAATTACTGCTTAGTTCGTCACTGTCTATATGTCAGAGATGCAAGTACTTAGCCAGACTGGAGGCTTCCCTCTCATAACCATACGTATTCTGTGAGCAACACACAGCATCACAGCATTCCACACAAACACAGAGCAAGCTACTGTAAGCTGATGCTGAAGAAAAGTCTCCACCTAAACCCAGTAAATGTAGGGCTCAGTGTAAATTAGATTGATACACATATTAGTACTAGCAAAGTAAGGAGTCACCAGTAAGTCACTTCAAATCTAGTGCACCTAGACACCTTTCTAGCAAAAGGGTACTAATGATTGGTGACTCCATTATCTGAAACACTGACTCTGTTCTCATAAGGCTGAACAAAGAGAGATTGACAGTGAGCTGCCTTTCAGGAGCCAAGATTTCTGATATATCAAGGGCCCTAAAGACCATTAAGCTAAATAAATATGACTATGACATGGTAGTGATCCATGTGAGTATAAATGACCTGATGTATTAAACCCTGAGGAATATGCAGATGTGACAGAGTCCATCATGCATATCACAAATGCAAGTAAGATCCTCTTTTTGAGAGGAATCCTTCCTTCCTTCTCCATGAATGATGCCAATGTACACGGAAAAGATGATTAGCTTCAACAACTGGCTACATAATTGTTTATTTTAGGGAGACCCAGTGAGTGTCAGCAAGAGAGGAGATTCTAGACAGCCATATTTGTTTTGCCAAGGATGCTGTTGTTCTAAAGCTTCCACCTACTAGCCCCAAGAGTGCACTTTTAGGCTCAATCCAACTAATGGATCTCCTAACCTAACAAAAAAAAAAAAAAATCAAGCACCAGACCACATCAAGGTCATTCTGCTCAATGCCAAGAGTCTAATTAACCAATTGCCTTATCGCAATGCCCTTCTTCATTTGGAGTGCAACTATATGTGAGTTTTTAGAGAAACATAGCTTAAAAGTCCAGAAGGTACTCCCTCTATACCAGAGTTTTGTGCTTACCATACCATTTAACACAATAGTAACTGCAGTAGAGTATCCATATTTGTCAAAGACCACATGACCTCAAGTCAGACACCAAGAAACCTAAAAACTGAACTGATTGAAATCAAAATCACAATTAACAGGTCCCACCATCAGACCATAGCATGTTACAGTACCCCTCTGTGCTCCCAGAAAACCATGTTAAGTTCCTAAATACACTAGATGAACTTTAATTAACAAGAATTCTATTATCCTAGGAGCCTTTAACAATCTGACAATAAACTGAGATGCCTATATCTCCAACAGTAGGTTGCACCCAAAAGTTCTTTGATTTTATAAGCAAAACCTGTGGACCAAATTATTAAGGAACTCATAAAAAGTCTTTCGGCTTTTCCCGGTTAGGGGTCGCCACAGCGGAACTCCACTCCACTTATGAATGGCAGTGGATTTTACAGTGCTGAGTTGCCAGCCCGACGCCCAACCTTCAATGAAGGCATGGCCATTCACACTCGCACCTACCTGCATGTCTTTAACATCACTCAACTGTGGGGAGGACATGCAGACTCCACACAGAAGGTGCTCCAGCTGAGAATCAAACGGGAGAACCTCTTGCTGTGAAGCGACAACGCTAACCACTGCACTGCCGCGGCTTATTGTTAAGGAACTCATAAGAGGGTAAAATATTCTTGACCAGGTCCTTACCAATATGGCATCAATATACACTATCCCCCTTTCCCAGTTAAACCTGATCACCAGCTGGCAACCTTTTCCTTCAAAATCCCCATACCATCTGATGCAAATGTCACAAAATCCAAAGATTTCAAACATACTAATCTTCTACAATTCTATGCCAAAGTCTCAAAATTCAACTTTAACTATACCCAAGATAATGACACAGCAAGTAGTTGAGCAAATTGTATGCTCACCTGAATAAATGCATTGACCTGGCAGACCCTACCAGATCCAAATGAAATGGGAAGTTTAAGAGTAAACCAGCTTGGTGGTCCATGTGTGTTAATAAAACATACAACAAAAGAAAAAAATCCACAATTGAAGTTTAACTTTAAGAAGTTATCGAAGATAAACAGCATCAGGAAGCAAATGCATCCCATAAACTTAGTCTAGCATTGGAAGCGTAAAACAACTACAAATACTTCTGTATTTATGTTAAGAAACTAATGAATAACACCCAGCATTGTGCAGAATGGCAGTGCTGACTTGGATAAAGTAGATATTGCCAACATAAAAAGCTGACAAAATTCAGTGCAAATTTCACCCCCAAACAACTATACAAAGCCCACATATCCCATAGAAACTCAAACCCCTTATCATAACCAAAGAACACTTGCTAAAGGTACTCTCCAAAACAAGAAATACATCCTCCATGGGACCTGATAAAATCATCAGTTGTCTATTAAACAGTACAAAACAGGCACTACTGGACCCACTCCTACTGCTATTCAACCTGAGCTTAGCCACTAGTTTTGTCAATGAATTCTGGTGCACAGTTGTTGTGATGTGACTTCACAAGGGTGAACCCAAAACTGACCCAGAAACTACAGATCCATTAGCCTGATGAGTCAAATACAAAGCCATGGAAAATATCACAACTGACCTAATTAAATATTTGAAATCTTATAAGACCTGACCTCCAACAGTTTGACTTTCTTAAGGGTAGATCCTGTCTAATGAATCTGGTGAATTTCTTTCAGAGGATAATACAAGTTGTGGACAGTGAACATACTGTCCATTAAACATACGTCGACTTAGCCAAAGCATTTGACAGCATACCACATGCTAACATAATAAATTAGCTGAATAAACTCCAAATTCATCTTCAGTGAACATGAATGTGACCCATGGTGTTCCTCCGGGCTCCATGCTGGTACTTTTGACACTCAGCATTTACTTCACAGATCTCCAAATTACAAATGGGAATCTCTGGCCATCCAAGTTGGTGGATGACTGCAAACATGGTGTCATCCTCAAGTCCCTGTCTGATACGGAGAAGTTCCGACTTGAAAGAGAATGACAATAACTTGTCCTCAAAAAACAGGTTAAAACTAAATGCTAAAAATTGCAATATTGTTGCATTTAGCAAACAATCCCTCCATCTACCTTATAGTATAGTCAACACTCCACTTCAAAATGAGTATTGTAAGAAACCTTGGAACATGGGCAGATAATTCCCTCATCTGTGAATTTCATGTTGCAACAGTGGTTAGGAAATTATTTTACCTGGCAAAGCTGATTGCAAAGGGTGTTTCATCAAGATCCAAAGAAGTTCTGATCCCTCTATTTTCCCCACAGATCAGACCAATCACTGAATACAATGCCCTCTTTGGACTGTATTTTATTAGGCATATCCATCAACTGGAAAGACCCAGAGGTGCCTAACTAAAAAGATCACAGGCTTAGGATGACGAGAGCTACCAGGAGCAGCTGGAAGCATTGTTCTTGTACTCAGTATTCTATAGACTCCTCAGAATCAATCCACTCCTTGCATTTTGAGACATTAGAGATCTATTATATTAGAGATCCATTAATCTAAGACTAACACAGAACCAGAGATCTAAACCTGCAAATAAACAAAATAAAGTGGAGAGACAGATTACTCACAAACACTTAACTCCTTCCGTGGAACAAACTTCCACTCCAAATTAAGCAATGTGACAGACATTTCTCCTACAAAAAGGAGTTAGACAACTGGACAGGTAGCCAAAAATCCATCCCATGTATGACTAGCCTCTCACTCCTTGATAAAAGGAGGTAAAGTTTAAATGTGGATAGTGGCAAGACATAAATGGCCATTGGGCCCATTTACCCTGTATCTTCTATGATGCTGTGAAGAGGTGCTTAGTTAGTTGCTGTGCCTAGTTTAAATAGCTTTAAGAAGATACATTTTAGTCATTTGGCAGACAGAATTTAACATGATCCCCTGGGGGGGGGGGGATATTTTTCTTTTATTTAATTTTGTATTTATTTATTTACTTAAATTAATCTGCTTTCTTTTTGCAAGTCTGTATACTGTAATGTCTAGGAAAGTACTTGTGGAAGGGGTTTTCCTTGGTCAGATAAACATGAACTGTATCTTTTTGTCTAGGAAAGGATTTTATTATCTTCAGATATAGTGATTATAATGCTTTTAAAGTTGCATTATGTACATTTACTGTAGTTCTAAATGAAGGTTTAGACAAAATTCTGATACATTTCCTTCCAGTTCTACATCTAGTTAACAGATTTTTGTCAGATAAACATGGCATATCTTTTTTGTCTAGGAAAGGAGTTTATTATCTTCAGCTATAGTATTTATAATGTTTTTAAAGTTACATTATGTACATTTACTGTAGTTCTAAATGAAGTTTTAGACAAAATTCTGATACAATTCCTTCCAGTTCTACATCTAGTTATCAGATTTTTTTCAATGCCAGAAGAACATTTAAAAACATTGTTCTGATTTGATTAAGTCACGTTAGTCAAAGATAAGTAACAGTTGTTATGAAAAAAAAATCAGAGGTAATACAAAGAAAGTAAATGTCAAGATGCATTAATGAGAAAGCACTGTGGCCCACCAGTTGTGGCAAGTATTTGGACAGGTACAGACCAAATGGGACATTTTATTCAGTGATCGGCCTGATGAGAGCCAAGTTCAGTGGAATGATTATATCCCTAGACCTGTACACCATACCTTTAGATACAAGCTGTACAATGAAAAAGGACTTCCTTACAGTAGTGGATAATGGGTGATCAAAGGACAGTTCATTATCGACTATGGGATCCACTTTCAGTGGTGTATTCTCAATGTGATAGCTACACTAGAAGTCATGCTTGCTGAAGGATATGATTATAGATTTCTGAGTTTAGTTTTAGCCCATGGTTTTGACAACAGCTATTTGTTTGGAACAGGCCCCCTTGTATGATGGCAAAAAGTTTGAAGTCAGCTGCAAAACTGGCCAGCCACAAAGTCTTAATATTAGCTTTGACTGCCAAAAAGTAAATGCCAAAGAAAGAGCTTTTGCTTTGTTTACTGTAGTGGTATTAAGTCTAAAAAATATTGCACTATAGAACCGTATTACTTTGATACTGTTGCACATGTCCGATAATACTTCAATGTTGTCTGTTACTGGTACTAGGTAGATAAAAAAAGTAACTTGGATGATTCTTGGGAGATCATTGGGTGTAGGTTTATGTTTGGTGTTAGGTGTTACTTTTGGTGTATGCTTTAGTGATTGCTGAGGACAAGTGTTGCAGTACGAATGCTTAGGAGGTTTCTGAGGTTTAGGGAGGTTTCTTTTAAGTGTCTCAGCATAAGAAGGTCAATATGTGTGGTGAGCAGTATGTGTAAAGGATGTAGCATGTGTGTTCTTGACAACTTTGTTTGTAAGTGAGATTTTTGCCTCCAGGGAGGTTATGTATAGACATCTCTTGCATACTGTGTTAGGTTCTTTAAGGATTAAAGGTTGAGTACATGAGACAATTGTTACATTTCCTCAGAACACTCATATCTACAAGCTGGCCACAGATACATTAGGAAATTGCATATCTATGTTGTCAGAACCTGTATTCGGGTTGGGCTGTTATGGTTTAGGGACTTGGCTTTACAGCGGTCACCTGAGTGGTGTCTAGGGTTAAGGCTAAATGTCAGATACTGCTATGATCTTGTATTAGTGCAGTTTCATGTGCTAACTAGCTGCCCTAAGCTTAACTCCATGCATATTCTTCATGAGTACTAGCTTTATAGGTTTGCTACTATACAAGGTCCTGCTAACTGCCACTTTGTGGTTAACAGTTCTGCACAAATGGACCTAATATATAATAGTGAGAAAAAAGCTGAAAACTAACTCCTGTGGTCTCTGATCAATAAACGGCTATACCTGAACCCTTGGATCAGGTATACACTTCTGCCTGATCCTGGAACTTCTTTATGTAAAAGTACAGCAATGAGGAACACCCACACACTTTAAGACAATTTCAAAGTACATTAACAGTCTAAGGGGAGGGCCTTGCCAGTTTCTTCTCTCAGTAACCAGTAACCATGAGCGGAGGAGATAAGACTGTGAGGAGCTTCTAGGGCAAGGTGTACAGAAGATGAGAATGAGTGAAGCTTCTAAGGCCAGATATACAGTAGGGGCGGGCAGCAAAAAAGCTTCCAAGATTAAAAGCACAACAGGAAAAGGGTGCATGGGTGGGGAACAGATTCAGAAGAGTGGTAGTAAGACTCTAATAAAATGAGAGCCCACTCAGAACAGCTTGGCACAGCAGTGAAACCACTTGAAAAGCACTGCAGATGATAAAAATGTCATAAATTAATAAATTGAGCTTCAGATAAAGAACAACACAAACAAGACTGATTTAAGTGGTATGATTAGTGCAATATTTTAAAACTAGTTCACATGTACTTCCCTGGATGTAAAATGTAGTCTAAATGCTTTTCTCTCAAACTCTGAAGCTTCCAGCAGTCCTAAGACTAAGACAGCTAGCTGACTGCTTGTATAATGTAAAATACCAGAGGTGTTGGGGGCTGGGTTTAATTACCAGAAGCTCTAGCTGGCAGTTTGTTTTAAATTTGAAAAGTGACGTCAACGCAGAATGTGGTGAGCAATGCTAATAATCCACTTAAGAGCTCAGGAAAATAACAATGGATACCATCTGGATGATTCCCAGTGAAGTTTTGACAAAAATGTGTGAGCTCTAAAATATGATAAGGCAAGCTTCGAAAAATATTGACAGCTTTGATTAGCCAACATAGTGGCAGTTATGTAATATTTTTTTAGTAAACAGAAGGTAAAAAAATTGAATTTTAATGTATCTTTCTCATTTGGAGACTTGTTATAATGAAGCAATGGATGAAGGCAAAATGAAACACAGCACAAATCTTGACCTGACCAAAGCTTTTGACACAATTCCCCATTCAGGCATACTAGAAAAGCTAAATAAACTGGAAATAAACCACTATGATACCCTCTGGATTCCCAGCTGGCTCACAGATCAGACTCAAGAAGTCAAAATAGGGAAAGTTACTTCCACAGAGATCTGTCACAAGTAGAGTATTTCAGGATTTCTGTGCTGGGACTCCTCTTGTTTGGCATCTACTGTTCTAAAGTTAAAAACAACACCAAAAGACTGTATCTGACTACGTTTGCTGAAGACTGCAAGCTAGGAGCAGTCATTGGATCCAGAAATGACTTAGCCATCCTGTAGGAGGGTTTGTCCCAAATAAATAATTGGTGCCAAAATCATGGACTAAAAATAAATGCCAAAAATGCATTATTGTATCCTTTGGGGAGTCATCTACTCCAGGGAACAACTACATTGACAATATGCCACTAAGAGTCCAGATGTTCAGGATTTGGGAACTTATGTGGACAGTTTCCTAACGTTTGACCAACACGTGTCCATTGTTGTCAGAAAGTCCTTCTATATTGCACAGCTTATAAGCAAATGGATTGTGTCTAGATCTAGGGATGTCATTGTCCTCCATTACTCAGACCTCATTAGGCCAGTCATTGAATATAATGCCCCATTTGGCATGAATTTGCCCACACATGTGAAACAACCTGAATGCCCACAGGGATACCTTACTTACAGGATACAAGGCCTGAACAACATAAATTACATAGATCGACTCAAAACCCTGTCACTATTCCCTGTATCCTAGAGACTGCTAAGAGGTGACCTGTATCTTGTCATACCGAGCATCCTCTGACCCAATACTGATGGATTTCCTGCGCATCAGCAAGTCCAGTTTATCTCGCAGAGGATACTGCAGCTCTGGAACAGACTTCCCATCCACTTTAACAAAGTTCATCCCTGTCAATATTTAAGAGCAACTTGGATCTATGGATGGGAAACAGAAAATTTAGCCCAGGACTGCTCCCTGTACTACTAATGGACAGAGGCAGCTAACAAATGTTTTATCCCATGCTTGGGTTCCCTGAAATTATCTATGGTATGATCTCAATTATTTCGTTAGGGGTAATGCATAATTATTGACCACAGGATGGGTAAGGACAATCTCTAACTAAGTGGGATAGGTTAATTTGAGCACATAAAGAGAAACTGGCTAGCCTTAAAATGGGCCACAAAGGCAGCTAGTCTAATGCTTACCTATGAACCTGTAAGTAAATTGTCCATTTAAATCTATGTATCAAGATGAATTGTTAATTTTCTTGAGTTTAATGTTGAAACCTGTCCAGATTTTATGTTTATATAGTCGGAATCAGAAGATATGTAGAATGTCTGCATTGATCAGATTATAAAACTTTCAAGAATCAGAAACATCTGGAAAGCAAGGTGCCTTATTTAATGGTGTTAGGTAGGCATTATGAAAAATTATATGTTGTGTATCATAATGTTTCTTATGAGGATTATGTCAGACAGGAGGGAATAGATCTCTCTCAGTTCATCTTTAGAGGTGGCCCACTGGATGTTGAATTGGTTGGAGAAGTGTCAAAATAATTGCTCAATTCAGCAAGACTAAGGTGGTTATTATCTTTTTATGTGTTTATGTAATAGAGTGGGATTTAGAGTCCACTCTGAATAATTCTGACTACTACACTATATTTATTAACACTCAGGAGATAAAAATATTCAGAATGATCTGAGGAATAGCTAGGTATAACAGTATCATAAAGATTTTGAGATGTCTTCTGAAATCAGATAGAAGTCCGTTCTAGATGAAGCTTTATGGAAGGATGAAAAGAAAGTAAACTGTTTAGCACTAGGGTATTTCAGTCTGAAGGGATAAATGAGATCAAGAGTGCTCTGAAGATCTAGCATACCTTTGAAAGAGATTTTGTTATGCAACCTAGAGTTCGAAATCCTATCTAAAAAGAGATTAACTGGAGCACTGCAGTCCCCTCCAATGATAAAATTGAAGAAATTTCGTTAACACTTTTTTAAACAGAAATGATAAATTAAACCTAACCCAAGCATTGAGCATTTAAAATTAAGAAGGGGGTTATCTTATCAGTTTACACTAGGTAAAAAGCTACTATGCTAGTCGATATCTCACTGAATAATATTTATAGCAATATATATATATATATATATATATATATATATATATATATATATATATATATATATATATTTGTAGCAGCTTAGTGGGGTGGAGGAGGAGGGGGAATGTGTAATTGTAAAGAAGATAGGTGGATATTATAAGTGGGAGAGAGGAAGGGAAGATTACACTATAAGAAAGAACTGTTGTCTCCATATTTGGAGGGAGAGTTTAGGTGGGTTTGCAGAATGGGAGGTCAAAGGAGGAAGCTGAATGATAGCAAATAGAGTGCTGTGGCACATCATGTAGGTCTAGATTTGATGTTGTTGGCAATGAGTGGCAGGGAGGAGTGTGGTGCACAGGTGTAACCTTACCAAAAGAAGACAAACTCGTGGGGGAAGAACAGCAGGAGTTAAGATATTTTAACTTTCACATAAGTAATTATAAAGTAGGCATTAAAATGTAGAATACATCATGTTGTTTCCCTTATTTCCTGCATAAGGAATATTGGAAACATCACAAGAAAGAAAAACAAAGGGTGTCTAATTTTACATTATCTGCTACATAATGGAAACTGGCACATAAAGAAGACTGAAAGATAAAGATAATAATCTTGGGTTTCTAATCTGCCATCTAAGGAAAACTGAAAGATAAAGGAAAACGTATTTTGGCTCTCTTGTCAGCCAGCCGAGAGCTATTGAAAGCTAAAGTTAAATGTGTCTTGATTCCCTTATCTGCTATTCTAAAATAATAAGAAAAATGTTTAATGTAAATCTCTGGGTTCATAATTTGTCCCTTAGGGAGTCTGAAAGATACTTTATGGTGATCAGCAAATTGAGATGAACTGTGAGCCACCAAGGGAATGGGAAAATAAAGGAGTAGAATGGAAGAAAGTACCTATCCTATACTTCTACTGAAGTAGCCAGGAGAGAAGAATAGCTTTTTAGCAAGCAGAAACTTTGGTAAGTAAGCACATTTGCTTAATGTAAAACTGCCTAAAGGGGTGGCGAAAATGGTTTGTGTTAGAGGAAATTAGAAAAGTGTGGAAGAGTAAATATTGTAGATTATGTAATTAGAACTGGAAATGGATATAGCCAATAGGAGAAGGGCTAGAAAAAAATAAATATACTGATAAATGAAGGTATAGGAACAATCTTGTGAACTAATGGAGGAATGAAGAGCTATAAAGTTGATGATGTAGGGAGAAAGAGAGAGGGAGAGCAGATGGCTGGAAACTGAGACATAATCTACATCTGAGAGCATTTTATTGTGAGGAAAACTCACAAAAGCAAAGTCTGACTTGAGAATGTATAGAACATTGTTAAATTATTGAACTGCAATGGAAGTGAGAGTTATTGATAAGTTATTGAATTGCAATAATGATTGTCTTACCATTCATTCAGTGGTTATTACAGATCCTATGGTGAAAAGAAAAAAAAATGAAAGTAATGCACATTGTAAAGGCTTTGAAAGTATTTCAAGACTTAGTGTTCATTATAAGGAAAGCCTAACCTGACTAAAGATAAACTAAATTTTTGGAACTACAATGGATGACTATGGAGGAGGAGGAGATGAAGGCTTTTTCAGGTTATATGCTTAAATGATGTTCCGAAAAGAAACAATGCTTTATGTTTCAGCTGCTTCTACTAATCTCTAGTAAGACCAAAATGCAACTAGTAACAATTAATATCTTAGATTAAATTTCTGCTGTTAGTAGTGCTCGTGCATAAAAGTTAGGGAGTGGCACAGTGGTGCAGTGGATAGTGTTGTTGTCTCACTGCAAGAGGTCCCCTGGTTCACTTCTCAGCTGGGTGCCTTCTGTATGGAGTCGGTATGTCCTCCCTTTGTTCGCGTGAGTTTCCTCCCTCATTCCAAAGACATACAGTAGGTTGACTGGACACTCTGAACTGGCCATAGATGTAAGTGTGCATGCAAGTGTGTGGTGTGGAAGAACTGACTCCAAGGGGCAAGCTTATCCCACTCCCTCACCCTCACAGACTTGGCATATGAGAAGGTTCACTAACAACAATGAACGTAACTATTCTTCTAATAATGGGAACACTGATGCTTTTGGTGGGAACACTGTTGTTAACCACAGTCAACAAGGTAATTTCAACAAAAACAATAATAATTTCGAATTAAGACATTCTGAGAGGCTAAAAGGGAAAAGAGTCAATCATCAACATCTTAACCAATCCAATCTTCCAGTTTTTTATTCACCTCCAGGCAGGAACCAATGGGGTTTGGCAGATGTGGACGAGCCCTCCCACAGTTACATCCCACGAAAGCAGAATTAATAGGAACTGACTCAATGGCCCACAATGGAGTTGCTGCCTTCAGTGAGGACAGCGGATTTCCTTTTGGATTCTACTATTTTTTTTTTTTTACATCTGATGTCCTACAAACACAAGAAACAACAGGTGAAGATTCTATTCTTCATTCTTATGCGGATAACACTAGCATGCCTATTCTCCAGTCTACAGAAGGGTCCGAATTGAAGACTGTCTCTAACACATTAGGGGATTTTAAAATTTATAATTTTTCTGACACTATTTTGGACATAAGAATTGCTAACCTGTTACCTAAAGGTATGACATTTGTCCCCAGTAAATGGGCAAATTTACCAACTACACTAATAGATTTGAAAATGTTTATGCGAAAGCTTAATTTTTTATTAATGTTTGAAAACAGCTTTGAACTAGTGGACATTTGTAAAGTTTCCAGTATTTACAACCCACCATTGCACTCTGTGTTATTACTTTTTGAGAAAATGTGTGAACTGGATTTGAGAAATATGGCTTATTCGAAAGTTGTGGCTAAAGGTGTTAATTTAGATGCACAGGAATTTTTTTTGTTAGATTTTTTGAGTGAGCAAAGAATACGCTTTATGAAGCCTGATATAGGGGGTGGGCTTGTGGTCATGGATTTGTTAGACTATAAAAATAGGATGTTACAATTACTGGATAATACAACCTATGAAAAGGTTTCTAGGTATGAACTAAATGGTCCCTATAAAAGGATTTATGGACAGATTAGGGACATGTATTGAACAACGTATCTCCATACAAACATTTAATTATTTGAATATGACTTCCCCAGTTATACCTTGCATGTTTGGAGTCCCGAAATTGCATAAGGATATTCTGAACCCTCCGATGCGAACAATTATAGATGGAAGAAATTCCATTACAACTGCTTTTTGCTAAGTTCCTTGATATTAAATTAAAGAAATTTGTCACTTTCGAATAGCAAATATGCAAAGACTCTTGGAGTTTTTTGGCAGCTATCAATGATTTAGTTTTTAACCCTCTTATAATTTTGCCACCATAGACGTAAAAGACCGCTACACTGTAATACCACAGGTTGTAGGCTTACAATGGATTTTGGAATTTCTACACCAAAAGGGAGTATCACAGGATGAGGATAATTTATATGAGGAATTGTTTGAAATCGTGCTAAGTAATAACTTTTTCTATTTTGAGGAGGAAAAAGTGGGGTGGCAGTGGGGTTCCCCTTGTGGTGCAGTCTTTGCCAATTTATTTATGGCAGCTTGGAAGTACAAGTTTGTTCTTAGCAGTATTTTTTCACCTAACATCATTTTGTATTTACGTTATTTGGATGATTTATTCATCATATGGAAAGGGGATGAAACTAGTTTTAAGAATTTTATTGAATATATTAATAGAACTACCAAATTTTTGAAATTCCCTAGTTAGTTTAGTATGATTGGAATTTCATTTTTGGATGTTTATTTGCAGAAGGATGTTATTAGTGGGACGTATACATCAAGAATCCACAGGGAAAAAAAACTATTCCAATAGTTTTTTACATTTTTCCAGTGCCTATCCCATACATCAGAAAAGAGCAGCGGATGACTACCTTGGATGAACATTTTGAGAGTGAATATAACCTGTTTTCCATAAAGCAGGGGGTACCCCTTGATTTGTTGGACAACTTGAAAAAAGAGGTAGTATTAAAAAGATCTAGGGATTATTTCAGTCCACTTTTGGGAGGTGAGAGGTTTACACATTAACTTGAGTTGGGTTTGGATGCTAATGGAGTAGTACGTCATAACAAAACTTCTGAAGTTTTAATTTACCACAATTCATTGCACAGTTTAGCATGGATCACAGGAGTATTCATAATATTTTGTTTAAGAAGTGGACCATTTTGATGGAGGAAAGACATACAAGGCAAAGAATAGGTACATCTTTCACTATGGTGTTTAGAAAGGGTACTAATTTTAAATCTGTGTTAGAGAACCTGAATAAGGTACCACTTGAGAGGAATCCAAGCATGAATAGGTGCGGTAGGTGTTCATATTGTCCAAAATTTTTAATAGGTAAAAGTTTTCAAATAGGTAGACATGAGTATAAGTTTACCTGGTTACCTGTAATCTTTGCATGGCATTCTACGTGGGAAAGACTGACAATAGATTGTGAGAAAGAATTTACGAACATGAATATGCTATTAAAAAAGGTCAGGAAAATAATGCTCTAGCAAAACATGTTCAGGACTACTGTGGCCATAGTTTTAGATATATGGCCATTGATAAAATAGCTTTAGGACCCAGAGGTGGTCCTTCCAAACTATTTTTGGAGCAAAAAGAACTTTTATGGCAATTAAAACGTAATGACTTTAAATGGCCAGGCCCTAATGATATGTGTTCTATATCTTGTTTACTCAAGATAAAAGCTTTGGATAGATAGTTTACTTGTTTGTTTTTTGTAGTTTTATATGTATTTTTAACATTCCTACAGTGTATATGAATCATGCACATTTCTGAAAGGATGGGAAGTACTACACTGGGTTTGCAATAGTGACTTTGCAAAAGGGAGACAAACCGATTATTGTTAAGTTACAAGGATATGTCAGCACAAAGGGCTGAGCTAGAAGCTGTAAAATATGATGTTAAGTTGTCAATCTCACCTTCATTCTTGCTTGATGGGTTCGGAGCCGATCCTTGGCTCCGACTCGGCAGTTGCTAAGCTCGAGAGTCACTTTTACCAGCTTGAGGCAGCCCCATATCCCATGATGCAAGGCGGTAAGTACCCAGATCTCGTTTGCCGCTTCGCTGATGAGGTCCTCCTTTTGCCAGCTCCTGGTAAGTGTTTATATTTAAACTTCTAGTCGCCCCAATCAGAGAAAATCTACTTTTCTGTAGAATTCTATCATTTTTAGTTAATTGTAGGACTTTTTCTGACTAACTTTATTTTTCCTTCTTCATCTTTTTAGTCAGGCCTTTCTTTCCCTCCCATCCCCCCCCTATCAGGGTGTGAGTGTGAGGTTTTTACTTCTTATTCCTTAACTGTAGTTGTCTGATTCGGGACTGTGTGTGTACTGTTTGTGGATACAATAAGGTCCAAAGAACAGAGGGTCTCAGGCTTCAAGAAGTGTGACTCGTGCTGTCAGAAGATGTCTCTGACAGACGGTCACACTTCTTGTTTATACTGCCTGGGACCTCTCCACCTGCAGGACTCCTGTGCAATTTGTCACTCCTTTAGCCAGAGAGTCCTGCAGGAAAGGAGAAATAAGCTTATTTTAAGGGGTCTCCTTAAACCGGAGGGCTCCCCGGCCAAATCGGCTCCGGTAAAGCCTTCTAAGATTACTAAGGCCCAGGCTTCTGTGTCTAAGCCTTCGGCCTTGGCTCCGACTCCGTCGGAGTCGAGATCGGCTCCGGCTGGAGCCGATCCCATCTTGTCTAAGTCCTCGGCACCGATGGCTATCAGTGCCGATACTGTTACTGTCACTTTGGTGTCGGCTTCGACTGGCTCCGACCACCATGTGGCTCAGGCTTCGGTGTCGGCTCCGACCGGCTCCGACACCATTGTTTCCTTGCCTGTATCGGCTCCGGTAGGAGCCGATACATCTGGACCTACACTCGGAGCCGAAAAGTTATCGGCTCCGTCTGGATCCATGGGGTCTTCGGCTCTGATGGTTCCTTCGAGGAAGAGGTCCAGGTCTCCCTCTTTGGAACTGATACGGTCGGCTCCGGCCTCACTTCTTCTGTCGGAGCGGAGCCATCGGAGCCGATCATCGAGGTCTTCCAGGTTGTCAGACCATGATTTAGAGAGGGTGGTAAGGAGATTGTTAAAATCACAGGCACTAGCCCAAATGCTTCATAGTCCGTCTCAACAGACGACTATTAGTCCACACCCTCTTCAAATTCCTCCTTCGACTCTTCCCCAGAGTTTGGAGCTGGAGTCTACAGGAATAGTTACTGCTAGGGCTGAAGGCCAGATACCCCCCCCTTCTGCGCCTTCAGCATCTACTCTTATCTCCTCCTCGAGACCTTCCTTGGAGGGATTCGGTGGCCGGGCTTCCCTGGTCTGCTCCGAGGGGGTGAGTGGCATTGGACCCTTGTCCGACCCCGCTCTTCCCCTTGGAGCCTCGGCCTTGGTGAGCTCGGCTCTGACATCTTCCTCGGAGCCTTCCCTTTCGGTGGGCCCGGGAGTCCCAGTTTCTTCGGAACGGGTTCTCTCGGATCTCCCTGGGAGGGGAGCCTTCGAGGTGATGAGGAGTGTGTTGGCCCCTGGGCCCAGTCAGCAGTCTATTCCTTTAGCTCCTCCCTCTACGGTGCCTGTTGATATCTCTTCCCACTCTCTTGCACCCGGACCGAGAGATCCACCGCCTCAGGTTTCCCCACTGGGAGGAACCCCCTCTTCCGAGGATTCTCCTGATCCGTCAGCAGATCCTCCGCGCAAGAGGACTTGTAAGAGGAAGCACCTAGACTCCCCTGAGTCTATTACTTCGGATACCGACTTAGATGAGTCGGAGGGGTCCCCAAGATCCCCCTCTGAGGATGTCTCCTTTTCAGACATCCTAGAACTCCTGAAACAGAGGGGAAACTGGCCCACCATAAATCCCTCCGATGATGAGACGGTATACCTAGAGGCGTTTGGTTCTTGACCCTCCACCTCCTGGGTGTCTCCGCCTTTTGACCCCCTCATGCAGGTTATCGCTCGAAAGGCTTGGGCTTCTCCTGACTCCGTAGAGCCAGTTCCCAGGAGGCCTTCTAAATTTATTACGGCCCCTTCCAAACAGCAATTCCTTACAAAAGGTGTCCCGGTTAATGCCATGGTGGTGGCGGCCGCCACTAAAAAGGAACTTGCAGATCCTTCCATACCAGTCCATCCTCCTAACAAGGATTCTAGGACCATGGACAGGTATGGTAAGCGGATGTTTTCCTCAGCGACCTTTGCCATGCGTTCGCTGAACTATTTGTGTCACTTCACCAGACTCCAAAGGGACATCCTTAAGGAACTAGGTGAAGTAGTACAGGATCCTACAGCTCAGGGGGCACAAGACAAGATTGCTTCTCAGCTAGGAATCCTTAACTCCATAACCAACTCCTCCATGCGGCTGATTTCGTATGCAGCAGATGGAGCGAGTAGAGCCGCAGGCACAGGAGTGGCTCTGAGACGTCAATCCTGGATGCGGCTCTGTAATTTTGCTGATCCCTTCAAGGCGTCCTTCACAAACTCTCCCTTTGATGGGTCAACTTTGTTTGGTCCTCAAGTGAAGGATACATTGACCAGGTGTGAGCAGGATGGCAAGACTCTTTCTGCCGTAGGGGTCCGTTTTTCCACCCCTTCTAGACCTTACCCCAAAGGACAGAAGGGTGGAAAGATGTGGTTCCGCAAATCCCAAGGAGTCACGCTGGATACACGTGGTCAGTTTACCCCTAGAGGCAGAGGGGGTAATAATAACAGACACCGCCCTAGAGGCAGAGGGGGTCCACAGAACCAGGGAAGCAGAGAGTCTCTCTCTGACAAGCCCTTCCAGCATCCCTGAGGTGTTGCCCGACTGTCCATCCTTGGAGGCAGTCGGGGGAAGACTATCGCTGTACCCACAAGCCTGGCTTTTCCTCTCACAAGACAGATGGGTACAGTCGATCATATCCGAGGGTTACAAAATTCCTTTCGAGGAAAGTCCCTTCAATCACAAAAATTCCCTTCCAGATGTGCCACCCGGTCTAAGGGAAATCGCAAAATTAGAAGTATCAAAGCTTCTACACAAAAGGGCCATTCAGCCAGTTACAACAGACCATTCAGAGCCCGGAATCTACTCAAGGTTCTTTTTGGTCCCCAAAAGACGGGAGATTGGAGACCAATATTGGATCTCAGCAGACTCAACAAGTCTGTGAAAAAGACGAGATTTCGAATGGTCACACTTCAATCAATTTTGCCCTTCCTGGGCAAAGACAACTGGATGTGCTCAATAGACCTTCAGGATGCGTACTATCACATACAAATTCACAGACGCTCCAGAAGGTTTCTCCGCTTTCGGCTAGGGTCCAGTCATTTTCAATTCAGAGCCCTGCCCTTTGGTCTCACTACAGCCCCCAGAGTGTTCACCAAATGTATGGCAGTGGTCACGGCTCACCTGAGACGCCAAGGATTCCAGGTGTTTCCGTATCTCGACGACTGGCTCCTGTCAGCCACCACCAGGCATCAACTTCTCCAAACCAGGGATTACACCCTAAATCTCTGCACTCAGTTAGGAATTTCGATCAACTACGAAAAATCCTCCTTGTTGCCCTGCCAGTCTATTACTTTTATAGGCGCAAATTTAGACACTGTTCGGATGTCAGCAACCCTCACAGACCAAAGGATTTCAGATATCCAAAGTCACGTGCGGATCATCCTCGCCAGCAAAAAGGTACAAGCCAGACTGGTCCTGAAAGTGCTGGGCCTAATGGCAGCGGCCATTACCCTTCTTCCCTTGGCCCACTTCTACATGCGTTTTCTTCAATGGATGTTGTTCACCCAGTGGTCTTACCAACAACTTCCCATGCGTCACCAAATCCTGGTGACACAAGCTTGCAAAAACCACCTATCCTGGTGGATTTCTTCTCCCCAGATTCATCAGGGCAGATCCTTTGTATCCCTGGCCCCGGTAGCCACAGTCACTACGGACGCCTCCCTGATCGGGTGGGGGGGTCATTATCAGGGCAGGATGGTTCATGGGACGTGGCAACCATTCGAATACCACCTGCACATAAATGTCCTAGAGATGAGAGCAGTGCTTTTAACGTTGCAAGCCCTCAACGACTTTCTTCCCTTGGGAACAATTGCAGTTCACACGGACAACATGTCTGTAGTATGGTATATCAACAAACAGGGCGGAACCAAGTCCTACCCCTTGTGTCGAGAAGCTCTCAGACTCTGGCAATGGGTGATCTCCTCTCATCGGTTTCTGGTAGCAACGCATATCCCTGGGAAAACCAACATTTTAGCGGACAGATTGAGCAGAGCTATTCTCATGTCTCACGAGTGGTCTCTCAAACAATCTATAGTGGAGGAGATTTTTCTAGAATGGGGCCGCCCATGTTGCGATCTTTTTGCTACGCCCCAAAACAGCAAATGCCCAGACTTCTTCTCTCTCTTCCCACTGCCAGGCCATCCCCCCAGAGACGCTCTTACCCAGGATTGGCCCCAGGGACTTCTTTATGCTTTTCCTCCTTTTCCATTGATTCCACAAGTACTCCAGAAAGCCACCGTTTTGAGAGCCAAAATGATTCTCATTGCCCCCTATTGGCCTCGACAAATTTGGTTTCCGTTCCTCCATCGTCACCTATTGGTGCAGCCGTGGCATCTGGACCTAGTGCCAGACCTTCTGATCCACCAATCGGGTCACCTGCATCGGTCTATTCCTTCTCTCAACCTCACAGCTTGGTTGCTCCACTTCCTTCCTTAGCCAGGCTTCCTATGATCTCTAACCCGGTTAGGGATATTATAGTGGCTTCTCTTAAGTCCTCTACTAGAAGGATTTATACCAGCAAGTGGAAACGCTTTTCTTGTTGGGCAAAATCAAAGAATATAGATCCCTTTACTGCCCCTGTTCATGCAGTTTTGGATTTTTTAGCGGAAATCTTTCACTCGGGCTCTTCATCTTCCACGGTTAAAGTTCAGTTGGCTGCTATCTCGAACTATCATGTCGGATTTGCAGATCACAACATTATGTCCCACAGGCTTTATAAAGCCTTTCTAAAAGGGATTTTTCTCCTTAAACCTCCTGTCAGGAGTCCTCCTCCTCAATGGGACCTAAATCTAGTGCTGACATCCTTAATTCTTCCTCCCTTTGAGCCAGCTGTTTCATGTTCTCTGAAGTTTCTTTCATGGAAAACACTCTTCCTTGTCGCTATTACCTCGGCCAGGAGAGTGTCAGAACTTCATGCCCTTTCTGTTCGTCCCCCTTATTTGGTCTTCCACAAGGACAGGGTATCCTTGAGAACTAATCCATCCTTTTTGCCTAAAGTGGCTTCAAAAACTAATTTGAACCAATCTATTGATCTCCCTGTATTTTTCCCTAATTACTCCAACAGATCGGAACAAAAATTACATTATCTTGATGTTCACCGCCAACTCAGATATTATTTGGACAGAACAAAACAATTCAGGAAATCCGACCAGCTCTTTCTTTCTTATGCTGAAAATAAGAAAGGCCTTCCTGTTTCCAAAGTGACCTTATCTAGATGGCTTTCTTTTACCATCTCCGAAATCTATCAGCTCAGGGGCAAACAGCTGTGCTCAAAGCCAAAAGCGCATTCCACCAGACGTTTAGCCACTTCTACAGCCTATCAGGCTAGACTCCCTGTAGATACTATTTGTGCAGCAGCCACTTGAGCCACTCCTCATACCTTTGTTTCTCATTACAAATTGGATTTGGCCTCCAGGGATAGAGCCAGTTTTGGTTCTACGGTTCTCAAGAGTCTGTTCCATTGAGCCACCCAGGATAGAGGTGCTAGGGACGCGGTCCCATCAAGCAAGAATGAAGGCGAGATTGACAACTTAACATTGAGAAGTTATGTACCTACCATAACATTCCATGTTAGTTGTCTTCTCTCGCCTTCTTTCTTGCGACCCTCCCTCCTACCCCCTTGCCTGGACAGACCTTGTTCTCCTTTGTTTGGAAGATTGCTTCTTTAGGCACCAGTTAGTTACCTGGTTCCCTTTTCAGCCCTTCTTAGGGTAATTGCTTCTTTCCTCAGTGGAAAGTTTTTCTGTGCTAGGTGTGTCTCCCTATAGGTACAAATGAGATCTGGGTACTTACCGCCTTGCATCATGGGATATGGGGCTGCCTCGAGCTGGTAAAAGTGACTCTCGAGCTTAGCAACTGCCGGGTCGGAGCCGAGGATCGGCTCCGAACCCATCAAGCAAGAAAGAAGGCGAGAGAAGACAACTAACATGGAACGTTATGGTAGGTACATAACTTCTCATTTTCCATCATTTACATCCAGTACATATTTACAGTGACAGTGCTGATGTAGTAAATTCTCTGAGACTACATATGGCAACATGGGCTAGAAGACGGTTCACTGATAGTGCAGGACTGATTCAAAAGTACAAGTTGCAGGGACATTTCAGTATTTTAAAGTTAAAAGCAAAGTAAAGGAATTGATTGGACCACTGGTCCTAAGAGTACTGAATGTAGACAAAAGGATTTGCTAAAAATTAGTAACATGAGTAGAGTTGTGGTAAACCAGACAAGGTAGATGTTCTAACCTTAAAAGTAAGAAAAGTTCCAAAAGGAAGTGTATGTATACAACAGACAGGATCAAAACCAGTAGGTGTCAGTGAATGCAATATCACAGTAGCTAGGAAATACTACATTTGCAGTACAATGGCATATAAATGTCTTCCTATGGAATGGGAAGGAACTTTTTATGTAGGATATGTCATACCATCAATGAAATTAACTAAAGAATTACCTGAGGGTAAAATAAGAAATGGCAGGAGAAAGAGAGAGTTAGTAAACAGTACTGATACATTAGATCGATCATAAATCTACAGTCATGACATAAATGCAGCAGAAGCAAAAGGGTCTTTGTGCTGTGATCAACGAGAAATGTTGTACTTGTATTCCAGACAAGACAGAAACCATAAAGCAACATTTAAGTAAAATACAACTAGTAAAAAGCTAGAAAGACATGGAACAGTGACTGGTGTGATTGCTTAAATGGGTTATTTTCAGGATGGTGAAAAACTATTATCACAGTTTTAATTGCTATAGTAGCCATTATTTTGTTGATTATAATAACATGCACGTGTGTTAAACTTTGCATTAAAAATACTGTTAATCAGGTATTTATTGTAACTAATGTAGGTGGAAAAAAATTAACATAACCAAAGGAGACATAGTTTTGCTGAAAGATTCAAAGTTTGATTTAAATTTTTAATTCAACATTTTTGGTTTTCAAAATAAAAAGGGGGAATTGATAGAATTATATAAAGTAAAACTGTTTTTCTGTCATATAAATGGCATGTATGCCATTTGGTAAAACTGCTTTTCTCATTTGAACAGCATGTATTGGTAATGCTTCTGTGTCTCATAATAACAGCGTGATGCTTTTTGAGGAATAGCATAAAAAATACAGAGCCTGCAAATGCAGGAAGAAATAAAAAGAATGTGCTTGCATGGCATTGTATTTCTAAATGATTAATTTAACAGAATGTGCTTGCATGACATATTGCAAAATAAAAAGTGCTGTTTTTCCTTCATAGTAACAGAAGTTTGGTAATCATAATAACAGTGTGATATATATGTTTAGAACAGCATGTGATGCTTTGGCTTAACAGAATGTGCTTGTGTGGGACAAAAAATATATTAATACTTCTGAATGCTTCGCAACAAATGGCATTAACAATAGAGGCTTGTTGAGAGATCCTAAACAGTTGAATCTACACAGATATTCAAGCTAAAGGGAAATGGCTAACACAACAGAAAAAGATACAACTATCCTATCAGTGAAAGAACATTTTGGCATGCTAAAAACTGGCTTTCTGTGGATGAGCATGGCTAAACACAGCAGACAAGGTTACAAACTATCCTATCAGTGAACGAACACTTGTGAAAGAACATTTTGGGTCATTGAAGGAACTTGTTCTTTCAAGACTGAGATAATGCAGACAAAGAAGGCTTCAATACAGGAAAAGAATGTTTTTATCAAGGACAAAGTTTTTGAAACTATAAAAAAAGACTTTTGAGGTAGACATTTTGTTGTTATCCGAGTCAGCTGAGGAAGTGCAGTGTGTCTGACAGTATTTTATCTGTGTTATAAAGAAAATGTGTTTAATCTCTCAGTATTGCTTGGCTGGCTAGTTTCAATAAATCTGTCATTGTACGAATACACAGCTGTACAGTTTGTCCATGTGACATGCCTGTTGTTAAATTCAGTTTAACAGTAATTCCAGTAAATCATTTTACTGCATTTTGCTATTTAAATGGACTGTTAGTAGTTCAGGACTTGTGTTTATATTAAGGCAGTTCCAGGACATTCAGTTCTTAAGTAAGAGTCTATTAGTTTTCCCTCAAACCCACCCTGTTGTAGTTGTGTTCTTAAACCCACTGTATCTATTATTGCCTTCCTTTTCTGATAATATGACAACATAATTCTGCCCTCTAGCTGTTTATTGGCTGCTAACAATAAGCATATAAATATCATTTTGCCAATTTTTTTCTCTTAAGGTATTTACCAGGTTAAGAGACTGCTGATAAAATTGCTTAATATTAACTGTTCTAATACTGCTTGCACTATTTTTGGTGCTAAATTCGTGATTTTCGATTTATTTATTTAGTTATATTTAGCAGAATTTAAATTTGTGAGGCACCTTACACTGCCCTGTATAGTCACAAATACTTTGAATCAAAATTTTCCTTATAAAAGACTACCTCAGGAAACTCCCCAATACCTAGTTGTGCAAAGAGCAGTTGGCTTTCATGTTGAGGAGCTGAGTCCTGCAAGTACAAGTAACAACTAAGTAGCTAGTTGTTGATCTATCTTGTACCATCAACAAGTAATACAGCATGAATTAAGGATCTATAACCATAGATTTGTACTTTCGTATTGTTTCATCTTGGTGGATTTAGGCATTCTAAGGTAATGCATGAATTGTTTAATGTGACTAACAGCCACCTAATTCAACTGATACAGTATGTGACAGATGTACCAAACATGTCATGGAAGGACTACTAGTGCCTGAAATACAAGCCTAAAGCTCGTCACCAAGCAAATTCATAACAAATAGGCTCTGTAGAAGTATAATAGATTCCAACGTTGCCCAGGAATAAAAATAATATTTTAATGAAGTTAAAAGTTACACACGAAACTAAGCGAGCAAAACTAAATGAGCATATAACACAATTAAACACTTAACAGGATCACCACGCTTTTCAGTCCTTGCTTAGGACTTCTTCAGACATGCTAAATCATTATCCCCTCCTCTATATTTGTACTTGATTCTGCTCAGTAATTGAACCAAATTATTGAATTAAAAATTAAAAATTGTGCATTGATCCACTGAACTCTAATTACAATAATAATAGTAAATTATTTTTTACTCTAAATAGAACTGCTGTGTTGTGAAATCCTATTTTATAACCATTGTAGTATGTGTATAAAACTATTCTATACTTAACATAAATTCAAAGTACATGAACTGCCAACATTCCATTTATAAACCAACACTTATTTTTTAAATAGTTATGTGATCCTGTTAAGCGTTTAATTGTGGTATATGCTCGTTTTGTTTTGCTCGCTTAGTTTCATGTATAACTTTTAACTTCATTAAAATATTTTTATTCCTGGGCATCATTGGAATCTGTTATACCTCTACAGTGCCTATTTGTTGTGATGTGAGAGATGTAGTTACCCAATATCACTGGAGGCAAAGATCTCACTTGCCAACCCAAACAACACCAAATAGGTAGTCAGTAGCACATACACTACACCCACTACACATAGTATGGACCAAGCACATAGACCCACATATGCTGAGGCTCTTAAATGTAATCTTTCAAAACCTCAAACTCCTCCCAGATATATCACACAAAACAAGTATCCTCAGCAGCCTATGTAGTGTTGTATTAATACAACAAATATCAACTTACAGACAGAGCCATTGCAAGGTGTGTCAGCTTCTAAATCTATAAGACAAACCATCACACAACGCAATGCAGCACAATATTTTAGTCATAAAAGATTCTGTTGTGAGACACACAGATGTTCTACTTGCCACACTGAGCAAGGGGGGAGGCATTTTTAGCTGCTTGTCAGATGCCAGAATCTGCCAGATCACACATGTACTCAAGTCATTACACCACAAGTACCAGTTTGATTCCATCATAGTCCATCTGGGTGTAAATGACTTGAGACGTACATCTTTGGACTAAATGAAGAGAGGCTTGATAGAGATCTCAGACTGTGTCCCAGGCCAGTGTGACCTTAGCACTGAGCAGTATTCTGCCTTCTCCAAGGATAGTGCCACTGTACCATCAAAAGATAATTGACTTTAATAATTGGCTAAGTTTTTGGTGTCACTCCAAGGGGGTCCAATATTTTTCTGCCTAGGAGGATACGGTACAAAGATCATACTGATTTGCCAAGGATGGTCTGCACCTGTCCCTCCTTAGATTTTCAAATATTTGCTAAATCTTTGTTCATCAGTATAATGCCTTTTTTAATCAGTGCCAACCTAAAATGCCTATTGACAAAGCTAAACTGATTCAGAATAATTGAAAGGTGTAACTGCTCAATGACTGGAGAAGAAACCAAACAATCCATTCCCTGCAAGATGTCCTCATCCTTGAGAATATAGACAACTGTGCAGTTACCATGACATTGTTTAAATTCACATAGAGCAGTGCAAAGCCAATGCCTTGCACACATTTAGACGATTTACTGCACATGTATGATATAAAAGTGGAGGAGTCTCAATTTAATCAAACACCAACTCACCTCAAGGCTGGTAGTAAAATAGTATGACACACTTCAGGTTCTCCATGTCAAACGCATCATAAATAAAGTCTTATTCCATATAATTGCAAGCTACAGGTCCCCCTCCATGACTCTGGAAGCACATACCACATACTTGATTGAAGTGGAAACACTTCCCAGTCAAACTGGAAATACTTCCCATTCAAACTACTTTAATATTTATGGGTGACTTTAACTATCCCATCATGAAATGCAAATTCTACATGACCTCATACATGCAGACCCAGAGATTCCTAGACTTTAACACACATACCCTAGAACAGCTAGTCTGCACACCCATCAGGGATGTTGGGGGTGATGCACTCCCCCTAGGGTAAAATCAACATAAATCAGGTTGAACCACAAAGCTGCCTTCCCTGACATAAATATTAAGCCTGGGAACTCTACTAACCCTGGAACATTTAAAAAATATTTTAAGGTTAACTGCCTCCTACTAAGTAACAATCTATAAAAAAATTCCAAGCCTCCCAAACCCTGAGAAGGCAGCTGCCTATGCAGAATTGTTCACAGAAACCCTGTAGAATCATGTAAATAGCTGCAGATGGACAGCTGCACATACCCAAAATCAACACAGGCTCTTTCCTAGTAGTATGGTGGACACGTTCAGACCCATGGCTCTCATTTTCCAGTCTCATTTTGACATGTGTCTGGTTGCTTTTACCCGTAGGGATTTATTGGCACAAATGCTGAAACAGCTTGAAAACAAATATAGAAGCCAAGGAAAATAAGACAAGAGAAGTGGTATTTTCAGTTAAGGCTTGTTAAAAAACCTGCATAGCCAGTGATAAGTGGGGGTAGTTTACCTCACTGTTATTCGGTTTCTGTCTTATACAAGTGGTACAGTGAATTGTTTTCTGTTTAAACTGTGAGCTTTGGCCAACTGAGACCTACATGAGTGGAGTTAAGTAGATTTTTATCTGCACTTTTATCAAATAATACACGATTTAAAGTAATTTGTTTGTGTTGCACTGAGCAATATCTAGCTGGAAGTTGACTGTTTTTTCAGTAGGTCTTATACAAGTGGTATTTTCAGTTAAAGCTTGTTAAAAAACCTGCATAGCCAGTGATAAGTGGGGGTAGTTTACCTCATTGTTATTCGGTTTCTGTCTTATACAAGTGGTACAGTGAATTGTTTTCTGTTTAAACTGTGAGCTTTGGCCAACTGAGACCTACATGAGTGGAGTTAAGTAGATTTTTATCTGCACGTTTATCAAATAATACACGATTTAAAGTAATTTGTTTGTGTTGCATTGAGCAATATCTAGCTGGAAGTTGATTGTTTTTTCAGTAGGTTCGCACCCACCCTCCCTGTTTTTGTCTTGGTGTTAATCTTGGTGGCTTTGAAACTGCCTGCCCCTCTTGTAAATTTGCACTTGGATACTCCTCCTGGGCCCATCTCATTTGCTCACTCAAAAAAAAAAAAAAAAAAAAAAATTATCTGCTTTTACTGTATTTGTGTTTCTTCCTACTTTATTTTGCTTTTGCGTCATCTTAAAAGTACTCAGTTGTATTTATTACTGCTTGGTGTAACTCATTCTAAGCCTTTTAGTTTAAGCACTTGGGCTTCAGACCAGTTGTTTTACATTAAGAAGGTTTGTGGTCTGCACTGTAGTGGCAGGACAGGTAGCTTACATCCTTCTAAGTTGGGAACTGCTGAATGAGGGCTCAGTGTCTGCTATTCTAAAAGTGTATTAATTCTGGTTAAAGCACTTGGGCTTCAGGCCAGTTATTTTACATTAAGAGGGTTTATGGTCTGCACTCTTGTGGGAGGAGAGGCTGGACTCTGCCCTTCTGAGCTGGGAATTTCTGGTTAAAGGCTTATAGTGCCTGCATATTTGAACTGCTTCTTACTGAAATTGGTACACCTTGTTTGCTGTAGCATAGACTAGATCCAGGCCTGCTGAATCTAGCTTTGTTTGTATAACTTGAGCACTAATCCAGGCATTCTTTAAAGTATTCAATTGTATTTATTATTGCTTGATAGTAACTTGATTAAAGTGTAGCTATCATTCTAAGTCTTTTGGATTAAGCAGTTGGGCTTCAGACCAGTTGTTTTACATTAGGAAGGTTTGTGGCCTGCACTGTGGTGGCAGGACAGGTAGCTTACATCCTTCTAAGTTGGGAACTGCTAATTGAGGGCTCAGTGTCTGTTATTCTAAAAGTGTATTAGTTCTGGTTTAAGCACTTGGGCTTCAGGCCAGTTATTTTACATTAAGAAGGTTCGTGGTCTGCACTCTTGTGGGAGGAGAGGCTGGACTCTGCCCTTCTGAGCTGGGAATTTCTGGTTAAAGGCTTATAGTGCCTGCATATTTGAACTGTTTCTTACTGAAATTGGTACACCTTGTTTGCTGTAGCATAGACTAGATCCAGGCCTGCTGAATCTAGCTTTGTTTGTATGCTTGTTGTTTGTTTGCTTGTTATTTCCTGGAACGCTAATTCCACCTAAAACGCGGCTTTTCAGCGCTTCTGTGGATCCCTAGTGATATCTGCATTGCTTACTGTACTTATTTCCTTGTTTCACTTGAATGAAAGTTACTGTTTGTCATTTTTGCATTTAAGTTACCTGTAGCACATTGCATTTAAGTTACCTGGCACTTGCTCACTAAAGCAATTATATAGGTCAGCACTAAAAAATTAAAAGCACTACACCCTCACAAACTCCCCTTGAGTAACTTGTTCCCCATTGGCCCTTTTTTTTCAATTATAAAGGAATTCCCAATACTATTGTAGCATGTCCAAAGGTCAGTTGTCAATCTCCTCTCCGGTCCAGCTGGGGAATCTGGGAATCTTGAGGCAATGTTACAACTGCCTCATGTACACAGACAACCCTCTCCCCCTCCCAACAAATTCCAACACATGTGAGAGATGCAACCATATAGCCAAACTGGAGGCTAAGCTCTCTCAACTCAGTACTGGCGTAACCAGTCAGGAGGAAAAGGAAACCACACTCACTACAATTCCAGTCTCAGTCTCATATAGACCTACCACGGCAGCAAACTAAACACATAAACACACAAAAACATACTCAGAGGCTCTAAATAAAAATCTGCTTAAGCAGCAGAGACCTCCAAAGCAGACACCCAAGCAACCGCTACCCCAAAACAAAACATGTGCAACACATAGCTCAAAAAGCCAGTGTGCCGAACAGTCACAGCCCTTAAGGCTAAACAACACACCTGATACACTTGTAATAGGTGACTCTATCGTCAGGCACACTGACGTCCCGCTCACCAGGCTGAACAAGGAGAACGTCACGGTGAGCTCCCTGTCGGGCGCTAGGATCTGCCACATAACACAAGCACTCAGGTCACTCCAAGGCAAGTACAAATATGACTCAGTCATTGTCCATGCTGGTGTGAATGACCTGAGACGTACCTCCCTGGACTACATGAAAAGAGACATAGAGGAGCTCTCTGAGCATGTAGCCCAGGCCGGTATGACCCTGACCTTGAGTAGCATCTTACCCTCACCAAGAATGATGCCACAATATGAAGTCAAGATGATCAATTTCAACAATTGGCTTAAGTATTGGTGTCATTCAAAGGGGATCCAATGCCTGTCAGCCTGGGATGACATGCTCGACAAGCCACGATTTTTCACTAGGGACGGCTTGCACCTATCACCCCTGGGCTTTCAGATATTGACAAAGGCTCTTGCTACCCCCATAGTGCCTTTTTTAGGCAAGGCTCAAAAGACAAACCCACCTCCATAGGTATCACAAGGGATAAGAAACTAAGAGTAATGCTACTCAATGCCAGAAGTCTAAACCTCAAGATGCATGCACTCGAAACTCTCCTTAACATGGAGAACATCGATATCTGTGCAGTAACAGAAACCTGGTTCAAGACTCCCGAGAGCACCCCAGCACTACCAGGTTATACCTCATACCATGCTTTTCGACCCCAAAACTTGGACCGAACCACAAAAGGAGGGGGAGTATCAATATTCATCAAAGATACCCACACCTCCAGGTTGGTGGCACAGCACGAAGCATCAGAGACTATCCATGTGCAACTAACAGTGGGTAAAACTGCCTTCCAGTTTATAGCCTGCTACAGACCACCCTCCCAAACCCAGGAACTCCACTCGGCCTTCCTGAGAACACTGGAAAATATGATGGTCTCTCAGAACGCCATTATATTGGGCAACTTCAACTACCCAAACATAGACTAGGAGCATTACTCTAGCTCCAGCACCCTAGCCCAAAGGTTCCTAGAATTTATAAACTCAAATGCTGTGGAACAACTTGTTACCACTCCCACAAGAGGGGAAAACATACTGGACCTGATCATCACCAACATGGGGACTCTATGCTCCAGACCAGAAGTGTATCCCTCACTGGTAAGATCAGACCATAAACTAATCTCACTGGATATTCACATCCCGACCCCACCCCCTGGCCAGAAAACCACAGTGAAAAACTTCTCTAAAGCAAATTTCACACTCCTCAAAACCGAGGTGGAATCCTTCAAAGTCCTCGGGCCTGTGGAAAATACGGCCCAGACCGCAGAATCCTTTATAAACACATTCTATGAACACCTTCAGGAATGCATGGATCATGCAATCCCAAATAAAACCAAGACCCAATCCTCCAAAGGCAGACGTCCTGTCTGGTGGACCCCAGCCATAAACAAACTATACAATAGAAGGAGGAAGCTACTACATGATAGAGCAAAATCCCAAAAAGGGAAAGCATCTCTGATCAGTATTAGCAAAAAACTACGGGCACTCATAAAATCGTCTAAGGCCAGCTTCGAGAGAAAAATTGCACAGGACACTAAGGATAATCACAAGGCTTTCTTTCGTTATGTTAGGAACCTGGGTGGGAATTCCCAGATATGCTCAGAAGTAGTCCAAAATGACAATAAATACACCATACCCACAGACATTGCCAACATCCTAGCTGACAGGTTCAGCGCAAACTTCTCCCCCCCCTCCCCCCACCAAAAGGGCAAATATCTATCCCAGCAGAGTGCTGCCCCCCTGACATCTCAGATGCTTAGGTAAGAGCCGCCCTCTCCAAAGCAAAAAACACAGCATCAGTGGGACCAGACAGTGTCCCGGGCTGCGTCCTACATGAACTCCAAGAAGAGCTAAACCCAAACATAAAACTAATGTTCAATCTCAGCCTTACTACAGGATATGTACCCAAAGAGTTGCGTACAGCAACAGTGGTCCCTCTTCACAAAGGTGGTGCCTCAACGGATCCTGGAAACTATCGCCCCATAAGCCTGACTAGCTTGGTCTGCAAAGCTATGGAAAGGATCATCATGGACCTTATAAATAAAGATATTGGGGACCTACAGACACTGGATCCTACCCATTTCGGCTTTGTTAAGGGCAGATCCTGCCTCTTAAACCTGGCTGAATTCTTTGAAACAGTCACCAAGGCCATTGACGAGGGGAAGGTGGTCCACACAGCCTACCTGGGCCTCACAAAAGCCTTCGATACAATACCCCACTCGGGCATTATAGATAAGCTCACCAGCTTAAATATAAACCCCTATGCCACTAGATGGGTTGCAAACTGGCTCAAGGACAGAACCCACATGGTTAGAATTGCTGGAGCCATGTCAGACTCCAAACCAGTTACAAGTGGCGTCCCACAAGGCTCAGTCCTGGGACCTTTCTTGTTCGGTATATATTTCTCAGAGGTACAGGCCAACACGGAAGGACTGTGGCTGACCAAGTTCGCAGATGACTGCAAACTGGGCGCCATAATCGACTCTCCAGCCAACCCAAGCATTCTCCAAAAGGGCCTCATAGAAACAGACAACTGGTGCCAGAGCCATGGCCTCAAGCTAAACGCCAAAAAGTGTATAGTCATCCCCTTTGGCAAAAACAAAGTGCCCACAAATTACCACATAAGTGGTAATCCATTAAGTACGGAAGAAGTAATTAGGGACCTGGGACCCAAGTTGATAGCAATCTCTCATTTGACAACCACGTGGCCAAAGTGGTTAGAAAAACATTTTATATAGCCCACCTAATCATGAAGGGATTCACATCTAGATCAGGGGAGGTCATCGCGCCTCTTTACTCATCCCTCATCAGGCCCATAATTGATTACAATGCCCCTTTTGGGATGTACCTTACCAACCACCTGCAGCAACTGGAAAGACCCCAAAAGTACCTCACCAAGAGGATCAAAGGGCTCAAACAGATGCCATATGCTGCCTGGTTAAAGAAACTCCAGCTCTACTCAGTGGCATACCACCTGCTCAGAGGAGAGCTGTGCCTGACGTATAAAGCCATGTCCAACCTGGAATTAATGGACATGCTGCACCTCAGAAAATCCAAATCACATCGAGCTACGCGCTCGAGAGACTTGAACCTCAGCACTGAAATAAATAGGACATGCTGGAGGGACAGATTCATAACCCAGAGGCTCCCTTCACTCTGGAATAAAATCCCAGTCCAGGTTAGGCAGAGTCCCTCATTGACTCTCTTCAAGAGGAATCTTGATGAGTGGATGGGGGATCGTAGGTTTACCACGGGTATCACTTCTGTGTCACTGTTAGCCAGAGGCACAGTATACTAACCTCAAAAAAGGGCATAGCAAAATTAATTTAAAATGGGTGGCGAAAGCCAAACACACTCTGGCTAGGCTTATAAATGCCCTAGGGCAGATAGCCTAGTATGAACCTATGAACCTAATAATGTTTCTCAAAATACCCAAAATATAGTAGCGTACAGAATGCCTAAATGAGTCCAATGAGGGGTGATTATTACATGAGATGGCAGAGTGAAATGCTAAATGTGACGTAATGGAGAAGACTTAAACAGAGTAACCGTGTTTCGATTAAAGCAGTCAAAAAATGGAAAGAACTGTTTAGAGGGGATATGTTACCAGTGTGGCACAAATCAGAAGCAAAATATGACACAAGAATATTGCAGATAAATTAATCAATACCCTTACTATTTCATATATTAATAAATGACTTCCATAAAGCCTCTGTGCATGCATCCCCAGTCAATATCCCTACTGTATAATATCTTTATAAATGACATCCACAAAGCCTCCATGCTTGCATCCTTTGTTCAGTATCCTGATGACTTTGCTGTCATATATGTAGCTGACAGTCTGTGTAAACTCCAAAAACTCCTTCATTTATATTGATGCTTGGCTAGGCAGCTCCTAAAATCTGCTTAAAAAAAAAAGCTTCTCTTTATCCCATGCAGACACCAATCTGGACTTCAAAATCAATTCTATTCTAGAGTTCAAAATCCTTTCCTTAAATGATATTCAAATAAATTCAATGGGTTACACATTGTAAGCTGATAGATGCCGCTTCAGACAAAAAATAACATTTGACCTGCATGTACATGAAATTGCCAAAAAGACATGTCAAAAACTTAGAACATTATATTGAATAAAACAGCACCTCACTGAACCTAGTAGAAAAACATCATCTGCTTATCTACTACCAACATGCCTTTATGCCTCCCTTATACTTGCAATTCTCTATGTTAGTTAATCAAATCTCCAAGTTACAGCAATGCTACAACACAATTATCACGTTTACTGCAACCTCCCTTATAGGGCTCATTACTGCACTGCCCTCACAGAACTTAAGTGTCTTGAACTACCTCATCAACTCAGCTACTCACAACCAGTTGTAGCCCACATCATTGTGCATCAACTCAACAAGTATATCAGTCTTAAAAGTATCCTGCAGCCCTACCTACACTGCGCAGAAGCCTACACTCAACAAAGTCTTACTATGTACTCATAAATGAGAAAGCCCTTTATTCCATTCACATCTCCAAGCTATGTGAGTAACTATGTCTACCACTAAGACTCAATAACAACATGTCCATTTTCAATGATCAGCTAAAAGACTATCTCAAAGATCCCTGTCTGTGCTCTTGCTCCTCAACAGGCTAACTCACACACAGACTGTCCTCCCTGTGCCTTACCATGGCTTCCTGCCTTTTTCTTACTCGCCCAAACAACTGAGCCTTAGTAATAAATAGTAAAGGCTCACTTGTAAATGCAACATATATAGTGTAAGTCTGCCTTATACTGCTATATCTCTACTCTTAGACTAACACGTCTTGACTGTACTGTCCACGGATCTACCTGCCAACACTGAAAGCTCAAAAGGCTGACAACAAGATCACCGACACCACAACAACGAAAGTGCAAAAACACGACAGTTCACATGACTAACAAAGCACAATCCCGACAGTTAACAAAACAAAACAAATTCCTCATTCCGCAAAACACGCACACTACACAAGCACACCAAAATCCTGATAAACCTACACTTAACCTTACATACACAACTATCTATGCACTAACCTTAACTCAAATCCTAACCTTAAGGTCCATCACTATCGCACACTTACCTTACCTGCACCCTAACCCTAAAGTCCTTCACTATTGCACACTTACCTTACCCGCACCCTAACCCTAAAGTCAATCACTATCGCACACTTATCTTACCCGCACCCTAACCCTAAAGTCCATCACTATCGCACACTTACATAGTTGCACTTGTTTCGCATGTAGGTGTTTTCAGCATTGGGATTTCCACTTGGGTATTTCCACTATCGGTCTTCCGGTGTCGGTCATCTCGTCTGTGATTTCGCTTGTCGGCCTTCTCAGGTAGACCCCTGTCCACAAGTAACATTGTTATAACGATACTTTCTACTTAGACCTCTACCCTTTACTGATTACAATCCCCTGCCGCAGCCTAAATAACTTGTCTTAACTTCCACTTTAATGCAGCCATTTAAATCTTTACTCATTCATATCCATGTTTATAGCTATTTAACTGCAAATGATTGCACATAATATGATCCATTTCAACATGATATTGTGATTATATTAATGTGAATGTACACTATTATTCAATAGGATTTTATGCAACATGAACTAATTTAATATGCTAATGCGTATCATTTTCTAATAATACACTGTCAAAGATGACACTAATGTTTAATTTACCTGTAATAATTTACATTGTACCTTTTATTATATTGTATCAATGGAGTTTTTCTGGTTGGTCCCCATTCAGATTTCCCTGGTCAACAAATGAGAATAAATAAATAAATGAGTCATAATCCAACAATTGCTGTTAGATTATAACACTTTTATGTAATGGAGGTTTCTGCGCATTGACCAGCCAGTTAGCAACACAATGTGATCACAGTAACAGCCTAAGCACTCTAAGTATATAAAAGTTAGGGAATCCAGATCACCTAGAGATGTACTACAGAAAATAAAATTATACAGGGATACTTCTATAAGCATTTAATGCAACTAAGAAAACATCAGACAAATGTTCTGAATAACTAAACAGTGTAGAGCCACATACCATTAAAACTGAAAATGGAAACCGAAATTTATGGTGTGACAGTATTAACTGGATATGGGGGGGGGGGGTTAAGCCCAGAAAGCAGCAAGTGCAGCCATGTACTAGGATCTTAAATAATGTACTAGGTCTGAGTTGCTTTCATATTAAATAAGAACTAAAGCGTAGCAGGGGGTAAGAGGTGGTCTGGTATAAACACAGTCCAAAGTTGCAGAGGAGCCTGCAACTAACTGTATAGAACCTGCACCCAGGATTCATTTTTTTTTCCTGTCTGAGGACGACTTACAGAAGACCAAGCCCAACCTGAGAATGCATAGGTTACTAACTGTTTGTTTAACTACAATAATGGATGCATTCCCATTAAAATGTATTACTGATCATGTGATTAGACCTGTTTTCCATATTAACGGATGGCCAGTCAGCAATGAAATGAAAAAGAGTCCTGAAGTCAGTCCTGTTGTGGGAAGAAGTAGCTATCTGCATAGAAGGTATCTCCTACAATGTAAGATGACCAGGGCCCTAGATGTATGCAATATCTGTTGCCAGACAAATAGCACAAAGTAAAGCTTGTGTTTCTGTGATAAAAAGGGTCCCAAAGGTAGTAGTAGGTAGATAAAGCCTGTGACGTAAGCAGAGTCTGCGTCCCATTCTGAGAGATGAGTAGTATACTAGGTACCTGGAAATGGGGATGGAGTTCTAACATAGTGGAATAAAGATGATAAAAATATATCATTAAGGTAGATGACCAAATCTCTAGCTCTGTTGCTGATTAAAACTTGTAGAGATCTGAGTTTATTGTGTTTTTATACTAAAATATCTGACTGGAGCTAGATAATTCTAACATGTCATAGACAATGAATCATGTAACAGAACTCCTAGACATCATGGATGACTGAAGAAGTTAATGCTGCATAACTCATGGGTCATTTATGTAGCTACAACTGCATAACTAAACCATTGGTCAATTCACTCAGAACTTTTTTTTAACATCATTGTGCTAGACAGATCAATACTGCTTAGAGAGGAAAAGAAATGGTTCTCTTTCTCAATAAGCAATGAAATGAACAGCGTTATAAACACCAATCAATATAATATAAATCACACACGAACCTAAATGTATCAGTTGAAACAGCCTGTAATGTAGTAGCAATCAAAATCACTCAGAAACCATGCAATTAAATATTGTTTTTGGAATTAAACATATTGCTGTTAAATTAAAAGAAATAAAGTACTTTTGACACTACATCCAAAAGATAGAAAACAATGTACTACTTAACTGAACTACTCAGAAGTACAGATACAAAACAATTTATTAGAAGGTATTTTGGATGAAATAGTGATGACTGTACCCAAGGGTGAGAGAGTGGTGATTGGAGCAGATTTCAATGGGCATGTTGGTGAAGGGAACAGAGGGGATGAGGAAGTGATCGGTAGGTATGGTGTTAAACAAAGGAATGCAGAAGGTCAGATGGTAGTGGATTTTGCGAAAAGGATATGGTGAATACGTATTTTAACAGAGGGAGGAGCATAGGGTGACATACAAGAGTGCAGGAAGATGCACACACGTGGATTATATCTTATGTAGGAGGGCCAGTTTGAAGGAGATTGGACTGTAAAGTGGTGACCGGAGAAAGTGTCATTAGGCAGCATAGGATAGTGGTTTGTAGGATGACGTTTGTTATCAAGAAGAGGAGGAGGAGTGTGAGGGCAGCACCAAGGATCAAGTGGTGGAAATTGAAAAAGGGTAATTGTGAGGTGGAGTTCAGGGATGAGTTAAGGCAGGCACTGGGTGGCAGTGAAGAGTTACCAAATAGCTGGGTAACTACAGCAGAGCTAGTAAGGGAGACGGCTAGAAAGGTGCTTGGTATCATATCTGGACAGAGGAAGGACGACAAGGAGACATGGTGGTGGAATGAGGAAGTACAGGAGAGTATACAGAGAAAGAGGTTGGCAAAGAAGAAGTGGGATTGTCAGAGAGATGAAGAAAGTAGACAGGAGTATAAGGAGATGAGGTGCATGGCAAAGAGAGAGGTGGCGAAGGCTAAGGATAAGGCATATGAAGAGTTATATGAAACTTTGGACACTAAGGAGGGAGAAAAGGACCTGTACTGATTGGCTAGACAGAGGGACCGAGCTAGGAAAGATGTGCAGCAGGTAAAGGTGATAAAGGATAATGAGGGAAACATACTCACAAGCGAGGAGAGTGTGCTGAGGAGATGGAAAGAGTACTTTGAGGGGTTGATGAATGAAGAGAATGAGAGGGAGAGAACGTTGGATGATGTAGGGATAGTAAATCATGAAGTACAATGGATTAGCAAGGAGGAAGTAAGGATAGCTAAGAAGAGAATGAAGAATGGAAAGGTTGTTGGCCCAGATGACATACCTGTGGAAGCATGGAGGTGTTTAGGTGAAATGGCAGTGGAGTTTTTAACCAGATTGTTTAATGAAATCTTGGAAAGTGAGAGCATGCCTGAGGAATGGAGAAAAAGTGTTTTGGTAACAATTTTTAAGAATAAGGGTAATGTGCAGAGCTGTAGTAACTACAGAGGGATAAAACTGATCAGTCACAGCATGAAGTTATGGCAAAGAGTAGTGGAAGCAAGGTTAAGAAAGGACATGATGATTAGTGATCAGCAGTATGGTTTCATGCCAGAAAAGAGCACTACAGATGCGATCTTTGCTCTGAGAGTGTTGATGGAGAAGTACAGAGAATGTCGGAAGGAGTTGCATTGTGTTTTTGTAGACTTAGAGAAAGCATATGACAGGGTGCCTAGAGAGGAGTTGTGGTATTGTATGAGGAAGTCAGGAGTGTCAGAAAAGTATGTGGTACAGGATATATACGAGGGTAGTGTGACAGCGGTGAGGTCTGTGGTGGGAGTGACGGATGCGTTTAAGGTGGAAGTGGGGTTACAGCAAGGATCAGCTCTGAGCCCTTTCTTATTTGCAATGGTGATGGACAGTTTGACAGACGAGATCAGACAGGAGTCCCCGTGGACTATGTTGTTTGCAGATGACATTGTGATCTGTAGTGAGAGTAGGGAACATGTGGAGGAGACCCTGGAGAGATGGAGATATGCTCTAGAGAGAAGAGGAATGAAGGTCAGCAGGACTAAGACAGAATATATGTGTGTGAGGATAGAGGAATAGTGAGGATGCAAGAAGTAGAGGTGGCGAAGGTGGATGTGTTTAAATACTTGGGGTCAATAGTTCAGAGTAACGATGAGTGTGGAAGAGAGGTGAAGAAGAGAGTACAGGCAGGATGGAGTGGGTGGAGAAGAGTGTCAGGAGTGATTTGTGGCAGATGAGTACCTGTATGAGTGAAAGGGAAGGTCTACAAGAGGGTAGTGAGACCAGCTATGTTATATGGGTTGGAGACAGTGGCACTGACAAAAAGGCAGGAGTTTGAGCTGGATGTGGCAGAATTAAAGATGTTAAGATTTGCACTGGGTGTGACGAGGGTGGACAGGATTAGGAATAAGTATATTAGAGGGTCAGCCCAGGTTGGAAGGTTTGGAGACAAAGCCAGAGAGGCACGATTACGTTGGTTTGGACATGTGCTGAGGAGGGATGCTGAGTATATTGGGAAAAAGATGCTAAGGATGAAGGTACCAGGTAACAGGAAAAGAGGAAGGCCTAAGATAAGGTTTATGGATGTGGTGAGGGAGGACATGCAGGTGGTTGGTGTGACAGAGCAAGATGCAGAGGACAGGAAGAAATGGAAACAGGTGATCTGCTGTGGTGACCCCTAATGGGAACAGCTGAAAGAAGATGATGATAACGATACCAAGTGTTACAATAATGAATTAGTCATTTGTGAACTATGCTACATGGTTCATTTCATTAATACAAGTAATTTACCGCCACTACATTTATAAGTAATATCCATTATTTATACGTCCACGTTACTTAAGACCGAGGTGGAAAGGTTCACAGCCCTCATGCTAAAGGACAACGCTGTCCAAGCTGCTGAATCCCTTACAAAGGCACTCTGTGAGCACCTGCAAGAATGTATGGATCATGCTATCCTAAGACTCACTCCTCCAAGAAAAGGAAACCAGTCTGGTGGACCCCTGCCATAAACAAGCTATACAATAGAAGGAGGAAACTAGTGCAGAAAAGAGTAAAATCCCAAGAAGGAAAGACATACCTGATTAGTATCAGCAAGAAATTACGATCCCTCATAAAATCATCCAAGGCTAGCTTCGAAAGAAAAATTACCAAGGACTCCAAAGATAACCACAAAGCGTTCTCTAGCTATGTCAAGAACCTAAGTGGAAACTCTCAGATCTGCTCTGAGTTAGTGCAAAATGGCACAAAATACACTGAGCTGACTGATATTGCCAACATTCTGGCAGACAGGTTTAGTGCAAACGTCACCCCCCTCTCACCCCCTAAAGGGCTCATAACCATACAAAAAAAATGTAGTGCCCCGGCAATCACTGACACACAGATTAAAACAGCCCTATCCAAAGCCAAAAATACAGCTTCAATGGGACCAGACGGTGTCCCAGGCTGTGTCTTACATGAGCTCCAAAATAAAGTAACACCTCACCTAAAGACACTGTTCAAACTCAGCCTCTCTACAGGCTACATACCCATAGAGTGGCGCACAGCAACAGTTATCCCGCTCCACAAAGGTGGCGCCACAACGGACCCTGGGAACTATCGCCGTATAAGCCTGACTAGCCCGGTCTGCAAGGCTATGGAACGCATCATCATGGAATTCATTAACAGAGACAATGAGAACCTTCAATCATTGGACCCTACCCAGTTTGGATTTGTTAAAGGCAAATCATGCCTCCTACACCTGGTGGATTTCTTTGACACAGTTACCAAGACTTTAGATGAGGGAAAGGAGGTCCACACAGCCAACCTAGACCTCGCAAAGGCTTTCAACACCATTCCCCATTCTGGTATTATAGACAAGCTCACCAACCTTAACATAAACCTCTATATCACAAGATGGATTTCCAATTGGCTCTCAGATAGAACCCACATGGTGAGAGTTGCAGGCTCTAGGTCCGACTCTAAACCAGTTACAAGTGGCGTCCCCCAGGGCTTAGTCCTTGGACCCCTCCTGTTCTGTTTATACTTCTCAGAGGTACAGGCAAGCACAGGAGGACTATGGCTGACCAAGTTCGCAGACGACTGCAAACTGGGGGCCATAAATGACTCTCCAGCTGATACAGACATCTTCCAGAAGGGTCTCACTGAGAAGGTTACCTGGTGTCAAAATCATGGCCTCAAGCTAAATGTCAAAAAGTGCATAGTCATCCCCTTTGGAAAAATCAAATTACCCGCAAACTACCACATATACGTGGTAGTCCCCTAAATACAGAAAATGTAATAAGGGATCTGGGGACCCAAGTAGATAAACTGTCTAGTGTTTGTGTTCCGGTTCTTTGTATTCTAAGCTATTTTGGAGTATTGGAGCATTGGAGGTGTTTGTTTGACCCAAGTAGATAGTAATCTCTCCTTTGATAATCATATTGCCAAGGTGGTTAGAAAATCCTTCTATGTGGCCCACCTAATCACAAAACGGTTTGCATCTAGAACAAAAGAGGTTATTGTGCCCCTCTCCTCATCACTCATCAGACCCATCATAGAGTACAATGCCCCATTTGGGATGTACCTTACAAGACACCTGCAACAGCTAGAAAGACCACAGAAGTACCTCACCAAGAGGATTACTGGCCTCAAACATATGCCCTATGCAGCCCGACTGAAGAAACTCCAGCTGTACTTGGTTGTATACCGCTTACTCAGAGGTGATCTCTGCCTGACATGCAAGGCCATGTCCAACCCAGAATTGATGGACATGCTTCACCTAAAAAAAAAAACAAATCTCCAAAAGCCACACACTCTAGGGATCTAAACCTCACCACTACGATAACTAGGACATGCTGGAGGGATAGATTCCTGTCCCAGAGACTCCCCATGCTTTGGAACAGGATTCCAATCTACATTAGGCAGAGCCCCTCACTAACACTCTTCAAGAGAAACATTGACGAGTGGATGGGAAATAGAAAATTTACCCTGGGGATCACTGCAGTGGCTCTGCTGGACAGAGGCACAGGGAACTAATGGCTCTGCTGGACCAAGGCACAGGGAACTAATCTAAGGGGGCGACGAAAGGCAACACATTCTGGCTAGGCTTATAGATGCCCTCGGGCAGATAGCCTTGTACTTACCTATGAACCTGTGAACCTAGAAAACAAATGATTAATATTTTCTGAAAAAGTAGCATGAAATCAGTCCTACAAAATGACAAGCTGGTAATCTAAAATAAAATGAACATGCATTCATGAAAAAAAAATCATTGCATACGTGTCCTAATAAAATCTTATTACACTTTCACCTGGTCTGAAACATCCCTTGCATATAGCATATAAAGTAATGAGGGTGTCTTCCAGGGATGATACGGCAAGTTGTATCATTTTTCAAAGTAAACTAAAAGACCTTTTATGTGTTGTGTGTTCACCGAGTCCCATCTGACTGATAAAATGTTTCAGTGAAAACTTGGGAATGTGGTATTATGGAAGGGTGGACCTGAACCCCATCCTTTGCTTGGCTAGTATTGTTCCTGTTTTCTTATGCTCCCACTTCATACAGGGCTGCTAAATTATGATTTTAAGTGGATCATTTTTACGGAAATTGTCTTACCAATTAATTAGACTTGATGGACAGTACTTTAATGATTTCTTACCCATGCTTTAAACTTCTCAGTCAAATTAGCTCTGATGCAGTCTCGTTAACAAATAATCTCTTAATAATAAAACTGTGTGGTTTCAGAAATGAAATATTTAAACTTTAGCATAACTGTTCTGTATAAATATGTGCATTTTATTATCTGTCAGTGACAGCTTAAAACAGAATAAACATTTTTTTCTAACTGGTACTCTCATGTTTTAGAGCTATGCAGCTCTTTAAATACATTTTAAATTAATCCAAGATATAGTCTTTGAGACGTGCAGAATAATTTAGTCTTGGTTGACACAAATATATGTAGCTGGTAGACACAAATCTATGTAGCTGGATATCTTTTGGCCAGGTTTCAGCATTTAATTTTCAAAATCTGTTTGTTTAAAGGCATTAACTGTATTTCTTTATCAAAACAGTAGTTACTACATATCTGTCTCTGCCTCTAGCAATTACACAAATGTTTTTATTTAATACTGTATATAGTCCTGCTGAGAATAATGTGTAATTTCAGTAGACCCCAATTGTTTTAAAAGTTCATTGCTGCCTCTTTGTAAAATATTGCTACACAAAGCATATTTTGTTATTAATATATGCATATTTGTGTCTACTTAAAATAACCTAAACTCAAAAATATCTAAACAAGAATATTGCCAAAATCGAAATTATACTAGGAAAGGGTTTATGCCCTTTCCCCACTGTTAGTATACTTAATTAGCAGGAGGGTGTGGGGTGCGACACCCCATATGGGGATGGCATGGGGGCTTGCCCTCTTGCAAAAACATTAGTTATGGATGTGGGTAGGTGTACATGTACGTGTTTGTATATGTTTATTATCATTTTTCTCTACGCACAAATCTCATCTGAAATAATGTCAAGGCCACAAAGCTGAAAACCATATAGTGAATTTCCAAATTAGTAAAAGGTTAGAGCTCTGAATGTTGAAAGCACAGGTCTTTTCTTTAATGATGTCCCATATATAGATAGATAGATATAGATGATATATCTATATGTATCTTTCTCTCTCTTTCTATATCTAGCCCGAATCCATTACCACCGAACACACTTTAACGAAAGCGCTTTCATCGAAAAAGCACTTTTGTTAAAGTATGTTAAAAAAAAACAAAAAAAACCCCACAAAATCTACTTGAATGCAGGGGGGGCAAGCCCCCCTGCACACCCCCCCCCACTTTAATATTCTCACTCCAAGGTCGCACTACAGTGGGGAAAAGGGAATTTTCCCTTACCGACAGTAAGTACGACTGGAACAACAAGCATACTTATGCAAAAGTGCTGCTTCGGTGAAAAGCACTTTCACGCAAGTATGCTTGCCAAATTGGGATTCGGTGAAAGATGCAGTCGAGCATCTGTACGGATCCCATATATATATATATATATATATATATATATATATATATATATATATATATATATATATATATATATATATATATATATATATATATATATGTATATACACACACACATACACACACATATACACTAACGGCAAGATCACTGTACCTTGAAGTAGGGGAAGACACAGAAATACTACAATCTCAGACAAATCTCACTCCGTGCTTTCATGTTTGACCATGTCAGTTAGACAAAGGAGTTTTCATATATTATGGTCAAAGACTGTGCATGTTAACATGACTGTGTTATGTAAAGGGATAGTAAACCATATATGTATGTATCAGTATATGAAAGTTGATCTTACTCAGATTAAATTACACATAATGGGAAAAAAACACATTGATCTTAAAAGATTGACAAGAAATTGTGCACGTCCTGTGACATGACTCTGAAACATGCAAACTTAATTACAATAGTTTTTTTCAAGGAGGGTAAGTCCCCTACCACCATGGGGGGGCTTGTGCCCCAATGTACCCCTTACTACTTATATATAGACCAATTCCAAGGTCACACAATACCAGGGAAAGTGCATATTCCCCAAAATGGGCATTATGGTGATCTCACACCACTGTCTATCTGCTTTCCTGCCAACAAAATGGTACAGTCAAGGAAAGCTAATGACAAAATGATTATTTGATCAGCTTGAGGGAAGTCTTACATTATGTCCCATACACTTTAAAGAGAGACCATTTGTTTGTAAAATGAAATGCTGGGACATTTTGCTGAATGTTCACTTTACTGAATTTAAGTGGGTTTGTGTTAGTGATAGATGTGTGTGTTTGTGTGTTTTAGTGTTAGGGATAGATTTACAGATAAATTTGGTGTTTTATGAGTGTTTGTGGTTTACCATTTAATTTAGGATTAGGTAAAGGGATAGATGTAGTAGTGTGTGTGTGTATGTGTTTGTCTATAGTAGGTAATCGAGCTGTCTTGTGTAGTGGTAGTATTATGGAAAGTTTTTTTTTTCCTAAGGTAAGCTGTAGGAGTATAGTTAGGGATAGGATTAGCATGTATTATTAAGGTGGTGCGGGAGGCAAACAGAATAAGCTTATTACATTTACATTTGTCTTTCTTTAGCATCATGTCTCTTCTTTTGTTCTTCAAAGTACTGATTTTAACTTGCTATCACAATCAAGATGCATGTCTCCAAAAACTGTGACATCAGCACTAAACTTTCAAAATTCACGTATATGTTATGTTTGCTGGATTGTAATTTGAAACAGTTTTGTGAATTATGTTACTCCAAATACCTATATATATCTATACCTTTAAAATGTCGCAACACACTTGTGCAACTATTTATTTATTCAACTCGAAATGTCGGAAACAGCAACGTCAAATGTTCGGAGGAGTGAGCCTGGTACTCAGTGTCGACACTCAGGGAATGTTGACTTTGTGTGAAACAGCCATCACTTCTGGATGTCCCTGATGACTGTTATGCAAGGTGGCAAGCCTCCCTGCACTCCCCCCCCATGTGGGGGCTGCTCCCACCATATCCCCTGCTAATTATACATACTAACTCTGAGATTGCACTACAGTGAGGGAAAGGGTACATATTCCAATCCCCACTGTAGTATGATCTCCGCACAAAATGACAAATTCACACGTGAGAATGCACACTAGCATTCGCTGTTGTGAGTACGGCATTTTGCCATTTGCTAATACGTACTTTTGAAAACAGATTTTCACCCATCTGAGTGTCGCACAAGTGGACCTCGACATTGTAAAGGTAAACCATCTATCCCTATATATATATATATATATATATATATATATATATATATATATATATACATGGATAGAGAAAAAAGTTATTTTCCTACTTTCTGTGTGAGAGCTAGTTTGCTAAATACTGCAACTTCAGTTGTATTTATTATGATGTCATCTACTCTAAAGTTTATGTGCCTTTCAAAGGCAATTGCTGTATTTGCCTTTCACTTGTTCACAAATTCTCACTTTTTCTGATTTCTTACTTATTGGATGTATTACTATTAGTAATAGAGATGGTGTAGGTCTTTTACCTTTTCTGAAACATTTGCTTGTTGTAACATTTTTTTTTTTGCTAGGGCTGTTTTATGATTTTTTGCTCTTTTCCTGGATTTTCTTTTTTTCAGGTATGTTAGGAATCTGCATTTCGAGTCCTGACATTTCAAAAGACAATTGTCTTTTTTTCTGGTTATCATCCCTAGGGTCCAACTCCTCTTTGCTCAACACTGATTAGAAAATAACTCGGCTGAAACATGTCTTAAGACATGCAGGGATGGTTTAACAATTGTATTTACTGTACTGATCTTTTTTATTTTATGATCCCGTGCTATGACTTTGATTTATGTGTGTTTATGATAACTAAATATTGTGCTATCATACATTAATAATGACTCTTTGTTACACTAAATTAAGTGATTACTATGTGCATATATTTATTTTGTCTTAATAACATGGTAATTGTATTTATTTGCCTTGTGCCTATGTCATCACTGAAAACCGTTGTTGCACTATCAGGCCATTTTCTTGGATAGCAAATATTAAATAAAGCTAATTCATGCATGGGATAGTCTGTTAACACAATGCTATAAGATTTTAAATGGCCGTCTACTACATATCCCAGGCTTGAGTTATGCCAGAATCAACACTGATGAATTCCAGATCATTTTGTTGTAAACTTCGCCCAAACAATAGAATTGTTTTATACTACTGTAGTATTGTTTATTCACAGTGTTTCTGAAACTCTGTTCCAAAATGTGTATCTGTGCAGAAAAAAGCATAATTTATATGTTCTGAATATCTGATGTCTATTTGTCTCACAAGTTTGTTATCTATGTATCCCAAGTGTGGATTATCACACGTACTCACCATTTTAACTTGTTTTGCAAATTTACTGTAAAAGTGTAGAAAAAACTGCGGTGGTGGTGCTGCGGTAGCGTTGTTGCCTCACAGTTAGACGTTGCACATTTGATTCTCAGTTAGAGCGTCTTCTGTGTGTCGACATGCGTGAATGGGCGTTCCTTCGTTGAAGGTTGTGCGTTAGGCCCGGCAAGCCAGCACGTAAAAATCTACTGCCAATCATTAGCGGACTGGAGTTCCGCTGTGGTGACCCCTAACCGGGAAAAGACGAAAGAAGACACCCTGTAAAAGTGTAGAGAAAATAATGATACTTCTACACAGCTTGGAATAAACTGATATTTAGAAAAAAGGCAAAAAACAAATCATATACTGTTTTACTTTCCTACAGACTTCTTGCATACTGTCTGATGTACAGGAGCAAAGAAATTCTTACTGAAAGTTGATTCAGAATATTTGTAATTGCTGGAACTTAGCACGTTATAGGTTCATAAGTTATTACTGAGTAATTGATCTGGAAGATTATTTATAGCCTAGCCCCTGGAAATATCATTTGCCATCATTTTCCATAATTGATCGAAAGGCCAGAGCTGGGATGAATTTACGGTTGCCCATTCACTCATCTAAGCTATGTTTAAAGAGGGTTATGGAGCTACTTTGTTTTCTTTAACAGGTATCTCTGTTCCAGAGGAGAGGAATTCTTTGAGAGTGGTATATATCCTGCCAGCAGGTTCTGTTTATGCTGCCAGGGAGATTTAAGTCTCTCAGTTGTGATGGCTGTGGTGGGGGCCAGGGGGAGTTGTGGTGTTACAAATTTTGTGAGCATCAAGGAGGTCCTGCAGGACTGGGGATGCTGATGGTGGAGGGGGAGGATTGTGGTGGCAAAGATTTTGCAAGAATCAAGGAGGTCATGCAGGACTGGGTGATTTGACTCCTTGTAGGCTATGAAGATGTCACCCTTTAGAAGTCAGCATCATATGGGGAAAAAAAGAGCTTTAAGACATTCCATATACCTCGTGGAACACAAGCCCATGATTTTTTTACTGAGAAACCATAGGGATTGTTCAAGTTGGATCATGTTTATATACACACACACATACACACACATATACACTAACGGCAAGATCACTGTACCTTGAAGTAGGGGAAGACTCAGAAATACTACAATCTCAGACAAATCTCACTCCGTGCTTTCATGTTTGACCATGTCAGTTAGACAAAGGAGTTTTCATATATTATGGTCATTAGTTTTTGGTCTCAAGACTGTGCATGTTAACATGACTGTGTTATGTAAAGGGATAGTAAACCATATATGTATGTATCAGTATATGAAAGTTGATCTTACTCAGATTAAATTACACATAATGGGAAAAAAACACATTGATCTTAAAAGATTGACAAGAAATTTTGCACGTCTTGTGACATGATTCTGAAACATGCAAACTTAATTACAATAGTTTTTTTCAAGGAGGGTAAGTCCCCTACCCCCATGGGGGGGGGCTTGTGCCCCAATGTACCCCTTACTACTTATATATAGACCAATTCCAAGGTCACACAATACCAGGGAAAGTGCATATTCCCCAAAATGGGCATTATGGTGATCTCACACCACTGTCTATCTGCTTTCCTGCCAACAAAATGGTACAGTCAAGGAAAGCTAATGACAAAATGATTATTTGATCAGCTTGAGGGAAGTCTTACATTATGTCCCATACACTTTAAAGAGAGACCATTTGTTTGTAAAATGAAATGCTGGGACATTTTGCTGAATGTTCACTTTACTGAATTTAAGTCGGTGTACCTGGACGTGTTTGGTTCTCGCCCTTCCACCTCCTGGGTGTCTCCGCCTTTCGACCCGCTCATGGAAGTGGTGGCTCGGAAGGCATGGACAGCCACGGACACAGTGGAACCAACTCCCCGCAGACCCACTAAATTCATTACAGCCCCATCTGACAAACAGTTTTTGACAAAGGGTGTCCCTGTTGATGCCATGGTGGTGGCAGCAGCCACTAAGAAGGAGTTGGCTGAGCCTTCAGTGCCTGTCCATCCACTTAATAAAGAATCTAGGACAATGGACAGGTACGGGAAGTGGATGTTTTCTTCAGCGACCTTTTCCATGCGGTCGCTGAATTATCTGTGCCATTTCACCCGCCTTCAAAGGGATCTTCTCAAGGAACTGGGTGATACCCTTCAGGATCCATCAGCTGCGGGGTCTCAGGAAAAGATTAACTCCCAGCTGGCGACCCTTAACTCTATAATCAACTCCTTCATGCGGCTCATTTCTTATGCAGCCGATGGGGCGAGTAGGGCTGCAGGTACAGGCGTGGCTTTGAGAAGACATGCCTGGATGCGGTTATGTAACTTTGCTGACCCCTTTAAGGCATCCTTCATCAATACCCCCTTCGATGATTCAGCTTTGTTTGGACCACAGGTGAAGGATACCCTTACCAGGTGTGAGCAGGAAGGCAAGACTCTCTCTGCCGTGGGAGTCCGTTTTTATACTCCCTCTAGACCATACCCTAAAGGTCAGAAGAGTGGAAAAATGTGGTTTCGGAAACCCCAGGGAGTCATGTCTGACACACGTGGCGAGTTTCCCTCCAGGGGCAGAGGAGGGAACAATAATAGACGCCGCCCGAGGGACAGAGGGTGTCCGCAAAATTAGGGTAGCAGAGAATCTTTCTCTGGTAAACCCTTTCAGCACCCCTGAGGGGCTGCCCGACTGTCCACCTTCGGAGGCAGTCGGGGGAAGATTGTCACTGTACCCAGAAGCCTAGCAACTCCTCACACAAGACAAATGGGTACGGTCTATCATATCCGAGGGTTACAAAATCCCCTTTGTCCACACCCGTGTACAAACAAACAGGTCCCTTCCAGATGTTCCACCCGGTCTAAGGGAACAAGCAGTACTAGAAATTTCAAAACTGCTAAAAAAAAGGGCCATCCAGCCAGTCCCAGCAGACCAGCAAGGATCCGGGATTTACTCCAAGTTCTTTTTGGTACCAAGAAAGACAGAGGACTGGAGACACATTTTGGATCTCAGCAGGTTAAACAAATCTGTTAAAAGAACGAAGTTCCGGATGGTCACCTTCAGTCCATTCTACTCTTTTTGAGTCAGGACAATTGGATGTGCTCCATAGACCTTCAGGATGCGTACTACCATATCAAAATGGACAGGCGCTGTAGAAGGTTTCTCCGCTTCCGGCTGGGAGCCAATCACTATCAATTGGGAGCCAGTCACTATCAATTCAGAGCCCTGCCCTTTGGTCTCACCACAGCCCCCAGAGTGTTCACCAAATGCATGGCAGTAGTTATGGCTCACCTGAGACGGCGAGGATTCCAGGTGTTTCCATATCTAGACGACTGGCTTCTAACTGCTTCCACCAGGCATCAACTACTGTGAGCCAGGGATTATACCATCCAAACTGGCTCCGAGCTAGGTTTCTCTATAAACTTTGAAAAGTGTGCATTGTCACCTTGTCAGTCTATAACCTTCATAGGCGCAAGATTAAATACAAAAGAGCTGTCGGCAAAACTTCCCTTAGAAAAAGTATCAGACATTCGCCGACATGTCCAGACCTTACTACAGTGCAAGAGAATTCAGGCCAGATTTGTACTGAAAACCTTGGGTCTCATGGCAGCAGCAATCACATTACTTCCCCTGGCTCATTTTCACATGTGGATCCTTCAATAGATGCTTTTTACCCAATGGTCTTTTCAGCAGCTTCCGATGTCTCACAACATAGTAATCACCCAATCGTGCAAAGACCACCTTTCTTGGTGGATGGTCTCCTCTCAAGTACTTCAAGGCAGACCGTTTGTTCTTCCTCCTCCTGTTGCTACGGTGACAACAGATGCCTCCCTGATCGGGTGGGGGGGGGGGCATTTTCAGGGCAGGACTGTCCAGGCACTTGGCAACCTCTAGAGTACCACCTGCACATAAACGTCTTGGAGATGAGAGCGGTACTTTTAGCGTTGCAAGCTCTTCAGGACTCTCTACCCACCGGGACTATTGCAATTCAGACAGACAATATGTCTGTAGTGTGGTACATCAACAAGCAGGGCGGAACCAGGTCCTATCCCTTATGTCGAGAAGCACTCAGACTCTGGCAGTGGGCGATCTCCTCTCAACGGTTTCTGATAGCAACGCACATCCGCGAGAAGTCCAACGTCATAGCGGACAGGCTAAGCAGAGCTATTCTCATGCCTCACGAGTGGTCTCTCAATCAGTCAGTAGCGGACAAAATTTTCCGCAGATGGGGTCAACCTTGCTGCGACCTTTTCGCAACCCCTCTCAACAGCATGTGCGACGACTACTTCACTCTCTTCCCCCTCCCCGGCCACTCCCCCAGAGGCATGCTAGTTCACGATTGGCCCTGGGGTCTTCTGTATGCATTTCCACCTTTGCCCTTAATTCCGAAACTAATTCAGAAAGCGACCACATTGGGATCCAGGATGATCCTCATTGCCCCTTATTGGCCTCGACAAATTTGGTTCCCATTCCTGCATCGACACCTACTGGAGCAGCCTTGGAATCTGGACCCAGTGCCAGACCTCTTGGTCCATCAGTCAGGCGGGCTGCACCAATCCCTTCAGTCTCTCAACCTCACAGCTTGGTTGCTCCACTTCCAACCTTAGCCAGGCTTCCACATATTTCTCAGCCAGTGCGTGAAATCATCCTTTCTTCGCACGAATCTACTACCAGAAAGACTTATGCTAGTAAGTGGAAACGTTTCTCTTTCTGGGCAGAAGCTAGAAATATAGACACCTTTACAGCCCCTGTCCATAACGTTCTAGATTTTTTGGCAGAACTTTTTCGAGCAGGTTCCTCATCTGCCACCATTAGAGTCCAGTTGGCTGCTATCGCTAATTTCCACGCTGGCCTGTCAGATACCAGCATCATGTCCCACAAGCTTTGTAAAGCCTTTCTTAAAGGGACTAGTTTACTTAGGCCAACGGTTAAAGATCCCCCGTCTCCATGGGATTTGAACCTGATATTAACTTCATTGATTCTCCCTCCCTTTGAACCTGCAGCTTCCTGTTCCTTAAAATTACTCTCCTGGAAAACTCTCTACTTAGTAGCCATCACCTCAGCTAGAAGAGTGTCGGAACTTCAAGCCCTCTGTATTCGTTCTCCTTATCTTGTTTTTCACAAAGATAGTGTTTCACTCAGAACTAATCCTTCCTTTTTACCCAAAATACCTTCCGAGACAAATCTGAATCAGACTATTGATCTTCCTGTCTTTTTTCCTGACTATTCGAACAGAGCTGAACAAAAGTTGCACTATTTGGATGCTCACAGGCAATTATGTTTTTATTTGGATAGGACTAAGCAAACAAGAAAATCGGACCAACTCTTCCTGTCCTATGCTGGGGGCAAGCAGGGCCTGCCAATTTCTAAAGTAAATATGTATATTGCAATGGTACACATGTTTAATGTTGGATTTATTTATTTATTTGTTTCATTATTCATGAGATTTGGCATGTTTGAAATATGATTTGCTAATTCCTAGACCAATGAATTCAAACTGTGGGGTATTTAAGCTTGAAAGTTCATATTTTAACTGTTCTGATGAAGTCATACTGTTTGATGAAAACGCTTAACCATTTGTGTATTTTTGTATCAATAAATTCTATCTATGGACTCGCAACATTGTGCTACTACTTCTTACTGGTTATACTTCAGCACTTCAACACCATCTGGTTGGACAATTTCTAAAGTAACCTTATCCAGGTGGTTGGCCTTTATTATTACTTTGATTTACCAACTAAGACATAAAGAACTCCCTACAAAACCAAAAGCTCATTCCACCAGAGCATTAGCTACGTCGGTAGCTTTTCAGGCAAAACTTCCAATGGAATCTATTTGTGCTGCAGCCACATGGGCCACTCCTCATACTTTCATTTCACATTACAAGTTGGATATGGCCTCCAGGAGTTGAGCTGACTTTGGTTCCACTGTGCTCAAGAGTCTGTTCCAATGAGCCACCCAGGGCTAAGGTGCTAGGGACGCTGTCCCATCCAGCAAGAATGAAGGCGAGATAGACAACTTAACATTAAGAAGTTATGTACCTACCATAACGTTCCATGTTAGTTGTCTTCTTCTCGCCTTCTTTCTTGCATCCCACCCTCCATCCCCCTAGCCTGGACAGACGAAGAAGAATCCCCTTGCAGGCCTTCTTCCTCTGGTTGACTCTTTTCTAGGGTACGTTCTCCTCTGTTTTTAGCACTGTAGGTAAACCTTGTAGTGGGGACAGGTGTCTCCATGGTGTTAGCTCTGCCAAATGAGATCTAGGTATCTGTCGCCTAGCATTGTGGGATATGGGGAAGCCTCAAGCTGGTAAATAGCTCTCGAGCTTTAGTAGAAGGCCGAGTCAGAGCTGAGGATCGGCTCCAGACCCATCCAGCAAGAAAGAAGGCGAGAAGAAGACAACTAACATGGAATGTTATGGTAGGTACATAACTTCTTGCTGGTTGGGTTCGGAGCCGATCCTCGGCTCCGACTTGGCCATCTTCAAAAGCTCGAGAGCTGTTTACTGGCCCGAGGCCTCCCCATATCCCATTATGCCTGGCACTAGATACCCAGATCTCATTTGCTGCTTCTGCTGCGAGGTTGTCTTACTGGCTCAGATCGTATATTTTCATTGTTTGTCTGTTTTTTGATGAAAACTATTAGGGTTTTAGTGTAGTTTGTTAGTTGTAGTTACAATCTTTCTATAGGATATGTTTGTTTTACCTATACTTTTTTTCTTACCTGAATTCCCCTCCCTTTCAGAAAACTCGTTTTAGTTAGAGAGTTTTCCCCTCCCCCCCTCACTCTCTTCCTTAAATAACCATTTAAGTTAGAGGCTAACCTTTAAAAAAAAAAAAAAAAAAAAATTAGTATTTACCTAGTTTAGTCTTACTTGTTTGTTGGTAGCATAGGATATTGTGTCTATTTCTTGGCTGTTTTTTGGGTGTGGTAACTTATGTGTGTGATAGTTATTATAGCCTAAAATATTTGTGTATTGTGTTTGGTGTTCCTTCCTTAGGTATGTCCAAGGATACCAAGGTGTCTGGATTCAAGAAGTGTGACTCATGCTGTCAGAAGATGTCTCTGACAGATAGTCACACTTCTTGTATCTATTGTCTGGGCGCTGTGCACCTGCAGGATTCTTGTTCGGTTTCCCATGCTTTCAGCCCAAGAGTCCTGCAGCAGCGTAGGAAAAAGTTAATCCTACGGGGTTTACTTAAGCCTGAGGATTCACCGGCTAAGGCTCAGCCCATGACGTCCTCCAAGCCACCTAAATCTTCAGCTCCCAGTTCGGAGCAGTCGTTGGGTGAAGCTACTCCTTCTGCCTCGGTTCCGGCCGGAACCGATGTGCCTGCCTCCCAGTCGGTTCCGACACGCACTTCGGAGCCATCGGGGAGTCGAAAGAGATCCAGGTCTCCCTCCCTGGAGTCGATATGCTCGGCTCCGAGGTCTCTTCTGCTCCAGTCGGAGCGCAGTCATCGGTCCTCCCACTCTTCTCGGTCATCAAGGCTTTCAGATCACGACGTGGAGAGAGTGGTCAGTAGGCTGTTGAAATCGCAGGCCCTAGCAAAAATGTTGTCCAGCCCCCCTCATCAGGGGTTGGCTCCGTCCATGTCTGCAGTTATTCCTCCTCCAACTCCTCCCTTGAGTTTGGAACCGGATTTCATTGGGGTTCGAGTCGTGGAACCGTCGGCACCGATACCTTCTCCTTCGGTTCCATCGTCGGCTCCTTGGAGGGATCTGGGCGCCGAGACTCCCTCGTCGGATCCGAGGGGGCGAGTGGCATCGGACCCTTGTCCAACCCCAATCTCCCCCTCGGAGCTTCGGCGCAGGTGAGCTCGGCTCCTACATCGGCTTCGGAGCCTTCCCTCTCGGTGCGGAGAGGGATTCCGATCTCTTCTGAACCGGAGCCTTTTCAGCATCCAAGCAGGTGCGCCTTCGAGGTCATGAGGAGTGTGCTGGCCCCTGAGTCAGCCCCATGATCATCCCCATCGGCTCCTCCCCCTATGGTGCCTGCGTCTGCCTCTGCCCCTCCTCCAGACCCCAAGTGTGGGGAACCAACGCTCCACGGCACCACTTTGGGTGTATCTTCCTCTTCCGAGGCCTCCCTTGATTGTTCAGAGGAGCCACCTTGTAAGAGGAAATGCAAGAGGAAGCATGTTGACTCCCCTGAGTCTGTCACATCAGATACCGACTTAGAGGATTCGGAAGGGTTCCCGAGATCCTCCTCTGAAGATGTCTCCTTCTCAGACATCCTTGAGATGCTTAGGCAGAGGGGGAGCTGAACTATCTTGAACACTTCCGAGGATGAGTCGGTATTCCTGGATGCACTTGGATCCCGACCTTCTACCTCCTGGGTGTCTCCGCCTTTCGACCCACTGATGTCTGTGGTGGCTCGGAAGGCGTGGTCACCTCCAGACACAGTGGAACCGACCCCCAGAAGACCCGCTAAATTTATAACTGCACCACAGGATAAACAGTTTTTGACCAAAGGTGTTCCCGTTGATGCCATGGTGGTAGCGGCGGCCACAAAGAAGGAGTTGGCTGAAACTTCTTCATCTGTCCATCCCCCTAACAAGGAGTCCAGGACAATGGACAGATATGGGAAGCGGATGTTCTCTTCAGTGAACTTTTCCATGAGGTCTCTGAATTATTTGTGTCACTTTACCCGTCTTCAAAGGGATCTCCTTAAAGAGCTTGGAGATACCCTCCAAGATACATCAGCTGAGGGGGCCCAGGCTAAGGCAGCCTCCCAGCTGGCGACTCTTAATTCAATGGTGAATTCCTCCATGAGGCTCATTTCTTATGCAGCCGATGGTGCGAGTATAGCCGCGGGCACAGGCGTTGCCCTGAGGAGACACGTTTGGATGCAGCTATGTAACTTTGTGGAACCTTTCAGAGCGTCTTTCACCAACAGCCCCTTTGATGGTTCCTCTCTTTTTGGATCACAGGTGAAGGACACCCTTACCAGGTGTGAGCAAGAAGGCAAGACTCACTCTGCCGTGGGAGTCCGTTTTTCCACTCCTTCCAGACCATATCCCAAGGGTCAGAAGAGTGGAAAGATGTGGTTCCGTAAATCCCGGGGAGCCTTGCAGGACACACGTGGTGAGTTCCCATCCAGGGGCAGAGGAGGGAACAATAACAGATGCCACCCTCATGGCAGAGGGGGTCCGCAAAACCAGGGCAGCAGAGAATCCTTCTCTGTCAAGCCCTTCCAGCATCCCTGAAGGGTTGCCCGGCTGCCCACCTCTGGAGGCAGTGGGGGGAAGATTATCACTGTACCCAAGAGCCTGGCAAGACATAACACAAGACAAATGGGTACAGTCTGTTATATCCGGAGGCTACAGAATTCCCTTTGTTCGCACTCCGTTATTGTTAAACAAGTCCCTTCCAGATGTTCTACCCAATCTAAGGGATCAAGCAGTTCAAGAAGTTTCAAAACTGCTAAGAAAAAGGGCCATCCAGCAAGTCCCAGCAGACCAGCAAGGATCCGGAATTTACTCAAGGTTCTTTTTGGTACCAGAAAAGACAGGGGACTGGAGACCCATTCTGGATCTCAGCAGACTAAACAGGTCTGTACAAAGAGCGAAGTTTCAGATGGTCATGCTACAGTCCAATGTTAAGTTGTCAATCTCGCCTTCATTCTTGCTTGATGGGTTCGGAGCCGATCCCTCGGCTCCGACTCGGCACTTGCTAAGCTCGAGAGTCACTTTTACCAGCTCGAGGCAGCCCCATATCCCATGATGCAAGGCGGTAAATACCCAGATCTCGTTTGCCGCTTCGCTTATGAGGTCCTCCTTTTACCAGCTCCTGGTAAGTGATTTACTACTTTGATATTTTAGCCCCTTTTTACTAAAAACCCTTTAAATTTTAGTTTTAAGTTAATTTTAAAGATTTTCTGACAGAAAATTACCTGTCTCTTCTTATTTTTTTTAGTCAAACTTTACCCATCCCATCCCCCCCCTGTTAGGGTGTGTGTGTGTGTTTTTTCTACTTATACCTTTTTGGTATATTTAATTTAATTTAATTCTTTGACTGGTGTGTGTGTGTGTTGTGTAACACCATGTCAAAAGAGAGGGTCTCAGGCTTTAAGAAGTGTGACTCGTGCTGTCAGAAGATGTCTCTGACAGACGGTCACACTTCTTGCCTGTATTGCCTGGGGCCTCTTCACCTGCAGGACTCCTGTGCTATATGTCATTCCTTCAGCCAGAGAGTCCTGCAGGAAAGAAGAAACAAACTAATACTTAGGGGCCTTCTTAAGCCGGAGGGCTCTCCGGCTAAGTCGGCTCCATCCAAAACTGCCAAATCTTCCAAGGCCCAGGCTTCTGTGTCAAAGCCTGTGGCCTCGGCTCCGACTTCGTTCTGAGTCGAGATCGGCTCGGCTGGAGCCGATTCTGGCTTAACTAAGCCTTCGGCACCGATGGTTATCGGTGCCGATTCTCATCGACCACTTCGGTGTCGGCTCGATCGGTTCCGACCACCATGTGGCACAGGCATCGGTGTCGGCTCGATCGGCTCCGACACCGTTACTTTGTGGCTGTATCGGCTCCGGCTGGAGCCGATGCATCGAGCTACCTGTCGGCTCCGATAAGTTGTCGGCTCCGACAGGGTCTATAGTTTCATCGGTTCCGATGGCTCCTTCCAGGAAGAGGTCGAGGTCTCCTTCCTTGGAGCCGATACTTTCGGCTCGGCCGCCTCTCCTTCGGAGCGGAGCCATCGGAGCCGATCTTCAAGGTCATCCAGGCTTTCTGACCATGACTTAGAGAGAGTGGTCAGTAGATTACTTAAGTCACAGGCACTGGCCCAAATGTTACATAGTCCGTCTCAACAGGCGACTATTGGTCCACACCCGTTACAGTTCCTCCTTCAACTCTACCCCAGAGCTTGGAGTTGGAGTCTTCGAATGGTTACTGCTACGGCTGGAGGACAGATACCCCTTCTGTTCCTTCAGCCTCTACTCTTATCTCCTCTTGAGACCTTCCTTAGAGGGATTCGGTGGTCGGGCTTCCATGGTCTCCTCCGAGGGGTGAGTGGCATCGGACCCTTGTCCGAACCCGCTCTTCCCCTTGGAGCCTCGGCCTTAGTGAGCTCGGCTCCGACATCTGCCTCGGAGACTTCCCTTTCGGTGGTCCCTGGAGTTCCTAGTTCTTCGGAACGGGTTCTCTCGGACCTGCCTGGGAGGGGAGCATTCGAGGTGATGAAGAGTGTGCTGGCCACTGGTATCAGTCAGCAGTCTGTTCCCTTAGCTCCTCCCTCTATAGTGCCTGTTGACATCTCTGCCACTTCTCTTGCTACAGGACCCAGAGATTCCCCATTGGGAATTTCCCCCTCTTCCGAGGATTCTCCTGATGTTTCGGGAGATCCTCCTAGGAAGAGGACTTGTAAGAGGAAACATGTAGACTCCCCCGAGTCTATCACTTCAGATACTGACTTTGATGAGTCAGAGGGATCCCCTAGATCCCCCTCTGAGGATGTCTCCTTCTCAGACATCCTAGAACTCCTTAAACAGAGGGGAAACTGGCCCACCAACAATCCCTCTGAGGATGAGTCAGTATACCTAGAGGCGTTTGGATCTCGGCCCTCCACCTCCTGGGTGTCTCCGCCTTCGACCCCTTATGCAGGTTATTGCCCGAAGGCGTGGGCAGCTCCTGACTCTGTAGAGCCAGTCCCTAGGAGGCCTTCAAAATTTATCACTGCCCGTGTGACAAGCAATTCCTCACTAAGGGTGTCCCGCTGATGCCATGGTGGTGGCTGCTGCCACCAAGAAGGAACTTGCAGATCCTTCCGTGCCGTCCATCCTCCTAATAAGGACTCTAGGACCATGGATAGGTACGGTGGCGGATGTTTTCCTCAGCGACCTTTGCTATGCGTTCGCTGAATTACCTATGTCACTTCACCAGACTCCAGAGGGATATCCTTAAGGAGCTGGGTGAAGTAGTACAGGATCCTACAGCTGCAGCGGCTCAAGAAAAAATTGCTTCGCAGCTAGGAACCCTTAATTCCATTGCAAACTCCTCCATGCGGCTAATATCATATGCTGCTGATGGAGCGAGTAGAGCCAGGTACAGGTGTGGCTCTTAGACGCCAAGCCTGGATGCGGCTATGTGACTTTGCAGATCCCTTTAAGGCGTCCTTCACAAATTCTCCCTTTGATGGGTCAGCTTTGTTTGGCCCTCAGGTGAAGGAAACTTTGACCAGGTGCGAGCAGGACGGCAAGACTCTTTCTGCTGTAGGAGTCCGTTTTCCACCCTTCTAGACCTTACCCCAAAGGACAGAAAGGTGGCAAAATGTGGTTCCATAAATCCCAAGGAGTCACGCCCGGATTCACGTGGTCAGTTTACCCCTAGAGGCAGAGGGGTAACAACAACAGACGCCGCTCTAGAGGCAGAGGGGGCCCAAAAACCCAGGGAAACAGAGAGCCTCTCTCTGACAAGCCCTTTCAGCATCCCTGAGATGTTGCCCGGCTGCCCCTCCTTGGAGGCAGTCGGGGGAAGATTATCACTGTACCCAGAAGCCTGGCATTCCCTCACTCAAGACAGATGGGTACAGTCGATCATATCCAAGGGTTACATAATTCCTTTCGAGGAAAGTCCTTTCCCCTCAAATTCCCTTCCAGATGTACCACCGGTCTAAGGGAAATTGCAGAGTTAGAAGTCTCAAAACTACTGCAAAAAGGGCCATTCAGCCAGTTACAACAGACCATTCAGAGCCCGGAATCTACTCATAGTTCTTTAGACTGGAGACCAATATTGGATCTCAGCAGACTCAACAAGTCTGTGAGGAAGTCAAGATTCGAATGGTCACTCTTCAGTCAATTCTGCCCTTCTTACAGAAGGACAACTGGATGTGCTCAATAGATCTTCAGGATGCGTACTATCACATCAAAATTCACAGACGCTCCAGGAGATTTCTCCGCTTCGGCTGGGGTCCAGTCATTTCCAGTTCAGAGCCCTGCCCTTTGGTCTCACTACAGCCCCAGACTGTTCTCCAAATGCATGGCTGTGGTCTCGGCTCTCCTGAGCCGTCAAGGATTCCAGGTGTTTCTGTATCTCGGCGACTGGCTCCTGTCAGCCACCACCAGGCATCAGCTTATACAAGCCAGGGATTACACAATAAATCTTTGTTCTCATTTGGGCATCTCGATCAACTTCGAAAAGTCATCCTTATCGCCCTGCCAGTCTATTACCTTCATAGGCGCAAACTTAAACACTGTTCGGATGTCAGCTACCCTTACAGATCAAAGAGTTTCAGACATTCAGAGTCATGTCAGGATCATTCTGGCCAACAAGAAAGTACAGGCCAGAATGGTTCTAAAGGTATTAGTCCTCATGGCTGTGGCCATTACTCTTCTTCCCCTGGCTCGATTCTACATGCGCCTTCTTCAGTGGATGCTGTTCACACAGTGGTCGTACCAACAACTTCCTATGCGTCACCAGATTCTGGTGACTCAGACTTGCAAAGATCATCTTGCTTGGTGGATCACATCTCCTCAGGTTCACCAAGGCAGGTACTTTGTACCCCCATCCCGATAGCCACTGTCACCACGGATGCCTCCCTGATCGGGTGGGGGTCATTATCAGGGCAGGATGGTTCATGGGGCGTGGCAGCCGTTCGAGTACCATCTGCACATAAATGTCCTGGAGATGAGAGCAGTGCTTTTAACGTTGCAAGCCCTCAGCGACTTTCTTCCCGTAGGGACAATTGCAGTCCACACAGACAACATGTCTGTAGTTTGGTATATCAACAAACAGGGTGGAACCAAGTCCTACCCCTTGTGTCGAGAAGCGCTCAGACTATGGCAATGGGCGATCTCCTCTCATCGGTTTCTGGTAGCAACGCATATCCCTGGGAAAACCAACATTGTAGCGGACAGATTGAGCAGAGCTATTCTCATGCCTCACGAGTGGTCTCTCAAGCAATCTATAGCGGAAGAGATATTTCTGGAATGGGGTCGTCCATGTTGCGATCTTTTTGCTACTCCCCAAAACAGCAAATGTCCAGACTTCTTCTGTCTCTTCCCTCTACCAGGCCATCCCCCCAGAGACGCTCTGACCCAGGATTGGCCCCAGGGACTTCTTTATGCCTTGCCTCCATTTCCTCTGATCGCTCAAGTTAACCAGAAAGCTACCGTCTTGAGAGCCAAATTGATTCTCATTGCCCCTTACTGGCCTCGACAAGTTTGGTTCCCGTTCCTCCATCATCACCTTTTGGTGCAGCCGTGGCATCTGGACCCAGTGCCAGATCTTCTGATTCACCAATCGGGTCAGCTGCACCGGTCTATCCCTTCTCTCAACCTCACAGCATGGTTGCTCCACTTCCTTCCTTAGCCAGGCTTCCTTTGATCTCTAACCCAGTTAGAGACATCATAGTAGCTTCATTAAAATCCTCTACCAGGAGGATTTATACAAGCAAATGGAAGCGTTTCTCTTATTGGGCTAAGGCCAAGAATATTGATCCTTTCACTGCCCTGTTCAGGCAGTCCTGGATTTCTTAGCAGAGATTTTTCATGCAGGCTCCTCTTCTTCCACAGTCAGAGTTCAATTGGCTGCTATCTCCAACTTTCATGTCGGGTAGCAGATCATAATATTATGTCCCATAGGCTCTGCAGGGCCTTCTTGAAAGGAATTTTCCTACTAAAGCCTCCAATCAGGAATCCTCCTCCTCAGTGGGATCTAAATTTAGTGCTGACATACCTGATTCTTGCTACCTTCCAGCCAGCTGTTTCTTGTTCCCTGAAATTTCTTTCTTGGAAAACTTTATTCCTAGTGGCTATTACATCGGCCAGGAGGGTGTCTGAACTTCATGCTCTATCGGTTCGACCCCCTATTTGGTTTTTCACAAAGACAGAGTATCTTTGAGAACTAATCCGACCTTTTGCCTAAGGTCGCTTCAAAACAATTTGAATCAATCCATTGATCTCCTGTATTTTTCCCAAACTATTCAGACAGAGCTGAACAAAAACTACATTATCTTGATGTCCACCGTCAACTTAGATATTATTTGGACAGAACAAAAAATTTAGAAAATCTGATCAACTTTTTGTTTCCTATGGATAATAAAAAGGCCTTCCTGTTTCTAAAGTGACCTTGTCCAGATGGCTTTCTTCAGTCATCTCTGAAATTTATCTGCTCAGGGGAAAACAGCTGTGCTCAAAACCTAAAGCACATTCAACTAGGAGCTTAGCTACTTCTACAGCCTTTCAAGCTAGACTTCCTTTAGACACTATTTGTGCAGCGCCACTTGGGCCACTCCTCACACTTTTGTTTCCCATTACAAATTGGACTTGGCCTCCAGGGACAGAGCCAGTTTTGGCTCTACAGTCCTCAAGAGTCTGTTCCATTGAGCCACCCAGGATAGAGGTGCTAGGGCGGTCCCATCAAGCAAGAATGAAGGCGAGATTGACAACTTAACATTAAGAAGTTATGTACCTACCATAACGTTCCATGTTAGTTGTCTTCTCGCCTTCTTTCTCGACCCTCCCTCCTTCCCCTGGCCTGGACAGACCTTGTTATAAGAAATTATTATGCTGAAGACCATTCAGACCTGGTCCTTCTTCCATCCTGTAAGTTTTCTTTCTTCCTTTGGGAAGTGTTTTATGCTTGGTGCTATTGCCCTTTGTCATCAAACGAGATCTGGGTACTTACCGCCTTGCATCATGGGATATGGGGCTGCCTCGAGCTGGTAAAAGTGACTCTCGAGCTTAGCAAGTGCCGAGTCGGAGCCGAGGGATCGGCTCCGAACCCATCAAGCAAGAAAGAAGGCGAGAGAAGACAACTAACATGGAACGTTATGGTAGGTACATAACTTCTTATTTTACCCTTTCTGGATCAGGACATTTGGATGTGCTCTATAGATCTTCAGGATGCGTACTACCACATCAAAATGGACAGACACTCCAAAAGATTCCTTCACTTCCGGCTGGGAGCCAGCCATTATCAGTTCAGAGCTCTTCCCTTTGGTCTCACCACAGCCCCCAGGGTGTTCACCAAATGTATGGCAGTAGTTACCGCTCACCTGAGACGGCAAGGATTCCAGGTGTTTCCATATCTAGATGACTGGCTCCTCATTGCTACCACCAGGCATCACCTTCTGCGAGTCAGAGACTACACTATCCAGACTTGCTCCAGATTAGGTATCACAATAAATTTCGAAAAATCTGTATTGTCGCCCTGTCAGTCTATTACATTTATAGGCGCAAATTTAAATACAAAAGACATGTCAGCCAGCCTTCCACCAGACAGCATGTGCAGGTCTTATTAGGATGCAAAAGAATTCAAGCCAGGTTCGTCCTCCAAACTCTGGGTCTCATGGCAGCAGCGATCATACTAGTTCCTCTAGCTCGTTTTCACATGAGGATTCTCCAGTGGCTTCTTTTCACCCAATGGTCCTTCCAGCAGCTTCCCATGTCTCACATGATTATGATCACACAAGCATGCAAAAAGCACCTTGCGTGGTGGATGGTCTCCACATCACTGCCCCAGGGCAGACCATTGGTACTCCCCCCTCCAGTTGCTACTGTGACCATGGATGCCTCCCTGATCGGGTGGGAGGGGGGCATTATCAGGGCAGAACAGTCCAAGGCACCTGGCAACCTCACGAGTACCATCTGAATATAAACGTCTTGGAGATGAGGGCCGTGCTTTTTGCATTGCAAGCTCTTCAGGACTGTCTTCCTACCGGGACCATTGCAATTCAAACGGACAATATGTCAGTAGTGTGTTACATCAACAAGCAGGGCGGAACCAGGTCCTACCCCCTATGTCAAGAAGCACCCAGACTCTGGCAGTGGGCGATCTCTTCCCAACGGTTTCTGATCACAATGCACATCCCTGGGAGATCCAATATCATAGCAGACAGGCTGAGCAGAGCAATTCTCATGCCTCACGTGTGGTCTCTGAATCAGGTAGTGGCGGACCAAATCTTCCGCAAATGGGGCCAACCTTGCTGCGACCTTTTTGCCACCCTCCTTCAACAGCAAGTGCAGCAATTTCTTCTCTCTCCTTCCACTTCCTGGACATTCCCCCAGAGACGCTCTAGTCCACGATTGGCCTCAGGGATTTCTGTATGCATTCCCTCCCTTTCCCCTAATCCCGAAGCTAATACAGAAAGCTACCGTATTGGGCTGCAAAATGATCCTCATTGCTCCTTACTGGCCTCGACAAATATGGTTCCCGTTCCTGCATCATCATCTTCTCGAGCATCCTTGGACTCTGGACCCAGTTCCAGACCTTCTGATCCATCAATCGGGCGGGCTGCACCAATTCCTGCAATCTCTCCAGCTCACTGCTCCACTTCCAACTTTAGCCAAGCTTCCTGATATCTCCCCCTCTGTGCACGAAATTATTTTATCATCGCACAAGTCTACGACTAGAAAAACCTACGCTAGTAAGTGGAAACGTTTTTCTTCCTGGGCAGAGGCTAGGAGTATAGACCCCTTTTCAGCCCCTGTACACCACATTTTGGAATTTCTTGCGCAACTCTTTCATGCTGGGTCCGCTTCCGATACAATTAGAGTTCAGTTAGCTGCAATTTCAAATTTTCACATTGGCCTGTCAGAAAATAATATCATGTCTCATAAGCTATGTAAAGCCTTTCTCAAAGGGACCACTCTGCTCAGGCCCCCAGTGAGAGATCCTCCACCTCCGTGGGATCTAAATTTTATTCTAGATTCCCTAATTTTGCCCCCCTTCGAACCTGCAGCATCTTGTTCTTTGAAGTTTTTATCTTGGAAAACCCTCTTTCTGGTAGCGATTACTTCAGCCAGAAGAGTTTCGGAACTTCAGGCTCTTTGTATCCGTCCTCCATACCTAGTGTTCCACAATGACAGGGTTGCTCTCAGGACTAATCCTTCCTTCCTTCCTAAAGTCTCTTCTGAGAATAACTTGAATCAGACCATTGACCTTCCTGTGTTTTTCCCAACCACTCCAACAGGGCGGAATATAAATTGCATCAGTTAGATGTTCACAGGCAGCTACACTTTTATTTGCATAAAACTAAGGACATCAGAAAATCGGACCAGCTTTTCCTTTCCTATGCTGAGGGTAAACAAGGTCTTCCAGTTTCGAAAGTAACCTTATCCAGGTGGTTGACTACTATCATCACATTCATCTATCAACTGCGGAATAAAGAATTGCCTGTTAAACCAAAAAGTCACTTCACCAGAGCTTTAGCCACTTCTGTGGCCTTTCAGGCTAGGTTGCCCATGGAATCGATTTGTGCTGCGGCTACGTGGGCCAACTCACATACATTAATTTCGCATTATAAGTTGGACGTGGTTTCCAGGAGCAGAGCTGATTTTGGTTCCACTGTTCTGAAGAGTTTGTTCCAATGAGCCACCCAGGATTTTAGGTGTTAGGGACGCTGTCCCAATCAGCAAGAATGAAGGCGAGATAGACAACTTAACATAAAGAAGTTATGTACCTACCATAACGTTCCATGTTAGTTGTCTTCTTCTCACCTTCTTTCTTGCGTCCCACCCTCCATCCCCCTATCCTAGTAGACCGAGAAGAGTTCCTTATGGTTTTTCACTGGCTGAGTTTTCTCTGGCTATTCCTCTCTGCCTAGTAGTCTCTCTGGTAGGGTTTATGTATTATATGATAGGATTCCTTCCTTTTTATGTCTGCAGTTAGACTTGCCAAACGAGATCTGGGTATCTAGCCCCAGGCATCATGGGATATGGGGAGGCCTCGAGCCAGTAAACAGCTCTCGAGCTTTTGAAGATGGCTGAGTCAGAGCCGAGGATCGGCTCTGAACCCAACCAGCAAGAAAGAAGGCGAGAAGAAGACAACTAACATGGAACGTTATGGTAGGTACATAACTTCTTTTTCTAAGCCCACAGTAAGGGAGTGTACTATCTGGTCTAGAGAGTTTGCATTGATGAAATCTAGAAAGCCTTGTATGCATTTATTTACTGTACTGTATATTTTTCGGTGTATGGATGAATAAGTGAAAGCTCTAAGAGCAATTCTGTTTGGTTTGATGATGATGAGGAATATGTCACTGGTTTAGTTAGTATCACAGAGAAATTTCGGTAGTGGCTTAGATATGGTAAGAGATCTTAATGATAATTACTAGGACACGGAGAAGCTCCAAGGTCATGATTTTGTCACATAACACTTGATGTCATAGAACTGCAGAGAGTTAGGGAATCTCCACAACTGGTGGGTCTAAATGAGTGGAAGATATTGAATCTTGGTAGAAAAGGTGTGTTATCACTGCACTGGACTGAACTGATGAGGCAGCACTGGGAATAAAACTAAAACTTGTTTCTATTTCCTTAATTACATAATTAATTAAGTAATTATACTTTCAGTGCTTTGGTAAAAATAAGAAACATCTGTTGCAGGCTGTTTTTGAGCTAGCTGCCAGTGGTTATGAATGCATATTCCTGAATTGTGTCTCATTTCACTTTGTCTGAATACTTCACCTCTCTCTCTCTCTCGCTCTCTCTCTCTCTATATATATATATATATATATGTGTGTGTGTGTGTGTGTGTGTGTGTATACATATATTGATCAAGGTATTCTCTTATGACATGAGAACAGTAGTGTGTGTGTGTGTGTGTGTGTGTGTGTGTGTGTGTGTGTGTGTGTGTGTGTGTGTGTGTGTGTGTGTGTAATCGTTACAAGAAAGCATAATAACACAATGCGGGCATAGAAATGGTCATTGATCAGTGATGTATGATGTTAAACATGACTAGTTTAGTATACAACACAGCACAATCAAAGCACAAATTACATACATTGAAATTAGGTTAAGAATATAACAAAATTTCTGTTTTTATTTTTGACGTGCTGGTGGAAGGACTGACTTCTAACACCTTTTACTGCAACGACCAAAGCATATAACTTTAAAAAAACGAATTGATGTCTATGTAATCTGCAACACATTTCAAAAACTTAGAGGAATCTTGTAAAGATAATGCAGTGAAATAATTGGAGCAACACACACACACACACACACACACACACACACACACACACACACACACACACACACACACACACACACACACACATATATATATTCCTCTCTTAAATGCAAAGTTCAAGGTTGCAATTTCTAAAAAGGGCAGGTTGTATAGCTATACAGATTTTTATTGCTATGTGAGCTGTAGAATTCAAAGGAATGACAAACATTTTACTTTTAACATTCTGTTCTTACTTCAGCTTGTTATCTTCACAAAAGTTCAGGACCCATTTCATGGTGAAGCAAAGAACAAGAAAAATAAGTGAAAATAAACTGTATTCATTATATAAGTTGTACACTCAGGAACAAGTTAATCCTCTGGCAAAACCTCTTTCAAGGTACCGCTGTGGCAGTTTTCATTGATTTATGTTCTGAAGACTTTTATGTCAATAAACAGTTACCAGCACTCATCAACACGTCTTAGTAATTTTGCTGAATGTGAGTGCTACAGCTCAAACAAGCTAATATGATCTATACTGTCCTGATGTGTGTGTTTGTGTGTGTGTGTAGATGTGAATATATATATATATATATATATATATATATATATATATATATATATATATGTATATATGTTTGGGTCCACTTTCAAATATCGAATTTCAGTATCTCAAGACGAAAATGTTGAAAGCACACTACAAAGAAAAAGTAAAAAAATGAACACCACTATACTGAAAGTTCATAATACCAAATTTTCAGTATGCGACGCTCTATTTTTTAATACACCCTCCACCACACAAACAAAAACACATATAAGACCTTCCTCCATACACCATAACAAACCAACACAACACACACACAAACAAAACCCAATTAATTTATGTAAAAGCAGCTGCAGCCCCCCTACACCCCCGCTACTTATATATACTAACTCTGACGTCACACAGCCACGAATAACACAACAAACCCTTTGCTATGCACCCTACACTTCCATTGCACAAGCACATGCTACACATGTACAAAAATCACCACTTTCAACACTTACACACTCACACTCTCACCTGCCTACCCCAACCTACTCCTAAAACCTCTCAAAAGACTTAAAAAATAAATTCCGACCCAAAAGCCTTAAACAGTAAACACCTACCGAATCTCCACATATAAGTACACATCGACTGCCATCTCTAAATCCAAGACTACACTGCACATTAAAGAGATAGCATACCATAATGAAAACACCGCACCACCACTACTGCAGTTTTGATGACATAACATTCATTAAAATGCAGTTTCTAACTGCACTTTTGACATTTTCTTCTCGAGATAGTGAAATTCAATATTTCAGTATTTCCAGATTTGAAAGTGGAGCCATATGTATGTATAGAGAGAGAGAGAGAAAGAAAACATGAAAGTGTGAAGTGTGTTGGCTTTATTGTTTTATAAAATGTGACGAACTGTGTATAGACACACACACACACACACACACACACACACACACACACACACACACAAAAGTACTTATGCACAAAACCACTCAGACAGTACATGTATTATAAACACAGAAACATAGATATTTATTTCAGTTAAATGCTGCTTGGCCCATCTTTTTCTGTCTCTTTTCCCACATACTGGATGACTTGGAGTTTCTACCTAAACACACTTTTATTACTATTTTTTCTTTTTTTTAATCCTACTCTTTGTATGTATTGTCTTGTATCATTTAATCCTTAGCTATTTTCATGTGTTTGACTGTGCTATTGCTTTAAGTAGTCTGTTCCAATGATCCATCAGTCTTTTTGTTAAGCATTTCTTCATACCGGTCTTGTGCCATCTGTTTTCTGTGTTTGGATTCTGCCCTTTTTATTTTCATGCAGCTCCTTTCCTGAAGGGTGGTAGCCACTTTGACTTTACTGGTAGCAATGTAAAGGTTTCTGTCAAGCTCCTCTCTTTTTTCAGGGCAATGCACTTTGAGTTATAGCAGTCTCGTTTCATGCTTGCTGACTTTACACTGTTCTTGTTATCCTCTTATCTGTCTGAACCCAGTCTATGCCCATAGGATGACAATTTCTCCAGAGGAACACGCAGTACTTCTCATAATGAGTTCTTCTTTTCCCACTGGTGATACTTCATCAGTGTATTCATATGCCTTCCTTGCTTTGTTTTGCATTACTTATTAATATTAGGTCATCTGATGTATTTGCCCCTAGTTTTTTTCCCTTAAGTCTTGTTGCTGCTACTTTTGCTAAAATGTTGTATTCTTTTCCAGGGTTTTGCTTATCAGATGCATTATTTTGCATTTTTGCACTGAAGTTGTCATGTGTTCGATCATTTTTCCAAATTTGCTAAGCGTCTTCTAATCTTTCAGCTTTTCTCAGTTTTTTTTTGTGTATCACCCTTATTGCATATAAGTGCCATTAGCTAAAAGGCCAAGCTTTTCTTCTAGTTTTTCTGTAGTTACATATAAGGATATTCCAAAAAAAAATTACACTTCTGCTGAACATGGCAGTACATTACTCATCACCATGTTTTCATTACTAGACTCTCTTTACTGTGACTGCCTGTGTCTTATTGCCTAGCATATGTTATACACACCATTTTAGCATCCACTCCAAGTCTTTCTTTGTTTTCTTACCTGTTATGTGCAGTCAGGTAAAATGTCCAAGTCAGGTATGTACAAAGATCATGTCTGATACAACATTCTGCTTACCCAGTCAAAACATTCTGTAAAATATTTTTGGCATTATGTTCTTGGGTGATGGTCACTGTTGATGTGACGCCCTGATCTCATGTACAAAATGGGAAAATAGGGGGGGAGTGATGCCTGTGCTGTTCTTAATGTGAATCTATGGTATCAGAAGGAATCCATGTGTTTCCCTATGGCTGAGGTCACACTGGCTTGATTTTTTCCTGCTACATTTGCTTCATTGATACAAGGCTGACTATGTATGCAGATACCTGCATAATAGTAGATCAACAACTGCTGGACATAACAGATATACTAAATCAAAATGTTGAGTTTTTATCTATTTATTAATGCTTTAAAGTCACTGTTCATGTGGAAGAGTCATTCACATTCAGAAAGCAACTTGAATTACCACAAAAAAGTAGAAAATGAAACTACAGGAAGACACGCAAGAAGAAAACTGTATTGACCAGAATGGCAGAGTCATAAATAAATAAATAAAACACAAATTAAAAGGATCTGAAACTGACTGCATGTAAAAATGTAGAAATATTTATGTTTAGAACTACTAATGCAGTGTGATTCCCTGGTACAAATAACTAGCAACAGTGCTTATATAGGATCTGCTGTAAGTGCTCGAGTATCGGCTGCTCACAGACAAGTCTTGCAGCTGTCTACTCCTGTGTTTGTTAGCTGATGTAGGCTGCTGTTCAGCCACTGAGTCAAGTTACATTAAAGTAAATGTGACAGCTAAGAGGAAGGAATGGGAGGAAGAGGAAATTTAGAGGTCAGGGGTACTGGATAACTGGGATATTTAGAGTTAAGGGTGAGGGAGCAGGGTTGTGATTGGGGCTAGGGATTGATCTGGAGTTTCAGGGTTGGGACAGCTGGGGGATTTAGATTCAGGAAGCAGAGTTTGGGATTAGTAGGTTTAAGGAGTGACTGAGAGATTTTGGGTTAGAGAGTGGTGTTTGGGGTTAGGATTGGGGACCAAAGCTTTAGGATTAGAGAGTGACTGGGCGAATACAAAAAAAGATCGTGTTCTGACATGTGTAATAGAAAACAGGGACAGTATTGGAAAAAGCAAACAAATGGCAGTGAACTGTATAAAACCCCAAGCTGTTTGTTAGCGCTTTCATTAAAGACAATAGATGAACTTCTTCAGACAACACATACCCAAGATCCCATGGTGTATATACAACAATCAATTAATCAATTAAACAATTTCTGCTAAATTAGTAATCAATATCTTAAATGCCTTATTTAAATACTAAAAAATATACATATGTATCTACTTGTGAAAAACATTATTTAAAAATTGTTTATAAACTAGAATGATACTGCCCCTTGTATATAATAATACCATTGTTAAAAATCGTTATTTAAACTTTTATAAAAGCAAAAAAATTGATAAATTAATACCGTAACAACATGAATTATTTCCTTATAGTGGAGAAATAGCTGTCTTTACCTTTCCAAGGATTTTAATTTTAAGATACATTTAATAGAACAATATTCTTTAAGTCCTGGTGGAATGTGGGCATATGTTCTAATTTGCCAAATTAGTTCACATTCCTCTAGTTTCAGTTCCCAGGGACCCCCCTCTGATGTTTTTCCCTATCTGGTTAATTACTACAAACTGAAACTTGTGAGAGGGATTCTCTAAAATGTGTTTTGCCAATGCATTTGTATTTGTTTTTTTACTTATGTGATATGATGCTCATAAATTCTTTGTTTGAGCATCCTTTCAGTTTTACCTATATAATAACACTGGCACTGTTGGCATAAAGCTGCATATACAATGCCTACTGTCTCACAATTATATTTCCCTTTTACGGAATAAGTTACATCCCTTATAGTGAAACTATTACCCATCTTTATGTGCTGGCATTGTTGACACTGCCCACATTTTCTCATGCCACTATTTGCTTTAGATATTATTCTATTCCCTTCCAACAAACTCTTAAGATTAAAGCCCCTCCTATAAATAATACATGATCCTACTCCTAATTTTTTTACAAACATTACTGTCTGCTGTAATCAGTGCCCAATTTTTAATCAAAATATTATTTATTTCGATTGCATCCATAGAAGAGGTGGTCATAAAACTCGGTCTTGAATCATACTGCAACATTGAGGTATTCAAACTGTCCTCTATAACCAAAGGATTTTCCTGTGCTATATAGCCCTTTTGTAATATGTGCTTAAAATGGCCACTATTCCTTTTCCTATGTACTTCATACAATAATTGTTCAAAAAATTGTTCTAGCTAGCCTCTTTTTAAGAACATGGTTTACATATGTATCTACTTGTAAAACAACTAGAGGCCGATTGTGAACAAGTGCATCCCTGAGTGACTGTCCCGGAGGGGGGACTAGGGTGAAGTAGCTGCTCTTCACTGGCACAGACTCGGCTGATTTACTATAGCTCAAGAGCTTTTACTGGCTCGAGGCTAACCCCTATCCCAACATGCCTAGCGGTAGCTACGCAGATCTTGTTTGTAATAGCCCCCACTAGACATACATAGTAAAAAAACAAATTTTACTAAGCTCTTATACATTTAAGGTAGGAAGGAAAGAGGAAAAACAATGCATGGTTAACTAACCTGGTATGTGAGCAGGAAACTCAGCCAGTGTAACCAATAAAGGAACTCCTCTTGAACCTCCAGGAAGGGGGAAGGAGGGGGGGACGCAAGAAGGAAGACGAGATGAAGGACAACAAACATTGAACGTTATGGCAGGTACATAACTTCTTTATGTTACGTTGTTCCATCTCGCCTTCATTCTTGCTGGAAGGGACTGAGTCCCCAGTACCTGGTTCTTGGGTGGCTCACTGGAACAAACACTTCAGGACCGTGGAACCAAAGGATGCCCTATTCCAGGAGACCACATCCACTTTGTAATGAGTGATAAAGGTATGAGGATTTGCCCATGTTGCTGTGGCACAGATTGAATCTAAAGGCAATTTAGCTTGGAAGACAACAGAGGTGGCTAAGGCCCTGGTTGAATGTCCTCTGGCCCTCCCTGGAAGTGTCTTTTTACGCAAAATATTAAGAATAACTGATTGTGTCTGACAGCCATTTTGATAAGGTCACTTTTGAAACTGGAGAACCCTGTTTATCGTCAGCAAAGGATACAAACAATTGGTCTAATTTTTTAAGGTCTTTGGTCCTGTGTAAATAAAAACGTAATTGTCTATGAACATCCAATTGGTGTCTATACTCTGCCTTGTTGCCATAATTGGGGAAGAACACAGGAAGCTCAATGAACTGATTTAAATTATACTCTGAACATACCTTTGGCAAGAAGGAAGGATTGGTCCTAAGAGAGACTCTGTCTTTGTGAAAAATGAGATACGGCAGACGAATAGACAAAGCATGTAATTCAGAAACCCGTCTAGCTGAGGTGATAACCGAGAAAAAGGTTTTCCAAGATAGAAATTTCAGGGGACAAAATGCTGCTGGTTTAAAAGGTGGAAGAGCCATAGAAGCTAAAACCAAGTTTAGGTCCTGGGGGGGTTCTCTTACTGTAAAACAGCTGTACCTCGTAAGAATGCTTTGCACAACTTATGGAATATGATGTTAGAACTCAAATCTCCTACATGAAAATTGGAGATGGCAGCTAGTTGGACCCTAATAGTAGATGCAGCTGCCCCTCTTTCAAAGGTTTTGGCCAGGAAATCAAGAATCTTGTGAAGAGGAGCAGTGAAGGGATCAATATCATTGCTCTTCGCCCAATAAGAGAACCTATTCCATTTGCTATAAATCCTACTGGTAGTGGGCTGGTGCGAGGATACTAGGATGTGTTGTACAGCGGGGAAATGTTTGGGAGCCTGGCTAAGACTGGAAGTGGAGGAACGAAGCTGTCAGCTTCAGAGTTGGGAGGGAAGGATGAAGCCTGCCCGACTAATGCATCAGGAGGTCCGGAACTGGGTCCAGTATCCAAGGCTCCAGTTGAAGATGATGGCGAAGAAATGGGAACCATGCCTGATGAGGCCAGTAAGAAGCAATGAGGATGAGTTTGCAACCCAGCAACTTTGCTTTCTGAAGTACCTTTGGAATTAGAAGGAACGATGGAAAAGCATAGAGTAGTCCAGTAGGCCAATCGTGAACAAGTGCATTCCTGGGGTGACTGTCCCGGAGGGGGGGACTAAGGCGAAGTAGTTGCTGCATTTGTTGTTGAGGGGAGTGGCAAAAAGATCACAGCATGGCTGGCCCCATTTGCGAAAAATCAAGTCCACAACTTCTTGCTTCAGGGACCACTTGTGAGGCATGAGGATAGCTCTGCTGAGCCTGTATGCTATCACATTGGATTTCCCTGGAATGTGTGTTGCAATCAGAAAATGTTGGGAAGGCATCACTCATTGCCATACTTGAAGTGCCTCCTGACACAAGGGGTAAGATCTGGTTCCGCCCTGCTTGTTGATGTACAATACCACTGACATATTGTCTGTCTGAATTGCAATGGTCTCGGTAGGTAGAGAGTCTTGAAGTGCTTGCAATGCCAGAAGCACCATTCTCATCTCTAGAACATTGATGTGCAAATGGTACTCATGAGGTTGCCGCATTCCTTGGACAGTCTGTTCCAGATAATGCTCCCCCACCCTATCTGGGAGGTGTCTCTGGTCACTGTGGCTACTGAATGGGGGTCTAGAAAGGGTCTGCACAGAGTCATCGGCGGGAGACAAGCCACCATACTAAGTCCTTTTTGCAAGTTTCCATGATCAAGATCATGTGTGACATTGGCAAATTCTGGAAAGACCACTGAGCGAAAAGAAGCCACTGCAGAATCCTCATGTGGAAGCGTGCCAAGGTAACTAGTTTAATTGCTGCGGCCATTGAGCCCAAGACTTGTAATACTTCTCTTGCCTGAATTCTTGTCTTCTTTATGAGAAACAAAACTTGCTGACGAATGGTTGACACCCTGTCTTGAGGCAGCTTTGCTATCATGCATCTTGTATCTAAGTCTATGCCTATAAAGGTAATAGACTGACAAGGCAACAAGGCAGGCTTTTCATAGTTTATGGTGATGCCTAGCTGGAAATAAGTTTGGATTGTGTAGTCCCGTGCTTTGATCAGTTGATGCACAGTGGTAGCAGTGAGGAGCCAGTCGTCTAGGTATGGAAACGCCTGGAATCCCAGACGCCTCAGGTGAGCCGTGACCACTGCCATACACTTGGTGAACACCCTGGGGGCTGTGGTGAGATCAAAGGGCAGGGCTCTGAGTTGATAATGACTGGCTCCCAGCCAGAAGCGTAGGAATCTCCTGGATTGCCTGTCCATTTTTATGTGGTAGTATGTGTCCTGGAGATCTATGGAGCACATCCAGTTGTCCTGACCCAAGAAGGGAAGAATGGACTGCAGTGTTACCATCTAGAACTTAATGAGATCCAAACAAAAGCAGTTGTTATTTTATTGTTGCCGACATAAAAAAGAAAAAAGGGGAAAATATGGATCTTGACTAGGTACTCTATAAAAACCTGTCCTAAATAAAGTGCTATAGGTCCTGTATTCCATTAGAACCCACTGTTACTGTGGTAACAGGTTTGTTCCTATTGGCAACTGCGATTAGTCATGCACTTTACTAGATTCCGCTATTGCTTTGATTAGAAGTTTGTTTACCAAAATTTGTATAATGTCATTATGTTTAAATTTATGAATAGTAATATCTGATCTGATATTGTTAATCCTCGTTCATTCCTTACGTATGGGGTATTGGTTCCGACCTCGGAACCGAGCCAGCCATTTTCCAAGCTGGCATCAGCTTCAAACTCTCGAGCTAAACTCTTACCCATATTCCCCCTCTCCCTGTTACCCCAGATTTCATTTGCCGCGTTGCCATTCGGTCGTGTCAAGCTGCTTCTCTTGAGCTAAGTACAGTTGTTTGCTGTTTAATAACCATTTATATTACTTTTCTGTCAGAAAAGTTTCTATTTCATTGTTTCTTACCCTATCGCATTTAGCGATCATACTTTCTTCAAGTTTTTCTTCTCTTTTCTCTACCTTTTTACCACGAGGTATTTTCCCCTTACCATCATTGGTAATCCTTCCCTTTTTCTCATACCTTCTGGTATTCTTTTGTACCATTGCTGGTACCCTTTTCTGCTTTCTATTTTAGCTATTATGGCAGATAAAAATGGTAGTCCGGGGTTTAAACGGTGTTCTGATTGTGGACACAAACTTCCTACTTTTGATGCACACGCTTTGTGCGTTTATTGTTTGGGGGGGCGTCCCACTTGTCTGTTGACCCGCCCTGTACTATTTGTGAGAACTTTTCTAATAGAACCTTGTTGGAAAGGAAAAACAAGCTGTTACTGAAGGGACTTCTTAAATCTCCCTTTTCAGAGGCTATTTCTGGGTCAGAGGCCTCAACCCCTCCTAGAGCCCATAAGAAAATCTTGGATGTTCCTACCAAGGCTAAATCTTTGCCTTCGCCCCTGGCTAGGGACTCCCGCCAACCAAAACCTAAAAAGGCTAAAGTTTCGGCTCCAGAGCTCACTCAGTCAGCCCCAGTGCTTTCGATGCCTAGACCTTCGGCTCCATTAGTGATCTCGGCTCCGTCTTCTCCTGCAGCCTTCACTATATCGGCACCGAGGGGCTCCTCGGTTCAGACTGTTACCATTGTATCGGCACCGACCGTTCAGTCGGCGCAGACCTTGACCACATCGGCTCCGAGATCTTCCTTGGAACCGAAGCCTTTATTGTTGACTTCAGTTTTGTCGGTTCCATCTTCAGTATCGACAACCACTTCGGCACCGATCCCTGTGTCGGAGCAGAACATGAACTCGGCACCGATGACTTCTTCGGTGCAGACACCCGTAGTCCAGTCTCTCTCGGCACAGTTGTTCTCGGTGCGGACTGGTGAGATGGGCTGCGAGTTTGCCTCTTCTGTGGACAGGCCTGTTTCTCCCTCAGTCTCTGTGAGGTCCACTAGAATCCTTTCCGACCACGATATGTTGCATCTTGTGGATCAGATACTCTTGGCCAGAGTTATCCCAGCCCCAGGAACTATCCTTTTTTGGGAGGTGATCACCTGTCTCCAAAGACCCTTTCTTATTCTCCTCCTTCATTGCCTTTGAAGTCCATGGATATAGCACAGTCTTCCCCTTCCGTGGTTCCCTTTATGGATCTCACTAAGGAACCTCAGTTGCCTTTGTGGCAGGAAAGTTTTGCTACGACGCAGGATGTCAGTTGTGACATGCATAGTTTGCTGCTCCACAGCCATCCAGGGACTCCATGTCGGCAGGCTGAGCCACTTAGGGGAGGGGTGACCCCTGTCCTAGACATTCAGTCCTTTTCAGGTGGACCAGCCTTCCAACTGATGGAGAAGGCTTTCGCTGCTGCTGGCGATTTTGGACTGTCTATCCCTCCGCCCTCCTCTGGTACACTGGTTTCACAAGTCGCACCAAGCGGACACCGGGTGCAAGGGCCTCAGGACATATTCCCACAGGAAACCCCTTTTCCGCTGTCTTCCCCAGCTTCTCCCGCTGAGGAAGTCCACCGGAAAAGTTCGTGTAAGAGGAAGCACATGGACTCCACAGAGGAGTCCCTCACTGAAGACACAGATTTTGATGAGGGGGAAGGATCCCCTCGGTCACCCTCTGAGGTATCCTTTGATGATATCCTCAAAATCCTGAAACAGAGAGGTGACTGGCAGTCCTCTAATCTGACCTCTGAGGAATCTGTATTCCTGCTGGCCTTTCGCACCCAGCCCCCTACCTCTTGGGTTACTCCACCTGCCGATGAACTTGTCCGGCTTATCGTGCAGCATGCTTGGAAGGCTTCTGACACTGTCAAAGCTATTTCCCGGAGGCCAGATAAGATTTTACCCCCTTCTGCTATTGATCCCCATTGGTCAAAAGGTCTTCCTGTGGATGCTTTGGTGGTGGCGGCCGCAACAAAAAAGGATCTGGCAGAAGAAGAAAGCCAGACTGTCCATCCGCATAACAAAGAGTCCCGGGCTCTGGACAGGATAGGGAAGCACACTTTTGCATCAGCGACCTTTACTATCAGGTCCCTGAATTATATGGCACACTTTACCAGGCTTCAAAGGGATCTGATTTCTGAGCTCTCTGAAACCTTGGCTGGTGCCGTGCCTGATGAGGCCCGTGACAAAGTGGCCTCTCAGCTGGCCACCATTGAGTCAATATCTAACTCCTCTATGCGACTGATATCTCAAGCATCAGAAGGAGCAGCTAGAGCAGCGGGTTCAGCTGAGACAACATGCCTGGATGCGCTTGTGCAATTTTGCGGAACCCTTCAAGGCTTCCTTTCTTAATGCTCCCATTGAGGCCTCCTCGTTGTTTGGACCCAAAGTTAAAAGCACACTGGCTAGATGTGAACAGGACGGTAAGACCCTTTCTGCAATAGGTGTCCATTATTTTTCCCCTCAATGTGCTTTCTCCCGAAACCAAAAGAGTGGGAAGATATGGTTCAAAAAAATCTCAGGGTCCTTTCCGTGACACACAGGCCGAGTTCTCCCCTAGAGGCAGAGGGGGAAACTCACAGGGGAGATGCTCCTTTCGGGGCAGAGGGGGTCCGCATAACCAGGGTTCCAGGGATTCTTTCCCTGGCCAATCCTACCAGCGCTCCTGAAGAGCGGCCCAACTCCTTTCCTCTGGAGGTGGTTGGGGACATTTCTCCTTGTACCCTTCTGCCTGGCTAACCATCACCCCCGATTCTTGGTTACAAAGGATTATAACCAGAGGTTATCATATCCCCTTCGATCTTTGTCCTGTCCCTTCAAAAAACCTTCCCGACGTTCCACCCAGTCAAAGGGAAGAAGTAGCATTAGAGATAGAAAAGCTGCTAAGAAAGAGAGTCATCCAAATAGTCCCTCCAGACCAGATAGGATCCGGATTCTAATCAAGACTATTTTTGGTGCCAAAGAAAACCGGGGACTGGAGACCAATTTTGGATCTCAGTGTATTGAACAAGTTTGTGAGAGTACAAAAATTCCGGATGGTCACAATACAGTCTATCCTCCCGCTTTTGGAAAAAGACGATTGGATGTGCTCGATAGATCTTCAAGATGCGTACTACCACATAAAAGTGGACAGGCCATCAAGAAGATTTCTGCACTTCCGTGCATTAGCCAGTCACTACCAGTTCAGAGTACTGCCCTTCAGACTCTCTACAGCCCCCAGAGTGTTCACAAAGTGCATGACATTTGTCACAGCTCACTTGCGACTTCAAGGATTCCAGGTGTTTCCATACCTAGACTGACTTATTTCCGCCCCCACCAGACATCTATTGGAAGAAGCCTTGGCATACTCTCTCCTCACTGCACAAAGGCTTGGCATAACCATAAACTGGCAAAAATCCAATCTCACCCCATCTCAGTTGACAGAATTCATAGGGGTTATCTTGGACACAAAGAACTGCAGAGCTGCGATTCCAGAGCACAGAATTTTAAGGATAAAGTAACAACTGATTCCAATCCTTTCAAGGCAGAAATCCATGGCTCACTCGGTTCTACAGCTGTTGGGTTCCATGGCAGCCTCCATCAACATTGTCCCCCTGGCCAGGTTTCACATGAGGCTTCTACAATGGCTACTGCTCACCCAATGGTATCCCTTTCAGCATCCTCTTTCAGCCATGATTCAAGTAACCCGCAGGTGCAAACAGGATTTAAATTGGTGGATGACACACAATCTGTCACAATGGTCTCGCCCTTTTCCCCCCCAGCAACCCAAGGCCACAGTGACCATGGACGCCTCCCTGATGGGGTGGGGGGGGCTATGTCAGGGACAGACAGTCCAAGGCACTTTGTCCGAACTGGAGGCCCATCTGCATATAAATATTCTAGAGCTGAGGGCGGTGCTTCTGGCATTGCAAGCATTCTATCCCCTGCTGTCATCTGGGACAATTGCGATTCAATCAGACAATATGGTGGTGGTCTGGTACATCAACAAGCAAGGTGGAACCAAATTTTACCCCCTTTGTCGAGAGGCCATGAGGATATGGCAATAGGCGATGGCTACCAACCGTTTTCTTCTAGCAATGCACATTCCTGGGAGTTCCAACATGATAGCAGACAGACTCAGCAGGTGCATTCTTCAACCTCAAGAGTGGTCCCTGAATCCCTTGATAGCGGCGATCTTTCACCGCTGGGGCCGTCCTTGCTGCGACCTCTTTGCATCCCCGACCAACTACAAATGCAGCAACTACTTCGCCCTGATTCCCCCTCTGGGACAGTCACCCAGGGACACTCTAGCCCACGATTGGCCCTCAGGTCTTCTTTACGCATTCCCACCCTTTCCCCAGTTTCTGAAGAAAGTCCATCTGTTGAAGAGCAAGGTGATCCTCATAGCACCATATTGGCCTCGACAGATTTGGTTCCCCTTCCTTTGGCCTCAACTACTAGATCAACCATGGATTCTCCATCCAACCCCGGAGTTGATCTCACATCCACAGAACCTGATTCATCCCAACTTGAACAGCCTGAAGCTCATAGATTGGCTACTCCAATTCTCTTGATTGCCAGGCAGAATGATCTTTCTTTACCAGTACGTGATATTCTCATTGCATCTCATAAGTCTTCCACTAGAATTACTTATCTGAGCAAGTGGAAAAGATTTACCTGTTGGCTGAAAGATAAACAAGTAGATCCCTTCTCAGCACCAGTGTCGATAATACTAGACTATCTGACCGACCTTTTCCAATCGGGTCTATCGGTCTCTACCATTAGAGTTCATTTGGCTGCACTTTCTAATTTTCATGAGGGTGTCCAAGATTCCTGTCTTATGTCCCCCAAATTGTGCAAGACCTTCATAAAAGGTGTGAATCATCTGAAGCCACCTTTTAGAGAACCTATTCAACCATGGGATTTATCATTGGTTCTACAAGCTCTGACAATGCCACCTTTCGAACCAGTCTCTTCTTGTGACCTCAAGCATTTGTCATGGAAAACCTTGTTTTTGGTCACCATTACTTCTGCCAGATGTATTTCTGAGCTTCAAGCTTTATGTATCAAGAGTCCATACTTGATTTTTCATAGCGATAGAGTGTCTCTGAGAACTAATCCATCATTTCTGCCAAAAGTGATCTCTGAAATGTCCATTAATCAAACCATTGAATTGCCAGTTTCCTTTCCAAATCATTCAAACAGAGGAGAGTATTGCCTACATACCCTAGATATCCACAGGCAAATCCGTTTTTACTTAAACAGGACTAGGTCCTTTCGTAAATCTGACCAGTTATTTTTGGCCTTTTCTGGACCTAGATTAGGATTTGCTGTTGCTAAGGTCATATTAGCTAGATGATTGAAGGACTGTGTGACCTTCATTTATACATAACGTAATATCTCGTTGCCTACTACCATGAAAGCTCATTCAACAAGGTTGGTGGCAACTTCTGCTGCCTTCCATGCCAGAGCTTCTTTACATGACATCTTTGCAGCTGCAACTTGGGCTACGCCTCATACCTTCATCAATCATTTCAAATTGGATTTGACCTCCAGGGGAAGAGCATCTTTCGGTTCTATGGTGCTCAGGAATGTCCTTCCATGAGAGCCTCCCAGGAATAGAGGTAGCTGGAGACACTGTCCCATATGTAAGGAATGGATTAACAATATCAGATAAAGAAGTTATGTCTTACCATAACGTTCCATCTGTATTGTTGATCCTTGTTCAGTCATTATGACCCTCCCTCCTTCCCCCTCCTGTGGTTTCTAGTGGATCTCACCATCCGGTTCTCTTAGGTTATTTGACCAGAGGTAGCCTCTACCTTCTTTGACTTGCAAACTCAATCTGAGGTCGGAACTGATACCCCATACGTAATGACTGAACGAGGGTCAGCAATACAGATGGAACGTTATGGTAAGACATAACTTCTTTTTATTAATATATTAGTATATTGTTTTTTTATATTAATTAATGGCATCAGTAACAACTATATAGCCACATTTGAATTTTTACCAAAGTTCAGCTGAAGAACAGCAGTCTTTTGTGAGCATAATAAAAACAAGAGCACAATAATCTGAAGATTTTTGCAAAGTTGAAATAAATAATAAACTGAATGTCCCTACTTGTTCTTTCATTCTGTCTATTTTAATTCAAGCAGGAACTGTAGCCCATTATATTTCAAGGTTAAATCCTTATTCTATTTTTTCTTTCATTGAAGGAGCTGTAAGCAGTTTGTGCAACTATCCCACAGAACTTTATGTAGCACACATAGCAGCAGGCTGTCTTGATGAGACTAAAGCAGCTGGAGCAATTTTATTGATTACTTAATAACATGGATTGTGTTATATATGGCATCATCAAGTAATTATCTATATATCAGCATGACAAGGGTTGTTGACATGTAGACATGTTCTTAAATAGTGAAATACTATACATAAACTGTTATGCACTGCACGAGAGATCAGTATTGGGAGTTTTGTAATATGTTCACAGCAGGCAACCTAGGACATGGTCACTTAGGACTGTATGACAATGTAGTCTTAGAAAGAGACATGTCTTGTGACAAAATAAACACCATGTAGATCAGTTTTGTACAAAATGTGTCTTTTTAAGGTGTTTTCTCTTTTACTGTGCTCCTTCCTTTGAACTACCTTAAAGACTCCTCCAGATTCTGCTTTGAATGTTCCATAGCTTAAGTCTCTGCAATATCTCAGAAGCTTTGCACAGAAATTCATTGTTTTCACTGCAAATTCTTTTTACCCTACGAAGTTCACCACAGGGTAGTTTGCCTTATCTAACAGTGAATTTCTAAGGGAATAAAGAATATGCTCTGAAGAAATTCACAGGAAATGGGCATTCATTAGGGTACCCCTACAGATCCCAGTTTTAATACCTGGACAATAGTTAGCAGTTTTAGTGAGGGCTGTTTCATTTTCAGGACACTTCTTTCAACTTGTTCCATTCTGCAAACCTCAGAAGTGATTATGTTTTGTAAGGAGATGCGGAATCTTACCTTTCCATTTCCAAAGTTTCATGTAAGTTTTTCACTGATAAACTGGGACTCATGGACTTCACCCATATCCTACTAGCAATTTCTACAAAGTAAAGTACTAGTACCCAGTCATGCTATAAGTTGTTCTACTTTGTTTGCCGTACTATGTTCTGTCTTCCTTTTTGCTAGTTTCTTACTGCCTGTGTACCTACCCCTCACTTCTGTATCCACATCCTTTTACCTCTTTATAATCACTGAAATGTAGTCTTCAGCCTAGCTCTGAGCACCACTGTCCATTTTGGCTAAGAGGGCATACATCTGGTCTTTCTTCCTTATTGTCCTATCAGTCCCAAGTCAGTCTGCACAATCAGTCATTATACTCCCTAATCTTTTCCTTACTCATTGTGATGGCTGCTGGCACATGTACCAGTTTTGTGAATGCTATCTTCAACTCACAGTCCTGGCATTTCTCTGCCACATCCTGGCAATCCTTGCTTCTGTCTTTCAGCTTTTTCTGGTTAGGGGTCGCCACAGTGGAACTCCGGTCCACTAATGATTGGCAGTAGATTTTTACATGCCGAGCTGCCGGCCCTGACACACAACCTTCAACAAAGGTACGCCCATTCACGCATGTCTCCACACAGAAGATGCTCTAGCTGAGAATTGAACAGGACAACGTCTTACTGTGAGGAGACAATGCTACTGCAGCACCACCACCGCAGTGTACTACCTTAATATTCTCCTCTGATAGACCACTAGTAGCAACATAGACAACGATAGCCATCCAGACTCACCCTTTGATGATTACCTTTGCTTTGTCACCTCCTCATTTGTCTTGCTAAGTCTGTGCCCTGAGGCTGAAGTCATTATAATCTGATTTACCTTATCTCCCATGCCCAGTGTCTTCATCCTTGCTGACCAAGTCTGCAAGTACCAAAACTCCCTTCTCTCTCTGTCTCTTGCATATTGCTCAAATTCCTCTTGTATGCAACTTCCCTCTCCAGTTCCTGTATCCCCAGCCCTCATGATTATCTGTTCTAGTTGCTTCACTCCCTGTGATATATCCAATCCATTTACCACCTCTCTTGCACTTTTCCTATAAGTTCTTGCTACATCTTTGTCCTTTCCTTCTGACTGAGTGCCACTTCTCTGCCCACTTTTCTTTTGTTCTCATCATGTTGGATCCTGCATAATCATCTTCATTTCTGCTTCACCTTCATTACTTGTCACTGCTGTCAACAGCTGTCCCTCAACTATGCATTTATTCTCCTTGTCCTTTCTTTCATGACTGCATCTCCTACTTTCTTTTATCTTCTGTGTGCCACACTACTTGCTGTCCTCCTTTAATAACTTCAGCTCATGTCCTTTCACCCACCATACATTTCTTATTCTAGCTGGTCTACTTACCTCCTATTGCCTCATCCCCATTCCCACTGTACTCTGCCTTGCTGACCAGTCCACCACCACCTATAGTTCCTATATTCTCACCTGAAGTTCTCTCATTCTCCTGCAGATCCCACATCCTCTGCAACTCAAAGCTTTCTGAGCCACGCAAGGATTGTAATTTTCAGAAAAGGGTAAAACCAGGCAACCCCCCACCTCTTGCTCTACATGTTGTCATAACCATTCCATCCATTGCCCTGCTTTTACACCCATTTACTGCTCTCTCTTTTTCTTGGTTTTCCTGATTTATGATACAAATGGGCATGCCTGCCTATCTTTCTTGTAGGTGGAATGTCTTTTTTTTGACACAATTGCATCACACTAAAACAAAAACAAAATTCTGGAGGTGAAGACCTTGCAAAACCCAATATTCTTTAGCAGCTAATAGAAAACTATGGTTTGCAAAGTAATTTCTTGATTACTGATCGACACTAACTTTTTTCAGAGAGCCTGGAAAAGAAAAAAAAAAACTATTGTATCAACCTTCAGTCGTACTGCTGTTCCACATACCGAGCATGACACATCACTCTGGTAATCCTTCTGTTTTTATTTTTTTTTAAATATGTTTTGTAACAACCTTTTTTCTAGTATCTAACTAGGACTACTTTCTTAACTCAGATATATGGCAGTAATTAAGACCAAACAAATGAACAGTTGCCACTTAACTTTACTTACGCAGCGACAATGAAGTTTGAGACATCAAGTAAAGTCTGAGGCTGATCCATATACAGTTAAAAACTTTCAGTTCACACACAGTTCTTTTCAGATACAATATGCTCACAGAAATATTTGTCCTCCTTAAGCTTCTCATCAGTCATTGAGAAATTACATAACACAATTAAACAGACTGATTTTAGTAAGTCTAAAAGAAAAAAATTGTAGCCCCAGCATCAGATATGATGGTGTTGTTAAAGCCATAAGCACAGCTGTACCTGATTGCGAGAAGGTGAGCTAAGGAAATTACTTTCCTTCTTGGAAGTCCTACTTTAACAGAAGAGGAGTTCTGTGGTTGGGTCACCTGCAAAGGGACATGTTGTGACTTATGTGATTGGATAGTGAACTGAGGAAAGTGTCTTGCTATATTTAAGTCTAGCTTTAGCAGAAACAGAGTTATATGGTCTGGAAACAGCAGAAACATGTTGCTTGGTTTTACATGGCGAACATGCATCATTGTTTTATCTCCTTGATCCCATTTAAGTCTGAAACTTATACTCCATTCTAAGCTATGTACAGCAGTATGCAGAACTGAATGGAATAAAAAATGTTGGAGCAATATTTCTGAAAGTAATGCATCATTGCATCATTGTAATGATTTTCTAAGATATGAATCCATGTTGTTTATGTTTCCGATTATTGCAGTCCTCAGAATGGGGAGGCCATATCTTGGAGTACTTCCTGAGCTCCAACATACAGTGATCTGGGACTTAGTCCAAATAAGAAGCAAGAAATAAATGAACGATAAAGAAACCCCTAGAAGAACTGCTTAAAAAAAGTTTCAGTGGGTTTGAAATGTGTTGCTGTTTGTCTTATACCTTGGAAATCGGACTTTCTTATATGGAATTGTTGCTATATTGAACACTTGAGAAGCTTTCAGTACAGGAACTGAACTTTAGTCAGTTTATTCTCATTTGATCAGTCACCCAAGTTGCTTTCTGTTTGTCTGCAGTGCCTGATTCATGTTCATTTTACCCCACACCTCACTCTCTTCCACTTGTCTGCAGCAGCAAACCTGCAGAAATTGCAACAGCTGCTATGATGGCAATTCTTTTAAAGACACTTGAAACCTAACAGTGGAGTCTGTACAAGCATACCTCTCAAGTGTACCTCATTATGAGGAACATTCCTCATTTGAAGTCTTAAAAATGTCATGTTCCACAAAGTTCCACATTTAAAGGGTCTGTCACCCATTCAATGTTATGATTTTTTTTAACTGATAATTTATGATAAACAGAATGAATCATTAATTCATTAAAAGAACCTTTTAAAAGTAAAACATAGCATACATTTTGCCCATTTGTTCCACATTGTGAGAGGTAGTATTCCTCATTTTGCATATGGAAGGTTGAGAGCTATGTGTGCAATTATCATTTCACATATGTGTAGACTACCAATTTGTGTGTGCTAAGCAAGCTGTGACACTTATCCTGAGCATATATTATCATGCAATTTGTCCCTCTGTTGTGTTGTTATTCTTTTTTATTATGTGGATTGTGCAGCATCATGGGTGTAAGCACTTTTGGTAGCTACATTTTGTGAGAGTGTGTGTGGGTGTGTGTGTGTGTGCGTGTGTGTGTGTGTGTGTGTGTGTGTATATATATATATATATATATATATATATATATATATATATATATATATATATATTTTTTTTTTTTTTTTTTTTTTACAAGAACAGGCATTTATACACACACACATATTTGCTATGACCATGTAACTTTGTCATTTGCACTGTTAGCACATGTAATAAGTGATATAAAGAAAAGTATTCAGGTATCTTACCCTCAAAATTTATAAGAAAATCTGAATCTGAAAGCACTACAGAGGTAGTGACGTTCATTGGTAGGGTTCAATTAAGATTAGAAATGAATACACTACATTTGTAAAATATTCTGTTTAAAGTAAAAGTGTAGTATTTTCAGTATTTTGAAAATTAGGTGATTTGGTCTCGGTGAAATGAAAGTCAGTCAAATGTTTTTTAGGTGATGTGAAGTAGACCCATATGTGTGTGTGTGTGTGTGTGTGTGTGTGTGTGTGTGTGTGTGTGTGTGTGTGTGTGTGTGTGTGTGTGTGTGTTTGTGCGTGTTTGTAAATCAAACCTCAAAGTGTGTGTGTCAGCTACTTGGGCAGGGACATGAAGCACTGGTTGGACATAGAGGGTGCTGGAGGTCTTAGCTTGAACACTCAGCTGAGATCTCAACTCTATAGCTGTGCCAGTGGGGAGTTTTATTGGGGATCTGGAGAAAGAGGGAGAAACCAGCCCCGGAATACTGTGGTCTCTGTGTGCTCTTCAGGGAAATTGAACCTGATGCAGAAAGCTGCATCTGGAAATACTGTATTTGTACCTGTCATCCTCCCAATGCATGTCCCCCACTGGTGCCAGTGGTGAGTATTGAACCTCCTTGATTATGTGTCCAGTAGTGGGGCATCACATTTCTTGTTTAGCAGTGGTGGGATATCCACATAATGGGATTCACTGGTGTCGATATTGAATTCATGTAGCCTGTAAACAATGGTCACTAAGGAAGGTATTTGTACTCTCAATCAGCTACACAGTGAACTTTCAAGTTTGATATCACAATAGTTTTATTTATTTGTTAGCTTAGTTAGTAAGGGAGAGCAGGCAAGGATGCCAGCAGAGGCGTATGGCAAGCCGACAAGGAGCCAGTTGGCTGAAATATGCCAAGCCAAAGGACTGGGGCATGCCAACCTGACTAAAGCAGAAATAATTGCAGCCTTAGTCACAGCTGCATCACAGACCAGCAACCAGGAGGACAACCAGACTGGCCTTGGGGATGTGCAACTCTCAGGAAATGGACAGTTCCACTTTGCCTCAGAGGACTTAAAAATCCATGTGGTGTTAGAGACTTGAACTGGAGGCCAAACTGTTAGAATTACTATCAGCAGAGAGGCTGTGGCATTTGGAGGATGAAGAAAAAGAGAAACAGATGGCATTAGAATAAGCAGAGAGACTGAGACATCTGGAAGCTGAAGAAAATGAGAGGCAGAGGCAACATGAAAAGGAGATGCTGACTCTTCACCAGGGTCATGGAGGTAATGGGTAAGGAAATAACTGAACCATAGAAGCAACAACGGTCAGTAAATTTCTTCCACAGTTTAGAGGTGATAATTTAATAGTTTTATTCATATGTTTGAAAGGGTATGTAAACAGTATAATGTTGACCAAGGGCTCTGGATATGGTTCTTGACCCACTTACTCCATGATAAAGGTGTAACTGCTGTTTCTAAATTGTCTGATACTGATTGCTTAAATTGTAATACGGTTAAATTGTTTATTAGAGTGTTTTAGGTTAACACCTGAAGCTTATAGAACAAAAATAGTGAGCATAGACTCAAGGCAGATGAAAGTGTGTGTGAGTATATTGCTGAGTTAAGCACTTATTTTCATAGATGGGTGAGTAGGTGTCAGGTCACCACTTTTGAAGGGCTAGCAGACCTTTTGGTGAGGGAACAAGCCCTTAGCACTTTGCCTGAGGACACAATAATCTGGTTAATAGATAGGGAATGTAATACTGAAGATGCGTTGGGGAAAAAGGGAGACCTGTACCTAGCAAGCAGGGCATCACTGCACAGGAAAGGGATATCCAGTGCTGTGCATCACTGCACAGGAAAGGGATACCCAGTGCTGCCCTTGGGTCTAAGGGAAACCATGGTGGGCAGCCTAAACCACCCCAACAGAGTCTGCCAGTAGCAAGGGAAGCCACTAGTTCAGGTAGACGGCCAGGACCAAGGGTTAAATGCTTTAAATGCAACCAGTGGGGCCATGTAGCACATAGATGTCCATGAAGGCAAGGTGGGGATAAAAATCTGGGAGAGCCAGTAAGTAGGAATGACACAATCCCAGCAGTAAGTTGTCTGGAGACAACAAAGGTACCAAACTACCATAAGAGGTTATATCCTATCTCAGTAGATGGAAAACAAGCCACTGCTAAGAGAGACACAGCCTCTGACCTAACCACTGTGAAGCCTGCAGTGGTTAAAGAGAAGCAGCACTTGCTTGGGCAGACTACTCCAGTCAGAGCTTTAGGAGGGACCCCATTCCAAATACCTTTGGCTAGGTTTCACCTTGACTGGAAGGGTGGAAAAGGAAGCAAGCAAGTAGGTGTGTTTGAAGATATCCCTGAAAATGTCCTGATAGGGAATGAATTTGATAATGCAGTACCTTGTGTGCATGCAGTGACATGCAGTCAGAGATGGCAACAATTATGTGGGTCTGGTATCCTGGGAGGGACCCAGACAGACCTCACACTTGAAGCCAGGACTGGTGAGGTGGTTACTTCAGGGAGGGAGCTACCCAGTAGCAGTGAGACTGAAGGTGAGCCATAGTTGCTTGTTGGTACTGATGCTCCCTTGGACAGAGTGACTGTAAGGGTGGAGGTGAGTAGTAGCACCCAGGCTGACATGTGAGGCACCGCTGTCAGAGAATACCAGACTCCCTGTGGAAGGGGAGCTGGGAAGGGTTACAAAGAGAAAGTTGAGACAGGCTCAGCTCTCAGACTCTACATTACAAGGCCTGAGGGAGGTAGTCAGGGAGGAGTCTGATTCATAAGGGAAAGAGGACTCTGTATATTGGGATAAAGGATTAGTGTATAGAGAGTGGACCCCTAAAGGGGGGCTAGAGGGTAAGAGAATACAGCAGTTGGTTGTGCCCAGACCCTACCATCTGGGACTTCCTGTAGCCTATGATATTCCTTTTGGAGGTCATATGGGCATAAAACGTAGCAAGAGACGTATTATGCAGGCCTTTTATTGGCCTGGGATTTCCAGGGATGTAACAGGGTACTGCAGGACTGGTGAGCAGTGCCAAAAGGTAAGCAAGGCAGGAGACAAGTTCAAGGCTGCTTTGATCCCTTTTCCTGTGATCCAGGAGCCATTTCAGAAGGTAGTTATGGATATTGTAGGGCCTCTGAGTACCCCAAGTTCCACAAGAAAGAAGTATATACTAGTGGTAGTAGATTATGCTACCAGATACCCTGAGGCAGTGGCCATGTCCTCCATTGAGGCAGAAAGGGTGGCAAATGCTTTGTTAGAGATTTTCAGCATGGTAGGTTTCTCAAAAGAAATACTGTCTGACAGAGGTGCCAATTTCATGGCAGACCTGCTGCCTTGACTGTGGAAACAACTGGAGTGAAGCACCTAAAAACCACCCTCTACCATCCTCAAATTAATGGACTGGTAGAGAGGTTAAACTCTACACTAAAGACCATGCTATGGGCATTTGCAGACCAGTTTAAGAGGGAGGGGGACAAATATATGTCCCATCTGTTGTTTGCTTACAGAGAGGTGCCCCAGGAATCCACAGGTTTTTCACCCTTTGAGCTGCTGTATGGGCACAGGGTGAGGGAACCTCTAGATTTGATTTGCAATGAGTAGGAGGGTAGGTGTTGTCATTCATCTAGTCAGGATAAAGTAGACGAACATCTGTGGGTTTTGTTCAAGCAGCTTTATTACAAAAGAAGACATCAGAAATGAGGCTTACTAATTTAAACTTAAACTAATAAACAGACTGACTACTGTTTACTCAAAATGACACTGCTACCTGCACGTGCTCTCTGTTTATATGTACGTGCCCTTACTTCAAAATGTTTCTTAAAGACACAGCACACACTCTGATCTACAACCTCTCTCTTTGGGAAATAAGTCATGCACAGTAACAATGACAATAATCTTCGACATGCAATTGTACAGAAATAATTCTTTGTTGTGCAATTATACAGAATTACAAGTAAGACAATCATATCCAGGTTGCTGCGTATTTTACACTAGGTCTGGAAATATGACTTGATCATGTGACATAAAAATTAGGAATGGGTTTAGCAACAGGGACTGTTATTGTTGAATGTTCAGCTTCAGAGACATTTGGCACATCATCAGGAGCAAGATTAGGTACTGAGACATGTCCTTCAACAGGAACATTGTCTAGGTTTCTCTGAGATCTAGAGTCTGTATCACAGGTATTTATTTATTTATTTATTTAGTTAGTTAACATTTGTTTGCCAGGATAGTCCGACTGGACAATAAATGTCCATTTTCAGTGGAGTCCTGGGGAGAAAAACTCCATAAGTTTACAGAGAGAAGAAAAATTTACAAAAGCGACATTACAGAGTAGTAGCATACAGATTGTAGACTTTACAGCCGTAAGTATCCAATAAGAGGATATTCCCCCTTTTGGTTGAAAATACAAGTGTGGAAAATATACAATGAGAGTAGATAAGAACCTGGTAGAGCATTGCAAGATATTTTACAACTGAATAAGAGTATATAAATGTTTAAGTTTCCATATATCCATTCAAGCAAATATACACACACACACATATATATATATATATATATATATATATATATATATATATATATATATACATATATGGTTCATAGGTTCATACTAGGCTATCTGCCCTAGGGCATTTATAAGCCTAGCCAGAATGTGTTTGGCTTTCGCCACCCATTTTAAATTTATTTTGCTCTGCCCTTTTTCGAGGTTAGTATACTGTGCCTCTGTCTAACAGTGACACAGAAATGATACCTGGGGTAAACCTACGATCTCCCATCCACTCATCAAGATTCCTCTTGAAGAGAGTCAATGAGGGACTCTGCCTAACCTGGACTGGGATTTTATTCCAGAGTGAAAGGTGCCTCTGGGTTATGAATCTGTCCCTCCAGCATGTCCTATTTATTTCAGTGCTGAGGTTCAAGTCTCTCGAGCGTAGCTCGATGGGATTTGGATTTTCTGAGGTGCAGCATGTCCATTAATTCCGGGTTGGACATGGCTTTATACGTCAGGCACAGATCACCTCTGAACAGGCAGTATGCCACTGAGTAGAGCTGGAGTTTCTTTAACCGGGCAGCATATGGCATCTGTTTGAGCCCTTTGATCCTCTTGGTGAGGTACTTTTGGGGTCTTTCCAGTTGCTGCAGGTGTCTGGTAAGGTACATCCCAAAAGGGGCATTGTACTCAATTATGGGCCTGATGAGGGATGAGTAAAGAGGCACGATGACCTCCCCTGATCTAGATGTGAATCCCTTCATGATTAGGTAGGCTATTATAAAATGTTTTTCTAACCACTTTGGCCACGTGGTTGTCAAATGAGAGATTGCTATCAACTTGGGTCCCCAGGTCCCTAATTACTTCTTCTGTACTTAATGGATTACCACCTATGTGGTAATTTGTGGGCACTTTGTTTTTGCCAAAGGGGATGACTATACACTTTTTGGCATTTAGCTTGAGGCCATGGCTCTGGCACCAGCTGTCTGTTTCTATGAGGCCCTTTTGGAGGATGCTTGTGTCGGCTGGAGAGTCGATTATGGCGCCCAGTTTGCAGTCATCTGCGAACTTGGTCAGCCACAGTCCTTCCGTGTTGGCCTGTACCTCCAAGAAATATATACTGAACAAGAGAGGTCCCAGGACTGAGCCTTGTGGGACGCCACTTGTAACTGATTTGGAGTCTGACATGGCTCCAGCAATTCTAACCATGTGGGTTCTGTCCTTGAGCCAGTTTGCAATCCATCTAGTGACATAGGGGTTTATATTTAAGCTGGTGAGCTTATCTATAATGCCTGAGCGGGGTATTGTATCAAAGGCTTTTGCGAGGTCCAGGTAGGCTGTGTGGACCACCTTCCCCTCGTCAATGGCCTTGGTGATTGTTTTCAAAGAAATCAACCAGGTTTAAGAGGCAGGATCTGCCCTTAACAAAACCGAACTGGGTAGGATCCAGTGTCTGTAGGTCTCCAATATCTTTATTTATGAGGTCCATGATGATCCTTTCCATAGCTTTGCAGACCAAGCTAGTCAGGCTTATGGGACGATAGTTTCCAGTATCCGTTGAGGCACCACCTTTATGGAGAGGGACCACTGTTGCTGTACGCCACTCTTTGGGCACATATCCTGTAGTAAGGCTGAGATTGAACAGTAGTTTTATGTTTGGGTTTAGCTCTTCTTGGAGTTCATGTAGGATGCAGCCCGGGACACCGTCTGGTCCCATTGATGCTGTGTTTTTTGCTTTGGAGAGGGCGGCTCTTACCTGAGCCTCTGAGATGTCAGGGGGGAAGCACTCTGCTGGGATAGATATTTGCCCTTTTGGTGGAGAAGTTTGCGTTGAACCTGTCAGCTAGGATGTTGGCAATGTCTGTGGGTTCAGTGTATTTTTTGTCATTTTGGACTAATTCTGAGCATATCTGGGAATTACCACCCAGGTTCCTAACATAACTAAAGAAAGCCTTGTGATTATCCTTAGTGTCCTGTGCAATTTTTCTCTCGAAGCTGGCCGTAGACAATTTTATGAGTGCCCGTAGTTTTTTGCTAATACTGATCAGTGATGCCTTCCCTTTTTGGGATTTTGCTCTATCATTTAGTAGCTTCCTCCTTCTATTGTATAGTTTGCTTATGGCTGGGGTCCACCAGACAGGACGTCTGCCTTTGGAGGATTGGGTCTTGGTTTTATTTGAGATCGCATGATCCATGCATTCCTGAAGGTGTTCATAGAATGCATTTATAAAGGATTCTGCGGTCTGGGCCGTATTTTCCACCTCGGTTTTGAGGAGTGTGAAATTTGCTTTAGAGAAGTTTTTCACTGTGGTTTCCTGGGCAGGGGGTGGGGTCGGGATGTGAATATCCAGTGAGATTAGTTTATGGTCTGATCTTACCAGTGAGGGATACACTTCTGGTCTGGAGCATAGAGTCCCCATGTTGGTGATGATCAGGTCCAGTATGTTTTCCCCTCTTGTGGGAGTGGTAACAAGTTGTTCCATAGCATTTGAGTTTATAAATTCTAGGAACCATTGTTGGAGCTAGAGTAATGCTCCCAGTTTATGTTTGGGTAGTTGAAGTCACCCAATATAATGGTGTTTGGAGAGACCTTCATATTTTCCAGTTCTCAGGAAGGCCGAGTGGGGTTCCTGGGTTTGGGAGGGTGGTCTGTAGCAGGCTATAAACTGGAAGGCAGTTTTACCCACTGTTAGTTGCACATGGATAGTCTCTGATGCTTCGTGCTTTGCCACCAACCTGGAGGTGTGGGTATCTTTGATGAATATCGATACTCCCCCTCCTTTTGTGGTTCGGTCCAAGTTTTGGGGCTGAAAAGCATGGTATGAGGTATAACCTGATAGTGCTGGGGTGCTCATGGGAGCCCTGAACCAGGTTTCTGTTACTGCACAGATATCGATGTTCTCCATGCTAAGGAGAGTTTCGAGTGCGTGCATCTTGAGGTTTAGACTTCTGGCGTTGAGTAGCATTACTCTTAGTTTCTTATCCCTTGTGATACCTATGGAGGTGGGTTTGTCTTTTGAGCCTTGCCTAAAAAAGGCACTATGGGGGTAGCAAGAGCCTTTGCCAATATCCGAAAGCCCAGGGGAGACAGGTGCAAGCCATTCCTAGCGAAGCATCGTGGCTTGTCGAGCATATCATCCCAAGCTGACAGGCATTGGATCCCCTTTGAATGACACCAGTACTTAAGCCAATTGTTGAAATTGATCATCTTGTCTTCATATTGTGGCATCATTCTTGGTGAGGGTAAGATGCAACTCAAGGTCAGGGTCATACCTGCCTGGGCTACATGCTCAGAGAGCCCTTTATGTCTCTTTTCATGTAGTCCAGGGAGGTACGTCTCAGGTCATTCACACCAGCATGGACAATGACTGAGTCATATTTGTACTTGCCTTGGAGTGACCTGAGTGCTTGTGTTATGTGGTGGATCCTAGCACCCGACAGGCTGCTCACCGTGACCCTCTCCTTGTTCAGCCTGGTGAGCGGGACGTCAGTGTGCCTGATGATAGAGTCACTTATTACAAGTGTATCAGGTGTGTTGTTTAGTCTTAAGGGCTGTGACTGTTCGGCACACTGGCTTTGTGAGATATGTGTTGCACGTGTTTTGTTTTGGGGTAGCGGTTGCTTGGGTGTCTGCTTTGGAGGTCTCTGCTGCTTAGGCAGATCTTTATTTAGAGCCTCCGAGTATGTTTTTGTGTGATTATGTGTTTGGTTTGCTGTCGTGGTAGGTCTATGTGAGACTGGAATTGTAGTGAGTGTGGTTTCCTTCTCCTCCTGACTGGTTATGCCAGTACTGAGTTGCAGAGCTTAGCCTCCAGTTTGGCTATATGGTTGCATCTCTCACATGTGTTGGAATTTGTTGGGAGGAGGAGAGGGTTGTCTGTGTACATGAGGCAGTTGTAACATTGCCTCAAGATTCCCAGATTCACCAGCTGGACCGGAGAGGAGATTGACAACTGACCTTTGGACATGCTAGAATAATATTGGGAATTCCTTAATAATTGAAAACAAGGGCCAGTGGGGAGTGAGAGTGTAGTGCTTTTAATTTTTAGTGCTGACTTATATAATTGCTTTAGTGAGCAAGTGCCAGGTAACTTAAGTGCAATGTGTTACAGGTAACTTAAATGCAAAAACGACAAACAGTAACTTTCTTTCAAGTGAAACAAGGAAATAAGCACAGTAAGCAATGCAGATATCACTAGTGATCCACAGAAGCGCTGAGAAGCCGCGTATTAGGTGGAATTAGCGTTCCAGGGAAGTAACAAGCAAACAAACAACAAGTACACACACATGTACATACACTCATATATAGGTTGTTGCTCACACATGGATAGGTATAGTTAGCTAGTGTTGTTTGTATTGTCCAGGACAGATGGGGTGTAGAAATACTGAGTGGATGAGGCTTCATGGGGTCAATTGCAGTTGCATAGATGGTTGGTGAAGAAGTATGTTTCAAGTAGACTGTTGAAGGAGGATGTGGAGTTTTGTAGTCTGAGGTCAGGGGGAAGGTTGTTCCATACTTTTGCTATTTCATGGGCAAATACTAATTCCCCGGAGTTGTTTTTGCATGTGATGGTTTCGATTAAGGCTTTGTTGGAGGACTGAAGTTGTCTATTTGAATTGTAGAAATTCAACATGCCAGTCAGGTCAAGGGTTTTCTTGGGATAGTACAGAATTAGATGAGCTAGGCTGAGCTGATGGTACCTTAATAGGTTCGGAAATTCAAGCCAGTGCAAGGCTTGTAGGGAAAGGCAGTGGTGGGATCGTTATTTGGCATTGGTAACAAATCTATTGATTTTGTTGTAACAGATGGAAAGTTTATTAAGGTCAGTTTTGTTAAGATTATTTAGAATTGAGGATGCATAAAGCAGAGTAGGTAGGAGATGGGTCCTGGCTATTGCAATTCGAGATTCGGTGGTTAGATAACTTTTACAGTGATAGAGGGAGCCTAGCTTTTTGTGGACTGTAGTGATGATTGTAGATATGTGCTTTGTGAATTTGAGTTGCTGGTCAATGGTAACTCTTAGGAGTTTAGCCTTAGTGACAGGGTTGATTTGGGTTTTGCTGGCAGAGAGAGAAAGTAAGGTTGCTCGAAGTTAAGTTGTCAATCTCGCCTTCATTCTTGCTTGATGGGTTCGGAGCCGATCCCTCGGCTCCGACTCGGCACTTGCTAAGCTCGAGAGTCACTTTTACCAGCTCGAGGCAGCCCCATATCCCATGATGCAAGGCGGTAAGTACCTAGATCTCGTTTGCCGCTTCGCTTATGAGGTCCTCCTTTTACCAGCTCCTGGTAAGTGATTTGCTAATTCGCTATTTTAGCCCCTTTTAACTTAAAAACCCTTTATTGTTAGTTTTTATTTAGTTTTAAACTTTTTCTGACAGAAATTTGTCTGTCTCTCCTTATTTTTTTAGTCAGACTTTTTCCCATCCCATCCCCCCCCCTGTTAGGGTGTGTGTGTGTGTTTTTTTAGTTATACCTTTGGGTATATTTAATTTAATTCTTTGACTGGTGTGTGTGTCTGTTTGCACCATGTCAAAAGAAAGGGTCTCAGGCTTTAAGAAGTGTGACTCGTGCTGTCAGAAAATGTCTCTGACAGACGGTCACACTTCTTGCCTGTACTGCCTGGGGCCTCTTCACCTGCAGGACTCCTGTGCTATTTGTCATTCTTTCAGCCAGAGAGTCCTGCAGGAAAGAAGAAATAAGTTGATACTGAGGGGCCTTCTTAAGCCGGAGGGCTCTCCGGCTAAGTCAGCTCCATCCAAGACTACCAAGTCTTCCAAGGCCCAGGCTTCTGTGTCTAAGCCTGCGTCCTCGGCTCCGACTCGTTCTGAGTCGAGATCGGCTCCGGCTGGAGCCGATTCTGGCTTAACTAAGCCTTCGGCACCGATGGCTATCGGTGCCGAATCTGCATCGACCACTTCGGTGTCGGCTCCGATCGGTTCCGACCACCATGTGGCTCAGGCATCGGTGTCGGCTCCGATCATCTCCAACACCGTTACTTTTGTGGCTGTATCGGCTCCGGCTGGAGCCGATGCATCGAGGTTACCTGTCGGCTCCGATAAGTTGTCGGCTCCGACAGGTTCAATAGTTTCATCGGTTCCGATGGCTCCTTCGAGGAAGAGGTCTAGGTCTCCTTCCTTGGAGCCGATACTTCGGCTCGGCTTCACCTCTCCCCCCGGAAGGGAGCCATCGGAGCCGATCTTCAAGGTCATCCAGGCTTTCTGACCATGACTTAGAGAGAGTGGTCAGTAGATTACTTAAGTCACAGGCACTGGCCCAAATGTTACATAGTCCGTCTCAACAGGCGACTATTGGTCCACACCCCGTTGCAGTTCCTCCTTCAACTCTACCCCAGAGCTTGGAGTTGGAGTCTTCGGAATGGTTACTGCTACGGCTGAGGGAAGGATACCCCTTCTGTTCCTTCAGCCTCTACTCTTATCTCCTCTTGAGACCTTCCTTAGAGGGATTCGTGGCGGGCTTCCATGGTCTCCTCCGAGGGGTGAGTGGCATCGGACCCTTGTCTGAACCCGCTCTTCCCCTTGGAGCCTCGGCCTTGGTGAGCTCGGCTCCGACATCTGCCTCGGAGACTTCCCTTCGGTGGTCCCTGGAGTTCCTAGCTCTTCGAACGGGTTCTCTCGGACCTGCCTGGGTGGGGAGCATTCGAGGTGATGAAGAGTGTGCTGGCCACTGGTATCAGCCAGCAGTCTGTTCCCTTAGCTCCTCCCTCTATAGTGCCTGTTGACATCTCTGCCACTTCTCTTGTTACAGGACCCAGAGATCCTCCGCCTCAGGTTTCCCCATTGGGAATTTCCCCTCTTCCGAGGATTCTCCTGATGTTTCGGGAGATCCTCCTAGGAAGAGGACTTGTAAGAGGAAACATGTAGACTCCCGAGTCTATCACTTCAGATACTGACTTTGATGAGTCAGAGGGATCCCCAAGATCCCCCTCTGAGGATGTCTCCTTCTCAGACATCCTAGAACTCCTTAGACAGAGGGAAACTGGCCCACCAATAATCCCTCTGAGGATGAGTCAGTATACCTAGAGGCGTTTGGATCTCGGCCCTCCACCTCCTGGGTGTCTCCGCCTTTCGACCCCCTTATGCAGGTTATTGCCCGAAGGCGTGGGCTGCTCCTGACTCTGTAGAGCCAGTCCCTAGGAGGCCTTCAAAATTTATCACTGCCCCGTGTGACAAGCAATTCCTCACTAAGGGTGTCCCCGCTGATGCCATGGTGGTGGCTACTGCCACCAAGAAGGAACTTGCAGATCCTTCCGTGCCGTCCATCCTCCTAATAAGGACTCTAGGACCATGGATAGGTACGGTAAGCGGATGTTTTCCTCAGCGACCTTTGCTATGCTGAATTACCTATGTCACTTCACCAGACTCCAAAGGGATATCCTTAAGGAGCTAGGTGATGTTGTTCAGGATCCTACAGCTGCAGGAGCTCAGGAAAAAATTGCTTTGCAGCTAGGAACCCTTAATTCCATTGCAAACTCCTCCATGCGGCTAATATCATATGCTGCTGATGGAGCGAGTAGGCCGCAGGTACAGGTGTGGCTCTTAGACGCCAAGCCTGGATGCGGCTATGTGACTTTGCAGATCCCTTTAAGGCGTCCTTCACAAATTCTCCCTTTGATGGGTCAGCTTTGTTTGGCCCTCAAGTGAAGGAAACTTTGACCAGGTGTGAGCAGGACGGCAAGACTCTTTCTGCCATAGGAGTCCGTTTTCCACCCCTTCTAGACCTTACCCCAAAGGACAGCAAGGTGGCAAAATGTGGTTCCGCAAATCCCAAGGAGTCACGCCAGATTCACGTGGTCAGTTTACCCCTAGAGGCAGAGGGGGTAACAACAACAGACGCCGCTCTAGAGGCAGAGGGGGTCCGAAAAACCAGGGAAACAGAGAGTCTCTCTGACAAGCCCTTTCAGCATCCCTGAGATGTTGCCCGGCTGTCCCTCCTTGGAGGCAGTTGGGGGAAGATTATCACTGTACCCAGAAGCCTGGCATTCCCTCACTCAAGACAGATGGGTACAGTCGATCATATCCAAGGGTTACATAATTCCTTTCGAGGAAAGTCCTTTCCCCTCAAATTCCCTTCCAGATGTACCACCCGGTCTAAGGGAAATTGCAGAGTTAGAAGTCTCAAAACTACTGCAAAAGAGCCATTCAGCCAGTTACAACAGACCATTCAGAGCCGGAATCTACTCAAGGTTCTTTTGGTCCCCAAAAGACGGGAGACTGGAGACCAATATTGGATCTCAGCAGACTCAACAAGTCTGTGAGGAAGACAAGATTCCGAATGGTCACTCTTCAGTCAATTCTGCCCTTCTTACAGAAGGACAACTGGATGTGCTCAATAGATCTTCAGGATGCGTACTATCACATCAAAATTCACAGACGCTCCAGGAGATTTCTCCGCTTCGGCTGGGGTCCAGTCATTTCCAGTTCAGAGCCCTGCCCTTTGGTCTCACTACAGCCCCAGAGTGTTCAACAAATGCATGGCAGTGGTCACGGCTCACCTGAGACGTCAAGGATTCCAGGTGTTTCCGTATCTCGGCGACTGGCTCCTGTCAGCCACCACCAGGCATCAGCTTATTCAAGCCAGGGATTACACAATAAATCTTTGTTCTCATTTGGGCATCTCGATCAACTTCGAAAAGTCATCCTTATCGCCCTGCCAGTCTATTACTTTCATAGGCGCAAACTTAAACACTGTTCGGATGTCAGCTACCCTTACAGATCAAAGAGTTTCAGACATTCAGAGTCATGTCAGGATCATTCTAGCCAACAAGAAAGTACAGGCCAGAATGGTTCTAAAGGTATTAGGCCTCATGGCTGTGGCCATTACTCTTCTTCCCCTGGCTCGCTTCTACATGCGCCTTCTTCAGTGGATGCTGTTCACACAGTGGTCATACCAACAACTTCCAATGCGTCACCAGATTCTGGTGACACAGACTTGCAAAGATCATCTTGCTTGGTGGATCACATCTCCTCAGGTTCACCAAGGCAGACACTTTGTACCCCCATCCCCGATAGATACTGTCACCACGGATGCCTCCCTGATCGGGTGGGGGGGTCATTATCAGGGCAGGATGGTTCATGGGACGTGGCAGCCGTTCGAGTACCATCTGCACATAAATGTCCTGGAGATGAGAGCAGTGCTTTTAACGTTGCAAGCCCTCAACGACTTTCTTCCCATAGGGACAATTGCAGTCCACACAGACAACATGTCTGTAGTTTGGTATATCAACAAACAGGGCGGAACCAAGTCCTACCCTTGTGTCGAGAAGCGCTCAGACTATGGCAATGGGCGATCTCCTCTCATCGGTTTCTGGTAGCAACGCATATCCCTGGGAAAACCAACATTGTAGCGGACAGATTGAGCAGAGCTATTCTCATGCCTCACGAGTGGTCTCTCAAGCAATCTATAGCGGAAGAGATATTTCTGGAATGGGGTCGTCCATGTTGCGATCTTTTGCTACTCCCCAAAACAGCAAATGCCCAGACTTCTTCTGTCTCTTCCTCTACCACGCCATCCCCCCAGAGACGCTCTGACCCAGGATTGGCCCCAGGGACTTCTTTATGCCTTCCCTCCATTTCCTCTGATCCCTCAAGTTATCCAGAAAGCTACCATTTTGAGAGCCAAATTGATTCTCATTGCCCCTTACTGGCCTCGACAAGTTTGGTTCCCGTTCCTCCATCGTCACCTTTTGGTGCAGCCGTGGCATCTGGACCCAGTGCCAGATCTTCTGATTCACCAATCCGGTGAGCTGCACCGGTCTATCCCTTCTCTCAACCTCACAGCATGGTTGCTCCACTTCCTTCCTTAGCCAGGCTTCCTTTGATCTCTAACCCAGTTAGAGACATCATAGTAGCTTCTTTAAAATCCTCTACCAGGAGGATTTATACAAGCAAATGGAAACGTTTCTCTTATTGGGCTAAGGCCAAGAATATTGATCCTTTCACTGCCCCTGTTCAGGCAGTCCTGGACTTCTTAGCAGAGATTTTTCATGCAGGCTCCTCTTCTTCCACAGTCAGAGTTCAATTGGCTGCTATCTCCAACTTTCATGTCGGGATTGCAGATCATAATATTATGTCCCATAGGCTCTGCAGGGCCTTCTTGAAAGGAATTTTCCTACTAAAGCCTCCAATCAGGAATCCTCCTCCTCAGTGGGATCTAAATTTAGTGCTGACATCCTTGATTCTTCCCCCCTTCGAGCCAGCTGTTTCTTGTTCCCTGAAATTTCTTTCTTGGAAAACTTTATTCCTAGTGGCTATTACATCGGCCAGGAGGGTGTCTGAACTTCATGCTCTATCGGTTCGACCCCCCTATTTGATTTTTCACAAAGACAGAGTATCTTTGAGAACTAATCCGACCTTTTTGCCTAAGGTCGCTTCAAAGACCAATTTGAATCAATCCATTGATCTCCCTGTATTTTTCCCAAACTACTCAGACAGAGCCGAACAAAAACTACATTATCTTGATGTCCACCGTCAACTCAGATATTATTTGGACAGAACAAAAAAATTTAGAAAATCTGATCAACTTTTTGTTTCCTATGCGGATAATAAGAAAGGCCTTCCTGTTTCTAAAGTGACCTTGTCCAGATGGCTTTCTTCGGTCATCTCTGAAATTTATCTGCTCAGGGAAAACAGCTGTGCTCAAAACCTAAAGCACATTCAACTAGGAGCTTAGCTACTTCTACAGCCTTTCAAGCTAGACTTCCTTTAGACACTATTTGTGCAGCGCCACTTGGGCCACTCCTCACACTTTTGTTTCCCATTACAAATTGGATTTGGCCTCCAGGGACAGAGCCAGTTTTGGCTCTACAGTCCTCAAGAGTCTGTTCCATTGAGCCACCCAGGATAGAGGTGCTAGGACGGTCCCATCAAGCAAGAATGAAGGCGAGATTGACAACTTAACATTAAGAAGTTATGTACCTACCATAACGTTCCATGTTAGTTGTCTTCTCTCGCCTTCTTTCTTGCGACCCTCCCTCCTTCCCCCAGGCCTGGACAGACCTTGTTATAAGAAATTATTATGCTGAAGACCTTCAGACCTGGTCCTTCTTCCATCCTGTAAGTTTTCTTTCTTCCTTTTGGAAGTGTTTTATGCTTGGTGCTATTGCCCTTTGTCATCAAACGAGATCTGGGTACTTACTGCCTTGCATCATGGGATATGGGGCTGCCTCGAGCTGGTAAAAGTGACTCTCGAGCTTAGCAAGTGCCGAGTCGGAGCCGAGGGATCGGCTCCGAACCCATCAAGCAAGAAAGAAGGCGAGAGAAGACAACTAACATGGAGCGTTATGGTAGGTACATAACTTCTTATTTTTGTAGAATGGAAAAGCATTAGTTGTGTTTTCTTAGGATTTAATGTGACTTGTGAGCTGTTAAGCCAGTTCTCTATTTCATAGAAGGCTTCTTGGGCTTTTTGTTGGAGAAGTTGGATGCAATATCGATTCAGACACTGGAAGAAGATGCCTGCGATTCCTTCTGTATTCTGTTCCCTCAGATTCTATGAGGTAAGATCTCAGCTCAGCACATATACCTTTCACTTGACCAATGTGATAAAAACCTTTCGCCGTTTGCATCCTCACTATCTTTCCATCTTTTAAAGGATGAAGAAATCTGCTCATTTTATCATAATAGGACTTCTGGGACGAAGGCTTTTTGAATAGTTGGGCTTTGATTGCTCTCGTGTTTTCAGCATTGGGCAGCACCAAACTGGAACTGATAGGCAAGGTTGTTCTGGTTTGCCTAGATAGAAGTGTCTGAGCAGGTGAGCCAAGTAAATTGTCATGGGGTATATTTCTGAGATTAAGCAAATTCAAGAAAACATCAGTATTGTCATGCTTTGACCTCTCAATTAATTGTTTTGTATTTTATACTGCACGTTCAGCTAAGCTGTTTTCCGGGTCTATATCAAATAGTCGAAGTTCCATAACTTCGAATACCTAATGGTCGAACCATTACGTTCGAAGTTGCAGAACTTCGACTACATTAAAAAAAAAAAAACAACGGACAACAAAATAAATTGTAAGCAGGGGGGCAAGCTCCCCTGCACCCCCTCACCCCCACTACTTAAATATAACAACTCCAAGATCGCACCTCCACTTATGGAGATTTTCTATCAAACGCTCGAACTTTTACATATTCAAACTTATGGTCTCGACCATATGTGGTCCGAACTTGTAAAGTTTGACTACGTGATACGAACCCTGTTTTCCTGTGTGTACTCATGGCTACTTGTAACATGGATAATTTCCCACTCTTTTGCAAATTTCTGGAACAGCTGACTGGTAATCTGGGCACTGTTGTCAAAAATAACTTTGTGTGGACTACCATGGACTACGAAATTATGTTTCAACTTAGTAATGACAGAACTGGACATTAGGTTAGGTAGCAGATAAATCTCAAACCAATTTGAATAAGAGTCTACCAACACTAAGTAAAGTTGACCATTCCACTCAAATATGTCTTGTGGCTACTATTGACCATGGCTGCTCAGAAATCTGGTTTAGGTGAAGTGACTATTTTTGCAAGTGCAGTTTAGTACTGTTACATACAGAACAGGATGAAAGTACTCTATCGATATCTTTTAACGTAGAAGGACAAAATACTTGTTCTCCCTCCCTTCTTTTGGTAGCTTCGGAACCTGGTTGGCCACGATGCAAAATCTGGATGTACTCCTGTTTTAATGAAGTAGGAATGACAACATTAGGACTTTTGAAAATGATACCATCTTCTATCAACATCTCATCCCTGTAAGGAAAATAAGGTTGCACTTCTAGCAGTAGAGAAGATTGCTTTGACGGCCATTCTTCACTGATGAAGTGAGTGAGCTTTTGCAAAATTGGATCAGTCTCTGTGTGATCTCTTAGCTCATCAAGTCTTGTGGTAGAAAAATTACACACTTCCATGACATGAAAGTCAAAATTCTCTTTATCAAGCTTTTCTGTGGTATTTCTGGGTGATCTGGATAAGGTATCAGCCAGATAAAGAAGTTTGCCTTTTGTATAGTCCATTTTGAAGTTGGACTTTTGTAATCTAAGCATCATTCTTTCTAGTCTCACTACAGATGTGTGCATAGGCTTCTTTAAATTAGTGACTAAAGGTTGATGATCAGTCCAAATCTGAATAGCTCGGCCATACATATAATCATGAAACTTTAAACATGTGAACAGAATTGCCAAAAGTTCCTTCCAGATTTGAGCATACTGCATCTCAGTTTGGGTAAAAGTTCTAGATGCATATGTTACTGGTCTACCCTCTTGAAGAATAACTGCACCAAGACCAAATTCTGAAGCATCACAGGAAAGAATCATTGATTTATGACCATCATAGTATCTCAATGTAGGTGGAGTGGCAATTTTCTGTTTCAGTTCATCAAATGCACTTTGTTGTTGTTCTAACCAGGACCAGGTAACATCTTTATGTATCAACTGTCTTAAGGGCGCTGATAATTCACTGAAGTCTGGTGTAAACTTGCCCAAACAGTTGACCATACCATGAAAACGTTGTAAGGCTTGGACATTGTCTGGAGCTGTTATCTCAAGAATGGCTGTTTGTTTGAAATGATCTGGTCGTAAGCTTGAACTGGTGAATAAATGACTGATATACGAAACTTCTCTTAGCCTGAATTTGCATTTCAGAGGATTAAGTTTAACATTCACTTAACGTGCTCTTTCTAGAACTTTCTTGAGGTTTCTGTCGTGCTCTGCTTCACCATTGCCTCCAACTAGTAAATCATCTACTAGAATGGAACATGGATAGCCTGAAAAATTTTTTTTTCATTGCATGCTGAAAGACTTCACTAGCAGAATTTATTCCAAAAGGCATTCTGAGAAATCTGTATCTACCAAATGGTGCCCTGAATGTAGTCAGTAGTAAAGATTTGCGATCAAGCATTACTTGCCAAAATGAACTCTTTGCATCTAAGACAGAAAAAACAGTGGCGTTTGGTGTGAGGGCAGCTACTTCCTCGACTGTACGCATAGGATGATGGGGTCACTTTAATGCTTTGTTCAAGTCTCTTGGGTCATTACATATTCTGATTTCATCTGAACTTTTCTTATGAGCAACTACCATGGAAGACACCCATTCAGTTGTTTCTGTAACTGAACTAATCACTCCTTGCTGCACCATTTTATCTAAATGGACTTTGACTCTGTTCTGCATAGCTATCAGAACTCTCCTTGCTGGTCTGACCACTGGACTGATCTCTGGGTCTAACTTTATGGAGTATACAACTGGAAGTTTGCCTAACTTGTCTTTGAAAATATCACCATACTCTGAGAAAAATAGCATTGATGAAACTGGAACTGGGATATGTACTTACATGATGGACTTCTTTGGTAAAGGAAAACAGTTTCATTTTTAAAATTTCTCTGAGACCTAATAATGACTGTACTGGTCTTTTGACTACATAAAACTGAAAGTTGTAATTGTCCCCAGCACAGTAACATAAAAGCACTACTGAACCTTCAGTTTGAATTTCTTACCTCCATAAGCAATAAGCTTTGCACAGTTGGCCAAATTAGGTTATTCCCCAGCTCTTACTGTAGCAAATGGTTCTGCTGGCATAACATTGCACTTTGAAACAATGTCCACTTTGAGCTCTGTGGGTTTACCATTAATCAGAACAGTTTAAAATACTTTTTTTTTCCAGCAGATCTACTGCATTAACCTTTTCACCAACCACCAATACACCATCTACATAAAAAGTAGAATTGCAGCTTTCTATGTGATCAGCTTGTTTTTTGAGTAATCTTGATTAATAAATGAATGAGGCTTCACACCACAAGTTCCAGACCAGATGGATTCAGTTTAGTACACAGACTGATTTATTAAAATAAAAAAATAACTTCTGCAGTAAAAGTTAACAGCAAAACTTCAAATTCTTATACCATTAAGAGCAAGTAACACTTCTGTGGCACCTCGGCTTTCAGAAAAGCCTTTTCAGAGTACATCTTTCTTCTAGTAAGCATACACTTAAATACATGCATTTAATCGATTAAATAATCATCCAATTAAGAATTCACTCAAAAAGCCAACTAAAAAGGTTAACTTTTTATATTATTTTTTTAACCTTCTTATATTAAATGCTTGAATAAACCACGAACTGGAACAATACTGTGTGAAATTACCAAAATGCCCAGATATCACCAGAAAGTGACAATAATACTCCGATGACCAAGAAGACTTTATTTCATACAAAAATACAAACGTTAAGCGCTTTCACCCAGCAAAACTGGGCTTCATCAGAACGTAATAGTAACGGAATGCTGGTGCTTAAATACAAAACTTGGTGCCAAACATTTTTTCTTTAAAAAGACATACACATAATAAAATGTTCAACTGATAAAAATACATTGTTTGTATCATATATAAACAACTAGCTTCTCCAGTATATTACTGTGAACCATAAAAATGGGTTGATGCATTCTATTGTATACATTAATTGAAAATGCATAACTAAATTCATCGTGTAGTTCCATATACAAAAAAATCATCATGAAATTCAGTATAAAAAAATGTATACATGTAAGTAGAGTGAATTAAAAATGAAAATAAATACTAATAATAAACTTGAACTAATGCATGTATATTGCTGAGTCACTAAGAGAATACTACAACCTACTTAATATACATTAAAAATGTATATACATATGATGTATATAGTATACATATAATATACATATAAAATATAATATAATAAATATAGTTAATATGGTCTTGCATAAATAACACCTATGAAATCTAAATTGTAAAATGTATAATATATTACCCTTGGGTTGTACAACTTCAGGAGTAGGTGTAAACTATACTCTTTGCCCATCGTCTAGTGTATTATTGCACATCTTATTTTATAGCCAAAATGGGTTTGCTAGAAATACGGTCATTAAGACCAGGTGGTGTTGAAGCGTCCATTAAAAGTTACCACCACACTTCCTTATACCCAGGAAGGGTTTTATAATTGCGCCCCCCCCCCCGGGATCCATCACAATACCTTCCAAAATAGCAAACTTTAAATCATGAGTCTCTCCTTGTTTTTCTATATGCCTATATAAGGCATTGTTTCTCTGTTTTTCATATGTAAAAACCTGCACATTGAGTGCACTTAGCCAAATATATAACCATTTTGAAATCACAATTACCCTGTTTGAACTTAACTGTGATGTTTAACCCATTCTCTATTAAGATGGCTTTGTGTCTACTATTTTTAATAACACCCTTAGCCATTGTTACATGTTTATGATGTTCCAGATAGCTCTTAATATTAGGGTTACCACCTGTCCCACTTTATAGGGTCAGTCTCTTTTGGTTAGTGTGTCCTGACAAAAAATTTAAACAATTAGGTTCTATCCTTTGTACTGACCGTGGGTATGTGTCGGCCTGTAAAAGCTGATGTTTGTCCCAAAAATGTCCCACTTTGGCCATTTGAAAAGGTGGCAACCCTACTTAATATTCCTGCCCATCTTGTATATCAGACAGGGCCTTATCCACCAACATTAGATTCCAATATTTAATCAATATACTTTTTACTTGCCCTACCTCAGGACAATACCTGAGGATGCATGAACGTTGATGGTTGTCACTTACTTGATCAACCTTTCGCCCAATATTTTGGGTGGGATTATCAACAAGATGTGAACCTAATAATGGTTGATACTTCTACCCCATTCCTGTGTAGCATACTGTCTCACATTATTCATCATGTCTACCTTATAACCCCTCTCCTAGAACAAACATGTTGTTTAATCCATTTCATCTTTCATATCTTCATATTGAGATGTCATTCGTCCTGTTATTCAAACCTCTTGGAAACATTGTATCATATTTTAAAATAAATATTGCTTCTTTCCTTCTTAAATGTTCCTTAATTTTTTTTCATTAGTACTAAACCTAGTATTCACTTGGTCCAAAACAGTTGCCTGTAACCCATGTGGGTCTCCATTATGGTGTTCTTTAAAGTGCATAGCTACAGGACTCTGAAATCTTTGCTTCTTGATGTTCCTTATATGCTCTTTTAATCTTGCAGCAAAGCTTCTCTTGCTTTCCCCAATATAAAATAATCCACAAGGACATTTTAAACTATATATAATCTTGTCACTATTGCAAGTGAAGCTGCATCTTCTGTCAATTTTTTTTCCATTAATACTTTCAAAACTATCCACTATATGTTTGCATACTGTGCAGTTGCCACATGGAAAAGTTACATATCTCACTATATTATTTTCTATATTTTTTGGTCTTTCTAATTTTCCATGTACTAACATGTCTTTAAGATTCCTGCCTCTTTTATATGAAAAACAAAGTTTGACATGTTTTAGGCAGGATTTTTCTTTCTGTATATAAGACCAGTAATACCTAACTATTTTCTCTAAAATATTAGAAAAATTAGTATACTTAGACACAAAATATAACTCACTTTCTTTTTCTTCAGCATTCTTTTTCTGCATTATTATGTTCTGTGTTTTATTCACTTTTTTATTCATTACTTTATTATACCCCAGCCATACTTTCTGTGGCTCATAGCCCCTTTCTGTGAACATATTAGCTGTATTTTGAACTTCCTTCTCACATTCCTTTCTGTCACTACATAATCATTTAACCCTAATCATTTCCCCATAAGGAATGGAAGAAATAGTATGGGGGCGGCCGACAGCTAGTTTCATGTAACATAAAGCTTGGTTGTCCCATTTTTCTAAATATTTTAGTTTAAATGAAATCACACTGTTGAAAAAGATATTTTACCACGTCCCAAAAACCAGTAACACCTTCTTCTTAGATAAAAACCTGTTTAATTCCACAGCGAATTTGACAGCAAGGTAAACAGTGAAAACTTCACCATAAAAACTCCTAGCGCCTTGGCCATAACAGCCTTTACATTTTCCACATCTCCATAGCCCCCCTGTGCAAACAAAAATCAAATCATCAATGTATCTATAAAAATGAACAACATTTTCTTCTAAAAAAGTAATTCCTATATACATATAAATTTTCATAGAGACCCATGAATAAGTTAGCATATGTGGGGGCAAAAGCTGCCCCCATAGCTGTCCCACACTTCTGATGATACAGAGAGCCATGACATTCAAATATATTATTTTCCAAACAGAACAATGTCAGTTCTATGATATACTGTGTACTGGGGCTCTTCCCCAAAAAAAATTCTATAGCTTCTATGCCATCACTATGTTTAATGCTAGTGTATAGGCTGACTACATCTATCAATATAAAAAACATGTTCTTCTGCCATGTTATTTACTTTATCCAAAAAATCAAAAATGTCTTTGGTATATGAAGGTAATTGTATCACTTTTTTTAACAAAAATTGATGCAAAAAGCATCCCAAATTATGGGTTACATAATTACAGGCAGATACATTGGGAGGACCTGGAGGATTAACCATGCTTTTATGTATTTTAGGCAAACAAAAAACTTTGCCAACTCACTGCTTTTATTCAAGAACTTATTTTTAGCATCTTCATGACTAAAATAATTTAGTCGTGGGTAGTCTTCCCATTCTTCCCCTTCACCTTCCGCTGATGAGGCTCCATTTTCAGCCGATGTATAATAATACTGACATAACATTGCACTTTGAAACAATGTCCACTTTGAGATCTGTGGGTTTATAATTAATCAGAACAGTACAAAACACTTTGTTTTTTTCCAGCAAATCTTCTGCATTAACCTTTTCACGAACCACCGATACACCATCTACATAAAAAGTAGAGTTGCAGCTTTCTATGTGATCAACTTGTTTTTTTAAGTAACCTTGATTAATAAATGAATGAGGCTTGCTTGATTTACAAAGCTTTTGAAAGTGGTTCCAGTTTTTACACTTGTAGCATTGTTGACCAAATGCTAAGCACTTTTCCCTTTTAGACTCATGATTGGCACCACAGTTGCGAAAGTTAACTATAAGACTTGGCGTAGGTTTTGCTGATTCACTCCTGTGCTGCACCTATCATGTCCGTTCTACTAAGCTAACCATAGAATTTGCTGGAAAGGTATGGGTCTTCCCTGGAAACCCTGCAGGGGCTGTAGCAGCTGTCCTGTGCTTTGGCCTGTTTCTGTTAACCACTTGCTGCATACTGTCCACATTTGTTCTAGAGGCTGCTGAAACCATGCTCTTATCAGTTGCAAGCATATTGGTGTCCCTTTCTGTAAGGTCATGCATATGACAAATCTCTGTGTCTTTGCTCAATGTGAAATCACGGTCTCAAAGCAAAATCTTTCTCACTGCAGCATTATTAACACCACACACAAGACTGTCTTTCAAGTCACAAAATCTGCACATTTTAGCCTTGTTTCCAAGTCAATAATATAAGCAGCAAAAGTTTCCCCTGGCTTTTGGTCTCTTCTGTAAAATAATTGCCTCTCCAATATAACATTTGTTTCAAGCACTCAGGGTCCTCCCTTGATTCAGCTTGTACAACAATATGATGATTTTCACCTTCTCCTGTATATACTGCTGGTGCATACACAAATGAACGCTCTCTTTCAATGGCTTCTGACCCATCTAGATTAAGCAGAATAAATGCCCTCGTATGTGCATATTTATCAGAAAAAGGTGCTTGTATGAAAATATCGTATTTCTGCTCACATACTCTCCAATTCTCTGCAATATTATTATCAAACACAAGCAGAGACGGTTTGCGAAATGTTTCTGCCTTGCCAAAACACAATAATAAAGACTCCTGGAATATACATGCACATATGCCAGACATTTATGCCAGAAATTTGTAATTTTGCTCAACAGCACAGTAGAGTCTTTGAAATAACTGTACTGTATGAAATAAGTCTTTGTAATGCAAGAAACACTTTGAAATAACTGTTCTTTGTGAAACAGCTCTGTACAGTATAAGAAACACTTCAAAATGATGGTACTTTGAACTTTCCTAATCAACTGACCACAGCACAAGAAACTTTTTGAAATGACTGTACTCTGTAAAACAACTCTGTGTAGCACAAGAACCTTTTCGAAATTACTGTATTTTGACTGCACTTTGCGAAATAATTGTATTTTGCACACAATAAACACTTTTAAATAATTGTACTGTAATAAAGCACACACTTCAGCACTTTGCACACTCTGAGATACTTCAAATATCTTTGATTTATGAGAGATAGCATATATCGAAAAACATGGTTGTTTACTAAAAATACAGTCGTTTTGCTTTTTTATTATACTTGTTATACTTGTTTGACTTTTGTCATTCTCTTTATAGTTCTCTTGTACTCATTTTACGTTTATCATGCTGATTATGCAAATTGAAAGTAATTCTGAACGTTTTCATAAGTTATACTTTCGAATAACTCCATCAAATATCGTAGTTTTGAACATTTTGTTTAATCAATAATACTGGTTGGACCGAGAGAGTGCTGGAAGTCTTGGCTTGGCCACTCAGCTGAGGTCTCAACCCTATAGCTGTGCCATTGGGGAGTCTAATCGGGGATCTGGAGAAAGAGGGAGAAACCATCCCCGGACTGATTGTGGTCTCTGTGTGCTCTTAAGGAAAATTGTACTTGATGCTTTTCATTTTCTTTGCAAAATAAATAATTTATGCGAGTTTTAGTACCTGAAATTCATTTCTGGCTTTGTATCATAATGTGTTTTGAGCAGGTCGGGACGATCCATTCCTCTATATTCTTCCATTTCTAGCTGCGCATTTTATTGCTCGACTTCTGGATCCTGCTTTGTTACCATGTCGCTTAGAAATCCCGCTTCTGACACCATGTTGCTCATCTAGTTAGGATAAAGTAGACGAACATCTGTGGGTATGCTTCAGGCAACTTTATTACATATGAACACATCAGAATTGAGACTTAGTAACTTAAACTTAAACAAGCTAATAGACAGACTGACAACTACACTCATACATGTCAACACTCTGACTGTTTACTCAAAAAGGCACTGCTGCCTACACATGCTCTTTATTTATATGCACGTGGCCTCAGTTCGAAATGCTTCTTAAAGATATAACACACACACTGATCTACAGGTATGGATCCCACAAGGAGTCTGTTGTGGCATATGTCTTAATCCTCAGGACAAGGGTCAGGGAACTCATGGGCTTGGACCAGGAGAACCTGGCAGAAGCACAGCAGCAGAAAAGGTCTGATATGATAGGAATGTTCAAGCTAGAGAGTATGCTGTGGGGCAGCAGGTTATGGTTCTCATTCCTGTCGGACACAACAAGCTTCAGGCAGCTTTGGAGGGACCCTTCAAAGTGGTAAGGAAGGTCAGTGCTGTTAACTACATGCTGGAATTGCTAGCCAGGAGGCAGGGGCACAAATTGTAAATTGTTAACACCATGGAGGAGTTTGAGGGAGATCTATGGCTACAGGGAGTCAGCCAGCAAAATCCCAAGTTACTATGGTGGAGCCTAGGGTTGTAGGCATATGATAGGACAGTGCAACACTGTACTTGGATCAGCAATGCCAAGGCAGCTGGAATTTCAAGACACGGATTGGGATAAGGTATTCCCAGATAGGTTGATTCCTGTCAAGCAGTGTTTCTGAAGGGGGACTTGAAAAACTAACTTGAGTCTTTGAGGGGGGAAGAAATGTCACAAAAGGAGATATTATTAGCCCAGCTATCTGGAATTTTGTAAATCATTATGTCATTTGTGAATATCAACATGATTCATATAAGATACAAAAGTATTAGAGCTGTATGTCATATAAGATGGTTTGTACAGACGTGGTGAAGAGGTATTTTACAAAGTGCTGTTTGAAATGTATCCACAGTGTACCCTACTGGAATAGAACAGACATGTACATGCACTATTGTAAATGTTTAATGTATATATTTTAAAAGGGGAAACTGGAATACAGGAGGTTAACTTGCAAAACTTCAGAAAAATAGCTGAAATTACATTACTTTAAGGCAGCAAAGAGACACAATGTCTAAAACTAAGAAGATTCATGTATTGCTTTGGAAGTGTTTTATTGTTTTATGACTTCCTCCATTTACCAAAGATCTGAGGAAAAGCACTTGTTTATGTATTTTCACAGGTAGTTTTACTTCCAGATTCCAGCAGTGGGGGGGGTACCTGGAATAGAGTCAGATGACAAGAAATTATGTCATTCTGTAAGCTATCCCAGCAGTAATATTTGAGATATTAATTTGAGAACTCTCTCAGACTCATCATTCTGTATTCTGTCCTGGACCTGTTAAGATCTATTCATCACACATCTGACTTTCTCTGAGTAAGTTTCTAGGTTATAGTAATTCTCTTAGTCAGGAATATAGCAAAGCTTAATTTAGATGTTTTTCTTTATTTATTTGAGACTGTCCTGCAATGTTGTTTTAAGTATTTCCTGTGATTTTGAACTCTGCTGTCACTGTAAATATATACTGAGTATTTTCTTTTTCTTTTAATATTTATTATCAAATATATTTAAATTTTTCATTGTGGCTGATCTGGCGACAGATATGTAAGTGTTGAGAGTACTTGCATATTTATTTGGTGACACTGTGGGCCATTCCTAATAGCTTTGCTCTTGGTCAAACTGCCATCTGTATTAAACAGTAACATTACACAGTGAGATTGGACACCCTTTGTTAAGGGCCTTAAAGCAGCTGATAAGGAGAGCTGTTGACAGTGATAACTACCTTATAGTCTGCCCAACAGGGGGCATAGCTAGTAAATCTGTGTCAGCCTATCCCAGGGGTATGTGTGTAAATCAAACCTCAAAGTGTGTGCGTTAGCTACTTGGGCAGGAACAGAAAGCACTGGTTGGACCGAGAGAGTGCTGGAAGTCTTGGCTTGGCCACTCAGCTGAGGTCTCAACCCTATAGCTGTGCCACTGGGGAGTCTAATTGGGGATCTGGAGAAAGAGGGAGAAACCATCCCCGGACTGATTGTGGTCTCTGTGTGCTCTTAAGGAAAATTGTACTTGATGAAGAGAGCTGCATTTGGAAATACTGTGTGTGTACCTGTTGTCTTCCAGGTGCACGTCCCCCACTGGTGCCAGTGGTGAGGATTGAGGCTCCTTGATTACAGGTCCAGTGGTGGAGTGTCACAATGGTAACATTCAGGCCAATAAAGCCATATCCCACTAGCTATGTATATTCATGTTTGGGCCTTTTTATTATCTCATCAGCACAGGATAAGTGGATTGTTTGACTATACTTCAGAAACGCATGGTCTTTAAACCCAGCTAATGCTCATAAATATTCAGGTTCCTGAAAAATATCCCAACTAACATCCAAACCAAAGGGTGAAAAGGTCACATAGACAAATCTTTGAATAAAAACTGAAATAAATAAAAAAAAAATCACTGTGTGATACCTTAAACCTCCTGTAATGGAAGATCATAGTTATAGGCAAATGATCCCTTAATACCTCTCAATTGTCCAGATTTTAATCTCATATTTTTGGTCTGTTCATAGGTTCATAGGTAGGTACTAGGCTATCGGCCCTAGGGCCCATACAAGCCTAGCCAAAAAATGTACCCTGGATTTTGCCACCCAAGAAAATTATTTTCTTGTGCCCCTGTCGAGCAGAGCCACAGAAGTGATCCCCGGGGTGAATTTCCCATTTCCCATCCAATCATCAAGATTTTTCTTGAAGAGTGCTAATGAGGAGCTCTGTTTGACATAGATAGGTAGTCTGTTCCAGAGTATGGGAAGTCTCTGGGACAGGAATCTATCCCTCCAGCATGTTCTGTTTATTGTGGTGACAAGGTTAAGGTCCCTAGAGCGTGTAGCTCGGAGGGATTGGCATTTCTTTAAGTGGAGCATGTCCAACAGCTTTGGGTTTGACATAGCTTTGTATGTTAGGCAGAGATCGCCCCTGAGTAGGCGATATGCAATGGAGTAAAGCTGTAGCTTTTTGAGACGGTCTGCATAGGGCATCTGTTTGAGGCCAGTAATCGTCTTTGTGAGGTATTTCTGTGGTCTTTCCAGTTGTTGTAGATGTCTTGTGAGGTACATACCAAAAGGGGCATTGTACTCTATAATGGGTCTAATGAGTGATGAGTAGAGGGGAACAATGACCTCTTTTTTTCTGGATGAGAATCCTTTTATGATGAGATGAGCCACGTAGAAGGATTTCCTGACCACTGTGGCGATGTGATTATCAAAGGAGAGACTACTGTCCACCTGTGTCCCAAGGTCTCTTATCACATTTTCGGCATTAAGTAGACTACCAGCTATGTGGTAGTTCATGGGTACAGAGTTTTTAACAAAGGGGATGACAATACACTTTTTGGCATTGAGCTTCGGGCCATGGCTTTGACACCAGGTATCTGTCTCAGTAAGGCCCTTTTGTAGTTTGTCCACATCGTTAGGAGTTTCGATTATGGCTCCTAGTTTGCAGTCATCTGCAAACTTTGTTAGCCAAAGACCTTCTGTGTTGGCCTGCACTTCAGAGAAGTAGATACCAAACAGAAGAGGACCCAGGACTGAACCCTGTGGTACTCCACTTGTCACTGGTCTGATGTCGGATTTGGAATCCGCTACTTTCACAGTGTGGGTTCTGTCCGTGAGCCAGTTGGCAACCCATCTTGTGACATAGGGATTTATACCTAGTTTAGTGAGCTTATCTATAATTCCAGAGTGGGGAATGGTGTCGAAAGCCTTGGTGAGATCTAGATAAGCTGTGTGAACCATTTTACCTTAATCTATGGCTTTGGTGACTGCTTCAAAGAAGTCAATCAGGTTTAGGAGACATGATCTGCCTTTTACAAATCCAAACTGAGTAGGGTCCAGAGTTTGGAGATTACCAATGTCTTTGTTTATGAGTTCCATGATGATACGTTCCATGGCCTTGCAGACCAGGCTCGTCAGGCTAATGGGGTGGTAGTTCCCGGGGTCCGTCGTGGCTCCCCCTTTGTGGAGTGGGATAACTGTCGCGGTGCGCCATTCAGTGGGTACAAAGCCTGAGGTGAGGCTATGATTGAACATGGTGCTTAGGTAGGGTGCCAGTTCATTCTGTAGTTCATGTAGAACGCAGCCTGGGATATTGTCTGGTCCCATGGATGCTGTGTTCTTGGCTTTGGAGAGTGTGTTTTTTATCTGTGCAGCTGTGATTATAGGAACTTTGCATTCTTCCGGTATAGAGTTGGGCCCTCTAGGGGGTGAGAGGGGGGTAAAGTTAGCACTGAACCTATCTGCTAGGATGTTGGCAATATCAGTTGGTTCTGTATATTTAGTGCCATTATGCTGTAACTCAGAGCAGATCTGAGTGTTCCCATTTAGATTCTTGACATAGCTATAGAATGCTTTGTGGTTGTCTTTAGAGTCAGTGGCAACTTTGTTTTTGTAACTAGCTTTGGAGGATTTTATGAGGGATCTCAGCTTCTTACTGAGGTTGACCAGGGAGTTCCTCCAGTCATGGGATTTTACTCTTTTTTGCAACAGTTTCTTTCTTCTGTTGTAGAGTTTGTTTATGGCAGAGGACCACCAGATTGGCTTCCTTTTTTTGGAGGATAACATCTTGGTTCTATTAGGGATAGCATGATCCATGCACTCGTGTAAGTGCTTATAAAGTGCATTTGTGTAGGAATCGGCAGTCATAACTCTATTGTCCGTCTGCATGGGTGTCATGAAGTTTGCCCCTTCTGTCTTAAGAGGTGTGAAGGTGGCTTTTGAGAAGTTTTTTACAATGGATTCCCTAATTGGGGCTGGGGGTGGGATGTGGATGTCTAGGCTGATAAGCTTGTGGTCGGATCTGACCAATGAGGAATTGACCTCTGGTGTGGAACAGCGGTTTCCCATGTTGGTAATGACCAGGTCTAGGATATTGCTGCCCCTGGTGGGGGTGTGAATAAGTTGATCCAAGGCGTTGGAATTTATGAATTCTAGAAAATGTTGAGCAAAAGAGTTGGTACATGAGTAGTTTTCCCAGTTAATGGTGGGGTAGTTGAAATCGCCCATTATTAGGGTGTTGGGTTGTACCCTAATACTTTCCAGTGTATCAAGAAATGAGGAGTGTGAATGCTGGGGCATGGTGGGGGGTCTGTAGCAAGCTACAATTTGGATTGCGGTCTTGCCCAGAGTTAGTTGCACTTGGATAATCTCGGATGCATTATGCTGTGCAACTAGCCTGGAGGTGTGGATATCCTTAATGAATATGGACACGCCTCCGCCTTTAGTGCTTCTTTCTGGGTTAGGTGGCCGAAAGGTGTGGTATGAATTGAAGCCTGGTAATGCAGGAGTGCTTTCTGGAGCTTTGAACCAGGTCTCTGTCACTGCACAGATGTCAATGTTCTCCATTTTAAGGAGTGCCTCGAGTGAGTGCATTTTGAGGTTTAGACTTCTAGCATTGAGTAGCATTACCCTCAGATTTTGCTTGCTTGTACCTGTTACAGTGGTGAATTTGTCATTTGAACCTTGCCTAAAAAAGGCACTATAGGGGTGGCAAGAGTCTTAGCCAGTATGTTGTTCATAAAATTTGTGTTTTTTTAAATTTTTGTGGCAAATCTGTGAGGGCTCAATTCACTAAATAATGACAGGCATTTGAGTTACAGACTTCACATCCTTCCGAAAATGTCTGGTAACATAAGACCCTTTATTCTAGCAACTTTCTAAGTTTATAACAGCTTTGTCCTCCCATTATTTTTGGCTTTGTCCACATTTTTGTGCTAAGAAGTTCAGAGCTAAGGATATCAAGTGTTTTAGCTGCATGGATTTTTAATACCCATGACTTTTTTTACTTTTCAAGTCATTATGGTAACTGTGATGAGGTCAATAAAAAGGCTGAAACATGCATGTCCACATCTAGTAGGGTTTGGCTTTATTGGTGTGAAATGTACATAAAGACTTAAATTTATGTCATTTGTATATATCTCATGTACAAAATGTATTTAAGGCTAAGGTCTTTAAAACTGTAGTATGTACAACATACTGAAGCATTCAGTACATTGTTCTTTCTAGTAATATACTAAGTCCTTCAGTAGGTCCCTGAATATAACATGCTGCCGGTTTCTAATAGCTGACTATTTTTTTTCAAAGGAGGTTGTAAAACAGAAGCAGGATTGATAGAGAAAGGATGTAGACTATTTTCTTTACTCTTTGTGCCACTGAAGTCTTTTGAAAACTACAGGGACTTTCTCCATTGTAAGGACTGCCAAAGCCTTTATTTTATGTTTGACAAATCTTCCCTTGCTTCTACTTTTTCATTAATAAAACTGTTTTAAAAAAAAATCAGAAACATCAGATGTTAAGTTGTCTATCTCGCCTTCATTCTTGCTGGATGGGTTCGGAGCCGACCTCAGCTCCGACTCGGCCACTCTAAAAGCTCGAGAGTTGGTTCCACTGGCTCGAGGCTCCCCTTATATCCCACAATGCTAGGCGGTATTACCTCAGATCTCGTTTGCCGCTACAGCGATCGAGGTGTGTTGTTTCTACCGGCTTCAGGTCAGTTCATATAGATTAGTCTATAGCTAATTTAAACCCCTTTAATTTAGTTTTTTATCGTTAATTCCCTTAATTGAGTGGATTTTGACCCTTTCCTACCTGTTTATCCACCCTTTTTTCCTCAAGAACTTATTAGTTCTTCCCTCAGGCCTTCGGGCCCTTCCATCCCCTTATTAGTGGAGTGTATGTGTTTGTAGGGATTTAAAAAAAAAAAAAAAAAAAAAACTAACTAATTTTAGTTAGTTAACCTTAGTGGACAGTGTAATCGGTGTGTTTGTGTTGTGTGGTGGTTACACTTTTTTCCTTAAAAATGTCTAAGGATTCAAAGGTCTCAGGCTTCAAGAAGTGTGACTCGTGCTGTCAGAAAATGTCTCTGACAGACGGTCACACTTCTTGTGTGTACTGCCTGGGACCTTTACACCTGCAGGACTCTTGTGCTGTATGCCATGGCTTCAGCCCTAGAGTACTGCAGGAAAGAAAAAACAAGCTCATCTTAAGAGGCTTGCTTAAGCCTGAGGGTTCCCCTACTGCTACTTCGGGTAAACCCTCTAAGGCTCCTAGGTCCTCGACTCCAGCTTCTGAGTCGAGGCCTAAGGCTTCGAAGCCTACTACTACATCGGCTCCGGCTGGAGCCGATGAGACTCGAACTGCAACTTCTGTGGTTCCCTTGGCTCCGGCTGGAGCCGAGGCATTGGAAATTTCTGGGTCGGCTCCGATCAGACCATCGGAACCGACATCTAGAAAGAGGTCCAGGTCACCGTCCCTTGGCTCCGTTCATTCGGCTCCAGCATCTCCCTTGCTGTCTGAACGGAGCCATAGATCTCACTCCTCTAGATCATCGAGGCTTTCGGATCATAACCTTCAGAGGGTAGTGAGTCGACTTCTTAAGTCCGAGGCACTGGCCCAAATGCTTCAGAGCCCGACTCATCAGTCGATGCTTAACCCTATCCCTCAAAATGTTCCTCCTCCGACTCCTTTGAGCTCGGAGCCGGGGCGTTTCGGAACCGAGACTGTGGTAGCGTCGGAACCGATACAATTGTCTTCGGTTCCGTAGTCGGCTCCGATTTCTTCCTTGGAAGAATCCCGGCGCCGGACTTCCCTCGTCGGCTCCGAGGGGGTGAGTGGCATCGGACCCTTGTCCGACCCTGCTCTCCCTCTCGGCGCTTCGACGCTGGTGAGTTCGGCTCCGACATCGGCCTCGGAGCCATCGCTGTCGGTGCCGAGGGAGGTTCTCAGCTTTTCGGAGCGGGGACCTTTGGCTCTGCCTGACAGGGGTGCCTTCGAGGTCATGCGGAGTGTGTTGGAACCCGGTTCAACTCCACAGTCGGTTCCGTCCGTCCCTCCCTCTTCGGTGCCTCAGGTTATGTCTGCTCACTCCCTCATCCCAGTCCGCAGAGAGCCAGCTCCTCAAGAATCCCCTGTGGGGATCTCATCCTCTTCCGAGGCCTCTCCTGAATTGGCAGGGGAGCCCCCTAGGAAGAGAAAGTGCAAGAGGAAGCACATAGACTCACCTGAGTCTGTCACCTCTGACACGGATTTAGAGGATTCCAAGGGTTCCCCCCGTTCCCCTTCTGAAGATGTCTCCTTTGCAGACATTCTAGAGATCCTGAAACAGAGGGGAAATTGGCCAGCCCTTAACCCTTCAGAGGATGAATCTGTGTATCTTGAGGCGTTTGGCTCTCGCCCTTCCACCTCCTGGGTGTCCCCCTTGACCGCCTCATGCAGGTGGTAGCTAAAAAGGCTTGGACGGCTCCTGACTCTGTGGACCCCACCCCCAGGAGACCTTCAAAGTTTATCACAGCACCAGCAGATAAACAATTTCTCACTAAGGGAGTTTCTGTGGATGCTATGGTGGTAGCTGCCGCCACTAAGAAGGAGCTAGCTGATCCTTCGGTGCCTGTCCATCCCCCTAACAAGGAATCTAGGTCTATGGACAGGTACGGGAAGCGGATGTTTTCATCAGCGACCTTTGCTATGCGTTCGCTGAACTACCTCTACCATTTCACTCGTCTTCAAAGAGACTTGATCAAGGAAGCGAGTGAGATGTTGAAGGACCCTACAGCTGCGGGTTTTCAGGACAAGATGAACGCTCAACTGGCTACCCTAAACTCTATAGCTAACTCCTCCATGCGCCTCCTTTCATATGCGGCTGATGGAGCGAGCAGAGCCGCAGTGACAGGTGTGGCCTTACGCCGGCATGCCTGGATGCGACTATGCAATTTTGCGGACCCCTTTAAAACGTCTTTCACTAATTCCCCATTTGATGGATCATCCCTTTTTGGTCCTCAAGTGAAAGAAACCTTGACAAGGTGCGAGACAGATGGCAAAACTCTTTCTGCCGTCGGAGTCCGTTTTTCTACTCCTTCTAGACCTTACCCCAAAGGCCAGAAAAGTGGAAAGATGTGGTTCCGCAAACAATCTCAGGGGACTTTGCCTGACGCACAGAGTCGGTTCCCTAGAGGCAGAGGGGAACAATAATGGTAGACGCCTAGAGGCAGGGGGTCCGCAGAACCAGGGCAATCGAGAAACCTTTTCCGATAAGCCCTTCCAGCATCCCTGAGGTGTTGCCCGACTGTCCACCTTCGGAGGCAGTCGGGGGAAGATTATCACTGTACCCAGAAGCCTGGCGATCCCTAACTCAAGACAAGTGGGTACAGTCCATCATTTCAAGGCTATTCCATTCCGTTCTTTCGCATTCCAAATCAATCAAAAATCCCTTCCAGATGTTCCACCGCCAAAGGGATCAAGCAGCGTTGGAAATATCAAAGTTGCTTGCAAAAGAGCCATTCAGCCAGTGCCAGCAGACCAGCAAGGATCCGGAATCTACTCCAAGTTCTTTTGGTTCCAAAGAAAACAGGGACTGGAGACCCATTTTGGATCTCAGTATCTTGAACAAGTCTGTCAAGAAAACAAGATTTCGGATGGTCACGCTACAATCCATCCTACCCCTATTGGGAAAGGAAAACTGGATGTGCTCTATAGACCTCCAGGATGCACTATCATATAAAATGAACAGACGCTCCAGGAGATTCCTCCGCTTCAGGCTGGGAACCAGTCACTTTCAATTCAGAGCCCTGCCCTTTGGACTCACCACTGCCCCCTGGGTGTTTACCAAATGCATGGCAGTGGTAGCTTCTCACCTGAGACGTCAAGGATTCCAGGTGTTTCCTTACTTAGACGACTGGCTCCTCACAGCTCCTACCAAGCATCTTCTTCTACTTGCCAGAGACTACACCTTTCGCATTTTTCAAAAGTTAGGTATCTCAATAAATTGAGAAAAGTCTGATGTGATAGTGTTCAATCTCGCCGTTTGTTCTTACACATGGGTTCGGAGCCGATCCTCAGCTCCGTGCCGGCCTCTTGCAAGCTCTGCATCGAGAAGAAGCTCGAGACAATCTAATACCCACAATCCCCCTCTGCCTTTACCTCAGATCTAGTTTGCCGCTGCTGCATACGCATCGTTGGGAGCTAGCTCGAGAGTTTCTAAGCTAAGATATAACTTTTATTGTTGTATTTTATTAGGATACTAGTCTAGTTGATATTTTCAGTGTTATCAAGTCTGACTGTGTTGTGGTTCCGCTAATTTTTGGTACCGTTAACTTTATTTATCGGTATTTTTGTTATCGGGCCTACACCCTTCATATCTTTCCATAGTTGAGACAAATTTTACCGGATTTGACAATTACATCGATTGTGACTAACTATTTTCGGATTTGACTGTTTTTACTGGAGTTGTCTTTTATTCTATAATGTCTGAGAAGGTAAAGTCTGGTTTCAAGCGCTGTCAGTGTGGCCAGAAAATGTCGGTCACTGACAACCATAGTTCCTGATCTACTGCCTTGGCCCTCTCCACTTACAAGAGGATTGCTCCATCTGTCACTCTTTTAGTGGGAGGGTCATGACAGATAGGCGCAGGAAACTAATGGACAGAGGTCTATTGAAACCGGCTTTCCAAGAGGCTCTGGATGCTTCTGACCAGGCATCGAAGTCCTCTAAGGAGTCGAAGACGCCGGAGCCTAAGTCATCGGCTAGCTCTTCTTCAAAGGTTAGATCACCGGTTCCACAGACTTCGGGCCGAGTGTTCAACTGGTATCGGTTCCTGAGCCTCGAGTCTTGGAACCGTGATGGAGCTCCTCCTTCGCCATATTGAGGTCGGCTCCGTCTTCGGTTCCTTCGACCCGCTCTTCCTCCAAACTTTCGGATGTCGATGTGGATTGCGTGGTACAGAAGTTGTTGGAGCATTCGCCCTCTAAACTTATTTCGGTTTCCACCCAGTTGGTGTCGAAACTTGAAGGCCTTCCTGTATCTCCATCCATTCCTCCTCCGAGACCGATTCAGTCTTTGGAGCCGGAAGAGGCTGATCTACTGATTGTGGAGCCCTCGGGTCCAGAACCGCCCTTTCGGTCTGTTCCTCACTCGACTCCGCGGACCCGCACCGGAGTCTCGAGCCGACGGTCTGTTCTTGGTTCCGGGCGAGTCGAACCGACGTCGGTTCCGACTCTCCTCGGGCCTCGGCGGATCGATTCGGCTCCGCCCTCGGGTCGATGCCTTCGTGCCCGTGTCGGGATTCTTCCCATTTCTTCGAACCGGGGACTCTTCGATCGGGACCCGGGAGCTCACCTGATGAGGAAGGTGTTGTCTACCCAGACAACCACATCAGTGGAAGCAGTTTCTCCTCCCATAAAGGGCCTTTGTCTTCATCTGCACCCACGGCCACATCCAAGCGCCGGGCACCAGTGTCTCAGCCACCCCTGGAGGGTGCCCCTCTTCCTCGAGGCTTCTTCGGATGCTCCCCACGAGGAAGTCCCTAGGAAGAGATTGTGTAAGAGGAGACACTTGGATTCTCCACAGGAATCCTTGACATCTGACACTGACTTAGATGAGTCAGAGGGGTCCCCTAAGTCACCTTCAGAAGATGTCTCTTTTCAGACATTTTGGAGATCCTGAAGCAGAGAGGTGACTGGCAGTCCCTTCCCCTTCTGAGGATGAGTCAGTTCTGCTGAAGGCATTTGGTGCTCGCCCTTCCTCCTCCTGGGTCACTCCCTTCGAACTAATGGAACTAATTGCTCGGGAGACTCCTGACACAGTGGAACCTGTTCCAAGAAAACCTAACAAGTACATCACAGCACCTCAGGATAAGTCCTACCTTACAAAAGGAGTTCCAGTAGACGCTATGGTGGTGGCAGCAGCCAAAAAGGAGATGTCGAGTCTTCTTCGCTATCCATCCTCCTAATAAAGACTCTAGGACGATGGATAGATACGGAAGCGCATTTTTAGTTCAGCGTTTTTCCATGCGTCCCTGAACTATTTGACCCACTTTACACGCCTACAGAGGGATCTAGTCAAAGAGTTGGGAGATACCCTCCAGGGTACTACAGATGCAGCTGTTTCAGAGAAAGTGACAGCAACTTAATACCCTAACATCCATTGTTAACTCGTCCATGAGGCTGATTTCCCACGCGGTTCGAGTAGGGCAGCAGCTTCAGCGATTGCTCTTCGTAGACAATCCTGGATGCGCTTATGCTCCTTTGCGGAAGCCTTCAAGTCTTCCTTTACAAACGCCCCATTTGACGGTGCCACTCTCTTTGGCCCCAAAGTAAAGGAGACCTACCCGGGTGTGAACAAGAGGGAAAGACTCTGTCTGCTGTCGGAGTCCGCTTTTCCACCCCAACCAGACTGTACCCCAAAGGGCAACGCAGTGGAAAATGTGGTTTCAAAACCCCAAGGGTCTTTCTCAGGCACACAGGGTGATGCCCCTCTAGAGGCAGAGGAGGGGCAGAGGTGGAAGACGCCCCAGGCGGCAGAGGGGTCCGCAACATCAAGGTGACAGGGAAACACTCCTGGTAAACCTTTCCAGCACTCCTGAGAGGAGGCCCGACTGTCCTGCTCTGGAGGCAGTCGGGTCGCTAGCTTTATACCCTCAGGCCTGGCAAAATATAACTACAGACAAGTGGGTAAAAAGCGTGGTTACCAGAGGTTACAACATACCCTTCCTATCTCATCCCATCCAAAGAAAAGACTCCCAGATGTACCGCCCCCATCTGAGAGCCAGCAGCTTTAGAAATTTCAAAGCTGCTAGAAAAGAGTCATCCAGCCAGTCCCAGCGGACCAGCAAGGATTCGACTTACTCAAGGTTCTTTTAGTTCCAAAGAAAACAGGGACTGGAGGCCCATTCTAGACCTAAGCTACCTCAATACTTTCAAGAAAGAAAAGTTCAATGGTCACGCTTCAGTCGATCCTTCCATTCTTACAGAAGGACGAGTGGATGTGCTCAATAGATCTAGAGGATGCATACTACCACATCAAAATGGCCAGGGCATCCAGAGATCATTTGCTCGGCTGGGAGCCAGTCACTTTCAATTTCGGGCCCTGCCCTTTGGTCTGACCTCAGCCACCAGGGTCTTCACCAAATGCATGGCAGTGGTAGCGTCTCACTTGAGACGCCAGGGATTCCAGGTGTTTCCGTATCTGGACGACTGGCTCCTTTCGCCACCACCCGGCCAACTACTGCAGGCCAGAGACTTTGTTCTTCAACTGTGTGTTCACCTAGGGATTTCCGTAAACTTCGGAAAATCCTTACTTCAGCCATCTCAAAATATCTTGTTTAGGAGCAGAGTTAAACACACATCAGTTGATTCTGAGGCTTCCCCCAGAAAGGATATTATCACTTCAGACTCACATACGTCTTCTACTCTCGTCAAGGAAATCTCCTGCAAAACTAGTACTGAAGGTATTGGGCCTCATGTCAGCCTCCCTTATTGCAATTCCTCTGGGAAGGCTGCACATGAGAGTCCTACAATGGCTACTGTTTGCACAATGGTCGTTTCAACAACTACCTCTAACACACGAGATTCTTATAACAAAGACTTGCAAAACAGATCTAAACTGGTGGCTTCAAACGCAACCTTTCCAACGGGAGGTTTGTGCTACCCAGTTACAGTGACCACGGACGCTTCCCTGATAGGGTGGGGGCATCTTTCAGGGACAGACATTCCAAGGCGAATGGACCAATTTAGAGTACAATCTGCACATCAATGTTCTAGAGTTGAGGGCGGTGTTTTTAGCGTTGCAACACTTTGCTCCCCTTCTTCCTCTAGGGACTATTGCAGTTCAGACGGACAATATGTCTGTAGTCTGGTACATAAACAAGCAGGGGAACCAAGTCCTATCAACTATGCAGAGAGGCCATGAGAATTTGGCAGTGGGCGGAGTCCACGGGTCGCTAATAGCAACGCACATCCCGGGTCATCCAACGTCATAGCTGACAGGCTGAGCAGAGCAATCCTGTTACCGCATCAGTGGTCCCTAAACAGTCAGTGGCGAAAAGGATTTTTCGTGGCCAGCCTTCCTGCGACCTGTTTGCCTCCAATGAATGCCAAATGCAGGAGCTACTTTGCCCTATTACCCCTCCAGGGAAGTCCCCAGGACGACTGGTTTACGATTGGCCCCGGACTCCTATACGATTTCCCCATTTCCTCTGATATCGTTTCTCCAGAAAGCCAGGAACCTACACAGGACGATAATCCTCATTGCTCCATTCTGGCCTCGTCAAATTTGGTTTCCCTTCCTGAAAATACACTGCATTCAGGGACCCTGGATTCTGGACCCAGAGCCAGATCTATTGACTCACCAGGGGTTCCCCATCCCGCTCCTGTCACTCCATCTAGCAGCTTGGCTGCAATTCAACTTAGCCAGGTCTGATCTTTTGTCACCAGCAGTCCAGGATATATTAGTGGCTTCATAAAGCTTCCACTACTAAAACGTATACTAGCAAATGGAAACGATTTGTATTCTGGGCGAATACACACCATGTGGATCCCTTTATAGCTCCTTTGAATAAGATATTAGAGTTCTTAACAGACTTATTTCATCAGGGTGCTTCTCCTGCTACTCTAAGAGTTCAATTGGCTGCCATTTTGAATTTCCATGTGGAAGAATGTGGAGCTCCTGTTATGGCTCACAGACTTTGTAAAGCCTTTTAAAAGGAGTTTTCATATCAGACCACCGTCAGATCTCACGTCTCCTTGGAGTCTGAATTTGTTGTTATCTAAATTAATGTTGCCCCTTTGAACCAGCCTCTTCTTGCCCATTAAAATTTTTGTCCTGGAAAACTCTCTTTCTGGTAGCCATTACTTCTGCTAGACGAGTATCTGAACTTCAGGCTCTCTCCATCAAGCACCCTTATTTGATCTTTCACTCTGACAGAGTTTCTCTTGAACCAATTCATCCTTCCTCCCTAAAGTGTGTTCTATTAACAATATTAATCAGTCCATTGAATTACCCACTTTCTTCAAAACCACTCCAACAAAATGGAGTATATGTTACACAAATTGATGTTCACAGACAACTAAGATTTTATTTGGATAGAACAAAAGATCACAGAAAAACAGATCAACTCTTTGTGGCTTTGCTGATAGCAGGAAAGGACTTGCAGTTACCAAAAGAACTCTTTCTAAATGGTTAACGGATTGTATAATCTATGTCTACGATTCTGCAAATCAACCCCTTTTACACAAACCCAAAGGACATTCCACAAGGTCAATATCTTTGGCTCATGCAGCTCGCCTACCACTGGACGCTATTTCAGCGGCTGCTACCTGGTCTAAGCCACATACATTTATTTCTCATTATAAAATAGACAAGGTTTCTAGGGACAGGGCAACCTTTGGTTCCACTGTGCTCAAGAACATCCTCCCGTGAGTTCCTCAGGATCAAGGAGCTAGGACGCTACCCATGTGTAAGAACAAGGATTGAACACTATCACATATAGAAGTTATGTCCTTACCATAACGCTCCATGTGGAGTGTTCATCTCATTCTTACAGTCCCACCCTCCCACCCTTAGGAAGAACGTTCTTTGATGCCTGGCCAGGAGCATTTTTTGCTACTGTTACCATTCTGTGTACATAGTTGGTATACACATATAGTTTTATATGTGTCTGTTTAGATATGTATATAGTTTTTCTATAATTACTTTCTATACTTATGTGTATAAGCATGAATGTGCTATTCTGTAGATTGGTTTGCTTGCAAACTAGATCTGAGGTAAAGGCAGAGGGGGATTGTGGGTATTAGATTGTCTCGAGCTTCTTCTCGATGCAGAGCTTGCAAGAGGAGCCGAGGATCGGCTCCGAACCCATGTGTAAGAACAAAGGCGAGATGAACACTCCACATGGAACGTTATGGTAAGGACATAACTTCTATTTTTGTCGCCTTGTCGTGCTATTACCTTCATAGGCGCAAATCTAGACACAGTCAACATGTCTGCAAGGCTCACAGACCAAAGAATAGCAGACATACACAAACTGGTCTCCCTTCTCTTCCACAGCAACAGAGTCAAAGTCAGATTAGTTCTAAAAGTACTAGGGATTATGGCGGCTGCTATCCCTCTACTTCTATTAGCCAGATTTCACATGAGAATCCTTCAATGGATGCTCTTCACACAATGGTCATACCAACATCTTCCGATGTCCCACACCATTGTGATTACGCAAGCATGCAAGAATCATCTTCTTTGGTGGATTTCTTCCCCCCAGCTCTTACTAGGAAGACCCTTTGTCCTTCCCCCTCCGGTTGCTACTCTGACAACGGACGCCTCCCTGATCGGGTGGGGGGGGCATTATCAGGGCAGAACAGTCCAGGGCATTTGGCAACCAGTCGAACGCCACTTGCATATAAATGTTCTAGAGATGAGAGCAGTGCTTCTAGCGTTGCAAGCCCTTCAAGACTCTCTTCCCTTGGGAACGATAGCAATTCAGATGGACAACATGTCTGTAGTGTGGTATATCAACAAACAAGGCGGAACCAGGTCCTACCCCCTATGTCGAGAAGCACTCAGACTGTGGCAATGGGCGATTTCTTCTCAGCGGTTTCTGATAGCAACGCACATCCCCGGGAAGTCCAATCTTATCGGACAAGTTGAGCAGAGCTATCCTCATGCCTCACGAGTGGTCTCTGAAAGATTCTATCTTGGAGAGAATTTTTCTCAAGTGGGGTCAGCCTTGCTGCGACCTTTTTGCTACTCCCCAAAACAGCAAGTGCAAAGATTATTTCACCCTCTTCCCCTTACCAGGCCAGCCCAGCAGAGACGCTCTAGTCCAAGTTTGGCCCCGGGACTTCTGTATGCATTCCTCCCTTCCCACTAATCTCTCAAGTGATACAGAAAGCTATCGCTCAGAAGGCCTCATTGATCCTCATTGCTCCTTACTGGCCTCGACAGGTTTGGTTCCCCTTTCTACATCAATTTCTGTTGAGCAACCCTGGCATCTGGACCTAGTTCCAGATTTTTTGATCCATCAGTCGGGTCAGTTACGCTCCCTCCCCTCTCTGAACCTCACTGCTTGGTTCCTCCAGTTCCAACCTTAGCCAGGCTTCCTCAAATATCTCACTCTGTTCGAGATATTTTGATAGCTTACCATAAATCTTCCACTCGGAAGATTTATCTTAGTAAGTGGAAGCGTTTCGCCTATTGGGCTCAAGGAAGGGACATAGATCCTTTCACTGCTCCCATCCAAATAGTCCTTGATTTTCTAGCTGAACTTTTCCATGCAGGTTCATCTCCTTCTACTCTTAAAGTTCAATTGGCAGCTATATCTAACTTTCATGTGGGCATCTCAGATTCTGCCATCATGTCTCACAAGCTTTGCAAAGCTTTCTTGAAGGGACTTTTTCTTCTTAGACCTCCTATAAGAAATCCTCCTCCCTCTTGGGACCTTAATTTAGTTCTCACATCTTTAATTCTTCCCCCTTTTGAACCTGCAGCTTCCTGTTCAATGAAATTGCTATCCTGGAAGACTCTCTCTCTGGTAGCCATTACTTCAGCTAGAAGGGTCTCAGAGCTTCATGCACTCAGCAGTCGACCACCGTATCTTTTGTTTCATAAGGATAGGGTATCCTTACGGACCAATCCATCCTTTTTACCTAAAGTAGCCTCTGCGGCAAATCTAAATCAAAACATTGACCTCCCTGTGTTTTTTCCTAACTTTTCTAACAGGTCTGAACAAAACTTGCATTGGCTAGATGTCCATCGTCAATTAAGGTATTATTTGGATAGGACCAAACAGATCAGAAAAACTGACCAGTTGTTTGTCTCTTATGCAGAAGGCAGAAAGGGCCTTTCAGTTTCGAAGGTATCACTCTCCAGATGGCTAACATCCCTGATTTCCTTTGTGTATGAAATTAGACACCAAAAGTTGCCTAACAAACCAAAGGCCCATTCGACTAGAGCTTTGGCTACTTCTATAGCTTTCCAAGACAGGCTGCCTATTGATACCATTTGTGCAGCAGCTACATGGGCTACTCCTCACACTTTCATTTCTCATTATAAGTTGGATCTAGCTTCTAGACATAGAGCTAATTTTGGTTCCACTGTTCTCAAGAGTCTGTTCCGATAGGTCACCCGGGACAAGGTGCTAGGGACGCGGTCCCATCCAGCAAGAATGAAGGCGAGATAGACAACTTAACATATAGAAGTTATGTTCTTACCATAACGTTCCATGTTAGTTGTCTTCTTCTCGCCTTCTTTCTTGCGTCCCACCCTCCTTCCCCCTAGCCTGGACAGACCTAGAGGAGTTTGATTGTGACCTCTCTTTCTTCCACCTCTATTGTATATGTATATGCTATACTTTGCATATATCCCTTCATCAGGTTTCAGGTCACCTTCTTCCTCTCCTTTTATAGAGGTGGTGTTTCCTTTTTCCAATAGTTCTGGATTTATTATTGGCTGGGCCTGGCTTACAAACGAGATCTGAGGTAATACCGCCTAGCATTGTGGGATATAAGGGGAGCCTCGAGCCGGTGGAACCAACTCTCGAGCTTTTAGAGTATCCGAGTCGGAGCTAAGGTCGGCTCCGAACCCATCCAGCAAGAAAGAAGGCGAGAAGAAGACAACTAACATGGAACGTTATGGTAAGAACATAACTTCTATTTGCTTTATATATTACAACACACACACACATACTCAGACAATCAAGCACCTTGAATCCTGCAAACAAAAATTTTTCACCCACTCACTGCAAGGTTTTTAGTTTTAAATGGCACAAAATAAAGCTTCAGTGGACCCTGTTTAAAAGAATGTTATGGTATCTTTGGTGCAGAAAAACAAAAAAACAAAAAACAAAAACAGAAATGTAATGCAGTCCTTTGCTTTCATGTTAGACATAAATATCACTGGGATTGTCTTTTGGTAAGCTAGTCCTTCTTATTGGTTTCCTCCAGAGCTGATGCTCTTGTTTCCACCCACAAACTCTTCCAAACTCCTCCAAGAGTTTGCCGTTTTCTTTTTCTCTTTCTCTCTTTCTTTATTTCTTCCTCTCTTCTCCCCCCCCCCCTAATTTCACTGCCTTATGTCTTCTTTAAATACCCAGAGGTTGCAGCTGAGGAATACTTTGCATAGAAGGAACAGTTTCCCCTTAAAAGGGTAAGCACAACATTTAGTGCACTTTAAACCATGGTAGCAGTAGCTTTATAGCTTTATCATAAGGTTATGCACTCAAGAAACTCACACTGCTATTCTTATTCCTAGTAGAAAACTGTCATGATAATTTATGTGTAGTTATATATACATACACATACTCTAACCCTCATTTAATGGACAATCAAAAGATTGACTGCAAAATATCGACACATAAAATCCTGACAAGAAGGAAGTTATACTAGGGAAAGGTTTATGCACTTTTGCCATTGTTGTGTGACACTGGAGTTTGTATATATAATTAGCATAGGGGTTGACATAACTGCTTATTTAATGATGGCCAACTGGCTGTAGAGAAAAGCAAATTGTGCAGAAGTATAAATCATTTAAGTAATTTATTTCTGAATATAGGAATTTGAATATGCAGAAATCAACTATATTGCTGGCCAAAAAGAAATGTCTAATAGCATGCTCACATTCCATGTACAGTTTACTACAAAATAACTAGATTTAAAACAATTTGTTTCAGAACTAGCATTTTGATAGCACTGTGTTTATTTCTGCAATTCTGAAGCAGACAATCAAGTCTTAAAAGTATCTTTGCCCCAATAAATATGTTATTGGTATGCTTTGCAGCTGAATGAAATAACTCAGTAGCAAAAGAAAATGTTAAAGGGAGTTACAGGACAGAAGTCATAACATTTGATGGAGAATTATCACATTTGTAGTGGCATGGTGCAATGTTTTTGAACTACTTTTGCTCAATCTATCAAAAGACATTTTTCAATTCACATACTGCAAGATCTCTGCTTCAATTGCAGTAATACTGGAAAGCACTCAATTCGTTTTGTCCTATTTTAAAACATCTTAACTCAGTGTACAATTTACAGGCTGTTGAGGAAATGCTTAATGGGCCATCACTGATAACAGAAGTGCATGATACAGAGTAACTTAAAGTTTACAGTGAGAAGTTGACAGTTTGCAGATTTCTAGGCCTTCTTATATAGCATCTTTAAGACTGCACAGATGCCAGATATAATTACAGTAAACCTTAAAAAAGAATCACTTGACAGCCTGATTTTTGTCACAACAAATGTGTTTGTGGAAGTTTCTAGTAGTCATCAAATCAGGAATCAGTCTTAATGCTCCTAAGAAAAGGATTCTGGCATAATAACTGTGCAGGTGGTAGTAAATAATTCCATGAAAACGTTGAAAAAAATTTGAAATGGAAAAATCAGGTGTTAGTAGCCCATTATGTGAAATATATATGAAGTTTTGCAATAAGGTTTTTGATCATAGCCTGGTGTACAGTCTACATATAACACACATAATGTTACATAAGAAAGTATAAGGATTTAGATAAAAACTGCAGAAATGCTAAAGGATTATTTGAAAGGGATATTATTTAATGATGGCAATGTAATATGTTTCTGTTAAGTTCTGTACTGTCAATGTGATAATTGACATTTTTGTCAAAAAGTGATGTTACTCTATGGAGGTCAGCTAATCGCACATATATGGACGAAACCTGCAGTACACAATAACAGAAACCTTGGTTGTTGGCATCTTCATCTTCACCAGAGACAGGCACTCTGCAGACAGTAAAAAATAGACAAATTAAAAAACTGGTCCTGGGATACCACATTTTGGAAGCCTTTATTCCAAAGGTTTTTACAGTGTGACAAGCCTGAGCAATTCACAGACCACCCTTCTGCTATGGCCTTACATGGGCACTGGCCATAGCACTGATAGCAGTTTCGCTGGGTAAGTTGCACAAAAATGCAGCAGTTTGGTGGGCACAGCTAATGCTAAGCCTTACACTCTCAATCAGAAATGGCATATGTATTGGAATAATGTGGTAGAAGGATTCAGAGAAGTACTTTACTGAGCTATTTTCTCTGAGGTACACCCATTCGTCCTATGGAATGCTCATGGCTCATATTGAGATCACAGATCAGTAGTGCAGAGCCATCCTTTTGTGTGTGTGTGTGTGTGTGTGTGTGTGTGTGTGTGTGTGTGTGTGTGTGTGTGTGTGTGTGTGTGTGTGTGCGTGCTTGTGTGGTTTTGTGAGTATCAGTGTGGTTTCAGGAAAATGTTCACATGAGCGAATGTGTATATGCATGGATGTCTGTATATGTTTATATGTTGGGAGGGGGTCATGCACCCAGGCTGCATGAGTTTGTATGGGAACACTAGCAAAGACAAGTTTGACAACACTGCTTGATTCAAAGACATGATAATTATCCACTAATGAGGTGTTTCTCTTTGCAGCTTTACCTTCTCTCTGAGTTGGAGATTATCATTCTCATGTTAATTGCCAGCCCCAAGTTAGCCAAATGATATTGGTGATGATAATTGCTCAGAATCCTAGAGTGGGTTTGCAAGTGGGCAATTAAAGTAAGATGGTTTTAGTGATTTGTAGGAGAAAACTATCAGTAAATACTGTTTTAATTATTTCTTTACTTTGTTGGCTGGGGCACTAGACTGATCCTGAGGAACTCCTTTTAGCCAATGCCCAGGATTACAGTAAATAGAATGAGACAATTTAATAATTACACATTATACTGTAGTGTGTTCGAAAAGTGTTAGACTGTACAGAACCCATACCATGTCATGCTGTTATCTGTGTGATAATGAGTAATGGTGGAACATTAATCAGTAAACATTTGAAGTTAGATAATATTTGTTAGTATTATTAAGATGTTGGATTCAGGTTTAGAGTTAGTTTACAGCATGTATATAGAGTCCAGAAACTGACTGCAAAAGTTTCAAAGCAGTTTTAAGATTTGTTATTCATTGCTAAATGATGGGTGTGATGATTCATGTGAAGTAGTCCTTACTGTATTCTTATATGCAATATTTGCAATATTAGAGTGGATTAGTGAGTTGGACTCATAGGTGCTGACTTTGCTAGCATTTTCGTAAAGTACAAGTTATTGCATATTATTTGAAGTAGGCCTAGACTGTCCTTCTAGTTTTAAAAGAACTAGAAATTCTTGAATTGTAGGACAAATCCTTATGCTGCTTTGGAGAGCATTCGAAAGTCTGGGATCTAATATGAAGAATACATAATCTGAGGAGAGTTGAAAGTTTAGGACACTGTGCAGGACAAGGACATTGTATGAATAAGAGCTGAAATGATAAGAAATATGTTTTATAGTTTGGATAGGAGATGATATGTTGCTGAGTGTTTTATAAATAAGGGTTATTATGACAAGGACAGCTTATTCATTTAGAGACAACCAGTTTCTTTATCTTTGTAACAATTATGTTTGAAGGGTGTTGAGGGAAGAATAAATTGCCATATTCTTTTGGAAGGAAACTGAGAGATTTGAGAGTTTTTTTAGGGGGGGGGTGCATTCAAGAAGAGGAAGACCATATTATATTTGTAGTTACAAGGTGTTTTTATGAATAACAGCCCTGTCCTCAATTTTGAGAAAACTAGAGATTTTGTGACAAATATAAAGAACTATACCAATTTTTGAGTTTAGGCATTTTTTGTGGTTTGATATTGAAAGTGATGAATTTAGGATGAAGCCCATGTATGTGAATGCTGACACACATTAAAGTTCATAGTTGTCAAAAATAAGAAGTGGGGTGAGTTTGGGAATGTTTTTAGTCTTAGATGTGCTCCAAATAACGAGTTTCATTGTTTTTGATATTCCAAATTACTGCTTTTTATATAGCTATTTTGAAGACTGTTCCAGTCAGACTGTTGATTAGTTTTTTATAAGAAAGTGTTGATTTGTTTATTACAAGATCATCTATATAAAAGTTGATAAGTGAAGATCCATTGGGGAGTGGTTTGTGAATAGGAAGACTGAATACAAAGCATTGGGGTACCACTGTTGAGATGGATATTGAGAAGAGAATACATTACCAACATGCACTCTGAATGTTCAGTCTGAGAGATGGCTCTGAAACCATTTTGTGTTGAATATTCCAAAGCTGAAGGCCAGTGGGAAATTGAAAAGAAGTGTGAGATTTATGAAATCAAATATTTTAGGTAGATCTATGGAATGTGCATCTGTTAAGTGACCGACTGGTACTTGTGAGGATGACATCTGTGAAGGAAAACAGGGCATTAAGAGTTCATAGGTTAGTACTAGGCTAACTGCCCTTGTGAGTCATTTCAATCCTAGCCAATGGTCCCATGTGAGAGTCAAACCCTGCACTTTGTGTCTGTAAGGCAAACACTTTAATCATAATGCCAACTCCACCCCTAAAGTGAATATTAGGCTAACTACTCTAAAGGTTCATTTTAGGCATAGCCAATAACCTGAGGTCAGAATCAAACCTTGCACTTTGTGTTAATGACATAAACACATTAACCGTTATGCCAAACCCACTCAGAAAGTGAATATTAGGCTAACTACACTTATAGGCCATTTTGGGCCTTGCCAATAACCTGAGGTCAGAATTAAACCCTGTACCTTGTGTCTGTGAGGGAAAGACTTTGACCATTATACCAGATCCACCCACAAGAATGCTTTCCCCTTTCATAAAATCATGTTGGCAGATTGATAGTATATCCTATCTATATAGATAATAGGTAATTTCCTCATATGCAACTGTTTCCAAACTTTCGGTGAGGTACTGGAGACGTGAGTGGAGTATAAGTGAGTGGTAATTGTTTATGTGGTGCACAAATGGGTAGGAATCTCTTTTTTGGGGAAAAAGAATGCTGGTAAGTGGAGAAGTTGAAGAGATGGGACATTTGGTATATGACGTAGTCACTATATATTTTTATTAACCACAGGCAGACCTCATCACTTCTCTGTTGTGAGAATTAATAAACTCAGTCATTTGTTTCATTCAGATTATTCTCAGGTAGAAGGATAAGAAATAGGACTTATTTGTCCTAGCAAGTTTTTTGGTGGCAGAAGCAGTGGATAGGTGGGATATGTCAAACAAATAAAAAAAAAAATCTGAAGCTGATTTTACAAGGCTGAAGGAAATTCAGTTACTGTAAGTTTTACTTTGGCCTTTTGCTTTGCTCCAGAACTACACTGGATTAAATAAGGTTTTGGATTGTTTTTCTCAGTCATATATTAACTTCTGCTTTCTAATGAGTTTTCCTGATTATGAAGTTTGACATACTGAACAAAGCATCATGGACATGTAGTTGCGTCCAATGAGCTCATGTACTGTCCCTTTGTTTAAATACTACTTTTCTTGGACATCTGTTGCTCCCTATCAGCTGTTTGGATAAATTGTTTTTGTAGGTTTAGAAGATTTTGGGTCAGAATAGTAGCAGCAAACTTTGTGCTTAATGTTTGGTAGAAATGAGTCCACAGCTGTTGCTGAATACATTTTAGAGTTTGTATATGTTTTCAGAGGGTCTGTTCCTGAATTAGTATAGGATTTGATGTAGTCTAAGTTTTCCCAGACAAGGTAAAGGTTATTTTAAAGTGGTTACTGGTATTTACAGGCAGGAACTTGATGGAGTGAATGTCATCTGATTTGCTGGCCATATGGAGGTCTACTAGATGTTAGCTGGCAACTTGAACTAGTTGGTTAAGTAATTAGTTAATGCAAGTCAGTTAAATGGCCATTCAGGTCATTTTTAGATTTGTTAACGAGGTTAACATTGAAACCATTGCATATGAGAATGTTGTCTTTATGATATGAAAGAAATACGTCTTTGAGAAGCTGTACAAAGAGAGAACTGGTGACTAGTGGTGGGTGGTGAACTGCTGTTATGAGGTTTGAGCTATGGTACAAGGAGTTATTGGCCCAAATTCATTAATACATAATGAGGTTGTAATAGTGATATATTAGTAACATTTTTACTAGGGGCACATATTGTTTATCTTTTCTAAAACCAAGGCAATGATGCAACCATGTTTTACAAATTTACAAATTTCCATCACAGCAAGGTTGTGTTGCAGTATCCAGGCATGAATCTGATATTACTGGTGCAGGAATAAACTTGGGACTTATCCAGGCAAACCTTCTTCAGCTAGTAGAGGATCTATGCAAAATTTACAGGAACTTCCTTCAAATGGACCCAACTTAGAGGATGCAGCATTCATCCCCCGACTTACACCAGTGCCTAAACAGTACCTAAACAGCTACAATGAAAAGTATCTAGTTGCCCTCTCTAAATATAATAGTAATTTTGGGACTAAACCTCTCTGGCTGAACTCACATATTAATAAACTGTAAAATAAAAGAAGGAAAATAATGACAAATTATAAGAAATCCCCCTACCTCAAGACCACACTGAAATATACCAGAAAGGAACCGAAGAACACTATTAGAAAATGTAAATCAGAGTACAAACTTAGGATAGTAAAGAAAACAACAAATCTTTCTACAGTAATATCAGGAAATTAAGGAATAACAGTGCATTGAGCTCATTCATAATAATATTACACACTAATCCCAAGGATATAGCAACTATATTAGCAGACAGATTTATCCACCTACCCACATTGTTGCCCCTGCTAACCCTGATAATGAAGTTTCCCCTGAAATAACCTTGTGCTTGGAACAAGTCTTAGAATCCCTGTCAAGGGCTAAAATAATAATTTTATTGGACCAGATAACATACCAGGCTGCATTCTTAGTGTTAAGCATGTAGAGCAACACTGAAGCCTCTCCTTAAACTGTTCAACCTCACCCTAAAAAGGGTTTGTTCCTCATGCCTGGAGAACAGCCACTGTGATTCTTCTACCTACTCTGGTAATTATAGGCCCATTGGCCTAGTATGCCAAACCATGGAATGTATTATAGCAGAACTAATTTAAGCAGACATGGGCAACATAAGTGATCTAGGCCCACTCAGTCTGATTTTGTGAAGGGTAGGTCCTTTCTGCTGAACCTAATAAAGTTCTTTCAAAAGTTACAGAAACTGTGGACAGCGGTTGCTCTATGCATAGTTCTTATCTTGACCTGGCCAAGGCTTTTAACACTGTCCTTCATGATGACATTACTAAAATATTAAACAAACTTAACGTAAACTCCTACTCTGTCTGCAAGATTGCATATTGGATACCCAATAGATTCCATACTGTGAAATTTTTGGTGCCCTCTCTTTGTTTTAAACAAGAAACATCTTTATTAAATTATCACATATAAAATAGGCAATCTTATATTTATATAAATGAATACAATCCACACTGACATCATTTTATCTGCAAACATTATACATTACAGACCATGTTGGTACATCTGTAGTTGCAAACATTATACAGTACTTATAATTTATCTAGTCATTGTCAGTTAAGCATTACCAAGCTCATTCAAATCCTGCCTTGTTTTAGTTGTTGGTGCCCTCTATGAATGTAAAATTGTAAGCAGTGAGTTACCACATGCCACATGGATCAATGCTGGACCCTCTCCTGTTTGGCATTTATTTTGCAGCTATCAAACCCAGTATCCCAGAGGTTTGGTTGACCAAGTATGCAGGCAACAAAAGACGGCTATGTTGTTTAAACCCCAACAAAAGGAACAAATATACTAGATCTGGTCTTTACTAACATGACAAACAGATGCACCACGACAACTGCCAGACCCTCAGTTAAATCTGACCACAATTCAGTTGCTTTCAAACTAGTACTAACACCAGAACTCGCAAAGGGCAAAGTCAGGCTACAAAACTTCACCAAGGCAAATTATATCCTCCTAGGGGAAGATATAAAAACATTCCAAGCCCCACCTCCAGCTGGAAGTGGTATATATACCAACGCTTCCACTAAAATCCTATACAATCACTTGTATAAGTGTATAGACTCGGCTGTTCCAAAGCTAGATCCCCAAGTAAAAACAAGCTGCCCTGGTGTACATCTGGCATCAACAAAATTTACAACAAACGCAAAAAGTTGCTGTCTAAGAAAACTAAGGCAAGGCTTCAGCAATGGAAAAGCACCCTCCTCAGGCAAATAAGACAATGTTAGATCCTCTAAGGGTAACTTTGAGAAAAACTTAGCAATCACAGCTAAGAATAACCATAAGGCCTTTTACAGCTATGTATGCAGCTTTATAAGGTTTATGCATGATATTACCAACTTTCAAAATGAATTACTGGACCGTAATTATGGAAGAATGGAAGTAAAAACAATGATTAATAATGTTGTCACTTTAAGAAGTAGCAGGGCAAGGTAATATTTTTCAGGTTCGGAGACTCCGAGTCGTTCTACTAATAACAATCTGCGTCATTCAGCAGTGTCTTTTGGTTTACGGTATTCAAATGATATTGACAGGGTCTGTTGGATTATCAAATAGAATTGGTTTATTTTGAAGGTCGATCAGCAGCTTAAGGAAGTGGTAAGCATTATCCTCATTTTTATTTTAAAAACAAGAAAAATTTGAAAAGACTGCTGTCATAATGTTAATGATCTGCCACGCATATTACAAAAAAAATGGTATTAATCCATGTGGCGCTTGTAATTTATGCCATATTCTAAATGCTAACAGCAATTTTGTCCATCTAATAACTTTGAATTTAAGGTAAATGCTACTTGCTCTACTAGAAATGTTATATATTTAGCAGTATGTAAACTGTGCTGTTTATTTTATGTTGGGAAGAAGAATTGCTCTCTAAGAGAACGAGTTAGAAAGCACTTAACTGCCATACAGAAGTGAGACCCAGATAGAAGTGCTTTAGCTAAGCACATAATTGAATATGGTGAAGCTCATGCTTTTAGTTTTAGAGTTATAGAATGTCTAAGTTAAAATTTGCATTTAGGTGATTTTAAAAACATCACAGGACAACATGAACTTAAGCGGATATTGAAACTATAAGCTGATTGAGATCCCGGCTTAAATGAAGTAGCCTCAGTTAAACCTTATCTGAAAGCACGTTCACTTAGATAAGATCGCTTTAGTTAAATATGTTGCTCTTTTAAGCGTATATGTTGTTTATAAAGTATTTTAAAGTGAAAAACTTTTTCTTGACATATACATAGCCCTTTGTTGGCTAAGATAACAGGCAGTTTGAGATTGTCGTGTAAGGTTTACCTTCAAAATGTTGAATGCTAAATGGTTGAAAATGAATTGGTTGAATGCACTATATTGAATGATCAAAATACTGAAATAAAATTAGTCTAAACTCACAATGTCGAAATTATCGAATTTGCCCATTTCTGCACTGTAGTGCGATATCGGAGTTGCTATATTTAAGTAGGGGGATGTGGGGGGCATAGTCCCCCACATGGGGGGTGCAGGGGAGCATAGCCCCCCTGAAAAATAGTAGAGGTGATCTCATTGCTTTTTCAATTAAATGATTTTAGACATTTTGATCATTCAATGTTTTGCGTTTAGATGTTATTTTTCAGCCAAATGAACATTAGACATTATGGCATTCGACATTTTGAAGGTAAACAATCGTGTAATATGTGCTTAACTTTAGTTGTTGCTGATAGGTTTATAATATTAACAAGTTGACTAAATTGACTTAGATCTTTGTATTTAAGTTTATGTTCTTTTTACATTGTTGGCCCGATGAAGCACCAGTTCTCAGTGTGAAAGCACTTATCAGTTAATAAAATTAGTTTTTTATATCTGCCGTTTTTCTCTTTTGCACTTCTGTATTTGTTTCTGGATAAATGGATGTTATGTTTTATCATTTTTAAAGGTATGCTTCTACTTAGTAGTTTAGCTACTTAGCTCTTGTCAGTTTATCTTATGTCAGCATTTTCTTTAATTCCCTTCCTGTGTAAGTTTACACATATTAATGCATGTGATTTTATTCTTGTGTATATAATGACATCACTTTGTATGTAATCTTTGTGCTTTGTGCCTAGGTCATGACTGAAAAGGATTGTCAAACCAGACCTGATTAACAAATAAATTAATCTATTAGGAGTGATGCTGTTACCGATGCATTCAAAGAACTTGATGGTTCTCTAATACTAAGGTTCCTGGGTTGATCTTTATGAGAGTTTCAGCATGCTGATTTTTCAAAGATAGCAAGCTGATATAAAGTTTGTGCCTGACAACCTGTGGATTGGATATTCCTCCTGTTTAGCTAATCTTATTTAGCTTGGAGGCAGTCGGTCCCACCATATTCAGTATTTTTCTTGGGTTTAGGACATATCAAGCTATAATAAAGAGGGGGTCTTGGTTTACCCAGTTCTCAGGGAGCCACCTCTGAATCTAGATGTCTTGGATATTTATCAGCCTATGAACTAAAACTTTTCTTTATTAAGCAGGCTTATTATTTATGCTTCCACAGCAATTATATCACCTGCTTCTACAAACTGTAACTCCAATATCACCTTAAAATCTCCTCCCCAATTACTGGACCTTCTCTCTCCCTTAATTTTCTGTCCTTCGCTATAATTTATCTTCTTCCAGCCTCATTTATATCCATTGTTATAACTGCATTAATTCATTAAAGACAAATGGTTGAGTAACAATCCATAGTACCAAAGTGTTCTTTTTCAATAAATTATTTTTTCTCAAGTTACTTACTCTATTTTGTAATCCACTTTGTGTTCGCTTCTATAAATTGTTATACAACTGCATGTACCTATAACTATGTATCTTTCTCCTTCAGCTGTATACCATCAGCTGAGCTTGAAAATGGTCTATCAAAAACATGGGTCTACCCCAGTCAACAAATGAATGAATGCATAAATAAAATTAGAGCTGATAAAAATGGAGGTTGTTTTGATTTTTTTTGGGTGTTTAAGGATTTGTAATGTGGAAATAGAATCTAAACTTAATGGGTATGAACTGGTAAAGGAAATCACTTACAGTGAGGTGGTCAGAGTTTTGGATGAGGTTATAGTATAGTTTGTTAGAATTTGGCAGATGTTAGTGAATCATATACATAATTTTGTTGCTGTGGTACTTAGGGTTTTGTCAGGGATCAGGCACTGTGTTTGGGTTTTTGTTTTTAGTAGAACATTCAGTGAGCTCCAGAATCATTTTGGTTTACTTAATCATTTGCTAAAGCCCAGCAAACTATTCCAAAACCTTGCCCAAAACTCTGGCTCCTTTGAGACACTCTAATGAAAAGCAACAATTCAAGAAAGTTCTACATGACATACTAGAGGATAGGGTACCATTGAGTCATTGTACTTGTGGTTATGATTGGGGATGCAGAGACAGGAAACAGTGGGATTAAAAGGAAGGTACTCAGATGCATTGTGGTTTTCTTCTGCAGGCAGTATAGCACTTGGATGAGTCATCATGCTCCACATTGGAAGGCACTCTGTTACCAATTCCCGAAGGACACACAGCTGCTTGGATGGACATATAAAGGCATGGTCAGATATCACATTGATATAGTACCGAGTCTTCATATGCAAGTGCTTCATGAATGCAATATTCATTTCCTCATCAGACCTCCAGTGCCCCACTGTTTAAACAATTGGGGATACTGAATAGAGCATTCATGCCAGCTCACCAAACAGCAGTTTTAACGAGTCACTTTCCCATGAAATTGTACCACTGATAATGAATTTCAGTGAACTATAATTAATGCTTTGTTTCAAAGGGGCACACTACCTGCATTCCCCATAGGGAGGTACCCCTACCCCTTATCTTACATATGCTATCTCCATGGTTGCACAACAGTAAGGAAGTAATCAAAGTCAGGATAGATGAAATTGGTTTAGTCATGGAACAATTTTATGGCAATGGGAATGACTGGAGTTTCAGTTATCTGTCTGTTGCGTTCTGTAAATATAAAGTCTTATTAAAATAATGTGTTTGTAATTGCTGTGACAGAAGTGAACACTTACGTGTGGCAACATCATACGACTCTGAAATGAGTACTCATTTAAACTACTGTATATAGTTTTGCATTTCAGGAGCAATTGGTCACGTGGACACTGTACAAAGCAGGATACAATTATGGTGCTATAGCTGTTTCACACATCATGACGAGTGGCTGTGTAGTGTCTCATAATGCAGATAGAGGGCAGCACTATAGACACAAGCAAACGCTTCAAAGACATAAAGTTTAACGTGAGAGACATCATTTAGCGTGATGGAGGGAGAAGACCTTGGTTTAGATTAAGCTCATTGAATAAATATTATGAGTCTTGTTTTATATCACGCAGGATAATGTTATGTGGCATAGATCTACTATGGGTCAGACTACAGAATACCCGGTTAATAAATCAATATTTTTGGCTAGTGCAGTGCTACAGTGAATGCTGATGGCTTTGCTTTTGTACTAGAAGTAAATATATTCTCATCCTCCTTCTTCCATTTGTCATGCCCGTAATAACCATGTCTAAACAGCCTTCCCAATCGCATATATTATAAAGTACAATATTTCATTGTTCAGTAATACCCCTTTCCATTTTCCACAGATAATACTGTATCCTTTATATTATTATTGTATAATGTAAATGTGCATTCCAACTCTGCACACAGATTTTTCATGTCTTTAGTCAGTATTATAAATACTTTCTTTCCCACTCCCATTATACTGTTGTGTCTCCAGTCACTCCAAAGCTAAAAAATCCCCACTTACTGCTTTTGTTAGTATTTGGAATTTTGAGCTTCTGAATATAAGTCTTGGAACAACAAGACTGAATGTGCAAAAATGGACTTGTTCCCCTTTCTCCAAAGTGCAGCAGTCTTAAAGTTGGACTGTTTAAGTAGGAGGTGGAGGTACTACGGGTATGTATCATAGTGTTGGGAGGTGCAGGCGGCTTGCCCCTATAAAAAATGTATTTGCAAGGAATATAATTCTTCTTCTTTTTGCAACTCTCTGTTCTCCATTACATTTACTTTTATTTACTTTTGTAATTTCAGATCTCAAAATGGCCCTTGTTGATCACTTTAAATCATATAAATAAATTCCCCTCCCATGTATTAATGTATTTTGTCCTCAGTTGCTGTACATACATTACAGACTATCCTTTCACCCACTATCCTCTGTAAATTATGTGTCGACAATCACTTTATAATCAACACAGATATCTACCATCCCAGTTCTGCTAGCAAGTCCCAAAACACAGCAGTTAGCACTTTCTGCAGTATCCTGAATCGTTCCTTTTCATGAAATGTAAAGTAGTGTAAACGAATTATGCATGAAAAGCGATACATTTGCTTCTTATTTTAATATTTCTGGAGCATCAGGTGGTATTTACAGCATGTACATATGGAAGAAGTCCTTACTGTTCCAGAAGTATTGATTCTAATTGCATGGGTGAGAGCTGTCATGTCTCTGTTTCTGTGGCATAGATATTACTGCCACCACCTTTTCCCTCCTCCTGCTTACAGAGACACACTCCGGCCCTTGGTTTTCATTATATAGGTTGTAGGGGTCACAAACACACAGTGTACACAGAATGCTTTTTATGTGCAGCTGGTCCATGCTGTCTGTCAGCTGTTTGATTAGGAATCACACATAACATTAGCAGTAAGGTAGTATGCATTCCTGCTTGCTAATGAGCTATGCATTACAGGTGGCCTGCATGAAGGGCAGGTTATGGCATTGTGCTTTTGGTCTTTCTGCCATTTGTAACAAATTCCTTACACATCGAGTCACTTGTTCATGAGTCTCACCTTGTTTCAAGAAGTAATATGCTTTTGGAGCCTCTGAGTGCTTATTGTAGTATAATCTGTGAAAGAATAGGGAACACACACAGATGCACAGGCACAACAGTGGTCTCTAAGGATGCTGCTGATTAATTCTTCTTGTATGGATAAGTTGACAACTTCTAGAAAAAAAATAAATGCAGTTTGAAAAATCACTTCCACCTACCAGTACTTTCTCAGTACAATTATATATCATTAGGATAGAATAAACTGGTCAAGTTCATTTCAAACTTTTACGCTAAAAAATAGTAATACTGCTACCTTACAGCCCATGGTCTTCTGGTTTGTTCATAGGTTCATAGGTTGGTACTAGGCTATTGGACCTAGGGCCTATAGAAGCCTAGCCATAACAACTCCCTGGCTATTTCTTCCCACAGTATTTACTTCCCTGGACCCCTGTCTAGCAGGGCTTTTGGCTGTGGTGCTTCAGTGCTGAGTCTGCATGTCCTTCCTATGTCTCCATGGGATTTTGCAGGGTGCTCCAATATCTACACTTATCTCAAAGACATGGCAGTAGTAGAACTGATGACCTTACACCTTGCCTCTAGATGTGCTTGTGGTGTGTGCATGTGTGTGCTTGTGTGTGAGTGTATGTGCATGTGTGTGTGCATTTCTGAAGATGAACTGGCAAGTCTTCCAGGATTAGTTCTCTGACTTACACCCATTAAAACACCAGAACAGGTTGCATTTCTTCTGCAACTCTGAATAGAATAAAGCTGGTATCAATAAATGTGTAAATAAATGCATGGATAAAAGGTATGTACATTTTGATCAATGGATCTTTGTAAGGTAAAGTAACTTCATGTTTTCTTACTCAGTAAAGAGTGGTGAAGATTATATGGTGAAATGACATGGTATGTCTGAACAAACTGTCTACCTGCCCATTACATGGCCATGTTAATAACTTTATCAAAACAGTTCATCAGTCACTCCTGAAGAGAAACATTTGTGCTGAATGGGTCTTACCTAGGTAATATCAAACAAACCAATAAATATGATGCTATCCGTGTCATTATTCATCATGAATGGTCCTTGGATGTTATGTGATCCTATCTCGCCTACATTCTGAATGATGGGTTCGGAGCCGATCCCTCGGCTCCGACTCGGCACGCTTATGCCAAAGAGCGAAGTCTCTTATTGGCTGAGCTTACTATATCCCAGGATGCACCACTACCAGTCCCCCAGATCTCGTTTGCCGCTTCCCTGCGAAGACGTGGTCTCGAGCTGGCTGGGCTGAGTAGTTTTTATTAACTAACTTTCTGTCAGTTTTTTGCTGTTTTTGCTAACAAAAGCTGTTTTAACGGCTATCGCTAACTTTGTGTACGATTTGGATTGGAAAATTGTTGTGTGTGATTGGGTTGAGTTTGTTTTCGGCCCCTCCATCCAGGGCCTTCCGACTGTCAACCTTCAATACAGGGTCTCTAGTAATACTTTAGTTAGTTTAGAGTTCCCTATACTTTTTTCAGGAAGTGTTACATTAAGCTATTACTGTAAGCTTAGCTTTATTATCAGTAAAATTTAGTTGTTTACTTTTCTGTGTAAGTGACTAGAATTGTGTAACATCATGTCTCAAACCCCTAGGCCTTCGGGCTTTAAAAAATGTTCGAAATGCGGGTTTAAAATGTCTATCACAGACGATCATTCGCTTCTGTGTATATTGTCTCGGGGCAAAGCACTTGCAGGAGTCATGCAGTGTATGTCACGCTTTTTCCTCAAGGGTCCTCCAGGAGAGGAAAAATAAATTGATTCTTAAGGGGTTAGTTAAACCTTCCTTTGAAGAAGCCTTGGCATCCTCTCCGCCCGCCAAAGAAAGGGCGGTTCCGACCAGTCCGGCCGGATCCCACTGCCAAGAAACTTAGGCAGGCCTCTCCTTCGCTCCAAAGACTTCGGAGCCGAGGTTGAACGGCCTGCCTCGATGCCACCAGTATCGACTCCTCTGGCTTCGAGCCGATGGCTGGGGCATCGAGAGGCGGGTCACCTTCGCCGCTCCGCTGCTCTCGGAGCCGACAAGGGTCGCCGCCAGACACTTCCTCCTCGGCCAAGTCTACCTCGCACCGATGGAATCTGCTGTGAGTATTCCTCGCCGCCGATACTCATCGAGTCGCCGAGCCGGGTCCCCTAGCCCCTTGGGGCCGCGGAGAGCCTTCGAACCCGCTCTGTCTCCTCTCGGTCTTCGAGGATGTCGGATTCTGATATAGACAGGGTGCTCCAAAGACTGTTCCAGTCCCCAGTCTTCCAAAAATTTGTTTCGGTTCACCCAGCTGGTTTCGGAGCCGATGACCTGGCCCACCCTATTGCCATTCCTCCTCCGACTGCTTCGCCCGCCGGAGCAGGTGCTGTTGGAGCCGTGGAGATCTCAGGGTCGGCTCCGACCCTTACTCCAACCCGGCCTTCGGGTCCGAGTTTGGCACGCTGACTTCTTCGGCTGGACCCGGGTGATGTTTCGACCTATGCTTTCGGTTCCGAGCCTCCCTCGGTAAGCTTCGCCATGGACTTCCGTCGGCTATCACGGCTCGAGTCCGGACACTCCCAGGATTCTGGGGTCCGCTTTCAGGGCCATGAGGAGTGCCTTGGCCAAGTCCTCTTCGCCATCTCCCCGGCTTTACCAGCACCTTCCTGGGCGTGGAGACTGGGTCTTTGGCAGTTCCCTGTCCGTAGCCAGCGGAGCCCGAGGCCTGAGGTTACCCCCAGTGGGGTTCCCTCCTCCTGAGGGTTCTTCGGAGTTGTCTTCAGAGGAACCCCAAGGAAGAGATCGTGCAAGAGGAAGCACGTGGACTCCCCGAGTCTATTACATCGACACTGATATGGATGATGCAGAGGGGTCCCCGGTCGCCCTCGATGATGTCTCATTTGCAGACATCTTAGAGATCCTCAAGCAACGAGGCGGCTGGATATCCAAACCCCCCTCTGCTGACGAGTCAGTGCTCCTCAAGGCCTTTGGGGCTCAGCCCTCCGCCTCCTGGGTGTCTCTGCCTCGATGAGCTTCTGGATTTAGTTTGTCGGGTGGGAACATCCAGATACCGTGGAACCAGTCCCTTCTCGTCCAAATAAATTTTTATCTGCACCCCCCGAGAAGGAGTTCCTTACTAAAGGCGTGGCTGTAGATGCCATGGTGGTGGCATCTGCTACACAACAGGACGTGGCAGAGGCTTCAACGCCCATCCATCCTCCTAATAAGGAGTCTAGGAGTATGGATAGGTACGGGAAGCGCACCCTGACTTCAGCGGCCTTTACTTTAAGGTCTCTGAATTACTTGGCACATTTTACCAGGCTTCAGAGGGATCTGGTCAAGGAGTTGTCAGATTCCCTCTCGGGTAACCTACCTGAGCAGCTAGCCCAGTCGGTTAGCTCTCAGTTGGCTATCCTTACGCCAATTTCTAACTCGCCCATGAGGCTCATTTCCTATGCGGCCGCAGGGCGGTAGAGCGGCAGGCACAGGCGTGGCTCTACGAGACAAGCCTGGCTCCGCTTGTGTCAGTTCATGAGGCCTTCAAGTCTTCCTTCGCCGACGCTCCCTTTGATGGGTCCTCATTGTTTGGACCCAAGGTGAAAGACACCCTTACCCGCTGTGAGCAAGAGGGAAAACGTTATCTGCCGTAGGGGCCTGTTATTCCACTCCCTTCGGCCTTACCCCAAGGCCAAAGGAGGGGGAAAATGTGGTTCAAAATCTCGCAAGTTTTTCTCCCAACAGCAGGAAGATTCCCCGCCCAGAGGCAGAGGGCGGGAAATTTTTCAGGGAGATGCCGCCCCAGAGGCGCAGAGGGCCCCGCAATTCTGGAGACCATGAGTCCTTTCGCGGGCTCTTCAGCCTCCCACACATGAGGGATTGCCCGCTGTGCTGCTCCGAGCCAGTCGGGTGTCGCTTTGCCAAGCACCTAAAAGCCTGGGAGTCAATCACTCAGGACAGATGGGTGCTTCGATCATTGCCGGAGGTTACACCATCCCATTCAAAGACTCACCCCTCCGGCCCAAGAGAATCCCGACCCACCACCCAGTCAAAGGGAAATAGCAGCCGCAGAAGCTTTAAAGCTGCTAGAAAGGAGTCATCCAACCGTCCCCACAGACCAGATCGGATCAGGAAATTACTCCAGGTTCTTTTAGTGCCAAAAAGACAGGGGACCTGAGACCAATATTGATCTCAGCAGATTGAACTAACTCCGTCCACGAAATCCAGATTCAATGGTCACGCATAATCCATTCTCCCGTTGTTGGAGAAGGATGTTTGGATGTGCTCCATAGACCTCAAGGACGCTTATTATCACATACCGATACATCAGGCCCAGAAGGTATCTGCGCTTCAGCCTGGGAGTCAGTCATTACCAATTTTGTGCTCTGCCCTTTGGTCTCACCACAGCCCCCAGGGTGTTCACCAAGTGTTTGGCAGTAGTGACGGCTCACCTGAGAAGTCTTGGATTCCAAGTGTTTCCCTATCTCGACGACTGGCTCCTGACTGCCACCACCAGGCATCTACTAATGGACAACCTCAAAGCCACCATCTCCCTGGGTGTTTCCTAGGATTACATTCAATTGGTCAAAGTCTGTCTTGCTGCCCTCTCAACGCATAAAGTTTATAGGAGCAGAGATAGACTCAAGATTGATGCGTGGCTTTCTTCCTCCCGAAACGATCCTAACTTTACAGGGCCAAGTCCAAGCACTGATCCCGAGACCCAAAGCCCCAGCCAGGATGGTACTACAGGTTTTAGGCTCAATGTCTGCCACGGTTCTTTAGTTCCTCTAGCAAGATTACACATGAGGATTCTTCAGTGGCTCTTGTCAACTCAATGGTCCTTTTCAGGATCTTCCCTCAATCATCACATCATGATTACGGACATATGCAAAAGGGACCTTCGCTGGTGGCTTCAGACATCCAACTTGGATCAGGAAAACCCTTTGTTCTCCCTCCGGTGGTTACCCTGACGACAGATGCCTCCCAGATAGGGTGGGGGGCATTGTCTGGGCAGGCTAGTTCAGGGCTCTTGGCTTCCGAAGAAGCTCCTCTCCACATCAACGTGTTGGAGATGAGGGCTGTACTTCTATCCCTACAGGCCTTACACAAGTTTCTTCCTCAGGGCATCATCGCCATCCACACAGACAACATGTCGGTGGTTTGGTATCTGAACAAACAAGGAGGGACCAGATCGTGATCCCCTTTGCAGAGAGGCTATGAGAGTGTGGGAATGGGCTGTAGCTACCAACCGCTTCTTGGTAGCGACTCCACATCCCGAAAGTCAAATGTATTGGCGGACAAATTAAGCAGGACAATTCTCTCTCCTCACTTAATGGTCTCTAAACCGCACAGTAGCAGCCCAGGTTTTCAAGAGATGGGGACGCCGTGCTGCGACCTATTTGCAACTCCACAAAACACCAAGTGCAAGGTTCTTCTCCTTGATTCCACATCAGGAAGTACTCAGCCAAAGGAAATTGGGGGTCTTTTTGCCCCCCCCCCCCCCAAAACCCCCTTGGGGGCCAAACAGGGCCCCTACCTTTTATGGGCCTTTCCTTCCAAAATTCCCACTCCCCTTTTCCCAAAAAGGGTTTTTTTTTCCCCAAAAGGCTCAATGTTAATAAATCAATATTTGCTTTTGTACTAGAAGTAAATATATTCTCATCCTCCTTCTTCCATTTGTCATGCCCGTAATAACCATGTCTAAACAGCCTTCCCAATCGCATATATTATAAAGTACAATATTTCATTGTTCAGTAATACCCCTTTCCATTTTCCACAGATAATACTGTATCCTTTATATTATTATTGTATAATGTAAATGTGCATTCCAACTCTGCACACAGATTTTTCATGTCTTTAGTCAGTATTATAAATACTTTCTTTCCCACTCCCATTACACTGTTGTGTCTCCAGTCACTCCAAAGCTAAAAAATCCCCACTTACTGCTTTTGTTAGTATTTGGAATTTTGAGCTTCTGAATATAAGTCTTGGAACAACAAGACTGAATGTGCAAAAATGGACTTGTTCCCCTTTCTCCAAAGTGCAGCAGTCTTAAAGTTGGACTGTTTAAGTAGGAGGTGGAGGTACTACGGGTATGTATCATAGTGTTGGGAGGTGCAGGCGGCTTGCCCCCTATAAAAAAATGTATTTGCAAGGAATATAATTCTTCTTCTTTTTTTGCAACTCTCTGTTCTCCATTACATTTACTTTTATTTACTTTTTGTAATTTCAGATCTCAAAATGGCCCTTGTTGATCACTTTAAATCATATAAATAAATTCCCCTCCCATGTATTAATGTATTTTGTCCTCAGTTGCCGTACATACATTACAGACTATCCTTTCACCCACTATCCTCTGTAAATTATGTGTCGACAATCACTTTATAATCAACACAGATATCTACCATCCCAGTTCTGCTAGCAAGTCCCAAAACACAGCAGTTAGCACTTTCTGCAGTATCCTGAATCGTTCCTTTTCATGAAATGTAAAGTAGTGTAAACGAATTATGCATGAAAAGAGATACATTTGCTTCTTATTTTAATATTTCTGGAGCATCAGGTGGTATTTACAGCATGTACATATGGAAGAAGTCCTTACTGTTCCAGAAGTATTGATTCTAATTGCATGGGTGAGAGCTGTCATGTCTCTGTTTCTGTGGCATAGATATTACTGCCACCACCTTTTCCCTCCTGCTTACAGAGACACACTCCGGCCCTTGGTTTTCATTATATAGGTTGTAGGGGTCACAAACACACAGTGTACACAGAATGCTTTTTATGTGCAGCTGGTCCATGCTGTCTGTCAGCTGTTTGATTAGGAATCACACATAACATTAGCAGTAAGGTAGTATGCATTCCTGCTTGCTAATGAGCTATGCATTACAGGTGGCCTGCATGAAGGGCAGGTTATGGCATTGTGCTTTTGGTCTTTCTGCCATTTGTAACAAATTCCTTACACATCGAGTCACTTGTTCATGAGTCTCACCTTGTTTCAAGAAGTAATATGCTTTTGGAGCCTCTGAGTGCTTATTGTAGTATAATCTGTGAAAGAATAGGGAACACACACAGATGCACAGGCACAACAGTGGTCTCTAAGGATGCTGCTGATTAATTCTTCTTGTATGGATAAGTTGACAACTTCTAGAAAAAAAATAAATGCAGTTTGAAAATCACTTCCACCTACCAGTACTTTCTCAGTACAATTATATATCATTAGGATAGAATAAACTGGTCAAGTTCATTTCAAACTTTTACGCTAAAAATAGTAATACTGCTACCTTACAGCCCATGGTCTGCTGGTTTGTTCATAGGTTCATAGGTTGGTACTAGGCTATTGGACCTAGGGCCTATAGAAGCCTAGCCATAACAACTCCCTGGCTATTTCTTCCCACAGTATTTACTTCCCTGGACCCCTGTCTAGCAGGGCTTTTTGGCTGTGGTGCTTCAGTGCTGAGTCTGCATGTCCTTCCTATGTCTCCATGGGATTTTGCAGGGTGCTCCAATATCTACACTTATCTCAAAGACATGGCAGTAGTAGAACTGATGACCTTACACCTTGCCTCTAGATGTGCTTGTGGTGTGTGCATGTGTGTGCTTGTGTGTGAGTGTATGTGCATGTGTGTGTGCATTTCTGAAGATGAACTGGCAAGTCTTCCAGGATTAGTTCTCTGACTTACACCCATTAAAACGCCAGAACAGGTTGCATTTCTTCTGCAACTCTGAATAGAATAAAGCTGGTATCAATAAATGTGTAAATAAATGCATGGATAAAAGGTATGTACATTTTGATCAATGGATCTTTGTAAGGTAAAGTAACGTCATGTTTTCTTACTCAGTAAAGAGTGGTGAAGATTATATGGTGAAATGACATGGTATGTCTGAACAAACTGTCTACCTGCCCATTACATGGCCATGTTAATAACTTTATCAAAACAGTTCATCAGTCACTCCTGAAGAGAAACATTTGTGCTGAATGGGTCTTACCTAGGTAATATCAAACAAACCAATAAATATGATGCTATCCGTGTCATTATTCATCATGAATGGTCCTTGGATCTAACCTCAGATCTGCGCTGGCAACTGTCAGACAGATCCAGAGCTCAAGCTCCTCCCCTACCCACAATCCCCTGCTGCTGTCTAACCCCTCATACCTCGGTTTGCTGCTAAATGCATAGGATGTGATCCAGGCTCGAGCTTCCTTTTTTGCAGATAAGTGATTTTTTTCTTGGTTTATTTTCCTGTTTCAAGTAGCAGTTTCTTCTATTAGTAGCTACTTAGTTATTCCTTCTTCTTCTCATACCAAGAGGCCTAGGCTCTAGGATCACAGATCCCCGGATCTGAGACCAGTTTCTGCTGCTTCGGATCCGGGCTATGCCGCTCTGAGAGCCTCAAATTAGACCCTTGAATCCAAGGTCTGTGTGCAGCAGAGGCCTTCAGATCTGAGTAGGTGCAAGCCTTCCCCGAATCCAACCTGTTTGTTGGATGCATCCGGCACCCCTTCCAAAGCATCAGATCACTCTAGACTTTTGAATCCGATGGTTTTGTTGGATCCTATCATCATTGAGAGTTCTCCCTCTAGGTTATCTAGGAAGTCGGTTCTGACTTATAGAAGTCAGTCTGCTTCTCAGGACCATAGAGAGATGGGATCCAAGGTAGGATCCTCAGCTAGATCTGGCCACTTGTCAGCTTTGTCCAGATCCTCCAGAAGCCTCATTCCCTTGGATATGAACATGATGATGAGGAGTTTCCTCAAGGAAAAAATTAAGTTGGGCTTGCTGCCATCGCCAGCGCAGGTAGCCAGGGGAAACTCCCCATCTGCAGGACTCGACTGTCCTCTTCCAATCCATCCAATTTTGGAACATCAGGACCAGGGTATTCCTAGCAAAAGGCCAACAGTGTCAGGTATCCCCCCTTTCTTGACTCTGTCAGGGTCCCCAGCTGGCTCTGTTCAGCTGCCCCCAAGAACAGGCTACGCCTCGTCTCGGAGATGTCGGTGCAGGTTCCCTGGGGGTGGGTTGGGGTCCAATGTTTTTGGTCCTTTCCCTTCCTTTGTTGGCTTCAGCACTGGACAGCTCAGGGCTGATAATGTTGGGAGGCTTCAGTGCTGCGTTGGGGTCCTTTCTTCCTCCCCAAGAGGTCCCTACCTCCGGGGTGGAGAGGGGAGCTTCATCCAGCCTGTCGGCCTTCCAGGTGGTAGAGAGGACCTTCTGCACTTGACACTCACCTCTCCTTCTTCTTTAGGTCCTCCCTAGCCTCTCTCGAGTTTGAGTGCCGAGGCCTCATCATCCTTCCAGGGTCAGCCCTCCCGTGAGTGCCTTCAGATGGAAACTGCCCCACTTGGGGTACCTGTCTCTTCTGAGTCCTCCCCTGATCCCACCATGCAGGAATCCCCTTGGAAGAGCATGTGTAAGAGAAGACATTTGGACTCCCCAGAGAGTCCCACATGGAGGACATGGATTTTGAGGAGGGGGATGGGTCACCCAAACTTCTGCCTGATGAAGTGTCCTTCTGGGGTATCCTCGAAATTCTCAAGCAAAGAGGTGGTTGGACTTCCCCAGCCTTGTCTTTGGAGGAGTCAGTGTTCTTGAAGGCCTTCGGGACAGGCCCATCTTCTACCTGGTTTTCCCGCTCTGCTGATGAGCTTGTAGATTTTATTGCCAGCAGGGCTTGAAAGGTGCCAGCCATGGTGGAACCTGTACCCAAAAAAGCTAAGAAATTCATCAATCTTCCCAAGGATAGGACATTTTGGAGCAAGGGTGTCCCTGTCAATGCCATTGTGGTGCCCACTGCTACTAAGAAGGAACTAGTGGAGCAGAGCTCCTTGGTCCATCCCCTAAACAGAGAGTCCTGTGCGATCGACAGCTTTGGAAAGCATGTGTTTGCCTCAGCTACATTTGGACTGAGAGCAACTAATAATATGGCACATTTTACCCGGCTTCAGAGGGATTTGGTTTTGGAGCTCACCACTTCCCTTACAGAGTTGTTGCCTCCAGAGAGTTTAAACTGGTCTCTCCTAGGCTGTCTGCTCGGACTTCCTTGGCTAATGCTTTGATGAGGTTGATCTCCAATGTGGTGGAGGCCACCTCTTGAGTAGCAGGCACAGGCATTGCCATTAGATGTCATGCCTGGCTTCGGCTTTGCAGGTTTGCATAACCCTTTAAGGTGTCCTTTACTAATGCCCCGTTTGACTGTTCTACCTTGTTTGGACTGCCTATCAAGGATACCTTAACCCACAGCGAGCGGGAGGGTAAGACAATTTCTGTGTTTGGGATCAGGTTTGCTACTCCCCAGTGGTCCTTTTCTAAGACACAGAGGGGCAGTGAGAAACTCTGGTTCCACAGGACTCAGTCTTCCCTTCAAGATGCTCCCCAGGAATCCTTTTTTGCAAGCCAGGGCATGGTATTCAACAGCAGGCGCCACCCCAGGGGCAGAGGGGGTCCACAGAACCAGGGCTTTTGGGAACCTTTCTCGGAGAAGCCCTTTCAGCACTCCTGAGATGCTGCCAGACTGTCCTGCCCTGGAAGCAGTCAGGGGATGACTCTCCCTTCACCTACTAGCCTGGACAAGTTTCACCTCCAATCAGTGGGTGTTAAAAATTATTTCCAGGGGTTACGCCATTCCCTTTTCCCAGTCCCCTCCAATTCGAAAATTTCTCCCAGACATTCCACCCTGCCAAAGGGAGTTGGCCTATCTAGAGGGGTTCAAGACCTTCTTCAAAAAAGAGCCATCCAAGAGGTCCCAACAGGAAAACGAGGGTCCAAAACTTACTCTCTCTTCTTTTAGGTGCCAAAGAATACCGAGGACCTGTGTCCGATTTTGGACCTCAGTGAGCCAGACCTCTCTGTCAGAAAGTCCAAGTTCCAGAGGGTCACTATTCAGTCCAGTCTGCCTCTTCTGCGCAAGGATGATTGGATGTGATCAGTGGATCTGAAGGACACGTACTATTACATAAAGATTGACAGATGCTCCAGGAGACACTTATGCTTTTGGTTAGGTGCCAAGCAATACCAGTTCAGAACCCTGCCCTTTGGACTCACCACAGCCCCCCTGTATTTACCAAATGCATGACAGTGGTGGCAGCTCATCACTGGTTGTGAGTATTTCAGGTCTTTCTGTACCTGGACGATTGGCTCTTCATGGCTCCCATGAGGCATTGACTTTCAATGAGCACCATCTTTTTCAGCATCTAGGCATTACAGTGAATATTCCCAAGTCCAATCTTATTCTGTGCAAAACCTGGAGTTTACTGTGGTCCAGTTGGACATAGTATCAGAGACTGCAGCACTGCCTGTGTGCAGGGTTGAACTCATTTGAGGTCAGGTCTCTCTCTTGCTGGAGTTAGAGTGCTTGTCGGTTCATTTGATTCTGCAAGCGTTAGGTTCAATGATGGTTGCCATCCAGTTAGTGCAACTCGCCAGGTATCACATGTGAGTGCTTCATTGGTCCCTGACAGTCCAGTGGTCTCCTCAGGTTCATCCCATGTCCATGACCATAAAGTTGGCTCAGGTGTGCAGGAATCATCTCGCTTGGTAGCTTCAGTCTCAGGACCTATTTCTAGGCAGGCCATTTTGTCTTCCCCTGCCCAAGGCCACAGTGACCAAGGACACCTCCCTGTTGGGGCAGGGGGGTTATTTTCAGGGCAGGATGGTTCAAGACACGTGGTTCCCTACAGAGATCAAGTTGCACATAAACATCCTTGAGATGAGAGCAGTCCTTCTCACGTTACAAGCCTTTCAGGAGTGCCTCCCTCTACGGACCATAGCAATTCAAACGGACAACATGCCAGTGGTCTGGTATATCAACAAGCAGGGGGGAACACAGTCTTATCCTCTGTGCAAAGAGGCCATGAGAGTGTAGGAATGGGTGATGTCTTCCAGCCACTTCCTTCTTGTAACTCACATTCCCGGAAGTTTCAACATGCTGGCCAGCAAACTCAGCAGATATATCTTGAGTCCTCAGGAGTGGTCCCTGAATCTGTCAGTGGCAAGTCAAATGTTTGACCATTGGGGTCAGCCATGCTGTGATCTCTTTGCCACTTCAGTCAACCGCAAATGCAACAATTATTTTGCTCTGATCCCTCTTGCGGGGGAGTCACCCAGGGATGCCCTGATTCACGATGGCATCCAGAGCTCCATATCCTTGTACTCTTCTAATACCCAAAGTCTTACAGAAAGCTCTCTGCCTGAAGACCCCTCTCATCCTCATTGCCCCTTTCTGGCCTCATCAGGCGTGGTTCTCCTTCTTAAGGTCTCATCTGAATTGTCCTCCCTGGATACTGGATCCCATTACGGACTTCATTTCCCATCCCTGGGGGCTTCCACTTCCCAATCTCTGGACTCTTCGTCTAACTGCATGGTTTCTCCAGTTCCAGTAATCCTTTTGCAGTTCATGCTTCCTTCCCCAATGAGGAGCATTATCTTGGCCTCTCAAAAGCTATCTGCAAAGAAGGTGTCTTCCACTAAAAGGAAAAGGTTTTCTATTTGGGCTAGACAGCATAATCTGGATCCTTTTTTGGTGCCAATTCCTGATATCTTTCTCTTTTTATCTCCCCTTTTTCAGGATAGGGTGAGTTTTTTGACCATTAAGTTCCAGTTAGTGGCCATTTCTAATTTCCATCTGAACGAGGACCCTACCTTTCTTCTAAACTGTGCAAAGCCTTTCTGAAAGGAGTTTTTCTTCTTAGACTTCCAATCAAAGATCCCTTCCCACCATGGGATTTGACATTGGTGGTGCAGTTTTTGATGAAAAAAAACTTTGAACCAGCTGCTTTTTGTGATATTAAATTCTTGTCTTAGAAGATGGCTTTTTTAGTGGCCATTACCTCTGCCAAGAGGGTCTTGGAACTTCAAGCTCTAAGCATTAAATCTCCGATGTGAAGTTGTTAAATCTCGCCGTTTATTCTCACTGATGGGTTTGGAACCGATCCTCGGCTCTAACACGGCCTATAGCAAAGCTCAAGGTTTGCCAGTAGCACGAGACCAAGCCCCTTATACCATGATGCACTTCTGGAATTACCTCAGATCTAGTTTGCCGCGGCACAGATCACGGTGTTCCAGATAGCTCGGACCATTATTAATCGATAGATTCATCTATTTGCAAGTTTAAAAACTTTTTTTCTTGACTTCTTGATAGGATAGTATATATATATATATATATATATATATATATATATATATATATATATATATCTAGATATATATATATATATATATATACATATATATAAAATCTTTAGAGTTTTAGACTTAGACTTAGTTTTAGATTAGTGCTCTGTGTTGGCTTCTGGTTTTCTATAGTGTTGGGCCTAAGAGTTGGCCTTGTATTAACCTCATTCTTAGGTGTACTTTGGTAGATAATTTCTAAGTGTGTTGTTTAATTTCTTTAAAATTATTTAATCTGATAATAGAAATGTCTGATGAGAAAGAGAAGCCTCATCCAAAATCTGGCTTCAAAAAATGTCCGGATTGTGGACAAAAAATGTCTGTCACTGACGGGCATGTTCAATGTGTTTATTGTCTGGGGGCTAAACACCTCCACTCCTTCTCCTCCAGGATACTTTTGGAGTGAAGGAGAAAATTAGTAGGCAGGGGTTTACTTAAACACCCTTTCTCCGAAGCTCTGGGTGAACAGGATGGTGCTAGTAGATCCTCAAAATCTTCCAAATCCTCAGGCGACTCGAAAGCTTCCAAAAAGACTAAAAAAATGGAGGGTGTAGGGTCATCGGTTCCACTGTCCTCGGAACCGAGTGTCCCTTCTGTTCAGAGCCAGCTCACAGCTTTGGAGCCAGTCCCTGAGATTCCCTCATCTCCTCTGCGCCAATCAGCCCCTTCGGTGCACTCCTTGAAGTCTTCTGTCAGCCTCTCAGCTATGGATATGGACCGGCTAGTGCAGAAGCTTCTACGGGCACCAGGCCTTGCTAAACTGTTGTCGGCTCCAAAGCCTTTGTCGGAGCAGAAGACCATTAACCTGGACTTGACTACTCCTCCTCCAAGCCGTACTGGACTTTCAGAGCTGAAGGAGCCCGACCTGATAGTTGTTGAGCCTGTGGAACTGAGACCTGCACCGGTGTTATCGGTTCCATCTACTCGGACGTCCTCGGCGCTGACTGGGGACTCTAGGAGCCGACACACTCTTGTCGGGTCTGGTGAGGATAGTCATACCGATTTGTTGGTGCCGACTCTTCCTCTTGGGGCTTCGGATAAGATGAGCTCGGCTCCTACCTTGGGCGAGCCAGCCCATGGCCTCGGTGCAGGAGGATCGGACTGTCCCTTCAGATCCGTCTACCCCTTCTCGTCGGAGCCATGGTGCATTTGATGCTATGAGGAGAGTCCTGTCTCCAAAGACATCATCAGCATCAGGTCTGGCTTCCTCTTTCCCTCGAGCACCTGTGTCCGCTCCTGCTTCTACCGGTCCACCCAAGGGTAGAGACCCTGAGCCTCAAGTATCCCCACAGGATGCCCCCTGCTCTTCTGAGACCTCCCCAGATCCCCCCACTGCGGAGGTACCCAGGAATAGACTGTGCAAGAGGAGGCACTTGGACTCCCCACAGAAGTCTTTGACATCTGACACTGACTTGGATGAGTCAGAAGGGCCCCCTCGATCCCCCCTCTGAGGATATCTCCTTTGCGGAGATATTAGAGATCCTTAATCAGAGGGGCGGTTGGCAGTCCAAAAGCCCTACTAAAGACGAGTCAGTGCTCTTGAAGGCTTTCGGGTCTCAACCTTCCACTTCTTGGGTGTCTCCGCCTTAAGATGAGCTCATGGAGCTGATCTCTTGTAAGGCGAGGGAGTCTCCGGAGGTCATGGAACCTGTCCCTCGGAAGCCAAATAAGTTCATCTCTGCCCCAGTGGACAAAGCCTTTTTGACTAAGGGAGTGCCTGTTGATGCCATGGTGGTGGCTGCAGCCACCAAAAAGGAAACGTCTGAGAAGTCCTCATCTATCCATCCTTCTAACAGAGATTCTAGGATCATGGAAAGATATGGGAAGCACATGTTTAGTTCAGCGACCTTTTCCCTTCAATCACTGAACTATTTAACCCATTTTACAAGACTACAAAGAGATCTCCTGAAAGAGCTAGGAGATACTCTCCAGGGTACAGTAGCTGCAGGGATTGCTGACAAAGTTAACACACAGCTCACTACCCTAAACTCGATTGTGAACTCGTCCATGCGCCTCATATCTTATGCAACTGGTGGTTTGAGTAGAGCGGCTAGTTCAGGCATTGCTCTGCGTAGACAAGCCTGGATGCGTCTCTGTTCCTTTGCGGAGCCTTTCAAGTCTTCCTTTATCAACACCCCTTTTGATGGCTCATCCCTTTTTGGGCCCAAGTTAAAGGAAACTCTAACCAGGTGTGAGCAGGAAGGCAAGACTCTATCTGCCGTTGGAGTCCGTTTTTCTACTCCTACTCAGCCCTATCCCAAGGGTCCTAAGGGCAGAAAAATGTGGTTCTGAAAAGCACAGGGAGCCTTTCAGGACACACGTGGAGAAACCCCCTCTAGAGGCAGAGGAGGGGGTTATAATGGAAGACGCCACCGTGTGGTGGTGGTGGGGGCTCCACAACAGCAGGGTGACAGAGGCCAGTTCTCTGGTTAGCCCTACAAGTGCTCCTGGAAGGAGACCCAGCTATCCGGCTCTGGAAGCAGTCAAGGGTCGCTTATCTTTGTGCCCAGAAGCCTAGCTAAACATAACGTCCGATACCTGGGTACAAAGCATCATTTCCAACGGGTATTTCATACCGTTCTCTTCCCCTCCCACTCCTATAAACAGAATCCCTGATGTTCCACCCAGTCTCAGGCAACAAGCAACCATAGAGGTCCGCAAGTTGCTAGAAAAAAGAGTCATCCAGCCAGTCCCAGCAGACCAAGTTGGATTCGGAACTTACTCAAGATTCTTTTTGGTTCCAAAAAAAACAGGGGACTACAGACCTATCTTGGACCTCAGCAGACTCAACCAATTTGTAAAAAAAAGAGAAGTTCCGAATGGTCACCCTTCAGGCCATTCTTCCCATGCTACGGAAAGGCGATTGGATGTGCTCCATCGATCTCAAGGACGCGTACTAGCACAAAAAGATGGACAGATGCTCCAGGGATCACCTGCATTTTCGGCTGGGAGCCAATCACTACCAGTTTTGAGCCCTGCCCTTTGGTCTCACTACAGCCCCCAGAGTGTTCACCAAATGCATGACAGTGGTCACGGCTAACCTGAGGCTTTTAGGATTCCAGATGTTTCCATATCTAGACGATTGGCTCCTCACCGCTACCACCAGGCATCAATTAATTCAGGCAACACAATCTACTCTGACACTCTGCCACCACTTAGGTATTACAGTCAACTTCGAAAAGTCTGCCTTGTCACCATCGCAGCATACCATCTTATAGGAGCAGAGTTAGATACCTCAACCACCACTCTACGTCTTTCAGTCGAAAGGGTCTCACTTCTTTGCCAACATGTCAACTCATTGGTGTCAAAGAACAGAGCTACAGCCGCAGAGGTCTTGAAGGTACTAGGTTTGATGGCAGCAGCAATTCTAGCCATTCCACTCACAAGGATGCTTATGCGAATTCTTCAATGGCTCCTGTTCGCTCAATGGTCTTACCAGATGTTACCAATGGACCATATGATTCTCATCACAAATTCTTGCAAGAGAGACCTTCGGTGGTGGTTGACATCTCTTCATGTCACAATAGGAAGACCCTTTGTGCTCCCATCAGTAGCCACTGTGACCACGGATGCTTCCCTGATAGGGGGGGGCATTTTCAGGCAAAGACTGCCCAAGGCACATGGACGGATCAAGAGTCACATCTGCATATCAATGTTCTGGAGTTGAGAGCAGTACGTCTGGCGTTGCAGTACTTCCAGGTCTCTCTTCCTCTAGGGACAATTGCAATTCAGACAGACAACATGTCAGTGGTCTGGTACTTGAACAAACAGGGCGGAACCAAGTCTTACCCCCTTTGTCGAGAAGCCCTCAGAGTATGGCAATGGGCTGTGTCATCCCAGCGTTTTCTGTTAGCAACGCACATCCTGGAGAAATCCAGTGTGATAGCGAATAAGCTGAGCAGGACAATCCTGTTGCCTCACGAGTGGTCTCTCAACGAACACGTTGCTGACTTGATTTTCCGCAAATGTTGCCAGCCTTGCTGTGACCTCTTTGCCAGTCACATCAATACCAAATGCAGAAGCTACTTTGCCCTGATACCACCTCCAGGACATCCCCCGAGACGCACTTGTACACGATTGGCCTCCGGGTCTCCTATATGCATTCCCACCTATTCCACTGATACCCAGTTTTTTACAGAAAGCAAAATCGCTGGGAAGGACTGTTATCCTCATAGCCCCCCATTGGCCTCGACAGATTTGGTTCCCTTTCCTTCACCATCATCTGCTGGAGGATCCATGGATCCTGGACCCAGTTCCAGACACACCTGTCAGGAGACCTCCATCCTTCATTGCAGTCTCTAAAGCTGACTGCATGGCTGATCCACTTCCCCCAATAGCCAGGCTTCATTCACTCTTAGATGACACAAGACAAATTCTATTGTCTTCTCATAAGCCATCCACCAGCAAACTATATCGCAGTAAGTGGAAAAGGTTCTCAGTTTGGGCCAGTATACAAAAAATTGACCCTTTCCGAGCTCCTCTGTCATCCATTTTAGAGTTTTTGACAATGATTTTTAAGGAAGGAGCAGCAGCTGCCACAGTTCAGATTCAGTTAGCTGCCATATCAAATTTCCACCTTTGATTCGATGGGTTAAATGTTATGGCTCATAAGTTAGATAAAAGTTTTTTCTTAAAGGTGTTTTTCACATGAGACCTCCTGTCAGAATTCCTCATTCTCCCTGGAATTTGAATTTTATGCTGTCTCAAATAATTCTTCCCCCCTTTGAACCAGCATCATCTTGTGATCTCAAATTTTTGTCCTGGAAAACAATTTTTCTAGTGGCCATTATTTCTGCTCGCAGAGTGTCAGAACTTCAAGCATTATCTATCAGACCTCCTTACATGATTTTCCATGCTGATAGAGTATCTCTCTGAACAAACCCCTCCTTTTTGCCTAAAGTCTGTTCTGAGTCCAGTATCAATCAGGTCATTGAGTTGCCAGTCTTTTTTCCCAACCAATCCAACAAATTGGAATACATGCTGCACAAACTTGACATACATAGACAGCTCAGATTTTATCTTGATAGAACTAAGGATATTAGAAAATCAAATCAACTCTTCGTATTCTTTTCGGAGGCCAGAAAAGGTAGACCAGTGGCTAAGACAACCCTTTCAAAATGGTTATCGGATTGTATCTCATTTGTTCACTCAAATGCTAACATACCTTTGCCACACAAAGCAAAGGCTCATTCAACCAGAGCTGTTTCTACGTCTTCTGCTTTTCAAGCTAAATTGCCCCTTGACATCATTTGTGCTGCAGCCACTTGGTCTAAGCCTCATACCTTTATCACTCATTACAAAGTAGATAAGGCTTCCAGGGACAGGTCCTCTTTTGGTTCCACGGTCCTGAAAAATGTAGTCACGTGAGCCACCCAGGATTGCGGGTGCTAGGGATGCTACCCATCAGTGAGAATAAACGGTGAGATTTAACAACTTCACACAAGGAAGTTATGCACTCACCATAATGTTCCATGTGAGTTGTTTATCTCGCCTTTATTCTCACGTCCCTCCCTCCACCCCCCTCCTGGTTGACAGTTGACCTAGAGGCTAGTATCATCCTGGTTGTTCAATACTTCTTCTTCCTTCTTGGGGAGTGCTCCCCTTACAGGGGTATATATACAGGCAGCAAACAAGATCTGAGGTAATTCCAGCAGTGCATAATGGGATAAGGGGCTTGGTCTCGAGCTACTGGCAAACCTTGAGCTTTGCTATAGGCCGTGTCGGAGCCAAGGATCAGCTCCGAACCCATCAGTGAGAATAAAGGCGAGATAAACAACTCACATGGAACATTATGGTGAGTACATAACTTCTTTTTTATGATTTTTCATAAGGACAGGGTGTCCCTGAGAACAAATCCTTCGTTTATCCCTAAAGTGACTTTGGAAGCTAACCTCGATCAATCAATTCAACCAGTCTTCTTCTCTAATTTTTCTAATAAAGAAGAATATGTCTTGCTTTGTTTAGATATCTATAGGCAATTATGTTTTTATGTAAAAAGGACTGAGGAATTTCGGAAGTCTGACCAGCTCTTTGTGGTCATCTCTCAAAACAGAAAGGGCCTGGCAATTTCCAAAGTGACTATTTCCAGATGGATTGCTAGTTGTATTTCCTACATTTATGATAGTAGGCATGTGGAGCTACCCAGACCAGTTAAGGACCACTGAACTAGGTCTGTGTCTATGTCTTCAGCCTTCTTGGCTAGACTTTCCTTGGATGAGATTTGTGCTACTGCTACTTGGTCTAATCCTCACACTTTCATTTCACACTACAAATTGGACTTAGTGTCAAGGAACAGGGCTTCCTTTTGTTCCTGTGTGCTCCGGCATATCCTTCCTTGAGGCCACCCAGGGTTCATAGTAGCTGGGGATTCTGGTCCATTTGTGATGAATAATGACACAGATAGCATCAGATAAAGAGTTATGTGCTTACCATAACTTGGCATCTCTGCTATCCAGTGTCATTATGCATCACATTCCTGCCCTCCTACCCCCTTCCTTCTTGGGGTTCTGGTGAAGCTGGAGTGCCTTGTATTTGGAGTAGTCTGATTCCTTGGGCAGCTTGTTCTGCGTTTCCATTTGTATAGCAAATTCGATCTGAGGGGTTAGAAGGCAGCAGGGGATTATGGGAAGGGGAGGAGCTTGAGCTCTGGATCTGTCTGATAGTTGCCGGCTCGGATCTGAGGTTAGATCCAAGACCCATTTGTGATGAATAATGACACTGGATAGCACAGATGCCAAGTTATGGTAAGTACATAACTCTTTGTACTACTACTGCTACTGCTAATATTACTACTGCTAGTACTACTGCTACTACTGCTACTAGAATTGCTACTACTAGTACTGCTGTTACTACTGCGGTTATTGCTTTTACTACAACTACTACTACTACTAATAATAATAATAATAATAATTGTGAAAGTAAAGTAGCAGCATGCAGCTGGGTTTAAGACAACTTGAATAAGAATAGCTGGGTAGCCTGTACTTTTGTGGAGTAGAATGCCTTATTTAGGTTTTGCAATAATGTATCCAGAAATTCATTTTATTGTTGTTCATACGTCATGAAAAAAGAAAAGTTAAGAAGGAAACAACACATTACTAAAAAAAATGTTTGCCACTGAAAAAAATAAAAAGGGCACATGTTTTTGATGCTCAGTGACAAGAAATTAATCTTCTAATCTAATGAACTGCTAAGTCTGGACAGCCTGATGTTGAGAAAAGTATGTATTTTTCTAGGCAGCACATACAGTTGGCAAAATTATTGCATTTGTATAGACAGAACACACACAACTTTATCAATTTAACAAATATTAAAGCATCTTCCTGAAAGCTGTAATTTATTGTCATATGTTCTTCCAGAGACTTTCTCATTAAGTTCTTCAGTGAAAAATAGTAACTGACAAGATAAATATTAACTGTAGATTTGAAGTAGTTACTTCATTTGCTCTGCAACCTGTGGGTATCGGATCCGACCTCGGATCCGAGCCGGCAGCTTTCCAAGCTACAAGATCCGAGCTCCTAGCTCCTCCCCCTACCCATAATCCCCTGCTACATGCTGTATTACCTCAGATCGTTTTTTTTGCCGTGGCTGAAGCAGCTACCTTTGAAGAGCTCCTTGGCTTTTCGTTACCTTTCTTAAACTTTTTCTCAACTGGGAAGATTGTATTTTTTAGTGTACGTGTGAGTAGTATCCCTGGGTTTTTTAGTCGTAGTTTAGATATTCGTTATTTTTTAGAGTTAGTGTTTTTCTGTGTGACACCCCTCCCCCCTTAGTGTTTGGGTGTGAGTGTGTGAGTGATGTTATGTGATCCTATCTCGCCTACATTCTGTTCTGATGGGCTCGGAGCCGATCCCTCGGCTCCGACTCGGCACACTATGCTATAGAGCGAAGCCTCTTATTGGCTGAGCTATTCTCTATCCCAGGATGCACCACCACTAATCCCCCAGATCTCGTTTGCCGCTTACAAACTAGGACGTGGTCTCAAACTTGGCTGAGCTAAGTACTGTTTTTTTCTAAAGTTTCCTGTCAGGAAATTCCTTATTCTTTCCCAAAAGCTGTTTTAACAGCTATTGTTGTTGTACGAGTGTGTTTTGGTACATTTTTTTGAGGTAAATTGTGTGTTTGTTTAAGGGAAAGGTTTCCCGTTTAAGTTAGAGGGGCCTTCCCCTATTCTTCAGCTAGTTTTCTCTTTTTTTCAAGGAGGTCAAGTACCTGTTTAAGTTAGAGGGTCTTGGCCCTCCTTTTTAGTGTTTTCTGTCATTGTATTGTATCGTTTAAAAAAAAAAAAAAAAAAAAAAAAAAAGTTATAAGTTTAAAGTTAAATTTTTTGTATTGTGGTAAAGTATTTGTTTTGACAAGATAGTAATTCTTTCCACTGGTTTAGTGTTTTTTGATAGGCATTATGTCAAAAGAACATAGACCCTCGGGGTTCAAAAAGTGCACGAGGTGCGGTTATAAGATGTCTATAACCGATGACCACTCCTCGTGCGTATATTGTTTAGGCGCCAAGCACCTACAGGAGTCCTGTAGCTTGTGTCACGCCTTTTCATCTAGAGTCCTCCAAGAGAGGAAGAATAAATTAATACTGAAAGGGCTGATTAAACCCTCCTTCGAGGAGGCCTTATCTTCCTCATCCTCTCCTACCAAGAAGAAGAAAGCGTCGGCTCCGACCAGCCCGTCGGAACTGACTGCTAAGAAACCTAGGCAGGCTTCTCCATCGGCTCCACGGACTTCGGAGCCGAGGGCAGAACGGTCTGCCTCGATGCCTCCAGTCTCGACTCCTCTGGTTTCGGAGCCGAGGACTGGGGTGTCGAGAGGCGGGTCACCTTCATCGGCTCCACTGATTTTGGAGCCGATGAGGGTTGCCGGCTCAGACTCTTCCCCTTCGGCGCCGAAGCCCTCCTCGGCACCGAGGGAAATTGTTTTGGGATCTCCCTCGGAACCGATATTGGCCGAGTCCATTCGGAGCCGGTCCCCTAGTCCTTTGGAGCCGATGGAGAAGTCGGTTCGGACCCGATCGGTTTCATCTAGATCCTCCAAGATGTCTGATTCGGACATCGACAGGGTGCTCCTAAGACTTTTCCAGTCTCCTGTGTTCCAAAAGTTAGTTTCGGCTCCAGCCCATTCGGCTTCGGAGCCGATGGTCCACCCTGTAGTTATGGTTCCTCCTCCAACAGCCTCGGCACCGTTGGAGCCGGTGCTGGTGGAGCCGATGGAGGTTTTCGGGTCGGCCCCGACCCTTACTCCAACCCCAGCTCTCGAGTTGGAGTTCGGTACGCGGACCTCCTCTGTCGGCCCCGGGGGGGACGCTTCGGGACTGATGTTTTCGGTCCCAAGCCTTCCTCTCGGTGCATCGGCTGCGGGGGTATCGTCTACCGTTGTGGCCACGGGGGTTGGACCTTCCCAGGATTCTGGTGGTCCGGCCTTCAGGGCCATGAGGAGTACGTTAGCCAAATCTTCTTTGGCTACCTCCACGGTCTCTCCAGCACCTTCCCTGCATACGGAGACTGGGTCTTTGGCAGTCCCCCTGTCCTTAGACAGCGGAGCCCCGGGGCCTGAGGTCACCCCCACTGGGGGTTCCCCCCCTCCTGGAGGTCCCTCTGAAGCTTCTTCGGAGGAACCCCCAAGGAAAAGATCGTGCAAGAGGAAACACGTTGACTCCCCCGATGAGTCTCTCATGTCAGACACTGATCTTGATGATGCAGAGGGGTCCCCTAAGTCGTCCTCAGATGATGTCTCCTTTGCAGACATCCTGGAAGCCCTCAAACAGTGAGGCGGCTGGCATTCCAAACCCCCTTCTGCTGACGAGTCGGTGTTCCTTAAGGCCTTCGGGGCTCAGCCCTCCGCCTCCTGGGTGTCTCCGCCCTTCGACGAGCTCCTAGATTTGATCTGTCGAAGGGCGTGGGAACACCCAGACTCTGTGGAACCGGTGCCTGCTCGCCCAAATAAGTTCCTGTCAGCACCCCCAGGAGAAGGAGTTTTTGACGAAAGGTGTGGCTGTAGATGCCTTGGTGGTGGCATCTGCTACCCAACAAGATGTAGCAGAGGCTTCGACGTCCGTCCATCCTCCTAATAAGGAGTCTAGGAGCATGGATCGGTACGGTAAGCGCACCCTCAGTTCAGCGGCCTTTACCTTAAGATCCCTGAACTATTTAACGCACTTCACCAGGTTTCAGAGGGATCTGATCAAGGAGCTTTCAGATACCCTCTTGGGTAACCTACCTGAGCAGCTGGCCCAGACGGTTTGCTCTCAGTTGGCTACGCTGTCATCCATATCAAACTCATCCATGAGGCTCATTTCTTATGCAGCCGAGGGGGCGAGTAGAGCGGCGGGTACAGGTATTGCTCTACGGAGGCAAGCCTGGCTCTGCCTGTGTCATTTTGCGGAAGCCTTCAAGTCTTCCTTTGCCGACGCCCCCTTTGATGGGTCCTCTTTGTTTGGACCCAAGGTAAAGGACACATTGACCCGCTGCGAGCAAGAAGGTAAGACTTTGACTGCCGTAGGGGCACGATTTTCCACTCCCTTTCAGCCTTACCCCAAGGCTAAAAGAGGAGGGAAAATGTGGTTCCGTAGATCTCAGAAGTCTTATCCCTCACAGCAGGACGATCCCCCTTCTAGAGGCAGAGGAGGGGGAAATTCTTCTGGAAGACGTCATCCCAGAGGCAGCAGAGGCCCCCGCAACACTGGAGACCGCGAGTCCTTTCGTGGCTCTTCAGCCTTTCACAATCCCTGAGGGATTGCCCGACTGTGCAGCTCCGGAGCCAGTCGGGGGTCGTTTTTCGAGGCACCTAAAAGCCTGGGAAGGTATCACTTAGGACCGATGGGTGCTTCGAATTATCGTCGGAGGTTACGCCATTCCCTTTTCTCACTCCCCACCTCCGTCCAAGAAAATCCCGGACCCGCCACCCAGTCAACGGGAAATTGCAGCCTTAGAAGTCTCAAAGCTGCTTCAAAAAGGAGTCATCCAACTGGTCCCCGCAGACCAGATCGGATTAGGGACTTACTCAAGATTCTTTTCGTGCCAAAAGACCGGGGACTTGAGGCCCATTTTGGATCTCAGCATTCTAAATTGTTCAGTCAAAAAGTCCAAGTTCCGAATGGTCACCCTACAATCCATTCTCCCACTGCTGGAGAAATGTGTTTGGATGTGCTCCATAGATCTCAAGGACGCTTATTACCATATCATGGTACATCAAGCGTCCAGGAGACATCTGCGCTTCAGCCTAGGAGACAGTCATTTTCAGTTCCGCGCGCTGCCCTTTGGTCTCACCACAGCCCCCAGGATGTTCACCAAATGTTTGGTGGTCGTGACTGCTCACCTGAGAAGTCTAGGATTCCAGGTGTTTCCGTATCTAGACGACTAGCTCCTAACTGCCACCTCCAAGCATCTACTATTGCAGAGCCTACAAGCCACAATATCACTGGGCACTTCCCTTGGAATCACCTTCAATTGGCCAAAGTCTGTGTTGCTGCCATCTCAACGCATAAGATTCATCGGAGTAGAGATAGACTCAAACCAAATGCGGGTCTATCTTCCTACAGAAAGGATACAAACCATACAGGCTCAAGTTCGAGCCTTACTTCCCAGATCCAAAGCCCCAGCCAGAATGGTCCTGCAGCTATTGGGATCTATGTCCGCCATGGTTCTTCTAGTTCCCCTAGCAAGGTTGCACATGAGAATTCTCCAGTGGCTTCTTTCAACACAGTGGTCCTTTCAGGATCTCCCTCTCAGTCACCTTATATGGATCACGGAAACCTGCAAACGGGACCTTCGCTGGTGGCTGGTGCCCTCCAATCTGGATCAGGGACGACCCTTTGTTCCACCTCCTCCTGTGGCCACTTTGACTACGGATGCCTCCCAGATGGGGTGGGGGGGGTATTCCCTGGGCAGGTCAGTCCAAGGCAAATGGCATTCAGAAGAGAGCCTCCTTCATATCAACATTTTAGAAATGAGGGCGGTGTTTCTGTCCCTACAAGCCCTTCACGATTACCTCCCTCAGGGCGTAATTGCCGTTCACTCCGACAACATGTCAGTAGTCTGGTACCTGAACAAGCAGGGAGGGACCAGATCCTACCCCCTTTGTAGAGAGGCCATGAGAGTTTGGGAATGAGCAGTGTCGACCAAACGATTTCTAGTGGCGACTCATATCCCTGGCAAGTCCAATGTGATAGCCGACAGACTGAGCAGAACTATCCTTTCTCCACACGAGTGGTCTCTGAACAATACGGTTGCAACTCAGATTTTCAGCAAATGGGGAATTCCTTGTTGCGACCTCTTCGCAACCCTGCTGAACGCGAAGTGCAAAAAGTTCTTCTCCCTCACTCCGGCTCCGGGGGAGAGTCCTATGGACGCACTAGCCCATCCTTGGCCCACCGGCTTGCTATACGCTTTTCCCCCAGTTCCCCTCCTTCCCAGAGTGATTCAAAAGGCGTCTCACTTGGGGAGCAAAATGATCTTAGTTGCTCCTTACTGGCCTCGTCAGGTATGGTTCCCCTATCTTCGGAAATATGCACTGGACGGGCCATGGTTCCTGGATCAGATCCCAGACCTATTAGTTCATCAGTCGGGACTACTCCACCAGTCCCTCCACACCTTGAAATTAACAGCTTGGCTCCTCCTCTTCCGACTATAGTCAGGAATCATACCTTAGACCCGGAAGTCGTACATATCTTATCTTCGGCCCACAAGTCTGCCACTAAGAAATTGTATTCTAGCAAATGGAAGAGATTTGCTATTTGGGCTCAACTCCGGGGTCTGGATCCCATCACTATTCCTGTATCGGAAGTCCTGAAATTTCTAACTTCCCTATTCAATCAAGGTTCTTCAGTCTCTACCATCAAGGTTCAATTAGCAGCTATTTCCAATTTTCATGAATCTATAAACCCACCTTTAATGAGCAACAGATTATGTAAGACCTTCATGAAAGGTGCTGTGCTTTTCCGACCTCCGATTTCTCATCCTGCTCCTCCATGGGATCTCGATGTGGTGTTACGTGCCTTAACTTCCTCCCCCTTCGAACCGGCAGCAACATGTGATTTGAAATTTCTTTCGTGGAAAACTGCCTTTCTGGTCGCGATTACTTCTGCCAGAAGGGTTTCAGAGCTTCAAGCTTTGTCTGTAAAACCTCCGTACCTGGTTTTTCACAAAGATAGAGTATCTCTCAGGCCAAATCCATCCTTTGTCCCTAAAGTTTGTTCTAGTTTTTGTCTACGACAGTCATTAGAACTTCCAGTTTTCTTTCCAAAGTACTCAAACAAAGCAGAATACATATTCCACACATTAGATGTCCACAGGCAATTGCGTTTTTATTTAGATAGGACCAAACAAACAAGAGAAACAGATCAATTGTTTGTGTCCTTTTCGGATAATAAATTGGACAAAGCCGTCACAAAGGTCACTATTGCCAAATGGATCAGGGACTGTATTAGTCAAGCATCTGAAGTAGGCAGACTTCATTCGTCTGCAACCTGTGGGTATCGGATCCGACCTCGGATCCGAGCCGGCAATTCAAAAGCTTAGGCTCCGAGCTCCTAGCTCCTCCCTCTTACCCATAACCCCTTGCCAAGCCCTGACTGACCCCAGATTTCGTTTGCCACTTTTCAAGTAGCTACGGATTCTAGAGCTCCTGGCGTTTGTTGAAGAAAGATAAGATTTTTTGACTAAAAAAGTTTTGAAAATCTCTATTTTTGTTATTGATATTGTTAGTGTTGAGTGTGTATAGGCTTTCCTCTCTCTTTTATTTAATTGTTCTCGGGTTTTTGCGTAGTTTGTTTGTGTGTGTGTTGTGTTAGGCCTTAGGGTTTGTGATGTCTGAAGCCCATAAGGCTGTTTCTCTAAATGTGAGTGTGGCCATAAGCTGTCCCCAGCGGATGGCCACACTCGTCATCTTGGGGGTTGAACACCTGTCATCTGGTTGTACCATTTGTGCAGGGTTCAACCCCCGGGCTTTGAGGGAGCGGAGTTCGAAGCTGGTGCTGGCGGGTCTTTTACCTCCAGATACCGCTTCGGCTTCTGCCCCTTCTACTCAGCAACCTGTTGCTGTGGGCTCTCCCCCTCCGGCTGGGACTCAACCTCCCTCTATGTTGCCGGAGGGGAAAGAGTCCTCTAGGGAGAGAGAGAAGAAGGAGAGGCACAGGGAGAGGCACCACAAAAGGAGAGCCGAAACTTCCAGTTCGGCTCCTCCATCTAAGCGGGCCTCCCCTGTGCCTTCTAGCTTTCCTCCTCCTCGGCTCCACTCCCCTCGGTTCTCTCCCGGACCCGAGGAGGAGGAGGCTAGCCCTTCTAGGAGGTCTCCGAGGCGGCTCTCTAGGTCCGCTTCGGTGGCCTCCACCAGGTCAACTTTTTCCATGAGTGAAGCTGATATGGACCGGATGATGAGGAAATTCATCCAGGCCCAAATGCAAATGGGAGTGCTCCTAGCCCCCATCTGGGAGGCTTGACCTTTTTCACCCCTTGGCTCCTTCTCCGATCCATACCACGGGTTCGGAGCTGTCGGCGCCGGCAGACTTGGATCCGGGGTGGGTTGGATCCGATGGGTGGCGCACCTCGGATCCGTCCCATCCCTTGAGTGCTTGGTGCCGGACCCGACCTCTCGAGCCGAGGGCCGAGCCGCGGATCCGGGCGAGCTCGTGTGTCTTCGGCTCCGTCCAGGTCGAAGCGCACCGGTCTCGGATCCGGCGGTTCGCTCGACTCCGATCCGTCGTCAGATCCAGTGGGGGTCGGCTCGGGTTTAGAGAAGCTGGCTCCCCTCGGCCTTCACGTAGTGGAAAGGGCACTGTTGAGGACGTCCGGACCCCGGTCCCTGCCACGGCTCCATCCCGCACTCCCTTGCAGTTGGGCCAGGCCCCACCAGCCGGTCCCAGGGACAGCCCGCCTGATGTCCCAAGTGGTTCCCTTGGAACATCCAACTGCTGAAGAGTACTCCTCGGACAGCCCCGATGAAGTACCTCGGGCGTAAGTGCAAAGGAGGCACATGGACTCCCGAGTCCGTTACTGAAGACACAGACTTGGATGAAGGGGAAGGCTCCCTAGGTCACCCCTGAGGACGTCTCATTTGGAGACATTATGGAGATGTTAAGGATCAGGGGGTGGTCTGCCCCAAGGCTTCCTCGGACGAGTCTGTGTTCTTGGAGGCATTGAGGCGGCCCTTCTACCTATTGGGTGTCCCCTCCTGCTGACCCTCTGGTGGATCTTATTTCCATCAGGCGTGGAAGGATCCGGACACCGTTGAGCCTATCCCAGCGCCCGGACGCATCCTTTCCCCTCTGGCGGACCGCACTCACTGGAGCAAGGGCCCCCAGTAGATGCCATGATGATGGCTGCAGCCACGAAGAGGAATTGGCCCAGGAGAGTCCCTCCATGCATCCTCCGGGCAAGGAGTCCTTTCGATGGATCGCATTGGGAAGCGAGTTTTCAGTTCAGCAACCTTCTCTTTGAGAGCGCTGAACTACATGGCACATGTCATTAGGATGCAGCGGGATCTGATTAAAGAATATGCTGCATCTCCCCCGGAGTCCATGTCGAGTGAGGATAAACAGGTATATTCCACCCGAATGGCCACTCTCAGATCAGTTTCCAATACATCTATGCGGCTGCTTTCTCATGCTACTGATGGAGCCGCTAGAGCCAGCGGAGCAGGCCTAGTCATGAGGCGACAGGCCTGGCTCCGCCACTGTGATTTTGCAGAGCCCTTCAAGGCGACCTTCGAATGCCCCTTCGATGGTTCTGCCTTGTTTGGCAAGACTGTTCGCGAAACATTAGTCCAGAGCGAAAGGACGGGAAGACGCTGTCTGCCGTCGAGTCCGCTTCTCAGCTCCCCAGAGGTCCTTCTCTAAGAACCAAAAGGGACAGAAAAGATGTGGTTCGGAAATCGCAGCAGTCCCAACCTGCTCCGGATAACCAGTCCTTCCGTGGCAGAGGAGGACGGGGAGGTCGTCGTCCTAGAGGCAGGGGGGCTCCTGGCAACTTTGGGTCCAGAGAACCTTTCTCTGATCGACCCACGCAGCAGCCCTGAAGGGTTGCCCGGCTGTCCGTCTCTGGAGGCAGTCGGGGGGCGGTTTTCGAGGCACCTGACTTCTTGGGAGTCCATAACAACAGACAGTTGGGTGCTTCGTGTCATATCCAGAGGGTATTCAATTCCCCTATTCAAGGTTCCCAAATCTCGCAGCCTCCCAGATGTTCCACCCGACCAAAGGGAGGCGGCAGTCGAAATCGAACAGCTGCTAGAAAAAGAGCTATCCAGCGTCCCCGAGATCAAACCGGATTAGGGTTTTACTCCAGGTTCTTTTGGTGCCAAAGAAAACGGGGACCTAAGACCAATCTTAGACCTTTCCCAGCTGAACCTGTCAGTAACCAAGCAAAAGTTCGGATGGTCACCCTGCAATCTATACTTCCCTCTTGAGGAGAAGCGACTGGATGTGCTCCATCGACCTCAAGGACGCGTACTACCACATTGTATGGACAGGCGATCCAGGAGGTTTCTTCGCTTCCGGCTGGGAGCCAGTCATTATCAGTTCAGGGTCCTCCCTTTGGTCTCACCTCAGCCCCAGGGTGTTCACCAAGGTGCTAGCGGTGGTAGCGGCCCACCTGAGGCTCCAGGGATTACAGGTCTTTCCGCACCTGGACGACTGGCTCCTGACGGCATCATCAAGGCATCTTCTGTGCTCAGCCAGGGATTACTTTCTTCAACTAGCCCCAAGGCTGGGCATCACGATCAACTGGGAGAAATCTTTACTGCACCCCACACAAGTTATAGATTTCATAGGAGGAAGACTAAACACCAGATCAATGCGAGCCTTCCTCACTCCAGACAGAATTGCCAACCTGAAGTGTCATGTGACAGCGGTCCTGCAACCATCTCCAACTGCAGCTTCGGTCCTGAGGGCCCTAGGTTCTATGGCGGCAGCTATTCCGCTTCTCATTCATGCTCGCTTACGCATGCGGGTTCTGCAATGGACCCTTCAGGTTCAGTGGTCCCCTCTTTGTTCCTCTCTCAATGCTCCGATTGTGGTCAGCAAGGCGTGCAGGAACTCCCTTCTTTGGTGGCTTCTTTCTCCGGAGCCCCTGGCAGGGAGACCTTTTTGTGCTGCATTTCCCCGAGCCACAGTGACCACGGATGCTTCTTGCCTCGGGTGGGGGAAAGATTGTCCAAGGCACGTGGAATCCCACAGAGACGTCATTGCATATAAATGTTCTGGAAATGAGGGCGGTGCTCCTAGCGTTGCAAGCACTTCACCACGTTCTTCCTTCAGGGACTATTGCGATTCAGACAGACAACATGTCGGTAGTCTGGTATATCAACAAACAGGGAGGAACCAGGTCTTACCCCCTTTGTCGAGAGGCCATGAGAGTCTGGGAATGGGCAATTTCCACCAAACGCTTTCTGGTAGCAACGCACATTCCGGGAAAGTCCAACATCCTTGCGGACAAGCTCAGTCGCACCATTCTTTCTCCACACGAGTGGTCTCTCAATCCTCTAGTAGCGAAGAAGATTTTTGCCGTCTGGGGGCAACCCTGTTGCGATCTTTTGCCTCTCCCTCAAACGCCAAATGCGACATTTTCTCCGCTCTGCTTCCCCACCAGGGAGTTCCCGAGATGCTCTGGTGCATGCTTGGCCTCCCGGTCTCCTTTATGCCTACCCTCCACTTCCTCTGATGCAGAGGCTTCTGCAGAAAGCCAACAGTTTGGGGAGCAGAATGATTCTCATTGCCCCGTTCTGGCCTCGTCAACCTTGGTTCCCCTTCGTATGGTCTCACAAAATCAATCCACCCTGGATTCTGGATCCAATTCGGATCTCATCTCCCACCCTCTGGGAATGTCGGTTCCCAATCTGCACCCTGAAGTTGACAGCTTGGCTGCTCCAGTTCCATCCTTAATTAGGACTCGGTATCTCATCACCGGTCAAGGCCATTTTAGTGGCAGCTCATAAACCTTCCACCAGGCAGGTTTATCGGAGTAAATGGAAGAGATTCTCTATTTGGGCGGTACAGAGAACTTTAGATCCTTTCTCGGCACCTATGTCAGCGGTGCTGGATTTCTTAACAGACCTCTTTCATCAAGGGGCAAGTTCTTCCACGATTAAGGTACAATTAGCAGCTATCTCGCATTATCACATTGGTCATGACACAGCTCCCCTTATGACGGCGAAATTATGCAAAACATTTCTCAAAGGGGTTTTTTTGTTGAGGCCTCCAGTCAAGGAGGTTGTACCACCTTGGGACTTGTCTTTAGTTCTGCAAGCCCTTACTGCTCCTCCCTTCGAGCCTGCAGCTTCTACAGATTTAAAGTACCTTTCCTGGAAGACTGCCTTCTTGGTAGCTATCACTTCAGCCAGAAGAGTGTCTGAGCTTCAGGCTCTATGCGTCAAGCCACCTTACCTTTCTTTCTTCCCTGATAGGGTGTGCCTCAGGACCAATCCATCTTTTCTTCTGAAGGTCTCCTCTGAATCCAATATTAACCAATCAATTAATTTACCTGTGTTTTTTCCCAAGTACTCAAACAAAGGAGAATACAAATTGCATTCCTTGGATGTTCATAGACAATTACGTTTTTATATTCACAGAACAGCTGGTCACAGGAAATCAGATCAGCTGTTCGTCTCCTTTGCTAAATTTGCTCTGGGTAAAGCAGTATCTAAAGTCACACTATCTAAGTGGATTGCTAATTGTATTCTGCAGGCATATGACACTTCAGGTAGACCTGCTCCTCAGAGGGTTACGGCTCATTCTACTAGGGCAGTTTCCACGTCAGCCGCCTTTAAGTCCCGTGTATCATTGGATGATATCTGCTGCAGCTACTTGGGCCTCGCCTCATACTTTTATTTCTCATTATAAGGTGGATGTTGTTTCTAGAGGAAGAGCATCCTTTGGCTCAGCGGTGCCTCGCAACATCCTTCCATGACGGCCGCCCAAGATTCAGGTAGCTAGGGACTCTGTCCCACAGGTTGCAGACGAATGAAGTCTGCCTACTTCAGATTTAGAAGTTATGTACTCACCATAACGTTCCATCTGAGTAGGTGACTTCATTCGGATGCAACCATCCCCACCTCCATCCCCCTGACCTTTATAGAGCGAGTATTTATGCTGTTTTCGTGTACTGTAGTCAGTATTTTGAGGCAAACTCAATCTGAGGTCAGTCAGGGCTTGGCAAGGGGTTATGGGTAAGAGGGAGGAGCTAGGAGCTCGGAGCCTAAGCTTTTGAATTGCCGGCTCGGATCCGAGGTCGGATCCGATACCCACAGATTGCATCCGAATGAAGTCACCTACTCAGATGGAACGTTATGGTGAGTACATAACTTCTAATTATTCCTCTTCTAATAAAGAGCTTACGACCTCTGTCAAAGCTCACTCTACAAGAGCTATGGCTACTTCAATAGCATTCCATTCTAAGCTTGCCATTAATGACATTTGTGCTGCGGCTACGTGGTCTTCCCCGCGCACCTTCATTTCCCACTACAAATTGGATGTGGCATCTCGGGGGCGAGCTTCATTTGGTTCCACAGTGCTCAGGAGTGTTTTCCAGTGAGCCACCCAGGATTTAGGTGCTAGGGACGCTGTCCCATCAGTACAGAATGTAGGTGAGATAGGATCACATAACATCTTTTAGTTATGTACTTACCATAACTTTAGATGTTTGGGATCCATCTTGCCTACATTCCCAATAACCCACCCTCCTTCCCCCTTCCTTGGAGATCAGAAGAGATCGGACGGTCTGAATTCTATTGTTTCATCTTGAAACATCTGGCAATGTTATATAAACAAGTTATGTATGTGTGCATGAATGCGGACAAACAAGATCTGGGGGATTAGTGGTGGTGCATCCTGGGATAGAGAATAGCTCAGCCAATAAGAGGCTTCGCTCTATAGCATAGCGTGCCGAGTCGGAGCCGAGGGATCGGCTCCAAGCCCATCAGTACAGAATGTAGGCGAGATGGATCCCAAACATCTAAAGTTATGGTAAGTACATAACTAAAAGTTAGTCAAAATGGCTGAAGGGCCGAAAGCCATTTTTTCAAAGTGTACTGAGTGTGGCCATAAGCTTTCTCCAGCTGATGGCCACACTCAGTGCGTTTTATGCCTGGGGGTGGCCCATTTATCTTCGGTCTGCCCAATATGTGCGGCCTTTAACCCCCGGGCACTTAGGGACAGGAAGAATAAGCTGATCCTGGTGGGCTTGCTTCCTCAGGAATCGGCTTCTTCTTCCTCTCCTGCTCAGACTCAGGCTGCCTCGGCAGCCCCGGTGCCTTCTGCGCCCCCTGCTCAACCGGGGACTCAACCTCCATCTTTGGGTTTCAGCTCGGGGGACTCTGGTGCCTCTTCCTCCAAAGAGAAGAGGCACAAGGACAAGGAAGGGCACAAGTCTCAGAAAAGGCGGGCTGAGACTCAACCCTCAACCCCACCATCTAAGCTGGCTAGGTCTCCCTCGAGGGTCTCCGGATCCTCCCCCTCTCTGCGCCGTTCGCCATGTTTTTCGCTGGAGCCGGAGGAGGAGTATCGGCCTCCCTCGATGTCATCGAGGCGGCCCTCCCGGCCTGCCTTGATGACTACTTCTAGGTTGACCAGAAGCCTCACCGACGCGGACATGGATCGGATGATGCATCGATTCATACAGACCCAAATGCAGATGGGGGTGCTCTTGCCTCTCCCCTCTGGGGGGGAGTGCGGCCCCCATTTTTGCTCCGATCACTCCTTTTCCGACTCGTTTTTGGGTCTCTGAGTCATCGGATCCGGGCCCTTTCGGAGCCGGGGATTCATCGGCGCCGATAGCTCCAGTCTCTTTGATGCCAACTGTGCCCTCCAGCGTGTCGGATCCCAGTTCTTGGGGCCGAGGGCTGAGCGTCCGATCCGTGGGAGTTGGTGTGTCTTCGGCGCCGCTGGGTTCGGAGCATACCTCTCTCTCGGCTCCGACTGCATCGGCCCTGACCCTGATCCCTGCCAAGGAGATTACTTTTGGAGCCTGGCGAGAGTAGTTCTCCTTCGGCTTTTGAGGTAGTGGAGAGGGTACTGTCGAGGTCCTCCAGGTCCCCGGTTCGGGCTTCGGTTCCTCCCGTACCCCTGCTGCATGTGGGTCTATCCTCCGTCATCCGACCATTGGGACAGCCTGCTCAAGCCCTCCAGCTGGTTCCCTCGGAGGAACAAGAACCTGTTGACGAGCCCTCTTTGGACAGTCCCACCGAGGAGGTCCCTCGTAAATGTAGGTGTAAAAGGAGGCACCTGGACTCCCCTGAGTCCGTCACCACCAACATGGATTTAGATGAAGGGGAAGGTTCCCAGAGGTCACCCCCTGAAGATGTCTCCTTTGGAGACATCATGGAAATGTTGCGTATTAGAGGGGGGTGGTCTGCCCAAAAACCTTCCTCGGATGAATCCGTGTTCCTGGAGGCGTTTGAGGCAGGCCTGTCTACCTCCTGGGTGTCTCCTCCAGCTGACCCCCTGGTAGACTTAATTACTACCAGGGCATGGAAGGAGCCCGACACCGTGGAGCCAATCCCGAGACGACCCAACAAGGTCCTTAGCCCCCCAACGGATAGACAGTCTTGGGCCAAGGGTTCTCCTGTTGATGCCATGTTGGTGGCGGCTGCCACCAAGAGAGAACTCGCACAGGAGAGTTTTTCGGTTCACCCGCCGGATAAGGAATCTCGAGTGCTGGACCGCATTGGGAAGCGGATGTTTGCTTCAGCGACCTTCTCAATAAGGGAGCTGAACTATATGGCATATACCATTAGGCTACAGCGAGATTTGATTAAGGAATACGCTGCAGCCCCCCCGGAGTCCATGTCGGTCGAGGACAAGAATGTTTTTTCGACTCGTATGGCCACTCTAAAATCTATATCTAACACGTCCATGCGGCTGCTCTCCCATGCTACGGAGGGAGCCGCTAAGGCCAGCGGAGCTGGGGTCGTCTTGCGGCATCACGCCTGGCTCCGTCTTTACGATTTCGCGGATCCCTTCAAGGTGTCCTTCGCGAATGCACCCTTTGACGGGTCTTCGCTTTTGGGCAAGACCGTTTGCGAAACGCTGGTCCAAAGCAAGAAGGACGGGAAGACGCTGTCTGCCGTTGGAGTCCGCTTCTCTAATCCCCAACGATCCTTTTCAAGGAATCAGAGGGGACAAAAGAAGCTGTGGTTCCGCAAGTCTCAGCAGTCCAATCCATCTTTGGACCCCTCATCCTCTAGAGGCAGAGGAGGACAAGGTCGACGCCGACCCAGAGGCAGAGGGGGACCACATAACTCCGGGTCTAGAGAACCTTTCTCGGACAGACCCGCGCAGCAGCCCTGAGGGCTTACCCAGCGGTCCCTCTCTGGAGGCAGTCGGGGGGCAGTTGATGGAGCACCTGTCAAATTGGGAGTCCATTACGACAGATCGATGGGTGCTCCGTATCATATCCAGAGGTTATTTCATTCCCTTCATAAACCTTCCCCCCATGACCAGACGCCTCCCCGATGTACCACCCGATCAGAGGGAGGCAGCGGCTTCAGAAGTGTCGAAGTTGCTAGAAAAAAGAGCCATCCAGCCCATCCCCCCCAGACCAGTCCGGATTGGGTTATTACTCCAGGTTCTTTTTGGTGCCAAAGAAGACGGGGGACCTAAGACCCATTCTAGACCTTTCCGCTCTGAACCTGTTTATTCCCAAGGAAAAATTCTGGATGGTCACCCTCCAATCAATTCTCCCCTTTCTGCGGGAGAACGACTGGATGTACTCTATAGACCTCAAGGATGCGTACTACCACATATTGATGGACAGACGATCCAGAAGGTTTCTCCGCTTCCGGCTGGGAGCCAGTCATTATCAGTTTAGGGTTCTTCCGTTCGGCCTCACCTCAGCCCCCAGGGTGTTTACCAAAGTCATGGCAGTGGTTGCAGCCCACCTGAGACTTCAGGGCTTTCAGGTCTTCCCGTACCTAGACGACTGGCTCCTTACCGCCGCCAACAGGCATCAGCTCTGCGTGGCAAGAGATTACGCTCTGACTCTTGCCCAGAGCTTAGGCATCTCAGTGAATCTACAGAAATCATTTCTTTGCCCCGTTCAGGTCCTGGAGTTCACAGAGACCAGGTTGGATACCCGTATCTCTCGAGCTACTCTAACTTCAGACAGGCTGAGCAGCTTGTCGTTTCAGGTACTAGCCCTTCTTCAGAGTCCTGCTCCAGAGGCGGAGTTAGTCCTGAGGGCACTAGGGTCTATGGCAGCGGCGATCGGTCTCTCCCTTCATGCACATCTATGGATGAGGGTATTGCAGTAGACCCTTCAAGTTCAGTGGTCGCTATTACTCCACCCGTTGAACACTCCGATACCACTGAGCAGAGTTTGCAAGGACTCCCTTCTTTGGTGGCTCCACGCGCGAGAACTGAGGGAAGGGAGACCCTTTGTGATTCCCCCGCCCCAAGCCACGTTAACCACGGATGCTTCTCGCCTTGGGTGGGGGGGCATTGTTCTGGCAGAACCGTCCAAGGCACGTGGACTTCCCTAGAGACCCTTTTGCATATCAATGTCTTAGAGATGAGGGCGGTGCTTCTAACATTGCAAGCTCTCCACGACCTTCTCCCTCTGGGGACTATTGCATTCCAGACAGACAACATGTCAGTAGTCTGGCACATAAACAGGGAGGAACCAAGTCTTACCCCCTTTGTCGAGAGGCTATGAGAGTTTGGGAAAGGGCGATATCCACCAACCAGTTTCTGGTAGCAACGCACATTCCAGGATGGTCCAACATATTAGCGGACAAACTGAGTCGAGTAATTCTCACTCCGCACGAGTGGTCTCTCAATCCATCTGTTGCGAAGCAGATCTTCCGCAAATGGGGTTGGCCTCGCTGCGATCTTTTTGCTTCTCCATTAAACACAAAATGCAGCAAGTACTTCGCAATACTTCCCCCCGAAGGGGAAAATCCCAGAGACGCTCTAGTTCATGCTTGGCCTCCCGGTCTCCTTTATGCTTATCCCCCCCTCCCGCTTATGATAAAGTTCATACAGAAAGCCTGTCGGTTGGGGAGCAGAGTTATCCTCATAGCCCCATTCTGGCCTCGCCAGATCTGGTTTCCTTATCTGCGGTCTCGCAGTCTGACTCCTCCATGGATACTGGATCCCATTCCAGACCTGATCTTGCATCCTGCAGGATACCAAACCCCGAACCTGGTGAACCTCAAGCTTGCGGCTTGGTTGATCCAGTTCCACTGATGGCTAGGACTCCCGGTATCTCATCTCCTGTGAAGGCCATACTGGTCGCGGCTCATAAGCTGGCTACCAGGAAAATTTACAATAGTAAATGGAAACATTTCTCCGTCTGGACTAAAGACAAGGGCCTGGATCCATTTACAGTTCCTATTCCGACTATCCTGGACTTCTTGTCACTGATTTTTCGGCAGGGAGCAAGTGCTTCTACGGTTAAGGTGCAGTTAGCAGCCATCTCCCATTTTCATGTGGGAGATAGCTTAGGGTCCTTGGCATCTACAAAATTATGCAAAACTTTCTTGCGGGGCATCTTTCTTTTGAAGCTGCCTGTGAAAGCTGTGGTACCCCCATGGGATTTGACTTTAGTCTTACAAGCCCTGACAAGTCCACCCTTTGAGCCTGCGGCCTCGGTTCCGTTAAAATTCTTGTCTTGGAAAATGGCCTTTTTGGTGGCTATTACTTCAGCCAAGAGGGTTTCAGAACTTCAAGCACTGTGTATGAAACCCCCTTACCTCATTTTTCACAAGGATAGAGTGTCCCTCAGGACTAACCCGTCTTTCTTACCTAAGGTGACTTCAGAGTCAAATATCAATCAATCAATAAATTTACCCGTGTTCTTCCCAAATTTTCAGAATTGAGGGGAATACAAATTGCATAAACTGGATGTACACAGATAACTGCGTTTTTACTTGCACAGGACTAAGAATTTTTGCAAGTCGGACCAGTTGTTTGTGTCCTTTGCAAAATCAGTCATGGGTAGAGCCATTTCCAAAGTGACCATAGCAAATTGGATTTGTCAGTGCATAATTCACGGGTATATATCTTCAGGCAAACCAGCTCCTATTGGAATTCACGCTCATTCTACAAGGTCTATGGCCACCTCAGCAGCCTTTTGGTCCAGGGTTCCCTTGGACGACATATGTTCAGCAGCTACCTGGTCCTCTTCTCATATGTTCATTTCTCATTATAAACTAGATATGATTTTGAGAGGTAGGGCTTCCTTTGGCTCCGCGGTGGTTCGGAATATCCTTCCGTAAAGGCCACCCAGGTTTGTTCCTAGGTAGCTGGGGACTCTGTCCCACAGGTTGCAGAGCAAATGAAGTAACTACTTCAGATAAAGAAGTTATGTACTCACCATAACGTTCCATCTGAGTAGGTACTTCATTTGTCTGCAACCGACCCCCCCCCCTGCCATCCCCCGAACATTTGTCGGGATCTCTGGTCACCTGAAATTCTCTTGTCAGGAAGTTAGATCTGGTGTATTCCTCTGTCGAGGTTATGAGTTGTGTGATGGGGCAAAAATCGATCTGAGGTAATACAGCATGTAGCAGGGGATTATGGGTAGGGGGAGGAGCTAGGAGCTCAGATCTTGTAGCTTGGAAAGCTGCTGGCTCGGATCCGATACCCACAAGTTGCAGACAAATGAAGTACCTACTCAGATGGAACGTTATGGTGAGTACATAACTTCTTTTTTTTGTGAGTATCACTCTGACAAGGCTAAAATAAAAAAAAAATGTTTTCAATCCTTAAGTGAATCAAGACAACTTACTCTCCTGGTTTTTATGTTGCCAGCCTTTAAAACAAGTAAAGTGGTCAGTGTAGTACTGGTAGACTGATTTAAAGAAAAATTACAATGTCTAAATAAATGTTGAGCACACCTGATTCGTAATGCGAAATTTCAAGGTAAGCTTGTAATGGTGTTAGAAACCTTGGCAGAAATCTGTACTGTATCTGCCAGTTCAATTGGCGACTAGCAGGGCTTAAACAGGTTTTAAAGGTGAACTGTCACTTATACAAACATTTAGCTTAATGCTGGACACTGAATTTTAGACAGCTGAGAATGTCTTTTCTCGGTTGCTTTAAAATTACAGATGACAAGGGCAATGAAAATTAAAGTCTGCTTTTTAATTAATAGCACCCAGCAAAGTTCAAAGGTTAGAAGCAGATTCGGGACAAATTGTCATACTTTGCATAAAGTTGCTTTTACAAATCAGCAGAGGGAGGGAGAGGGATATGTTTGATAAAATCAGTATTAAATACTGTTAACTTGTAAAGTGGTGATGGATTCCCAGGTGTTTATTTTCAGTTATTAATATGTATTTTCAGAAGTGACCAGGGAGTTTTTATATTTAATCCACATGTTCAGTCATAGGGTAGGGAAGCAGAACTAATAATTCAGTCTAGAGTTACTTAATATAATTCGGTTATGGCTTATAACGAAAGGCATTAAACATATTGCCAGATATTACGGTTATAGATTGCTTGTGTGGAAAGCAATAAAAAATGCACCAGTAAAAGCAAGTGGTGATAGCTAAGTGGGAAATTATATAGCTTTCTTAGTCAACATGTATGATCTGCAGAAGCCTGGCTGAATAGTTTACTGCTATTGGTTATAAATGAGAACTTGAAGTCATTTTGTTTAATGTTTGGTCACATGTTGCCTGATTCTTAGCAGTTCCCTAAAAAGAGTACTTGAAAAACACCCAGAATGCAAGTGATTGTAATTAGTGAATTTTTAACCTGGATGCTAAAAAAAGAGAATCTTTGTTGTGATCTGTTATATTGACTGTATACATTCACTGGGGAAAACATACCAACTGCCCCTGAAGAAATGTATTGTTTGGGGTCCACAGGGATGAAAAGTCCTATAAATGTGCTGTGCAAAATGCCATTAAGTAAGCTTAGAAACAACGTACTAATTAGTGTCAGAGCTAACTAAGCCTGAGCAAGACCCTGCAGAATGCAATGCTCAACTCTGCAAATTATCAGAAACAAAACATGAATGATTCCTTGAAAAGCTGCTCTGTGGCAAAACTTAATGGCAGAGGGATATTGAACTTTTAGAATCTCGTCTTGTCTTCAAGTGACTAAATGTCAGGGCAAATCCAAAAAAGACAACCTTTAACCACAAGCTCGGTTGACACGTCTGACCTGGTCTGTTGTTTCTTTTTCATGGATGTGAAGTGGAATGCACAGTGCTGCAATTCAGAGACAATAGCAGACTATGAAACACAAAGAGGAAACCAGGGTAAGTATAACATCATTTATAACAGCATGCCACAGTCTGCTTCTCTAAGGAGTAGGCACTGAAATGAAAAGTGGCAATTTGAGCAGTTTTTAACTAAAATCTGACAACTTTCCTCAAGCTGCTAACATTTTTGAATATTCAAACATTTAAAAAGTAATAGCATTGCACAGGAATACATTTTAAATGGAAGTACTAGTTTTTTAAATTATTCCTTGTTCCAAGTTATTCCCTCCCACTTGGGTATTTGGATTGTCCCGAGTTAAAAAGTTATATGGTATTAAGTTTACAAGTGATTTGTGAGAGTAGCTTCATCTGATTTATGATCTATGAGTTTTAATCTGGCTAAATGACTTCCTTAGTCTCTTATTCAGCATGCAGGTAAATATTATAATGATTATTTGCAAATCCACTAGATATGGTTCATTTCAAAAGAAAATATTTAATTTAACCATATGATAAAAAATCTAAAAGGATTTTAAAAGCAAATGGTGTAATCCAATCAGCCAAGTTAGTTGCATTATTTACAAAACATACAGGAAGGAAAAAAAGAAGCAAGCAACTGGCTATATGGTAATACAAATAAGTCACAAAATATAATTTCATTCTAAACAATTCTGATTCCATTATAACTTCATCACTGGTGTCTTATAAGGCATATCCCTACAAAAGAAAGGGTAGTATTTTAGATCATATACTATATAAGAATAATTAGGTTACATTTAAAATCTACAGCCTTGGTCTCCATTTATGAAGGATTTTATGTTTTTCATTTGTTTGTACTACCATCTTCTCCTATTCCATCATTCCTTAAATAAGTTTAATTTTGTCTTCAATTCTAGCTTGTAGTTCTTTCCTTCTCCTAGGTATAATTATTTTAGCCATCAGTATAGTAAGAAAAAAGCAAGTAAGATTATGTATTGGATAGAGTTAAAGTATCCTGTACTCCCAAGAAGAAACTTATCTCACTCATATGGGGTATGTTTACCAAACACCCTATTCATTAAACCCTGTAATTCCCCTTTCAATTTAGTTAATTTGTCACATTACTAAAAGATATGATACCAGTTATCCATCCACCTGGTGTGTCAGACAATGTCAACATTAATTATTGGTCCCAGTATAAATTCTGTGTAGCTTTTCTGGTGTATACAAATATTTATATAAACACTTATAGGCAAAAAAAATCAGTTTTCTGCAGTTTAGTTGCTGAAGATTTAGTGTCTTCCTCCAAGTATCATCCTCAATAGCTGTCTTTTTCCCATAATAGCTTATATGTGTCTCTAATGTGTCACTGAAGAAGGAATAATGCCTTAAAGAATACTGAAATTACTGTATTACTATTCCAGGTATCATTTCTTGTTAATGTTAACAACTCTACCTTACTCAGACTTGGATCCTTCGCAAAACATGACTTTTTGTCTTGCTGGGAGATACAGTCATACAATAACTTGTGCATGGGTAGCAAATTAAAAGTTACCCTAGCTTGATGCCAAGGAAGGACACGTCCCTGATCTACCAACTGATACCAGTACTATAATCTAGTTTGCTGTATCTTTCATTGCCAAAAATAGTTTGTTTCCTAGCATCTCTAACATTTTCCCCCATAGGAATCAAATCATCTATGTTCAGAGTGGGCAAAGCATGCTTTAATTAGTTCCTCCAGCATCTTCCCCAGACTGCCTAATGGAGCAAAAAACTGATCCTTCCATTCTCCAATACAAAAATTGCCCCATATGCAAGATATTGTAAATGAAGAAAACTGGCTAACTAGACAATGGTCCAGTATCTAGCAAGGTCAATGACAACAGATTTGAAATAATGTGAAGGATTATTCTCAATATGCCTATATAGTGCACTGTTTTTGTTTTTGATGTCTCTAGCGTGCTCATACATCCGTTCTTTAAGCTTTCTCTTGGTCTTGCCAATATAGAAACCAGAACAAGCCTCACACAAAGCTGCATAAACAACTCCCACAGTGTCACAAGTAAATTTTCCTGCATGTAAAGAAGAGTTTAGGTAAAGGGCAATTTATAAGATTAGCCAGTATGGTTACGAAAGACAACGATTTTTTGGCTCCATGTAATTTACTTCTGAATATGTTTTCATCTCGAGATTACCCGTTAGAACTTTTGTACAATTCATTCAATGAAGTAGGTACTAAAAGAAAAAAGGTATCATAGTACCTATTCTTAATGATGGCAAAAAAAGCTTTTTGGTAGATAGCCACTACAGACAAGAAAAACAGACAGATCACTAGGACTATATTTCTTCTTTTGTTACTAGATTTAGTGTAGATCACCATTTTCTATCTTATATCTTAAACAAGAATTGGCATATTTTTCAGGATTTTGATGGAATTATGGAAAAATTAGGTTCTTAACCCAATATTGTATTTAGAAAAGGGTATACGCTTAAACAACTTTTAGAAAAGAAAGGACAGTGTACCACAAAAGAAAGGGCCACAGGAATGAAAAAAGGTGGATTTTGCTCTCAAGTCAAATTAGTAAATAAGATCAAAATTAATAATTTTTATACTAAAATAGCAGGAAAATTTACTTGAGACACTGTGGGAGTTGTTTATGCAGCTTTGTGTGAGGCTTGTTCTTATTTTTATATTGGCAAGACCAAGAGAAAGCTTAAAGAACGGATGTCTGAGCACGCTAGAGACATCAAAAACAAAAACAGTGCACTATATAGGCATATTGAGAATAATGCTTCACATTGTTTCAAATTTGTTATCATTGAAAAAGTCCCACAGGACCCCAGAGGAGGACCTTGGGAAGATTTGTTAGACTTCAAAGAGCTATGTTGGCAGATCAGGTTAAATGCCTTATGTGCACCTGGTTTAAATGATGGTTTATCTATAGTCAGTTTTTTAAAACTGCGCTCATACAGGGTTTAGTTTTTTAATCACCATTGGACAGTTAGGCACAATGAGTGTATATTTTAGCTTTTTTTGTTGTTGTTATTTAATATGTTGTTGTGTTTAAGTTTTAATACATAATATGTTTTGTTTTATTTCTTTAAGAGCGTTTCCATTTTGTATGTTTTTAAATGTATCAATTGGGCTTTTACTGGATTATTTTATCACATGACTCATTGAATGAAAGTATTTAAGACACATGTGGTCATTGATTCTAGTATTCTGAAGAAGTCTTTGTTATATTCTGACGAAAGCGCTAAAAATAAAGCTGTGTTTTTGCACACTTCGATTTTTGCTGTTTCTGAGTGCTTCTTGCAAGATTGGTGATTTGTGTCTGGTATCAGTATTGTTCTCAGTTTTTGTTTGGGTTACTGTTTTTGATATTTCACCACCTTTCTTCCTTTTTAGTTTTTTTCAGTGCGTTCTTTGCTCCAGCAAAAAAAAAAAATCCTTACAGATAGGCTTTACTTTGCCTTCTTTCTTTCTGCTACTATGTCCGAAGCCCCTAAGGCTGGGTTTAAAAAATGCAAAGGGTGTGGCCACAAAATACCACCCTCCAATGCCCCTATGTGTTTTATTGCTTGGGTGCTAGTCACCTGCAGTCCTCCTGTTCTATCTGGGCGTGCTTCAGTCAGCTCGCGCTGACAGACAGGAGGAATAAACTCATTTTGGAGGGCCTTCTCCCATCTTCTTCTATACAGGCCTCTCCTTCAGGAGCTCAAACTCCCACCAGATCTGACTGGAATGCCCAGCTAAGTCTAAAGACTCAGACAAAGCCCCCAAGGAAGACAGGCCCCATAAGAGGTCTACAGATTCCAGGGCTTCTTGTTCTCCCTCTCCCAAAAGAAAGCACTTCTCTCCCCACCCAACCACTCCAAGGTTCTCACCTGAACCTGCTCGTGAACTCAATCCCCCCCCCCCCCCCAGGCACCACTCCAGACCGGGGTCTATTGATTCATCCACCAGGTCCTCTCACTCCTTCTCTGACACAGAGATGGACAGGATTTTGATGCATTTCCTGCGTGCACAGATGCAGATGGGGGTTCTACCTGCTCCGTCTCCCTACTGAGCCATGAACACCCAACCTTTACCTTCTGCTCCTCTTCTGATCTGACTGTTGGCTTTGGAACCCTCTGGTCTGAAGCTCCTGAGTGTTAAGACCTCAGCGCTGATGGGTATCCTTACCTCGACGCTGAAAGTAGCTTTGAGTGCTTTGGCCCGACCAGTTTGGCGCCAATAGACTCTCAGAGCCATGACTTTGGCGCCGAGTCCAAGGGGTGGGCATTGGGTATGAAGCTTTTGGATCCATCCCTACCTCAATGTTTGACAGTTCGGTTCCACAGGCCTCATCGGCGCTGGGGGCTAGCGAGGCCTGGGGATTCTCGACACCAGTGGAGTTGTCCTCGGGTGTTCACTCCCCTTCGGTGTTTCAGGTGGTGCAGAGAGTTCTGTCCACTCCTTTGAAGGCCTCAACACTCCCAGCTTCTGATACCTTGTCGGCTCCCTCTGTATCTGTGCACCGGGCATCCCTCCTGTCCTCTCAGTGACTGCCTGTTCCTCATGCCTCGAGTCTCGCTCCACAACTGGAACCCCAACAGCCTTCCGATGGCTCCCCAGATCTTCCCACTGAGGAGATCCATGGAAAGCACAAGTTGAAGAGGAGGCACTTGGACTCTCCTCCGGAGTCTCTCACTGATGACCCTGATTTGAGGAAGGAGAAGGGTCCCTCAGATCCCCACCTGATGATGTCTTTTTTGGAGACATCATGGAAATCCTCAGGCAGAAAGGTGGGTGCTCTACCAAAAACCCTAATCTGGAAGAATCAGTGTTCCTCAAGGCCTTTGTAACAGGACCTACTACTTCCTGGGTGACCCCCCCCCCACGGATCCTTTGATAGACCTTATTTCCCGCAGGGAGTGGAAGGAACCAGACTTGGTAGAGCCAATACCCCGTCATCCTGACAAGGTCCTTAGTGCTTCCCCAGACAGGTCCCATTGGTCAAAGGGTATCCCTGTCGATGCCATTGTGGTTGCAGCAGCCACCAAAAAGGAACTCGCTGAAGGGAGTTCTACAGTCTATCCCCCTAACAGGGAGTCTAGGGCTTTGGACAGATTCGGGAAGTGAGTTTACTTTTCAGCAACCTTCGCTCTGAAGATGCTGAACTATTTGACCCACATCACCAGGCTTCAGAGGAATCTAATCAAAAAGATCGTGCAGCCTCCCACAAGGTCCATACCTGAAGAGGAGGAGATTTGTCTCCTCCAAGCTGGCCACCCTCACTGCTATATCCAACACCTCTATGAGGCTACTTTCACATGGTGTGAAAGGGGTTCCGGCATCACTATTAGACTTCATGCCTGGATGCAGCTTTGTGATTTTTCTAAACCCTTCAAAGCGTCATTCACCTACATCCCCTTTGACGAGTCAGCTTTGTTCAGTCTGTCCATTTGCGACGCTCTCTTCCAGAGCAACAAAGATGGGAAGAGGCTTTCTGCCGTAGGGATCCGCTTTGCTACCCCACAAAGATCTTGTTCCCGGAATCAGTGTGGTGGTAAGAAGTTGTGGTTCTGGAAGACCGAGAACTCTTCCTTTCAGTCTCAGGGAAAGGTTTCCTCCAGTGGCAGAGGGGTAAACAATGGATGCTGCCTTAGGGGCAGAGGGGGGGGTCCCAGAAACTAGTGTTCCCGAGAACCTTTCTTGGATAAATCTTTTCTTCAGCCAAGAGGGGTTGCCTGACTGCTCTACTCTGGAGGCAGTCAGGGGCCATCTATCTCTTAACCCAACAGCCCGGGAAGCCATCACCACAGACCATTGAATGTTGACCATCATATCCAGAGGGTATAATATTCCTTTTCTGTCCAACCCCAGACCCAAAAAAAACCCTCCCAGATGTTCCACCCAATCTGAGGGAGGCAGGCAGGAGCCATGAAAATTTCCAGTCTGCTAAGAAAAAGAGTCATCTAGCCAGTTCCCCCAGACCAATCTGGATCAGGCATCTACTCAAGATTCTTTTTGGTGCCAAAAATGACGGGTACTTGAGACTTATACTGGACCTCACCGATCTGAACAAATCAGTTGCCAAAACAAAGTTACAGATGGTCACTATTCAGTCCATTATCTCTATGTTACAGGAGAATGACTGGATGTGCTCCATAGACTTCCAGGATGCGTACTACCGTATAAAGATGGGCAGGCGCTCCAGGAGGTTTCTCCGCTTCCGGTTGTGGGCCAGTCACTTGCATTTCCGAGTATTCCCCTTTGGTCTTACCACAGCCCCCAGGGTGTTCACTAAAGTCACGGCAGTAGTGGCAGCCCATCTCAGACTGCAGGGTTTCCAAGTATTCCTATACCTGGATGATTGACTCATAGCTGCTTCCACCAGACATCAACTATTGTTAGCCCAGGATTACATCTTGCAACTAGCTCAGTACTTGGGAATTTCTGTCAACCTGAAAAGTCACATCTCCAACCAGTACAAGTCCTAGACTTTATAGGAGCATGTCTCAACACTTTACATTTCAAGGCCTTTCTTCCTCCCCAATGAATCCTGTCATTACAGCTTCATATCAGACAAATTCTGCACATTCCGTGCCCTCCCAGCATACCTGGTACTTCAAGCTCTGGGGTCCATGGCTGCAACCATTATCATTATCTCCACAGCCTGTCTTCATATGAGAGTACTTCAATGAACCCTGGCAGTGGAATGGTCTCTCTTGGATCTTCTTCTCTCTCATCCAGTATGATTGTCAAGGTTCTGCAGACTTTCTCTGATGTGGTGGCTTCACCCTCAAAATTTTCTGGATGGTCATCCTTTCTTATCTCCTACACCCTCAGCCACGGTGACCATGGATGCTTCCCAGTTGGGGGTGGGGGTGTGGGCATTACCCGGGACAGACAGTCCAAGGCACGTGGTCAGCCCTGGAGACCAAATTGCATATAAATGTCCCAGAGATGAGAGCAGTGCTTCTGGCATTGCAAGCACTTCAGGACTCTCTTCGAACTGGGGCTATTGCTATCCAAACAGACAATATGTCGGTAGTCTGGCATATAAACAAACAAAGGGGAACCAAATCCTAACCCCTATGTTGAGAAGCCATGAGATTGTGGGAATGGGTGATCTTTTCCAATCGCTTTCTGGTCTCGATGCACATTACAGGGAAGTCAAACATTCTAGCCTATAGGCTCAGCTGAACCCTGCTGATGCCTCACGAATGGTCTCTCAACCCAGCAGTGGCGAACATGATCTTCCAGAAATGAGGTAATCCTTGCTGCGATCTCTTTGCCTCTCCTTCCAACACAAAGTGCATCAAGTTCTTCACTCTAATTCCTCTACAGGGGAATCCCCAAGAGAAGCTCTATTTCGCGCTTGGCCCCCCCGGTATTCTGTATGCATTCCCTCCCTTGCCCCTTATTCCAAAATTCCTTCAGAAAGCCAGGAGGTTGAAGTGCAAAATCATCCTCATTGCCCCATTCTGGCCTTGACAAATATAGTTTTCCATGCTATGGTCTCATCTGTTGTGGCTCCCGGATCTTCTTTCACACCCGTCCTGTCGCTCTCACCCGGACATTGTCAATCTCAGGTTGACAGCTTGGCTAATCCACTTCCAATGATAGCTAGAGTTCCTGGGGTGTTGTCCTCTGTTAAAAATATCATTTTAGCACCCCACAAAGCTTCCACTAGGAAAATCTATGATAGTAAGTGGAAGAGATTTTCTGTCTGGGATAGGCAACACAAAGTTGACCCTTTTTCCACTCCTATTCCCTTTATCTTGAATTTTCTTTCTAACCTTTTTCACAAAGATTCCAGTTTGTCTGCCATTAAAGTGCAACTAGCAGCCATTTCTAATTACCATGTTGGTTTTAATGCCTCTTCTTTGGCTTCTTCAAAACTTTGCAAAATTTTTCTCAAGGGTACTTTCCTTCTCCGTCCACCTGTTAAAGAAGTCATTCCCCCTTGGGATGTCACCTTAGTTCTTCAGGCCTTAACATCTATCCCCTTTGAGCCAGATGACAAAGTGGATCTACAGTTCTTATCCTGAAAAAACACTTTTCTCATAGCTGTTACATCGGCAAAGAGAGTTTCAGAATGCCAAGCATTATGCATCAAGCCCCCTGTACCTTATTTTTCATAAGGACAGAGTTACTCTCCGCATTAATCCATCATTTGTCCCAAAAGTTGCTTCGGAGGGCAACATCAGTCAAGAGATCAACCTACCATTTTTTCCCAACTTCCAAAGCAAAGGGGAATACTGACTCCATTCTCTGGGCGTACATAGACAGTTGAGATTTTATCTGGATAGAACCAAATCCTTTTGCAAGTCAGATCAATTACATGTCTCCTTTTCAAAGTCCAGACTAGGAAGACCGGTTTCAAATGTGACAATTTCTAACTGGATTTCCAAGTGTATTCACTTGATTTATAAACTAAAACGTATTCCCTTACCAGACAAAGTGAAAGCCCATTCCACCAGATCCATTTCTATCTCCTCTGCATTCTGGTCCAAAGTTTCCATAGATGACATCTGTATAGCAGCTATGTGGGCTAACCCTTATACATTTATCAGCCACTACAAATTGGACATAACTTCCAGACGCTCTGCATCCCTTGGCTCTGTTGTGCTCCAGAACATCTTTCCTTAGGGCCACCCAGGGTCTAAGTAGCTAGAAACTCAGTCCCATGGGTTGAAGATCAGATGAAAGCAACAACATCTGATAAAGAAGTTATGTTTTATCATAACATTCCATCTGTGTTGTTGTCTTTCATCTGTCTTCAACCCCTCCCTCCATCCCCCTTCCTTGTTTTTGAGTACCTGCGAGATGGAGCTCAGACCATTTCCTGGTCACCTTTGAGCTGCTGAAGATGGTGTGTTATTTTTTCTGGTACACGTATTTCTTATTTTTTCTGCTCTGGCTGTTTGAGCAAACTTGATCTGAGGTAGTTATGGTGGAGTAGGGAATTGTGGGTGTAAGAGGAGGAGCTCAGTTCTTGGATCCAAGCTATGTAATGTGGCTGAGTCGGATCCGAGCTTGGATCTGAACCCATGGGTTGATGACAGATGAAAGACAACAACACAGATGGAACATTATGGTAAGAACATAACTTCTTTTTTCCCATCATCTCTGCCTTATGTGTTACCAAGTTTGTGCATGTTATATTATCAAAGGTCCTACCTTGGACAGACCCTCATTGATCAGGGTGTATTAACTGTGGCAGAAAACATGCCAATCCCTTAGCTAATATATACATAAACATCTTGTAATTCTGGTTGAAGACTGAGACTGGCTTATATGAAGCAGTGAGTAGTGTGTCCTTTCCAAGTTTGAGCATCGCAGAAATCACAGCTTGTTTCTATGACAGTGGAGATTTTTCACCAGTAAGCACTCTATTCGTTAATTTCAACCATAATGGAACACGTGCTCCCTTCAAGCAACTTCCAGACCTCAGCTGGTATTCCATCAAGTCTTGGGCCTTTCCTTATCATCTGAAGTAGCTAACTTCATTTGTGTAGCAACCTATGGGTATCGGATCCAACTTCGGATCCGAGCCGGCAGTTTTCAACAGCTTAGATCCGAGCTCCTAGCTCCTCCCCCTACCCATAAACCCCTGCCAACCCTGACTGACCTCAGTTCTAGTTTGCCGCGCTTGTCGTCAGCAGCTGGGTTTTCGAGCTCTAGGCTTGGTCGTTTAGTTTGTGAGAAAAACAAAAAAATGTAATTATTTTCTATCCCTTTAGTGTGAGTGTGGTGTGTTTAGATCCCTTTGGTCTGTAAACCCTAGTGTTAACTCTAACTTTAGTTATAATTTTCCCTCCCTCTCCCTCGCTGGTTCGTCAGGGTCTGTGTGCATGTGTTGGGGCCTAACGAGTGTGTCCTCCTTAGCTTAAAATGTCTGAGGCCACAAAACCAATCTTCTCCAAATGCACCGAGTGGGGAAATAAGCTTTCACCGGCTAATGGCCACACTCGGTGTGTTCTGTGCCTTGGGGTTGGACACCTTTCCTCTGGGTGTTCCATCTGTGCGGCATTCAACCCCAGGGCACTTAAGGACTGGAGATCCAAGCTGATCCTGGCGGGTCTCTTGCCCCTGGATTTGGCTTCGGCCTCCGGTCCTACTGTGGCTTCCACTGCGGCTTCGGCGGCGGCCACTCCTGCCTCTCTCTCCCCGGCCGGGACTCAACCTCCCGCTGTAGGCCTGGAGGAGAGGGAGGCCAGGAAAGACAAAAGGAGGGAGAAGCACCGCAAGCAGAGGGCCGAGGCCTCCGCGTCGGCCCCCCCCGGCTAAGCGGTCTTCTCCCTGCTTCCCGGTCTCCTCCCTCTCAGATCTGGTCTCCCTGTTTTTCACCGGGTCCTGAGGAGGAGGAGGAGAACCAATCTCCTTCGAGGTCATCGAGGCGGCACTCCCGTCCCACCTTGGTGGCCTCGTTGAGATCCACTCGCAGCCGTTCCGATGCGGATTTGGACCGGATGATGGGAAGGTTCCTCCAGGCCCAACTGCAGATGGGAGTGCTCCTGTCCCCCCCCCCCTCGGGGGGGGAGCTCGACCCCTTTCTTTGCCCCGATAGCTCTTCTCCGTACCGCTTCCCGGATTCAGAGCCTTCGGAGCTGGGCAGCCTTGGAACCGGGGGTGGGTCGGCGCCGACAGTCTCGGGTACTTCAGCGCCGACGCTTCCCTCGAGCTTGTCGGGTCTGTTTTTGTCGGATCCAAGCTCTCGGAGCTGAGGGCTGAGCTTCGGATCCGAGGGATTCAGTATGCCTTTGGCGCCCTCCAGGTCGGAGCATACTGGTCCGTCGAATCAGATCGCTTTGGCGCTGGCCCCGGTCCAACTGTCGGATCCGAGTGAGGGTCTGCTCTCGGATGCTCTCCCTCGGTGTTCAACGTGGTGGAGAGGGCTCTGTCGACTGCTTCCAGGCCCCCAGTCCATGCCACAGCTCCACCCCGCACTCCTTCTCTGTTGGGTCTGACTTCCATCACCTGGCCCCAGGAACAACCTGCTTTAATGTCCCAGGTCGTTCCCTTGGAACAGGATGTTGCTGGTGAGGCCTCCTCGGACAGCCCCCCCGAGGAGATTCATCACAAGCGGAAGTGCAAGAGGAGGCACATGAACTCCCCTGAGTCCTTGACTGAAGACACGGATTTGGAGGAAGGGGAAGGCTCCCCAAGGTCACCCCCCGAGGATGTCTCCTTTGGAGACATCATGGAAATGCTCAGGATCAGAGGCGGGTGTCTGCCCCAAAGCTGACCTCAGACAAGTCCGTGTTCCTGGAGGCGTTTGAAGCAGGCCCTTTTACCTCTTGGGTGTCCCCTCCAGCCGACCCCCTGGTGGACCTTATTACCACCAGGGCTTGGAAGGAGCCGGACACGGTGGAGCCAGTCCCGAAGCGCCCTGACAGGATCCTCAGTCCCCCTGCGGATAGGCCCCATTGGAGCATGGGTCCCCCGGTAGATGCCATGTTGGTGGCGGTGGCCACTAAGAGGGAACTAGCTCAAGAGAGCCCCTCGGTCCACCCCCTGGGCAAGGAGTCCCGATCGCTGGACCGCTTAGGGAAGCGGGTGTTTAGTTCAGTGTCCTTCTCGGTTAGGTCTCTGAACTATATGGCAGACGTTATTCGACTGCAGCGGGATCTCATTAAGGAATACACTGCATCGCCCCCGGAGTCCATGTCGGCGGAGGACAAACAGCTGTACTCCACCCGTATGGCCACTCTTAGGTCCATTTCCAATACCTCTATGCGGCTACTATCCCATGCCACGGAGGAAGCCGCTAGAGCCAGCGGAGCAGGCCTCGTCATGAGGCGTCAGGCCTGGCTCCGGCATTGTGATTTCGCTGAACCCTTTAAGGTGTTGTTCGCAAATGCCCCTTTTGATGGTCCTACCCTATTTGTGAAGACCGTTCGCGACACCTTGGTCCAGAGCGAAAAGGACGGGAAGACATTGTCTGCCGTCGGAGTCTGCTTCTCTGCTCCCCAGAGGTCCTTCTCCAGGAGCCAAAAGGGACAGAAGAAGATGTGGTTCCGGAAGTCGCAACAGTCCCAGTCCACTCCGGATCCCCAGTCCTTCTGCGGCAGAGGACGACAGGGAGGACGCCGCCCTAGAGGCAGAGGGGGCCTGAAGAACTTTGGGTCCAGAGAACCCTTCTCTGATCGGCCCACGCAGCAACCCTGAGGGGTTGCCCGACTGCTGCACTCTGGAGGCAGTGGGGGGCCATTTCCCGAGGCACCTGGCAGCTTGGGAGTCCAACACAGCAGACCGCTGGGTGCTTCGCATCATATCCAGAGGTTACCAGATTCCCTTCTCTTACCCCCCTCTCTTCTCCAAGCACCTCCCCAATGTCCCACCCGATCAGAGGGAGGCCGCAGCTGCGGAAATTCAGCAGCTCCTAGAAAAAAGAGCCATCCAACACGTCCCCCCAGACCAGCTCGGATCAGGTTATTACTCCAGGTTCTTTTTGGTGCCAAAAAAAGACGGGGGACTTAAGGCCAATCCTCGATCTCTCCCTCTTGAACCTGTCAGTAACCAAAGTGAAGTTCCGGATGGTCACTCTTCACTCCATTCTCTCCCTTTTACGGGAGAACGATTGGATGTGCTCTATAGACCTCAAGCATGCGTACTACCACATTGTCATGGACAGACGATCCAGGAGGTTTCTCCGCTTCCGGCTAGGAGCCGGTCATTACCAATTCAGGGCTCTCCCCTTTAGTCTCACCTCAACCCCCAGGGTGTTCACCAAAGTGTTAGCAGTGATAGCGGCCCACCTGAGGCTCCAGGGAATTCAGGTTTTTCCGTACCTGGACGACTGGCTCCTGACCGCCCCGACAAGGCATCTACTCTGCACAGCCAGGAACTATTTTCTTCGCATTGCTTCCTGGCTAGGGATCACAATAAATATGGACAAATCTTCTCTCACCCCCACTAGGGTCATAGATTTTATTGGGGCCAGGTTAAACACAATCAATCTTGTAGCCTTCTTAACCCCAGAACGACTTCGAACCCTGAGGCTTCATGTGCGGGCCATCCTTCTATCTTCAGCTCCTCTTGCGGAATTGGTCCTGAGGGCTCTAGGCTCAATGGCAGCGGCAATCAACTTATTGCCAATGGCACATCTGAACATGAGGGTCTTGCAATGGACCCTCCAAGTCTAGTGGTCTTTTCGTCACTACCCTCTGAGTCATCCCATTCCCCTCAGCAGGGCTTGCAAGAGGGCTCTCGTATGGTGGCTGCAATCTCCGGACCTCCACATGAGACGCCCCTCCCCTATGGCCCCTCCCCTTGCCACGGTGACCACAGACGCCTCTCGCCTCGGGTGGGGGGGGCACTCTTCGGGCAGGACTGTCCAAGGCACGTGGAACAACACGGAGACCTCTTTGCATATCAGTGTCCTAGAGATGTGGGCAGTGCTGTTAGCGTTGCAAGCACTTCAGGACCTTCTTCCTGTAGGGACTATTGCAATCCAGACGGACAACATGTCGGTTGTCTGGTACATCAACAAACAGGGGGGAACCAGGTCTTACCCACTCTGTCGAGAAGCCATGAGATTGTGGGAATGGGCGATCTCCACCAGCTGTTTTCTCATTGCAACGCACATTCCGGGACGGTCCAAAATCCTGGCGGACAGACTCAGTCGCACCATCCTTTCCCCTTATGAGTGGTCTCTCAATCCGCAGGTAGCGAATCAGATTTTTGCCAAGTGGGGGCAGCCCTGTTGCGATCTTTTCGCCTGTCCTTCAAACACCAAATGCAACAGCTATTTCGCTTTAATTCCCCAAGTCAGGGAATCTCCAAGAGACGCTCTGGTGCATGCTTGGCCTCCCGGTCTGCTTTATGCTTATCCACCTCTTCCCCTGATGCTAAAGTTTCTACAGAAAGCCAGTTGGTTGGGGAGCAGGATTATCCTCATTGCCCCATTCTGGCCTCATCAAACCTGGTTTCCTTACCTTTGGTCTCATCTGGTGAATCCCCCTTGGATTCTAGATCCCCTCCCTGATCTGTTTTCCCACCCTCTGGGTCTCCCAACCCCGAACCTGGTCAGTCTCAAGCTCACAGCTTGGCTGCTCCAGTTCCACTCGTAGCTAGGACTCCCGGCATCTCTTCCCCAGTCAAAGCCATTCTAGTAGCAGCCCGCAAGCCTTCTACTAGGAAGATTTACAGTAGCAAATGGAAATGTTTCTCGATTTGGGTGGAACGTCAAAACTTGGATCCCTTCGCAGCTCCCTTACCTGCTGTGTTAGACTTCTTATCAGGACTGTTTCACCAGGGCCTAGCTGTTCCACCATCAAGGTTCAACTAGCAGCTATCTCTCACTACCATGTCGGACATGATCTGCGTCCCTTGATCACTTCAAAATTGTACAAGACCTTTCTGAGGGGCACCTTCCTGCTCAGACCTCCGGTAAAGGAAGTGGTACCTCCGTGGGATTTGACATTAGTGCTTCAGGTCTTGACAGCTTCCCCCTTTGAGCCTGCAGCTTCAGCGGATCTCAAGTATTTGTCTTGGAAGACGGCTTTTCTCATCACCATCACTTCGGCCATAAGAGTTTCTGAAATTCAAGCCCTTTGTTGAAACCCCCCGTATCTAACCTTCACAAGGATAGAGTTTACCTCAGGACCAATCCCTCTTTTCTCCCTAAGGTTGTTTCCGAGTCAAATGTCAATCAGTCCATTAACCTGCCAGTTTTCTTTCCCAATTATCAGAACAAAGGGGAATACAAACTACACCTTTTGGATGTGCATAGACAACTTCGATTTTATATTCACAGGACATCTGGTCATAGGCAATCTGACCAGTTGTTCATCTCCTTTGCCAAAATGAATTTGAGTAAATCGGTATCTAAAGTCACATTGTCTCGATGGATCTCGCAATGTATTCTTTTGGCTTATGAAAGTTCTGGTAGGCCCGCACCTCAGGGAGTCCGTGCCCACTCTACCCGATCTATGTCCACCTCTGCTGCCTTTAGATCCAGGGTATCCTTAGATGATATTTGTTCGGCTGCCACTTGGGCCTCATCTCATACCTTTATCAACCATTATAGCTGGCTATTATCTCCAGAGGGAGAGCATCCTTTGGCTCTGCAGTGCTCCGGAACATCCTTCCATGATGGCCTCCCAAGGTTCAGGTAGCTGGGGACTCTGTCCCATAGGTTGCTACACAAATGAAGTTAGCTACTTCAGATTAAGAAGTTATGTACTCACCATAACGTTCCATCTGAGTAGATAAACTTCATTTGTCAGCAACTGTCCCCCCCCCCTCCTTCCCCCTGACCTTTGATTGTTCACATTTGTTGTCTTCAGAGATGGTCTTTGAAATTGATCTATCTTTAGCAGTTGCTGTTTTGGGGGCAAACTTGATCTGAGGTCAGTCAGGGTTGGCATGGATTTATGGGTAGGGGGAGGAGCTAGGAGCTCGGATCTAAGCTGTTGAAAACTGCCGGCTCGGATCCGAAGTCGGATCCGATACCCATAGGTTGCTGACAAATTAAGTTTATCTACTCAGATGGAACGTTATGGTGAGTACATAACTTCTTATTTTTGGCACTTACAACATCTACTAATTCATGTAATGTTATAGGGTGCACTAACTCGTCTTCCTGGGCAGGGACACTTGCCTCAAAGTTAAACCCGCGAAAAAGTGATCAGCCTGCTGGATCCAGTCTTCACTGACTTATTCTTGTGTGTGTATATAACTCAGAATAAAAATTCATAAAAGTATTTAATATCTCAGAAAGTGTACTGTTAATATTCCCAGTTCTGTGATCTTTAATTTCTGAGATTATTTCCATGCTTTGTTGACAGAGATAGGAGGCTAGATATTTAGTGTTCTTATTAATATAATTCGTTAGTAGTTCACTATCTTAACGTATGAAGCTGTACGACCAATCACAAGGTGGACTTAAGGTAATATGTACCTCTGGCTTACAAGTTTGCTGTCTGTAGGGTATGATGCCAAGTACATATAATTGTGTGTTGGTTAAGGGACCAATGGCAGGTATGGTGGTGGTGGTATAATCACATGTATTATATTGAAGTAAGACAAGAAAAACAAATTTATATTGACATGGACATGGACATGGAAACAATGTTATATATATATATATATGTATGTGTATGTCTATATATATATATATATATATATATATATATATATATATATATATATATATATTACTAAAATCTATTAGCCCATTCCAGCAACATGGGAGCAATAGAAACAGTCTCATTCAAACATGGTTGGAATATTGCAGCTAACTTAAGCTGCCACTGAGTTTCTCTTTTCTTTAATAAGTTCTTCCAGTCTCCACCCCTAGGATTCATTTTGACAATGTCCAATATTCCAAACACAAATTTCACAAACCCTGTACAAGTGAGGGAATGCTTGTACAAAGCACTGGATAATTTATGATTTTATATATCATTGTTGTGTTCATACACTCTGTTTTTTAACATACGATGTTAAGTTGTCTATCTCGCCTTCATTCTTGCTGGTTGGGTTCGGAGCCGATCCTCGGCTCCGACTCGGCCGTCTTCAAAATCTCGAGAGCTGCTTACTGGCTCGAGGCCCCCCTATATCCCATGATGCCTGGCGCTAGATACCCAGATCTCGTTTGCCGCTTCTGCTGCGAGGTTGTTCTACTGGCTCAGGTCGTATAAAATTTTGTTATTATTGTATTTTTCTTGTCAAAACTGTAGTTTTTAGTGTAGAATTAGTCGTCAGATTAGACTGTTGTATTGTAGCTAGTTCTTTTCTAGATCTGTTTACTTTCCCCAAGAAACTCGTTTAAGTTAGAGAGTTTCCCCTCCCCGCCTTCTCTCCCTTTCCTCAGAAAGGTTTTCCGTTTAAGTTAGAGGTTAACCTTTCTCTCTATCTCCTTCTAAAATCAAAAAAGAAAAAAAATCTTTTATTAATCACTGTCAGTGTTTAGTAATAGTTATCTTTAGTTTTTGTTGTAGTAGTGCTTGTAGTTGGTTGTGGTAACTGTAGTGTGTAAAATTTTACTGGTTGGTTACTTTAACCTTTCTGTGTGTGTTCTTCTCCTAGGTTTTCCTCCAGGATGTCCAAGGATCCTAAACCATCCGGATTCAAGAAGTGTGACTCATGCTGTCAGAAGATGTCTCTGACAGATGGTCACACTTCTTGTGTTTATTGTCTGGGCGCCGTGCACCTGCAGGACTCTTGCTCGATCTGCCATGCTTTCAGTCCAAGAGTCCTGCAGGAGCGCAAAAATAAATTGATCCTGAGGGGTTTGCTTAAACCCCAAGATTCACCGGCGAAGGCTCAGCCGGTAAAATCTTCCAGGCCACCTAAACCGTCGGCTCCCAGTTCGGAGCCGTTATTGGGTGAAGCCGCACAATCTATCTCGGCTCCGGCTGTAACCGATGTCCCTCCCTCCCAGTCGGCTCCGACACGTTCTTTGGAGCCGGCTGAGAGTCGGAAAAGATCCAGGTCTCCTTCCTTGGAGTCGATACGTTCGACTCCGAAGTCACCCCTGCTCCTATCGGAGCGTAGTCATCGCTCGTCCCACTCTTCTCGGTCCTCTAGACTTTCGGTCCATGACTTGGAAAGAGTGGTCAGTAGGCTGTTAAAATCACAGGCCCTAGCCAAAATGTTGTACAGCCCTCCTCATCAGGAGTCGGCTCCATCCACAGCTGTAGATATTCCTCCTCCGACTCATTCTATGAGCTCGGAGCTGGAGTTCATTGCGGTTTGAGTCGTGGAACCGTCGGCGCTGATACCCTCTCTTTTGGTTCCATCGTCGGCTCCGATCCTTTCCATGGTACCTTCCCTGGAGGGATCTGGGTGCCGAGACTCTCTCGTCGGCTCCGAGGGGGCGAGTGGCATCGGACCCTTGTCCATCCCCGCTCTCCCCCTCGGGGCTTCGGCTCAGGTGAGCTCGGCTCCCACATCTGCCTCAGAGCCGTCCTCCTCGGTGCGTGGAGGCTTCTGGTTTCTTCGGAGCTGGAGCCCTCTCTGCGTCCGGGCAGGGACGCCTTTGAGGTGATGAGGAGTGTACTGGCCCCTGAGTCAGTCCCACGATCGACCCCATCGGCTCCTCCTCCTAGGGTGCCTGCGTCAGCCTTTGCCCTTCTTCCAGACCCCAAGCGTGGGGATCAAGCACTCCAGGATACCTCTTTGGGTGTATCTTCCTCTTCCGAGGCCTCTCCTGATCATTCAGAGGAGCCACCTCGCAAGAGGAAATGCAAGAGGAAACATGTTGACTCCCCTGAGTCTGTCACATCGGATACTGACTTAGAGGAGTCAGAAGGGTCCACAAGATCCCCCTCTGAAGATGTCTCTTTCTCAGACATCCTTGAGATGCTTAGGCAGAGGGGGAACTGGACTACCCTAAGCCCTTCCGAGGATGAGTCGGTATTCCTGGATGCATTTGGATCCCGACCTTCCACCTCCTGGGTGTCTCCGCCTTTCGACCCACTGATGTCTGTGGTGGCTCGGAAGGCGTAGACAGCTCCAGACACAGTGGAACCGACCCCTAGAAGACCTGCCAAATTCATTACTGCACCGCAGGACAAACAGTTCTTGACCAAAGGTGTCCCCGTTGATGCCATGGTGGTAGCGGCGGACACAAAGAAGGAGTTGGCTGAAACTTCTTCATCTGTCCATCCCCCTAACAAGGAGTCCAGGACAATGGACAGATATGGGAAGCGGATGTTCTCTTCAGCGACCTTTTCCATGCGGTCCCTGAATTACCTGTGCCACTTTACCCGAATTCAGAGAGATCTCCTGAAAGAGCTTGGAGATACCCTCCAAGATCCATCAGCTGAGGGGGCCCAGGCTAAGGCAGCCTCCCAGCTGGTGACTCTTAATTCAGTGGTAAACTCCTCCATGAGGCTCATTTCTTATGCAGCTGATGGTGCAAGTAGAGCCGCAGGCACAGGCGTGGCCCTAAGGAGGCATGCTTGGATGCGGCTATGTAACTTTGCGGAACCTTTCAGAGCGTCTTTCACCAACACCCCCTTTGATGGTTCCTCTCTTTTTGGATCACAGGTGAAAGACACCCTTACCAGGTGTGAGCAGGAAGGCAAGACTCTCTCTGCCGTAGGAGTCCATTTTTCCACTCCTTCCAGACCATATCCTAAGGGTCAGAAGAGTGGAAAGATGTGGTTCTGGAAATCCCAGGGAGCCTTGCCGGACACACATGGTGAGTTCCCATCCAGGGGCAGAGGAAGGAACAATAACAGACACCGCCCTCGTGGCAGAGGGGGTCCGCAAAATCAGGGCAGCAGAGAATCTTTCTGTGAGAAGCCCTTCCAGCATCCCTGAAGGGTTGCCCAGCTGCCCACCTCTGGAGGCAGTCGGCGGAAGATTATCACTGTACCCAAGAGCCTGGCAAGACATAAAACAAGACAAATGGGTACAGTCCATCATATCCGGAGGCTACAGAATTCCCTTTGTTCGCACCCCCTTGAGGTCAAACAAGTCACTTCCAGATGTTCCACCAAATCTAAGGGACCAAGCAGTGCAAAAAGTCTCAAAACTGCTAAGAAAAAGGGCCATCCAGCAAGTCCCAGCAGACCAACAAGGATCCGGAATTTACTCAAGGTTCTTTTTGGTACCAAAAAAGACAGGGGACTGGAGACCCATTTTGGATCTCAGCAGACTAAACAAGTACAAAGAACGATGTTCCGGATGGTCACGCTTCAGTCCATTTTACCCTTCCTGGTCAGGACAATTGGATGTGCTCCATAGATCTTCAGGATGCGTGCTACCACATCAAAATGGACAGATGCTCCAGAAGATTCCTTCGCTTCCGGCTGGGAACCAGCCATTATCAGTTCAGAGCTCTGCCCTTTGGTCTCACCACAGCCCCCCAGGTGTTCACCAAATGCATGGCAGTAGTTACCGCTCAACTGAGATGGCAAGGATTCCAGGTGTTTCCATATCTAGACCACTGGCTCCTTACTGCTACCACCAGGCATCACCTTCTGCGAGCCAGAGACTGTACCATCGACACTTGCTCCAGTTTAGGTATCACAATAAATTTAGAAAAGTCTGCATTGTCGCCCTGTCAGTCTATCACATTTATAGGTGCATATTTAAATACCAAAGACATGTTAGCGAGCCTCCCACCAGACAAGGTGTTAGTGATTCGTCAGCATGTCAAGGTTTTATTAGCATGCAAAAGAATTCAAGCCAGGTTTGTCCTTCAAACTCTGGGTCTCATTGCAGCAGCGATCGTACTTGTCCCTCTATCTCATTTATCACATGATGATTCTCCAGTGGCTTCTTTTCATCCAATGGTCCTTCCAGCAACTTCCCATGTCTTACATGATTATGATTACTCAAGCATGCAAGAAGCACCTTGCGTGGTGGATGTTCTCCACATCAGTGCTCCATGGCAGACCATTTGTTCTCCTCCTCCAGTAGCTACGGTGACCACGGACGCCTCCCAGATCGGGTGGGGGGGCATTATCCGGGCAGAACAGTCCAAGGCACCTGGCAACCTCACAAGTATCATTTTCACATAAATGTCTTGGAGATGAGAGCCATGCTCTTAGTGTTGCAGGCTCTTCAGGACTCTCTTCCTACCGGGAATATTGCAATTCAAACGGACAATATGTCTGTAGTGTGGTACATCAACAAGCAGGGCGGAACCAGATCCTACCCCCTATGTCGAGAAGCACTCAGACTCTGGCAGTGGGCGATCTCTTCCCAACAGCTTCTGATTGCAACGCACATCCCTAGGATTTCCAACGTTATATCAGACAAACTGAGCAGAGCAATTCTCATGCCTCACGAGTGGTCTCTGAACCAGGTAGTTGCGGACCAAATCTTCCGCAAATGGGGCCAACCTTGCTGCGACCTGTTTGCAACTCCCTTCAACAGCAAGTGCAGCAATTTCTTCTCTCTCCTTCCACTTCCCGGACATTCCCCCAGAGACGCTCTAGTCCACGATTGGCCTTAGGGACTTCTTTATGCATTCCCGCCCTTTCCCCTCATCCCGAAGCTAATTCAGAAAGCTACCGTTTTGGGTTGCAAAATGATCCTCATTGCTCCTTACTGGCCTCGACAAATGTGGTTCCCGTTCCTGCATCGCTATCTTCTCGAGCAGCCTTGGATTCTGGACCTAGTTCCAGACCTCCTGATTCATCAATCGGGCTGGCTGCACCAATCCCTACACTCTCTCCAGCTCACGGCTTGGTTGCTCCACTTCCAACCTTAGCCAGGCTCCCAGATATCCCTGCCTCTGTCCGCAAAATCCTTTTGTCTTCACACAAGTCTACAACCAGAAAAACTTACGCTAGTAAGTGGAAACGTTTTTCTTCCTGGGCAGAGGCAAAAAGTATAGACCACTTTTCAGCCCCTGTACACTGCATTTGGGAATTTCTTGCGGAGCTCTTCCATGCTGGGTCCGCTTCCGCTACAATTAGAGTTCAGTTAGCTGCAATTTCAAATTTTCACATTGGACTGTCGGAAAACAATATCATGTCCCATAAGCTGTGTAAAGCCTTTCTCAAAGGAACCACTCTGCTCAGGCCCCCAGTGAGAGAGCCTCCACCACCGTGGGATTTAAATTTGATTTTAGCTTCTTTAATTTTGCCCCTTTCCCTTCCTGCAGCTTGTTCATCATTGAAGTTCTTATCTTGGAAAACCTTTTTTTTTTCTGGTAGCATTACTTTCCAAAGAAGAAACTCGAACTACAGGCTCTTTCTATCCCATACCCCATACCCCATAATGTTCCATAAGTTAGGGCTAGGACTTAGGACTTTTTTTTCTCTCTCTCTTCTCTTCAGAGAGTAGTTTGAATCAGTCCACCCTCCTCTCCTCCTTTTTCTTAACCACTCCAACAGGGCAGAGATAGTTGCATAGCAGTTCAGTTCACGCTAGGCATTTTTTTTTTACTTTTTGAACCAAAGACATTAGAAAATCAGATCAACTTTTTTTCCTATGCAGTAGGTAAACAAGGTCTTCGATTTTAGCTTAACCTTATCCAGGTGGTTGACTTCTATCATCACATTCATATATCAACTCAGGAATAAAAAATTACCAGTCAAACTAAAAGGTCACTCCACCAGAGCTTTAGCTACTTCGGTGGCCTTTCAGGCTAGGTTGCCCATGGAATCTATTTGTGCTGCGGCTACATGGGCCAACCCACATACCTTCATTTCGCATTACAAGTTGGATTTGGTTTCCAGGAGCAGAGCTGATTTTGGTTCCACTGTTCTGAAGAGTCTCTTCCGATGAGCCACCCAGGGTTTTAGGTGCTAGGGACGCTGTCCCAACCAGCAAGAATGAAGGCGAGATAGACAACTTAACATGAAGAAGTTATGTACCTACCATAACGTTCCATGTTAGTTGTCTTCTTCTTGCCTTCTTTCTTGCGTCCCACCTTCCATCCCCCTATCCTAGTGGGCCGAGAAGAGTTCTTCTTGATTTTTCACTGGCTGAGTCTTCTCTGGCTATTTCTTTCTGACTAGTAGTCTCTCCAGTTAGATGTATGCATTCTAGGATAGGATTCCCTTATTATTATTATGTCTGCAGTTAGTCTTACCAAACGACATCTGGGTATCTAGCGCCAGGCATCATGGGATATAGGGGGGCCACGAGCCAGTAAGCAGCTCTCGAGCTTTTGAAGATGGCAGAGTCAGAGCCGAGGATCGGCTCCGAACCCACCCAGCAAGAAAGAAGGCGAGAAGAAGACAACTAACATGGAACGTTATGGTAGGTACATAACTTCTTTTTCTGTTTTTCCCACGTAATAGTGAGTACATGACACGCATACTGCCAAATAAACTAATCCAGTGGTATTACAATTTCCCTTCTTGAATGCAATTTTACTTTTCAAGTTATTGTTCAAAACCAAACTAACTTGCTTGTTAATGTATGGGCATTGTGCACATATCCCACATGGTCTAGTGCCTAAACCCACCACCTCAGTCCTATCTATTTTCATTTCAAAAAGTTGCAGGTTTAGACCCATCCTGTTAATAAACATTGGTATCTCTCCCACTTTGTTGAAAATTTCCCTGTTTGTTCCAAAAATATTCCAGTCATATTCCATCACTTTTTTATACTATTGGTATTCCAATTGTACTGCAATATACAAGTTTTTTTCAAACGTTTTAGTCTGAAGGCCATCCCTGGAATGGTTCACACTTGTAGTGGAGCCCACCCCCAGGAGTGGTTTATAAAAAACACCCCATTTCATGTATACTTCATTCAAAATTTCTTCTACTAAATATTTGTGGTATCCCCTATCTTGGAACATACTAGAGACCTTTTCTAGTTCAGGGCCCATGTCCTCCAAATGAGAAGTCATACGGGCCACCATGATGGCCTGACCCTTAACAATACTTCTCTTTTGTCCCATGGGGTGGTTACTTTGTAAATGTAAATATGCATTGCAAAAAGTGTCCTTTCTATATATTTTAGACCTAAAATCATCAATTCCTTTCGAAATATAAGTATCCAAGTAATATACCTTTTGGTATCATACTATGTAAAATCAAAAAAATCCGTGCTGGAATTCAAATACTGAATAAACCTGGGAATTTCAGACTCACTACCCTCCCAGAAAATAAAAATGTCGTCCAAATAACGTACATACAGCTTGACACTACCCCACAAAGGACAATTTAATACATACTGATTCTCCCCAACCCAGAAGGATCAAGTTGGCATACACAGGCAAACAGACTGCCCCCATGGCTACACCCCTGATCTGTTGATAGTACTCTCCCTCAAACCATAAAAAATTATTGTCTAAGACAATGCATGGCACGGCTAAACTGATCTGTGAGATGATGAGATCTCACAAGTGAAAGTGCATTACATGTCTAAATAAATTAGCACTGAGTTGTCATTCTATCAGAAGTACACAAATTCATATATTCTAGCAAACATCACTGATTGTCACTGGAAAAAATATTGAAAAAAATAAAAACCTGTGCTGACAGTGACTGTAAGGTGTGGTCAGCCTCTGTATTCAGCTTTACTGAAATCTTTAAGGGTACAGTTGCATTTTTATCTGTGTTTTCAAATGTAATAACTTGAAAGTTTAGCAAAGAGCTATTACAGGGATTGTGAAATAAGCTGCTGTACATAACTACTGAATGCAGAAATTTGATAGTGACAGCCTGACATATTGCATTATAGCTGGTTACCATTTGATGTAGATTTCTCTGTACCATGCCTGAGAGCTAGTTAAAACTCTAGGTGCACTTTACAACTAGATAGATTATAGATACAACTAGATAAATAGTATACTTTTCAAACCTCTACACACAATATTATTACATCTCAGATGATACATTATATTTGTCTTCCCTGTGGGCATGTCTTCCCCTATATATGGCATTATCTGTATTAGGAGATAATCTAGAAAGCCTAAAAATGTTAGTTCAATCTTTCATCGATAATCTAGAAAGCTTAAAAATGTTATTGCAATCTTTCATCTTTAATGACAAATGAAACACCATCAGTAGATATTTGAATAAACAAAGTGTTGTATAGACTTTTACTTCAGTGATCTGACCTTTATTTTTAAAAAGATAAATTCAGTCTACATAATATACCCCTTCTGTAGGTTTGTTGTAGTTGCACTAAGCCACATCTTTGCAAATTAAGTAAGGTCTGTAGTAATGCCTTACTTTGTATTAAACTAGGGTGCTTTAATTAAGACAACTTAAGGAGAGGGCAGCATATCACTTTGTTTTGAAGTAAGATATGAACAGTTAGGAGTTGGTACCCTATCCTTAGGAGGAATGGTATGTCTTTTTGTGATGTTGATGGATGATAATGCTCACTGGACCATAACAGCAAGGATACGCTCTGAGAATCTGAAAAGATTCCCATTATAAATTCTACAAGTTTATTTCAGCACTGCGTAACTGCTGTGACCCACTTCTTAGACAACTTTCTATTATTTTGATAGGAGTTCTTTATGTGTATTGTTGGAATATCATTTGCAATGGTTGCTATAGTTCCTAACTGGCAAAAGTTGGTGATGAAACTTTGGTACTCAAAAAAAAAAAAAAAAAGTTTCTGTAATAGGAAACCTTCCTGTGCGTCTACTGCTTAATCAGTCTCCCTCGTTCCAAGGTTGCAATGCTCTGAGAAAAGGGAATTCCCTTTCTCTGAGCCTGTGTGACCTATCAGTAGTGAGTTTCTGACAACTAATCTAATGATTTCTTCCTTCCAACTGTTTGTCAAAAGGAACTCTAAAATATAGCTTAAAATGTGTCTTCCTCACCAAGACTACACAAAGGAAAGGTAGAAGTCTTCCATTTCACACAATCTCCCAATCTTATGATATTTCATGCAGTATTTTCCAGAATATCTGAGCCTGATAGCCCAAAATTTATAAATTATGGTGAAAAATATAAACGTAAGATAGCTTTTGTTATAATTCCAGAATATTGGTATCTTTGCAAAGCTTCATTCAGCATTCTAGGGCAGATGTTACTGTTTACTTGGGTAGATCTCTTAAAAGTGTCATTGTTTGCTCAGGAAACAATGAATTATTTGTTGCTTGGGTATTTCTTTCTTGGGAATGTGACAATGCTGTGAAGACGAGTTTTGTGAGTCTGAAACTATTTCACTGAAAAACCTACATTCAGCTAAAATGACTTTTACCCTTTTCCCACTGTTGTATGATTTTGGAGTTAGTATATGCACACTAAGGGGTGTAGGGGGTTCCTTTCCAATTGGGGGTACAGAGGGGCTTTGCCCCTGAAAAAAAAAAACACTTTGTTTTAGGCTCATGGAATGTGGTTTTAAGCAAAACCATTGAAAAGGTTTGGGACTCACTGAAGTTAACCTTGATGAATCGATGTAAATCCTAATTTTCTTTCTACAGTGTGTGTAACTTGCTGTAACATATATGTTTGTATGTGGAATTAAGTTAAATCCAACATTTTCAATGAACTATACATACTTGTACTGTAAGATTGTAGACTTTAGCACTCTGCTGTTTAGCTATTAGACATTTATACTGAACGGTAAAAATATTCACACAAGATAGAGATACCAGGCATGGTTTTTCCTCCACTGAATTAGGGGCAACAATTTACGTGTAAAATCAGCATGGACTTTATTTAAGTGTTCATGTGTGCATGCATGTGTGCTCATGCATGTGTTTGTTTAGGGAAATATAGTATTTAATGTCCAGCAATAGAAGATACAGTAAAATGTCACCAGCAGAAGACATCATGGTGATACTGTAACAAAGCATCTGCCGTTGATGTTGGCAATCACAGTTCAAACACCTGTCTGGGTGCCTGAGAGCTGCCCAAGATCCTTTTCCTTGGAGGAGTAAGTACATTAAATGCAGTACATGTAGTGGAAAATAAGAAGGAACTGGCGAAGGCTGCTAAGAAATTGGTGGAACAGGCTTCCAGAGGTAGGAGGAGGCCACTGTGAAAGTGTAGGGAAGTCTACCACTGAAGCTATTACAATTTTACCTCTTGATAGATTTTTTAAGCAAGCATGGCAGAATAAACAATCAAACAAAAAAAAAAAAAAGAAAAAGAAATTTCACAGTGTGATGACAGTTTATCTGCCACCACATCTTACGCCATAAAGAGGAATTAATATGCATCAGATATAGACAGTTAGGAAGGCCATTTGAGGTCAGTGAAGAAGGAGGACAGTCATTGCTGGATTTGGGTGAGGGTACAATATGATCTAGAAACCATTAAATAAGTGATATCACATAGTGTAATAAACAAACTCCTGAAATTTAAGATCGTGCTGACAAAACACAACAAAACATTAAATTTAAAATTGTACTGATAAACACAGTACTTCTTTTTAAGCAGAAATCCAAAAGTATGAACTGCTTGTTTTGGTTTCTGTTGACTTATTGAGGTGATTGAGTTGCATTGTATTGACCAAAACAATGAAATGGCAAAACACTACCAATGATGAACATCATTTTGATAATTATGTTCAATGGCCAGATGCATTAACTCATTGCCCAGATACATTAAGTTTATTCAGTGGTGAATTGCATTAACTTTATTCATTGCCTGGTATATTAACATAATTCAGTATACAGTGCCCAGATGCAATATTATATAGTTCACTGCAAGATGCATGAACTCTATTCAGCCCTAGGTGCATTAACTTTCTTCAGTGCCCAGCTGATTAACTCTATTTGATTTCTTGATGCATTCATTTTATTCAGTGCTGTCAAGGTGTATAAACTTTGACCTGATGTTGTCAATCTTCATTTATCCTGGACCTATGGGACTCTGTTCTGAGTCTTGAAACCGGCTCTGCCATTACAACAGCTCGTGCAAACCAAAAACTCCTGAGATAAGTTCCTACCCAGAATGCCTAGTAAAGATGTATCAGATGAACTCTCCTTGAACTAAGTAAACATTTATTGTTGTTGTTCTGCTATTTCCAAACAGAATCCACGGAAAGGAGAATCAGCCAACAAAAAGTGATGATAAATGAAAACGAAGACTTTTATTTGGATATCTTGATTAATTAATCTAATAAACAGTTGAAAAGACATTGTTCAAATATAAATTAAAAGTTCCTTATTGAATAAGAACATTACTTAATGTATAAAAATTTTATAAAGCTGTAAATATTAAAATTAACTATAAATGTTTATAATAAATGTAATAAAATATATATATACTTATAACACCTAATGAAGTTATTTTAAACCCCTCATTTAGCATTCAATCTAAGTTGCCATAGGAGCTCTCTGTACTCAAGGCGTGTCTCCCAATTCTTGTGTCACCTGTTCAAATACAACAAATTTAAGCTGCATGTTGGGACAGGCAGTAAGATGCTTATAAAAGGCGTGGTTTCCTTCTTCTTGGGTCAAACCTGAAATTCCTAGATGGGATGTATAAGGGACTGTCGTTGAATATAAATGCACACTGTTTGCATGCAGAATGATGTCTATGTTCTAAGTATTATTTTCTTTCAAATAAACCTTTTAAATTAACATCTCTCCTTTTCACAAAATTCACTTCATCAAAGAAATATTCATTAGTGCTAGACATCCTGGATGCGGATGAATTGGCCTTTAATAATGCCTTTCTTTTGATGGAAAGGATGGCGACTATCATGGTCCTTGAGCAGCGTCACATCAAGATAATTTAATTCTTCATTACTAAAAGATAGAAATTGTGTGGTGGAATTAAATGTATCAAGATGGCTCAGAGTCCCATCCCACAACAAACAGATGTCATCAAAAATTCTTTTCCCAGTGGTATAGCACAATGTTAAAGGTTTCACCATTGAAATATATGAAATTATTTTGGAGTACAATCTCCATAAACTCAACTAACAAACTAATGATGCTAGAACCAAGGCCAGATTGAGAAACCAGGATCTCATTAAACCAGTCTAAACCAGTGGAATGTGGAATGCTAGAAAACAAATTCACAACATCTATAGTAACCATCAGAAGACCAGGTTTTTAGAAATTACATTCAATACCTCTAAGGAAATACCAGGAATCCTTGCAAATGTAATGTAAAGTAGAGGCAATTTTTTTAGTAGTATAGTCAATAAACTTGCCCAGGGGTTCTGTAATACCACCTGCACCTGAAACAATGGGTCTAAACTTCAAAGGGTCCAGTCCTTTGTGGGTCTTAGGTATCCTAAAGATCACCGGAATTCTGGGTTTGTTAACATACAGGTAGTTGTATAACTTCTCGTTAATTGCACCTTGCAGCAAATGGTCAAACAGTGAAAAATTAATCTTGGAATAAGCTAGGTTTACCTCATTCCTAGAGGTCAACTCATATTGTTCAGTGTCATGCAACATATTATAAAGATAGGTGTCATAAGCTACAGTGTACATCAAAACTACCCCACCTCCTTTATCGGGTTTCATTACCCTGACACCCTCAATTCTAAGTAAAGTAATTAAATGTTGCAGCTTAGAATGGGGTTTAATAGAAAACTGTTTCTCTCAACCAACTCCTCAAACACTTTAAGAGAGGGGTTGAAGGTACTAGCCCTTGTAAGTCCTTCTTGGACATTAGGTTGCCCTTTAAAGTACAGTGCAAGGTTTAAATGCCTAACAAATAATTTCAAATCAATCAGAACGTTAGTCAAGTTCAAAGAGCGTAAAGGCACAAACTGAAAACCCTTGGTAAAAAGGTCAAAGAAATCGTTGGTCAATGTTAAGTCAGTATAATTATAAATAGTGAAATTGTCCTTCTTCTCAACTGTATAATTGTTACCAAAGGTTTGCAAAGATGGAGAAATGGACACAGGACTAGTCATAATACTGAATTGGTAAATCTGCAGGCGGGATACATTATGTACATTACATGCATCATCATCATCGACTCTGACCTGTGCCCCTTTCATATTTCTTCTTAACCTTTTGGATAAGCAGTTCCTCTCTGTATTCAATGAGGTCTTTTAAGGTTGACAATCTTTTTTAATACTAATAAAATTCTTATCATTAACCAAAGTATCATTCAATTTATTAACTTCATTCAGCAAAGAGTCAGCTTTGACTTCAGAGTCATAATCATGAGGTGCCTGCTCTGTCAAAGATGTCAACTAGTTTATTATATCATTCTTTCAAATAGTCAATTTCTAGTTGTGTACTTTTATATGCGTAAAGTTAGAACGAGACCTCATTGAATACAGAGAGGGAACTGCTTATCCAACACCGGGTAAGGTTAGAAGAAATATGGGACAGGTTTCAGACAGAGTCGATGATGCTGACAATGTACATAATGTATCCACAACGCCTGCAGATTTACCTAGGAGAAGTTAGCGTTTAGCCCAAAAAGGGAATAAAAGTACTTTTCAGGGTTTTCACTATCCCCCGGGCAGACCAGGGGGGGAGGGGTATGTCATACCAACAGCAGGCATGGGGCAAGATACGCAGATAGAGGAATTCAGTATTATGACTAGTCCTGAGTCCATTTCTCCATCTTTGCGAACATTTGGTAACAATTATACAGTTGAGAAGAAGGACAATTTCACTATTTATAATTATACTGACTTAACATTGACCAACGATTTCTTTGACCTTTTTACCAAGGGTTTTCAGTTTGTGCCTTTACGTTCTATGAAATTGACTAACGTTCTGATTGATTTGAAATTATTTGTTAGGCATTTAAACCTTGCACTGTACTTTAAAGGGCAACCTAATGTCCAAGAAGGACTTACAAGGGCTAGTACCTTCAACACCCCTACACACCCCTCTCTTAAAGTGTTTGAGGAGTTGGTTGAGAGGGATTTAAGGAAACAGTTTTCTATTAAACCCCATTCTCTTTTTACCAACTTAGACCCTAAGTTGCAACATTTAATTACTTTACTTAGAATTGAGGGTGTCAGGGTAATGTAACCCGATAAAGGAGGTGGGGTGGTTTTGATGTACACTGTAGCTTATGACACCTATCTTTATAATATGTTGCATGACACTGAACAATATGAGTTGACCTCTAGGAATGAGGTAAACCTAGCTTATTCCAAGATTAATTTTTCACTGTTTGACCATTTGCTGCAAGGTGCAATTAACGAGAAGTTATACAACTACCTGTATGTTAACAAACCCAGAATTCCGGTGATCTTTAGGATACCTAAGACCCACAAAGGACTGGACCCTTTGAAGTTTAGACCCATTGTTTCAGGTGCAGGTGATATTACAGAACCCCTGGGCAAGTTTATTGACTATACTACTAAAAAATTTGCCTGTACTTTACATTACATTTGCAAGGATTCCTGGGATTTCCTTAGAGGTATTGAATGTAATTTCTATAAACCTGGTCTTCTGATGGTTACTATAGATGTTGTGAATTTGTTTTCTAGCATTCCACATTCCACTGGTTTAGACTGGTTTAATGAGATCCTGGTTTCTCAATCTGGCCTTGGTTCTAGCATCATTAGTTTGTTGGTTGAGTTTATGGAGATTGTACTCCAAAATAATTTCATATATTTCAACGGTGAAACCTTTAGGCAAAAGAAGGGTGTGGCGATGGGTGCATCCTGTGCCTCATTATACGCTAACATTGTGCTATACCACTGGGAAAAGAATTTTATTTTTGCTACTCATTGGGTTCAGCACATAGTGCATTACAAACGATACCTTGATGACATCTGTTTGTTGTGGGATGGGACTCTGAGCCATCTTTTGGATTTTATGAGTTACATTAATTCCACCACACAATTTCTATCTTTTACTTACACCGTTAGTAATGAAGAATTAAATTATCTTGATGTGACGCTGCTCAAGGACCATGATAGTCAGAATTTCCAGTCTAAACTTTATAGAAAGGCCACTTTTTCTAATTCATACCTGAATTTTGACAGCGGCCACCCTTTCCATCAAAAGAAAGGCATTATTAAAGGCCAATTCATCCGTGCATCCAGGATGTCTAGCACTAATGAATATTTCTTTGATGAAGTGAATTTTTTAAAAAATCTTTTTTTCGAAAGAGGTTACCCTACTTCTCTAGTTAATCAATTGGCTCAAGAGGTCACTGAAAACAGAGAACATAAATACTTTCCGTTGTTAGGTAGAGGTTTGCAGGTGGTTGAGCAAAGTGAGCAACCTGAGCAATTTGATATCCATAATAGTTTCATTTACACATTTTCTAAAGATTCCCAGCAGGTGGAACAAACGGTGTTGCAACATTGGCCTGTTTTAACACTTCATGAAGATTTTAAGAATATAATACAGAAGTGTCCCAATTATGTGAAAAGGAGAGATGTTAATTTAAAAGGGTTATTTGAAAGAAAACAATACATAGAACATAGACATCATTCTGGTAGACTGGGTACATACAAGTGTGGAGCATGCAAACAATGTGCATTTATATACAACGACAGTCCCTTATACATCCCATCTAGGAATTTCAGGTTTGACTCGGATGGTTATTACAATTGTGGGACTAAAGGCGTTGTATATTTAGGATTATGTACCCAATGTCCCAGTTTTTATATTGGGAAGATGGAGAGACCCTTAAGAAAAATAAATTATGAGCATGTATATGACATCTCCAAGAAGAAGGAAACCAACGCCTTTTATAAGCATCTTACTGCCTGTCCCAACATGCAGCTTAAATTTGTTGTACTTGAACAGGTGACACAAGATGCCAGGGGAGGGGGATTGGGAGACACGTCTTGAGTACAGAGAGCTCCTATGGCAACTTAGACTGAATGCTGCAAGGCCCCCTGGCTTGAATAAGAGCATCAACATCACTAGTGTGCTCAGGCTTAGGAAGGCTAGGTTATAACCAAAACTAAATGAGGGGTTTAAAATAACTTCATTAGGTGTTATAAGTATATATATATTTTATTACATTTATTATAAACATTTATAGTTAATTTTAATATTTACAGCTTTATAAAAATTTTTATACATTAAGTAATGTTCTTATTCAATAAGGAACTTTCAATTTATATTTTTAAAAAATTCTCTCAAATGTTCTTTTGAACAATGTCTTTTTAACTGTTTATTAGATTAATTAATCAAGATATCATGTGACTACAAGTGTTACATTTAAATCCATGTTACACTGTTTCCTTTTTATCTTGATAAAGCCTGGTATTAACCAGGCGAAAGCTCTTGATTTACTTGGTTTTGTGGTCAAATAAAAGTCTTCGTTTTCATTTATCATCACTTTTTGTTGGCTGATTCTCCTTTCCGTGGATTCTGTTTGGATTTAATAGTTCTGTTATTTCAGATTTTTTTCTAAAGTCCTACCCAGTTTGCTTTACTTGTACACCTTCTAGTAGTCTCTCTCCCTGTTAAATTGTATTGCCTCTTGAGTGAGTGTTCTATCCCTGTCTCTTTCTTACCATGTGGTATCTGTCCTACCATTGCTGGTAGTGCTGTCCATTTCTTTTGCCTCTGGCAGTTTTTGGCTTACCATCGTTGGTAGCCCTTCTCCCTCTCTCTCTCTGTCTCCTTTCCCTCTTCTCTCGATTGTGTGTCGCTGTAGCATGAGTGGTTTCTGCCATTGATCCTTTTACTCAACATGGCAGATAAGGGCAAGGGAACTGCTGGTTTTAAACAGTGTTCTGATTGTGGCAGGAAAATGCCAAATTGGGATGGTCATACTTCTTGTGTGTATCGCTTGGGCCCAGCACACCTTCAGCAACAGTGCGGTATTTATCAAGCCTTTAGTAATCGGGCTCTTGTAGAGAGGAAAAATAAACTCATTTTGAAAGGCTTAATAAAAACGTCCTTTGTAGAGGCCTTATCTGGTCAGCCTAGAGGTGCTATATCCAAGGAGTCTTCTCCGTCATTATCTTCCTCCTCTTCTGATAAAATTGAGCACGCAAAAAAGAGAAGTCTCTTGATGCCGGCATCCCCTTCGACTCTGGGACATAAGAAATCTAAACCTTTGGTTCCCAGTACTTCCGTGGAACTGAAGATGGATACCACAAAAGCTAAACAGCCGACTCCTTTGGTTCCAGTAGGAGTGACTACCTCGGTACCTCAGGTTTGGTATTGGACACCTAGGCTCCAATCTTTCACATCACCTCTCCTTCCTCAGTGCCAGGAACCAGTATTTCTTTCAGATCCTAGGATCAGGTATTCTCCTTCTATAGACCACTTTGTGGGACAACTGCCAAGTCCTTTTTTGGAGAGGCTGGAATCTCCTTCACCCTTGTTGGTATGTTCCTCCAGGAGTCTAATGGAAATCAACGCCGTGAGGTTGGTGGATCAGCTCCTCATGGCAAGGGGTCTTTCCACTTCTTCCCAGGCTTCACTCCCCCCTGGAGATGGCATTTTTCTCCAAGGACTCCACCAGACATTCCTCCTCTAACTACTGCAGCTTTAGAGACCTTGGCTCCAACTTCCCCTATTCCACCTGTCCTGGTGCCGACAGCTCTCATGTCTTCAGCCCTAGTCTGTGCCCTGTGTTCCTTGGTTACTTCAGATCTGATGGACTCCCAGGGTCATAGCTCCATGACACTGCTTGTAGACTTTTCCTTGATCTCAGCCTTGATGACAGGTTCCTCAGAGCAGGGTGAGACCATAGGTCTGAGGTTGTCTTCCCAGTTCTGGGCTCCACCCCTTTTCAGGGGGACCTACCTTTCAGGTTATGGAGAGGGCCTTGACCTCTTCAGGCTCCATGCTGGTTTCTTCCCCATTAGTGGGTTTTCCTGGGACTCCTTGCTGTCCAAAGCTTCGATCAATCTCCACGCCAGGACATTGAGCACAGAAGCTGCAAGATACCCCCTTACAGGACCCCACCTCTTCCAATTTCCCAACAGAAGCTCCCACTGAGGAGGTGCCTCAGGAGAGGTTGTATAAGAGGAACTACCTTGATTCCCCAAAGGAATCTGTCACAGAATACACGGATTTCAATGATGGGGGGGATTCCCCCAGTTCACTCCCTGAAGACATCTCCTTTGGAGACATTCTTGAGATATTAAAACAGAGGGGTGGCTGGAAGTCCCATGACCCATCCTCAGAGGAGTCTGTGTACTTGCAAGCCTTTGGTGCTTGCCCATCTACCTCTTGGGTGACCCCACCGACTGACAATCTTATTAAGCTGATCGCCCAGCAGACATGGAAGGCCCCTGACTCTGTAGAGCCAATCTCCAGGAGACCAGATAAAATTCTTTCATCTCCAGAGGACGATCAACACTGGGCCAAATGTTTAGTAGTAGATGCCATGGTGGTGGTGGTGTTCACAAAGAAAGAACTAGCAGAAGAAAGTTCCACTGTTCATCCCCCTAACCATGAGTCTAGGGAGATGGACAGATTTGGGAAGCAGGTCTACACTTCTTCGACTTTTGCCTTGTTGTCATTGAACTTCTTAGCACACTTTCACCAGACTTCAGAGGGATCTGATCAAGGAGCTTTCAGATACCTCACAAGAGCTGTGTTTGATGAGATACCAGATAAGGTAGCCTTCCAGCTTGCTACCCTGGAGTCTATTTCTAACTCGTCCATGAGGCTTACTGCACATGCAGCCGAAGGGACGACTAGGGCAGTAGGTTCAGGCGTAGCCATAAGGAGGCATGCCTGGATGAGCTTGTGTGAGTTTGCGGAGCCATTCAAGTCTTTGTTCATCATCGTTCAGTTTGACAGATCTTCCCTTTTTGGCCTCAAAGTGAAAGATACATTAGCCAAGTATGAAAAAGATGGAAAAGCCCTGTCTGCTATGGGCACACGTTTTTCTGTTCCCCAATGCTCCTATTCCAGGAACCAGAAAACAGGAAAATGTAGTTCAAGAAGACCAAAGGGCCTTTCCAGTACACACGTGGTAATGACTCTCTCCAGGGCAGAGAAGGGAGTTATAATGAAGACACTGACCACTCAGCAGAGGTAGCCCACAAAATTAGGGTTCCAGAGATTCCTTCTCAGGGAAACCTACCAGTGCACCTGAAAGGAAGCCTGATTGCTTGCCTCTGGAGGCAGTCTGGGGAAGACTGTCCTTGCACCTACTAGCCTAGCAAAAGATAACCTCAGATGCTTGGATCCTAAGGATCATTACCAGAGGGTTATGTATTCCATTCGACCTTACACCAAAACTAGGAAGAAAGATCCCCAATGCTCCACCCAATCAGAGGGATCAGGCAGCTCTGGAAATTTAAAAGCTGTTAGAAAAAACAGTCATCCAAAAAGTCCCATCAGACGAGATAGGATCTGGATTCTACTCAAGGTTCTTTTTGGTGCCAAAAAAGACAGGGGACTGGAGACCAATTTTGGATCTCAGTGTTCTGAACAAGTTTGTTCAGCAAATAAAATTCTAGATGGTCATGGTTCATATTCTTCCCTTCTTAGGGAAAGATGATTGGATGTGCTCTGTAGAACTCCAGAACATGTATTGCCACATAAAAATGGACAAATGCTCCAGGGGGTTCCTCCGCTTCCAGCTGGAGCCAGTCATTATCTGTTCCGAGCTCTACCCTTCTGTCTCACCACAGCCTCCCAGGTGTTCATCAAATGTATGGCAGCAGTAGCAGCTTACCTGAGACTGCATGGATTCCGAGTGTTTCCATATTTGCATGACTGGCTCATTACTATCCCAACCAGACATCTACTGGAACAGACTAGAGATTTTACCCTATGCACTTGTTCTTGACTCAGTATAATGGTGAATCTTTTCAAGTCTCAATTAATTCCACCCCAACAATTGGAATTCATAGGAGCCTGCCTCAATACACCTCTGACATAGCTTCTCTTCCTACTCACGGATTACAGAAGATAAGATCACATTAGATATTCTTCTCTCCAACGACAATGTTCCCACTTCACTAGTTCTACAGGCTCTGGGATCGTTGGCGGCAGCCATTACTTCAGTACCATTAGCAAGGTTCCAAATGAGAATCCTATAGTGACTTCAGTCCTCCCAGTGGTCCATTCTCACTCATCCTGTGTTTCACCTCATTCGAATTACCAGTCATTGCAAGAAGGATTTATCTTGGTGGATGGAAACTGAGAAGATTCTTTTGGGTTGACCATTTGTTTCTCCTTATCTCAAGGACATAGTGACCACGGATGCCTCCCAGATTGGGGGGGAGGGATTTTCAGGGAAGGACTATCCAAGGCACTTGGTCCCTGATAGAGGCCAATCTGCATGTCAGTGTCCTGGAACTCAGGGCAGTGCTCTTAGCATTGCAAGTCTTTCAAACTGTCCTCCCTCTAGGAATGATTGCAGTTCAGTCAGACAACACATCAGTCATCTGGTACATCAACAAGCAAGTCGGAATCAAATCTTACCCCCTTTGTTGAGAAGCCCTCGGAGTGTGGCAGTGGGTGATCTCTTCAAACCACTTTGTAGTAGGAACGTACATCCCAGGGTGCTCGAACATGATAGCTGACAAATTGAGCAGATGCATCCTCCTGCCTCACGAGTGGTCTCTCAATTCCAGAGTGGCAAAGGAGATTTCCCATCACTGGGGCCAGCCTTGCTGCAACCTGTTTGCATCCCCCCAGAAAAACAAGTGCAACAGCTACTTTGCCCTAATCCCCCCTAAGAGGGAGTCGCCGAGAGATGCTGTCCCTCATGATTGATCCTCGGGTCTACTATATGCCTTTACCCCCGTTCCTCTAATACCCTCTTTCTTGAAGAAGGCCATAAAGTTGAAGAGCAAAGTGATCCTATTTGCCCCATTTTGGCCTCGGAAAGTCTGGTTTCCATTTCTTTGGCATTACCTACTTCAATATCCATGGACTCTGAACCCGGATCCAGATCTCCTGTCCCATCCTCGGGGACTAGTTCATCCCAACCTACAAAACTTCAAGCTTACAGCTTGGTTGCTCCAGTTCCATTAATCGCCAGCCGAAATAACTTATTTTCCCCAGTTCAAGACATTTTGCTAGCTTCCCATAAATCTTCCACAAAGAGACTCTACCTTAGTAAACGGAAAAGATTTTCTATATGGGCATGCGATAACTCGATCCTTTCTCGGCAGTAATTGAACAGGTTTTGCAATTTTTGTCTACTCTCTTTGAACAAGGAGCTTCTTCTTCTACCATCAGAATTCAGCTTCCTGCTATTTCTAATTTCCATAAAAGGTTTTGAAGAGCAAATCTTTATTTCACATAGGCTGTGCAAGGCTTTTCTAAAGGGAACGTTAAGGTTAAAGCCTCCTTATAGGGAACCCCTCATCTCCTGGGATCTTACTGTAAGTTTGCAATCCTTGGTCCAGTCCCCCTTTGAACCTGTGGCTACCTGTGATTTGAAATTTCTTTCATGGAAGACCATTTTCTTAATAGCTATTACATCTGCTAGGAGGATTTCAGAGATCCATGCATTATGTTCAAAACTTCCATATTTAATTTTTCAGAGACATAGTATTGCTGAGAACCAATCCATCTTTTCTTCCAAAGGTCGTATCTGAAACTAACAATTAATCCTTTGAAATGCCTGTGTTCTCCCCTAATTTTTCCAACAATGGAGAATACTGCTTGCATCTATTGGATGTCTACAGACAATTGCCTTTTTACCTTGACAGAGCTAAAGATTTCAGAAAGTCAGACTAGTTAATTGTTTCCTTTTCAGGTCCTTCTATAGGTAAATCAGTTTCTAAGGTTACATTGTCTAACTGGCTAAGATAATGCATTACCTTTGTCAACAACTGGAAAAATCTCAAATTGGCAGTCCCAGTTAGAGCACACTCCACAAGAGGTATAGCCACATCTGCTGTTTTTCACTCCCAAGACTTCCGTGGATGACGTATGTGTGTAGCCGGGACGTGAGCTTCTCCACATACCTTTATTAGTCATTACAAAGTGGATCTGGTCTCCAGGAGAAGAGCATCATTTGGTTCTATGGTGCTCAGGAATATCCTTCCATAAGGTCTCCCCAGATACAAGGTAGCTGGGGACTCTGTCCTATGGGTCAAGGATAAATGAAGATTGACATCAGATAAAGAAATTATGTACTCACCATAAAGTTCCATCTGTGCTGTCGATCTTCATTTATCCTTGACACCCCACCCTCCTTCCCTTTCCTTCAATCTTCCTGATGAACGGACCGTAGTCCTGGCTGTTTTTTTCCTCATGTATGACCTTAGACATAGCCTCTTCAATGATTATGGTATTATCTTATTATCTTATATAGTCTTTCATTATAGCCGCAAACTCGATCGGAGGTAATTTAGAGAGAGGCATTCTGGGAAGGAACTTGGCTCAGGAGTTTTTGGTTTGCACGAGCTGTTGCAACAGCCAAGCCAGTTCTGAGACTTGGAACTAAGAACATAGGTCAAGGATAAATTAGGATCGACAACACAGATGGAATGTTATGGTGAGTACATAACTTCTTTTTCATTGCCCAGAGAAGCATTATGTTTTTTGGTGCCAAATGCATTAACTTTGTTCAACACATTCATGCTTTAACTTTTTATTCAGTGCCCTGATGCATTACCTTTATTCAGTGCCCCATGTAATAAATTTCCTCAGTGCTCATATACATTAACTTTACTATTTGCAAGTGCTATCATATACATTAACTTTATTCAGTATCCAGATGTATTAATAGCTCTTCCTTCAACATAACAACTAGTAGTTGCATCAAGTCAGGTATGAAGGTATTGTTGCTTGGTAATCTTGATGAGTTTTACACTTTTCAAATAAATTCTAGCAGTTTTCTGTTTACTTATATACAAAAACACTACACATTCATGCATAAACATAAATATATATCTATGTATATGCCCTTCTGCTCTACCTTAGTAATGTGTAGTAATCTAAACCCTAATCCATAGATGGAGGAGCCAGTCCAACCAACTGTATGGGTGGAACACAGTCGAACCAGATGTTGCAGCATGTAGCAGTACAGGCTGCTACACATAGGCCCACCAAGATGCATGTTTGTGCAGCAGACATGTTTTGACTTGTATATGGAAATAAACACGAGTCACTGAGGAAGCACTGTCAGAGTTCTGTTCTTGCCATGTTGTAGTGTGCAGCAACAGAGATGGAATGAAGGAAAACATTTATGGCAAATTAATGGTATTCTGTGTCCTATTATCACAAATGAGAATGAGAGGGTCTGGAAAGATCATGGTAAGACTGACGGTTGGGAAATGCTGGGAGAAAAGCAGACAGAAAATTAAGTTGTGTAGGTTAGTAACTATTTTAAATGCTTCCACTATGTAAACATCAAGAAATGCCCACTAGAAGTGTATCTTAGTAGTTACAAGCCATCAGACCAAGAACATAACATGCAACTCTACTGCAAAGATCAAAATGCACATTTTTTTTAATAAGGGGTAAGCTCCCTTTCTCATAACTATAGATATATATATATATATATATATATATATATATATATATATATATATATATATATATATAAAACCCTCCTGTAACACATACATTCACAAACACCCACAAACAACACTATAGCTTTCCCCTAACCTGACCCTGACCGTAAGCCTAAAATACAGAACTCTCACTCATGCATACAATATCTCTCATTTTGTCCATCCCCAACACTAACCCTAACTCTCATACGCACGCACACTGTTACTCTGACAACCTTACTTACCTGTCTCGACATCACACACTATCAATATTTTTTCCAGGACTTGGCTATCTGTACCAGTGACATTAAACCAAACCTCCTGTGTTTGCTGAAGAAACAGCATTCATAAAAAAGTAGCTTATTTTGATCTGTGTAGTAAAGTTGCATGTTATTTGCATGGTCTGATTGCTATGAACTGAAGGAAAGGGAGAAAAATCTCTAAAACAGCACATATTTATTTTGTGCAAAAATTATTTTCATGTTTTCAACCATTTATTATTGTGAAAGTGATTTTTTATGGAGCTCAGGGAAGCGCACACAGACGTGAGCTTGTGAGTGTTTGTGTGTGTGTGTGTGTGTATATATATATATATATATATATATATATATATATATATATATATATATAAACATGTTTTTATATGTGTGTGTGTGTGTATATATATATATATATATCTATATATCTCTTCTTTTTCTTTCGGCTTTTCCCGGTTAGGGGTTGCCACAGCGGATCATCTGTCCACTCATGATTGGCAGTGGAATTTTACAGTGTCGAGGTGCCAGCCTGGCATCCAACTTTCCACAGAAGGCACGCACACACTCACACCTAGGGCCAATTTAGAGTGTCCAATCCACCTGTCACATGTCTTTGGGATGTGGGAGGAAACCATAGCACCCGAAGGAAACCCACGCGACCACAGGGTGGACATGCAGACTCCGCACAGAAGGCACCCCAGCCAAGAATCGAACCGGAGAACCTCTTGCTGTGAGGCGGCAATGCATACCGCTGCACCACCGTGGCCGCCTATATATATATATATATATATATATATATATATATATATATATACGTATATGTGTGTGTGTGTGTGTGTGTGTATCCATCCATCTATCTATCTATCTATCTATAAATATATATGTGCCTTTCACTCCATTGAGTCAGCTATTGATCCATGGAGCGATTAACTGCAAATTTTGGTTGATTGTCCTTTTCATTAAAATGTCAAAATTTCACTTGAATGGAATAAACGTTTGTGAGTTAGATATGGTAAATGTGGGTTTGGGGCAGTAATGCTGAAACCTTTAGATATTCTGAAGGTTTTGGCATTAGGGGGTAAAGGTTTGTGAGTATAGGAGGGTTTGGGTATGGCTAAGTGAGGGTTATAGTTTTAGTTTAGTGTGTGTGTGTGTGTGTGTGTGTGTGTGTGTGTGTGTGTGTGTGTGTGTGTGTGTGTGTGTGTGTGTGTGTGTTTGTGTGTATGTGTATGTGTGTTTGTGTGTGTCCAAGCTGTCTAGATTAGGGTCACTGTTACAGAAAACATTTTTTTAAAATAAGGTGCAGGGATAAGGTGAGAGGTATGGACAGGGTTAGGGTAAGCATGTATCAGTAAAATGAACTAGCGGGGCACTTATGTAACTAGGTGCCTGATATAGGGGACTAGGCAGGTGAAAAGGCTAGATGTCCATTTATGGCTTTGATACCCTTGACCATGGGAATGTGAAGGCTGGCAGTGAAAAAAGTAACTGAACACCTGGTGCATGGGTTTCCATTTACATGAAGGCTGTGAGTTGGGGGTCACTAATATTGAGGGTTGTAATTCTAATAACAGTCCCTTTGAGTGTAACTCAGCAATGCTCTTCTCATCATAGAGGAGTAAGAGGAACATCTCCTTCTGAAAGATACTGCTCAATTGATATGATCCTTCACTATGTCACAAAAAATTTCATGTGACTCCATGACTATGTCACTACAAATCCCATGAGACTGCATCTCTATGTCACCACAAATCCCATGCGACTGCTTCACTATGTCATCACAAATCCCATGTGACTCCATCACTAGGTCAACGCAAATCCCATGCGATTGCATCACTAGGCTACCACAAATCCCATACAGCTCCATCCCTATGTCACCACTTATCCCATGTGGCTCCTTATGGTGTGACTCCTGACACGGTGCAAGCTGTAAGACCAGGAATAATTGGAGATGAGGGCCTGAGGGACCTGGAGGTTGCCAAAACTGCAAGGAACTCTCAAAATAAAGATAAGAAAGTTCCTTAAAATAAGTAAAACATTCATTGGTTTGTTTTATTTTTGATTATACAGTTCTCACTGTGGCCATTACTATATTAAACCACTAGTCTAAATCATTCCATCTTTTTTCATTTCTCCAAGTCTTTTGGGTTTCTAATACCATGACGGGACTGGACCCCATTTCTATGTCAAAGTATGATTAAAGTTCATAAAATTAGTATTGTTTCTATCTTTGATGTTAGCCAGAAGTGCTCTTTGCAGCACTCGCAATGTGCCCAGTAATGATCCCTTCTGCAATTCATATGGAATTGCATGTAGCAATAACATATCTAAATATGATTGTAAATTCATTTTTATAAGACCCGTTGCTCCTACTAGTATTGAAACTGTATGGGTGTCCTCCTTCCGCATTGCCCTCATTTCTGCCTACAAAGCCTGATATTTTATGACTTTGTCTCACTCTGTATGTAAGACACTATAGCCACTGGGTGTAGCAATTTCAGTGATAATGCTGCTTTTGTCTTCTTTTTATGGACCACTATATCTGTTTTTTTCACATCTATTTTTTGAACTGTTGGTATGGGTGATCCCATGTGATATAAACTTAATTTTCTATAATGCTTTGTGGCTCATGTTTCCAATATTTTTTCAGTTACTTCAGTATTATAGTGTTTGCACAATCCCCAATGCAACAGTCTTGCCACATTATTATGCCTTTCAGTATACAGTCCTTCTGCCACAAGATATGTGACTGTTTCCGATTCTTTTTTACAAAACCTACATTTGTCTGTTTCTCTCACATGCTCAATGGATTTTGTAAACCAACATGTACGTAGTCCACTACCTTGGGCCAACAATATTAGCCTTCAGTCTTTTGGTTTAAATTCACTTCTCTTTAACCATTCCTGCATTCGATCCTGATCAACATGAGGTGCTTCCAATGGTTTTCTATACTTGCAACTATATTCATGCATTTTCCACATTTCTTGTCTTCTCATCTGATCCTTCACCTTATATAGTTTATTTTGTTTTTTGGCACATTCAGTTGCTGCCTGATTGTTATCTACTTCTGGTTTGATTTCCATTCCCACTTGACACCAGTATGCTTCTGCTAAACTGAGCAAAGAAGTCATTTTAAACTTATTCTCCTCATGTTTTAAAACTTTCACTATGTTTGCATCTTATGAAGTCAGCAGATATGTATGCAGTCCTATGATTGCAGAGCTATACACATAATCAGTTTCGAAGAGGCTCATACCTCCTTCAGAACTGGGAAGATATAGTCTTGGTATATGCCGATTTTTATAAATAATTGGATAAGCATGAAGAGTTCTTCTTGTTTTCCTGTTGAACTGATCCAACACCTTTTGGGGCCAAATCAATCACTTCAAAGTATTAGGAAAACTCCACAAGCAAATACCAGCGTTGCTCAGCTTTCAACTGTAATGTCACAAGTAGCAGAAGTAAATCCCAACTGGAACAATAGAAAAAGCAGATGCAATCTTCAATAATCAACCCAGTTAGTATGATAAATCCTTTATTTGGACAAAAAGACAAGCTCAAAACAAGCGCTTTTCGCCTGGTTGTACCAGGCTTTATCAAGTTCATTAACACAAATAGTTCCAAGTCTTTTATACTCTTGAAAGTTGATCATGTGATCTTAATAACTTAATTGTTTAATTGTGAAGTTGCTAGGTAAATTACTGACCTTAAATGGAAATAGTACAAATTTTGTTAAAGAAATAAAAATATAACGCCCCATTCGGAATGTACCTTACCCGACACCTGCAGCAGTTGGAAAGACCCCAAAAGTTCCTCACCAAAAGGATAAAGGGGCTCAAACATATGTCATACGATGCCCGACTGAAGAAACTCCAGCTCTATTCAGTCGCATACCGTCTGCTCAGAGGTGATCTGTGCCTGACATACAAGGCCATGTCCAACCCGGAATTAATGGACATGCTCCACCTCAAAAAATCCAAATCCACCAGAGCCACGAGAGCAAGAGACTTAAACCTCAACACGGATATAAATAGGACGTGCTGGAGGGACAGATTCATCACCCAGAGACTCCCTACACTATGGAACAGAATCCCAGTCCATGTGAGGCAGAGCCCCTCACTGACTCAGTTCAAGAGAAATCTTGACGAGTGGATGGGAGATCGTAGGTTTACCCCGGGAATCATCTCTGTATCACTGCTGGACAGAGGCACAGCAAACTAATGGGTATAGTATTCTCATCCTAAGGGGTGGTGAAAGCCACACACACTCTGGCTAGGCTTATAAATGCCCTAGGGCAGATAGCCTAGTATGAACCTATGAACCTATAAGAATAAAATCCATCCTAAAAATAAAGCGTGTAAAAAATATATATGTTTAAAACTGTTGCAAGCATTGCAAAAATTCATAAAAATATGTGTTTGTTAAAAAAGGAGATAGAATTTATTAAACCCTTACAATGCACTGATAGCTGTTAAATAGAACTGCTGTCTTCCTGCTAAAGAAATGCAGAACTTCAATTTTAATGAGGTTGACCACAGTCTATCCTGAATTGTGAACACTGTGGAAAATAATTGTTTAGTATATCCATACAATTCTTTCGACAGTGGGGGTAATGTTAACCAGTGTGACTTTTATGCATGTCCATGCTACTGTATTATAACTTGTCTCTGTTGATTTTTAAAACACTAATGAGACTGATAGTATCATTTAAACCTAGGGGTTTGGTTACATTTAGCTTCAGTTGTCAAATAAGCTCTCTGTTTTCAAGCCGGGTTTCCCAATCTCCACCTCTAGGGTCATGGGGAACCTGTTCAAGTACAAAAAACTTTAATTGCATGTTTGTGCAACTTAAAGAATGTTTGTAAAAGGTGTTGGTGTCTCTTTTCTTCTCTATGTCATAGAGATGCTCATAAATCCTCCTTTTGAGCATCCTCTCGGTCTTTCCTACATAGAAACTAGAACATGTCACACAAACGCCTAAATAAACCACTCCCTTGGTTGAACAAGTATATCTGCCATAGGAACCCAGTTTCAACTTTCTAGAAGGCAAATAAAAGCATTCATCTCCCAGAATGTAGGCGCATTGATTACAAGCCCCACATTTATAAGTACCATTCTTCGTGGGGTAAAAGCCTGCGCTTCTGGAACTCATGTTGTTTGTTTTGTGCTCAAACATGCCCTTTAAATTAGTGTCTCTTTTCCTAGTGAAGCCTACCCTATATCTGGTAGGTATTGGTTAATGTCGTTATATAAAGCTAAAATGGGCCAGTACGTAAGAATGGTATTTTCCACCAAGCCTGAATCCTTATTTTAAGTATAAACAAAGTTGTTTTTTAAATGTTGTTGTTGATCTGCAGAGGAAGAAGGTGAGGGCAACCCTTTTCCTAGAAGTGGTGGGTACAATGATTCCCTTTTAGTAAGTATTTCTGATGCTAAAGATTTAATAAGTTTAAGTGGGTACCCTCTCTGTAAAAACAGTGCCTCCAAGGTGTCAACCTCTTCCAGGAAGAGTTCCAAGGTGCTAGACATCCTTGAGGCGCGTATCAGTTGCCCCTTTATGATTCCTTTTTTAGTGTAATGAGGATGCCAACTATTATAGTGTAGGAAAGTGTTGGAATAAGTGCTCTTTCTGTAAATTCGTGTTTGAAATCGCCCAGCCTCTATATCCTTACTAAGAAGAATATCTAAGTAATGCAGTGAAAAATCACTGATTTCATAGGTAAAGGCTAAAAATTCGGTGGTTGAATTTATATAACGGAAAAAGTCCAAAAAACTTTCCTTGTTACCTTTCCATAAAATACAGATGTCATCAAGGTAACGTTTGTAAAACAATATATATTCCTTCCATTCTTAAGAATGAATGAATGTCTTTTCCCATCTGTAAAGCACAATGTTGGCATATGAAGATGCACATGATGCGCCCATGGCCACCCCCTTCTTCTGTTTAAAGATCTCACCGTTAAAATAAATGAAATTGTTTAACAAAACCGTTTCCATGAATTTAACTATAAGATTGATCAAGCTGTTACTAAGGTTTGATTCACTGGCCAGAATTTCATTAAACCAGTCCAAACCTGTATTATGCGGAATGCTAGGAAACAGTTCAATAACATCTATAGTAACCATTAAAAGATTTGGTTCAAAAAGACTTGGAGTAATGCTACCAATGAATTCCCAGGAATCTTTGCAAATATGTGTGAAAGTGGAGATAAGTTGTTTAAGGTTATGATCTACAAAAATCCCTAAGGGCTCAGTAATGCTGCCTGCACCTGCTACTATTGGTCTAAACTTCAGGGTACCAGACCCTAGTGTACCTTAGGTATTCCGAAAATAACCGGAATTTTCGGTTTGGGGACCGAGAGATAGTTATATAACTTTTCACTAATACCCCCTTGGTTGAGGTAGTCTTTTAACATGTAATGGATTTTAGAAAATGCAATATTTAATTCATTTCTCGAAATTAGTTCGTAGGTGTCGATGTCCTGTAAAATGTTGTGAATATGCATTTCATATTCTACATTATACATGATGACTACCCCTCCCCCTTTGTCAGGTTTCATCACCCTAATGTCCTCGTTGTTTAAGTATTCTATCAGTTGGTGTAAATGAAAATCAGAATTACAAGGTACTTGCTTATAATACAAATTTTGGTTTTCTCTTAAAGCCTTTTCCACTAGGTCTTCAAAGACTTTGAGATTAGGGTGCGTGGGGGGGTTAAACGTACTCCGTCTGCTAATAGTGTGGTCTGTTCGTTCTTGACCTTTAAAATGAACAGCAAGGTTTAAGTTCCTAATAAACAGTTTAAACTCCACTAACAACTTGGAAAGATTCATGGGACGAGATGGAACATACTGAAGTCCTTTGGTGAACAGCTCAAAAAATACTGGGGTAATTGTGACATCACTGAAATTGTAAATCTTAAAGTTGTCCTTAGTAACTACATGACAACCTTCTGTGCTTAAATTTAAATCTAGTTCACCTGAGCCTTCTGTATGGTAAGAACTGTCCATATCTACCTGCGCCCCCTGTTCCAGTTCTCCTGGTGATGTGAATGATTCCTCCCCAACGGTCTGCCCTGGGGGTATTGATAAAACCTGGAATTGATTAGCACTGTCTTTTTGTGCAAGGCGCTCACTCCTTCTTGGGGGCTCAGCTGTTGGTGTACTGGCTTCCTCCTGATTAGTGTTCTCAAAATTATTCCTTTGCTTCTCTATGAAATTGTATCTATTTCTACCGGGTAAAGGATATGCTCTACCCTCTTTGTATTCTAAAAGGTCCCTTTCTAATTTCCTGGTTTTACGATCTATGACTTTTAAACAATGCTGGTCTACCTCTATAAAAACATTATCATACTTTTTTTTAAAACTTAAAACATTCTTGTGTTTAACAATGCTGTCATTTAATGCAGTAAGTTCATTCAAAATTGCATTAGCTTTTTTCTGATAGTCCTGAACCATAAGGTTCATCATCTCGAGACCTGTCTTGTCAAAAAGTTCCAAAAGCTGTGAATGCAGTGTTGAGCCAACAGTGGCACTGTTAGGGAACTTAAAGCAACGGAGACCTTTAGGCACCCGTTGCACCCTAATGCATTCCTTTAAGTAATTAATTTCCAACTTAGAATTCTTGTATGCATAAAGCTTGTTGTTTAAAGATTCAAAGTCTGTATCCATTTGTTCAAAATGCTTATTTACAGTACCTTGTTTGAAAGTGTATTGCTGCTCAGTCCATGCCTGAAAGTTAAAATCCTTGTTTCTTGTGCTGCTGGAAGTAGTGCTTCTTTGCTGGTGACCATTTTGTTGGTCCTGAGTATTAATCCTGGCCAAGTTATTCGGAGAAGTGACAAAATCCACGCCATTCGGCTCACTTCAAAGTATACAGTAGGTCAGGAAGAGCAAATTTGTTTATAGCATGGATTTTATTCATATATATCAGCACCATTTTCAATATTAATTTTAGTCTTCTAAAATGTTCCTTACTAAGTTTTATTCGCATTTGTTCATGCTTTATTGTTGATCCTTCATCAAATCCAAATATTTATACACTCCCTCTTGCTCATTTTCTTACATATCACATTCCTGTCCCAGGCTGATGTTTTCTTGGTGTTGCAGCTTTCCTGCTATAAAGGTAGCATGTTAAGTTGTCAATCTCGCCTTCATTCTTGCTGGATGGGTTCGGAGCCGATCCTCGGCTCCGACTCGGCACTTGCTAAGCTCGAGAGTCACTTTTACCAGCTCGAGGCAGCCCCATATCCCATGATGCAAATACCCAGATCTCATTTGCCGCTTCGCTGATGAGGTACTCCTTTTACCAGCTCTTGGTAAGTAATTTGTCATACAAATTTTAGTCACCCCATTCCTAATTTTCTCTCATATATTAGTTTATTTGACACTTTTAGATAGTTGTAGGGTCTCTAGCTCTAGTTTTCTCTTTCCCTAGTTGTTTTTATTTAGTCGGGCCTTCAATCCCCTCCCATCCCTTCCTGTCAGGGTGTGTGTGTGGGTTTATTTTTTCCCCATTTTAAGTTAAATTTCTGAATCTGGGACTGTGTGAGTAGTGTGTTGTGTGTGTGCTCACTATGTCCAAAGAACAGAGGGTCTCAGGCTTCAAGAAGTGTGACTCGTGCTGTCAGAAGATGTCTCTGACAGACGGTCACACTTCTTGTATCTATTGCCTGGGACCTCTCCACCTGCAGGACTCCTGTGCTATTTGTCACTCTTTCAGCCAGAGAGTCCTGCAGGAAAGGAGAAATAAATTAATTTTAAGAGGAATACTTAAACCGGAGGGCTCCCCGGCCAAGTCTGCTTCGGGCAAGCCCTCTAAGACCTCCAAGGCCCAGGCTTCTGCTACTAAACCTTCGGCCCTGGCTCCGACTCCTTTGGAGTCGAGATCGGCTCCGGCTGGAGCCGATCTTATTTTGACTAAATCTCCGGCACCGATGGCTATCGGTGCCGATACTTTAACTGCCACATTGGTGTCGGCTCCGACCGGCTCCGACCACCATGTGTCTAAGGCTTCGGTATCAGTGCCGGCCGGCTCCGATACCATTGTTTCCTTGCCTGTATCGGCTCCGGCCGGAGCCGATACATCTTTGACCAGGCTTGGAGCCAATAAGTTGTCGGCTTCGTCTGGAACCGAGGGTTCTTCGGCTCCGATGGTTCCGGCGAGGAAGCGTTCCAGGTCTCCCTCTTTGGAGCCAATACTGTCGGCTCCGACCTCTCCTCTTCTTTCGGAGCGGAGCCATCGGAGCCGATCATCTAGGTCTTCCAGGCTCTCAGACCACGATTTGGAGAGAGTGGTAAGCAGATTGTTAAAATCACAGGCACTAGCCCAAATGCTTCATAGTCCATCTCAACAAACGACTACTAGTCCACACCCTCTTCAAGTTCCTCCTTTGACTCTCCTCCAGAGCTCGGAGCCGGAGACTATTGGAATAGTCACTGCTACGGCTGCGGGGCAGATACCACCCCTTTCTGCTCCTTCAGCTTCTACTCTTATCTCCTCCTCGAGACCTTCCTTGGAGGGATCCGGTGGTCGGGCTTCCCTGGTCTGCTCCGAGGGGGTGAGTGGCATCGGTCCCTTGTCCGACCCTGCTCTTCCCCTCGGGGCTTCGGCCTTGGTGAGCTCGGCTCCGACATCTGCCTCAGAGCCTTCCCTTTTGGTGGGCCCGGGAGCCCCTGTTTCTTCGGAGCGGGGTCTCTCCGATCTCCCTGGGAGGGGAGCCTTCGAGGTGATGAGTGTGCTGGCCCCCGGGATCAGTCAGCAGTCTATCCCCTTAGCTCCTCCCTCTATGGTGCCTGTAGATGTCTCTTCCCACTCTCTTGCTCCCGGACCGAGAGATCCACCGCCTCAGGTTTTCCCACTGGGAAGAACCCCCTCTTCCGAGGATTCTCCTGATCCATTAGGAGATCCTCTGCGTAAGAGGACCTGTAAGAGGAAGCACCTAGACTCCCCTGAGTCTACAACTTCAGATACCGACTTAGATGAGTCGGAGGGGTCCCCAAGATCCCTCTCTGAGGATGTCTCTTTTTCAGACATCCTAGAACTCCTAAAACAGAGGGGAAACTGGCCCTCCATTAATCCCTCCGAGGATGAGTCGGTATACCTAGAGGCGTTTGGATCTCGACCCTCCACCTCCTGGGTGTCTCCGCCTTTCGACCCCCTCATGGAGGTGATAGCTCAGAAGGCGTGAGAATCTCCTGATTCCGTGGAACCAGTTCCGAGGAGGCCTTCTAAATTTATTACAGCCCCTTCTGAGAAACAATTTCTTACAAAAGGTGTCCCTGTTGATGCCATGGTGGTGGCGGCCGCCACCAAGAAGGAACTTGCAGATCCTTCCGTACCAGTCCATCCTCCTAACAAGGATTCTAGGACCATGGACAGGTATGGTAAGCGGATGTTTTCCTCAGTGACCTTTTCCATGCTTTCGCTGAACTATTTATGTCACTTCACCAGACTCCAAAGGGACATCCTTAAAGAATTAGGTGAAGTAGTACAGGATCCTACAGCTGCAGGGGCTCAGGACAAGATTGCTTCTCAGTTAGGAATCCTTAACTCCATAACCAACTCCTCCATGCGGCTAATTTCATATGCAGCAGCTGGAGCGAGTAGAGCTGCAAGGACAGGAGTGGCTCTTAGACGTCAGTCCTGGATGCGGCTCTGTAATTTTGCAGACCCCTTTAAGGCGTCCTTCACAAACTCTCCCTTCGATGGGTCAACATTGTTTGGTCCTCAGGTGAAGGATACATTGACCAGGTGTGAGCAAGACGGCAAGACTCTTTCTGCCGTAGGAGTCTGTTTTTCCACCCCTTCTAGGCCTTACCCTAAAGGACAGAAGGGGGGAAAGATGTGGTTCCGTAAATCTCAGGGAGTCACGCTGGACACACGTGGTCAGTTTACCCCTAGAGGCAGAGGGGGTAATAATAATAGATGCTGCCCTAGGGGCAGAGGGGGTCCGCAGAACCAGGGCAGCAGAGAGCCTCTCTCTGACAAGCCCTTCCAGCATCCCTGAGGTGTTGCCTGACTGTCCATCCTTGGAGGCAGTCGGGGGAAGATTATCGCTGTACCCAGAAGCCTGGCTTTCCCTTTCACAAGACAAATGGGTACAGTCGATCATATCCGAGGGTTACAAGATTCCTTTCGAGGAAACTCCCTTCACTCACAAAAATTCCTTTCCAGATGTTCCACCCGGTCTAAGGGAAATCGCAAAATTAGAAGTATCAAAGCTTCTACAAAAAAGGGCCATTCAGCCAGTTCCAACAGACCATTCAGAGCCCGGAATCTACTCAAGGTTCTTTTTGGTTCCCAAAAAGACGGGAGATTGGAGACCAATATTGGACCTCAGCAGACTCAACAAGTCTGTGAAAAAGACAAGATTTCAGATGGTCACACTTCAATCGATTTTGCCCTTCTTAGGCAAAGACAACTGGATGTGCTCAATAGACCTTCAGGATGCGTACTATCACATAAAAATCCACAGACGCTCCAGAAGGTTTCTCCGCTTTCGGCTGGGGTCCAGTCATTTTCAATTCAGAGCCCTGCCCTTTGGTCTCACTACAGCCCCCAGAGTGTTCACCAAATGCATGGCAGTGGTCACGGCTCACCTGAGACGTCAAGGATTCCAGGTGTTTCCGTATCTCGGCGACTGGCTCCTCTCAGCCACCACCAGGCATCAACTTCTCCAAGCCAGAGATTACACCCTAAATCTCTGCACTCAATTAGGAATTTCGATCAACTATGAAAAATCCTCCTTATTGTCCTGCCAGTCTATTACTTTTATAGGCGCAAATTTAGACACTGTTCGGATGTCAGCACACCTCACAAGCCAGAGAATCCTAGATATCCAAAACCATGTGCGGATCATCCTTGCCAGCAAAAAGGTGCAAGCCAGACTGGTCCTAAAAGTATTGGGCCTCATGGCAGCTGCCATTACTCTCCTTCCTTTGGCCCGTTTTTACATGCGTCTCCTTCAATGGATGTTGTTCACCCAATGGTCCTTCCAACAGCTTCCCATGCGTCACCAGATTCTGGTGACACAAACTTGCAAAAACCACCTATCCTGGTGGATTTCTTCTCCCCAGGTCCATCAGGGCAGACCCTTTGTTTCCCCGGCCCTGGTAGCCACAGTCACTACGGACGCCTCCCTGATCAGGTGGGGGGGGTCATTATCAGGGCAGGATGGTTCATGGGACGTGGCAACTGTTCGAATACCACCTGCACATAAATGTCCTAGAGATGAGAGCAGTGCTTTTAACGTTGCAAGCCCTCAACGACTTTCTTCCCTTGGGAACGATTGCAGTTCACACGGACAACATGTCCGTAGTGTGGTACATCAACAAGCAAGGCGGAACCAAGTCCTACCCCTTGTGTCGAGAGGCTCTCAGACTTTGGCAATGGGCGATCTCCTCTCATCGGTTTCTGGTAGCAACGCATATCCCTGGGAAAACCAACATTTTAGCGGACAGATTGAGCAGAGCTATACTCATGCCTCACGAGTGGTCTCTCAAGCAATCTATAGTGGAGGAGATTTTTCAGAAGTGGGGCCGCCCATGTTGCGATCTTTTTGCTACTCCCCAAAACAGCAAATGCCCAGCCTTCTTCTCTCTCTTCCCACTTCCGGGCCATCCCCCCAGAGACGGTCTTACCCAAGATTGGCCCCAGGGACTTCTTTATGCCTTTCCTCCCTTTCCATTGATACCACAGGTACTCCAGAAAGCTACCGTTTTGAGAGCCAAAATGATTCTCATTGCCCCGTATTGGCCTCGACAAATTTGGTTTCCGTTCCTTCATCGTCATCTTTTGGTGCAGCCGTGGCATCTGGATCCAGTGCCAGATCTTCTGATTCACCAATCCGGTCAGCTGCACCGGTCCATTTCTTCTCTCAACCTCACAGCTTGGTTGCTCCACTTCCTTCCTTAGCCAGGCTTCCTATAATCTCTAACCCTGTTAGGGATATCATAGTGGCTTCCCTTAAATCCTCTACTAGAAGGATTTACTCTAGCAAGTGGAAACGTTTCTCCCTTTGGGCGAAATCAAGGAACATAGATCCCTTTACTGCCCCTGTTCATGCAGTTTTGGATTTTCTTGCGGAAATCTTTCACTCGGGTTCTTCATCTTCCACGGTCAAAGTTCAGTTGGCTGCAATCTCGAACTTTCATGTCGGGTTTGCAGATCACAACATTATGTCCCACAAGCTTTGTAGAGCTTTTCTGAAAGGAGATTTTCTCCTCAAACCTCCTGTCAGGAGTCCTCCTCCTCAATGGGACCTAAATCTAGTGCTGACATCCTTAATTCTTCCTCCTTTTGAGCCAGCTGCTTCATGCTCTCTAAAGTTTCTTTCGTGGAAGACACTCTTCCTTGTCGCTATTACCTCGGCTAGGAGAGTGTCAGAACTTCATGCCCTCTCTGTTCGTCCCCCATATTTGGTCTTCCACAAGGACAGAGTATCCTTGAGAACTAATCCATCCTTTTTGCCCAAGGTTGCTTCAAAAACAAATTTAAATCAATCCATTGAGCTCCCTGTATTTTTTCCCAATTATTCCAACAGATCGTAACAAAAATTACATTATCTTGATGTTCACCGCCAACTCAGATATTATTTGGACAGAACAAAACAATTCAGGAAGTCTGATCAGCTCTTTCTTTCTTATGCTGAAAATAAGAAAGGCCTCCCTGTTTCCAAAGTGACCTTGTCTAGATGGCTATCTTCCACCATTTCTGACATTTATCAACTTAGGGGCAAACAGCTGTGCTCAAAACCAAAGGCACATTCCACTAGAGGACTAGCCACTTCTGCAGCCTTTCAGGCTAGGCTACCCTTAGATACTATTTGTGCAGCAGCCACTTGGGCCACTCCTCATACCTTTGTTTCTCATTACAAATTGGATTTGGCCTCCAGGGATAGAGCCAGTTTTGGTTCCACAGTTCTCAAGAGTCTGTTCCATTGAGCCACCCAGGATAGAGGTGCTAGGGATGCGGTCCCATCCAGCAAGAATGAAGGCGAGATTGACAACTTAACATTTAGAAGTTATGTACCTACCATAACGTTCCATGTTAGTTGTCTTCTCTCGCCTTCTTTCTTGCGACCCTCCCTCCTGCCCCCTTGCCTGGACAGACCTTGATCTCCCTTGGCTCTGAAAGATTTTGTTTCTTTGGGCACTAGTTAGTTCTAGTTTAGTTATCTGGTTTCTTCTTACAGCCTTTTTACGCTATTTGTTCTTCTTTCCTTAGTGGAAAGTTTTTTATGCTAGGTAGTTTTCCCTCTAGGTCCAAACAAGATCTGGGTATTTACCGCCTTGCATCATGGGATACGGGGCTGCCTCGAGCTGGTAAAAGTGACTCTCGAGCTTAGCAAGTGCCGAGTTGGAGCCGAGGATCGGCTCTGAACCCATCCAGCAAGAAAGAAGGCGAGAGAAGACAACTAGCATGGAACGTTATGGTAGGTACATAACTTCTAATTTTGCACATTTATCAAGCCCAAATGACATTCTTATATCATCTGAAAAAGTTTTGACCTCAGTGCATCATGTGATGACCTATACAGTTTTAAATCATCCACAAAAAGAGATGAGAAGCCTTTACACTTGTTTTCTGGGAGCCAAATTATAGCCATGACTTAATCTGTTACGTAAACAGCTTAATTGGTTAAGGGTAGGTGTTCTTTATCATGGCTTAACTGCAAAGTGGTTTGCCTCTGTTTCATGGCTGCTGTAATGTAATCAGTCACTGTAAGGTGTATCTTATACATTTTAAGCACTCTTTTATCCATGAATGTGAGATACTGTCAAATGCTTTTGTGTAGTCTACCCATGCCATACTTAGTCTCTTCCCCTTTTTACAGATGTTCTTCGTGTTTCACTGTTGCAGTCATAACTGTAGGGTGCTCCTGCCAGCAGGCAGCCCGAGGTCGGCCAGAATCCCAAAGTCTGGGTCTGGCGTCGGCTGTACCAGCTAGCCCCCTGATGTCAGAACGCAGAGGTATAAAGCTGACAGCCGACGCCATCTTCTCCAGTCTTTCTTGCCGTGTGGTGGAAAGCAGCTCGCAAGTCGTTGGTTGGCGTTTTCAGACAACGTGCTTTGATTGTCGTCGGTCCGAAGTTTTCTACTTCTCTTCTCAAGCTAAGTACCCCGTTGGGGAAACTTTTTTCTTGCTCCTCCGATGTCAGAAAAAGTTAATAATTGTATATCGTGTGGGAAACAAATACCTCATAAAGATTTCCACTCTTACTGTCTACCTTGCTTAGGCTCTGACCACAACGTTTCTTGCTGTCGGTTCTGTGCCAGGTTTAATTCTCGCACTATTAAGCGTAGGTACGATTGGGCCTTGAATTATTTCGGTAGACGATTCAATTATAGGATGTCATCGGATACTTTACCGACAACCGGAATTCAAAAGAAACGCAAAGACAAGGATAGGCCTCCGAGGTCCAAACATGATATTTTGCAGCCGGAGCCAGCTTCGGGTTCAGCGGTCGTCAGTGAGGCGCTTTTGCAGCCCCTGTCGTCCGCCACTTCGGAACCGATGGCCGACACGGACTCTCATGGGGAGCCTTCTAGGCCTAGTATTTCAGCTGCTGCAGGACCTTCGGACATCGCTCCTTCAGATGGGTCCGGAACCGCTGTGCAGGTACTGGCTTCTGAGGGGGTTTTCAGGCCTTCTAACATCACTATTTCTACAAAGAAAAAAAGGCAAAGTCAAAGACTACTGTTAAACCAAGGGTTTCTTCTCAAGCTTCCTCGGATACAGCTCCTAAGTCCCAGAAGCAATTACTCCGGATGGCTGAAGATTTACTTACAATGATTAGGGGGTCTCACCCTCCTCCAGAAAAAAGGCCTAGACAGGATATTCTTTATGATTCTTCTGATCAGGCTTCTGTGTCTTCTGTCTCTTCCTCTGACCAGGATTATTCTTTTCCTCCTTATGAGGATTCTGATGCAGAGGACTCTATTCCCTCTGCTTCCCCCCCTGAGGATTTCTCTTTTGGGGAAACCTTACATGAGATGAGGGAGCATTTTCATTGGGAAGGTCAGGAATACTCTGCTTCCAAGAAGAGACTTAGGGAATTTCTCCTTCTCCCTCAACACAGACCTTTGGCTATTACTCCTGTACTTGATATTGTGGATGATGCTTTTTCTGAAGCTAATCTAAATCCTGATTCCTTGCCTCCTGCTCCTTCTAAGCCTGATAGATTTTACAGAGTCCCTGACTCCCATCAATTCCTATTCAAGAACCCTTCTGCTGATCCTGAAACCATTTCTCAGGGTTCTAGGGCTGCTAAGGCCGCTTCTTCAGAAAATCCTATTCCCTCTGAAAAGGATTCTCGTGCCTTGGACAGGTAGGGCAAAAAGGTTTACACTTCTGCTATCCTTTCTATTTGAGCTTTAAATTGCCAGTTTCACATGTTCAAGTATCAGCAATTTCTTTTGTCTGTTCTAAAGCAAAAGCTTTCTACCTTTCCTACTTGTGCAGAGAACAAGGAATTACAGGATGTATTGCATGCAACTGAACAAGTTAGCAAACATAGTTTACATTGTGGTTTTGATGCCTTAGAAGCTTCTTGCAGGGCCGCAGCCTCTGGTACTGTTATTAGGAGACATGCTTGGCTTCGTGAGCAGAATTTACCAGAACAGGTTAAGGCTAAACTGTTAGATGCCCCTGTTCAGCATGATGTTTTATTTGGAACCAAGGCTGAGGAGGTTATTAAAAAGATCGAAGAAAAAGCAAAGTCTATGCAGACTGTTAAAGACTTTTTACAAGTTCAGCCTCCTAGATTTTCTAGAAATTGGCCCTCTAAAAATTGGTCCTTTCCCACGTCTGACAGGCATCAAAGGGGTAGATATCGACGCTCCAGAGGTCGAGGGCAGGCTCAGACCTCTTACAGGTCCAGACAATGGAGTGCTTCTTCACCTAGAAGGGGAGAAGATAGACCTCAATCACAAAAGAAGCAGACTCAATGACTCTCTCCGTTGGGCTACAGGTCCTCCTTGCCTGGAAGCCCCTCTCGGAGGAAAACTTTCTCTTTTCTACAAAAATTGGACTCATATTACCCAGGACAAATGGGTTTTAGACGTGATTTTAAGAGGCTACAAATTCCACTTTCATACTCCGCCAAGGTCAACGGGTTGGCCGGATCTGCCAAAACATCAATGGTCAGAATCCTTAAATCAAGTGGACGCCTTATTGGCCATGAAAGCCATAGAACCTGTTCCACTTCCAGAGATGGGAAAAGGTTTTTACTCCAGACTATTTCTGGTCCCAAGGAAACAAAACTCATGGAGACCTATTCTGGACCTCTCAGTGTTAAATACCTTTCTGGAGATTCCAAAATTCAAGATGCTTACTCTGCAACAACTTCTTCCCATGCTCTCCCAGGATGCTTGGATGGTGACATTGGACTTGAAGGAAGCTTATTTACACATTCCCATCAGACAGGAATGCAGAAAATACCTCAGATTCAAGGCAGGTTCGAGACACTTTCAATTCTCTGTACTGCCCTTTGGTTTATCTACTGCGCCCAGAGTCTTTACCAAGTGCCTGGCTCCAGTAGTAGCTTTCTGCAGACTCCAAGGAATTCAAATTTACCCCTACCTGGATGATTGCCTTATTCAGGCGAACAGCAAGGATCTTTTACTTCAACATCTGCACTTTGTGCAGCGCCTTCTCCTACTTCTGGGATTTTCAGTAAACACAAAAAAGTCACATTTGATCCCCTCTCAACAAATGATCTTTTTGGGAGCTCTACTAAACACAAGCTTACAAAGGGCCTTCCTTACTCCAGAAAAACAAGTACAGCTGGCATCAATTTTCAACACCTTGGCTACTTCAACTCAGCTCACTGCAAGGAAATTCCTGCAGGCTTTGGGCTACATGGCTTCTTGCATCCTGTTGATTCCAAATGCAAGGCTTCATATGAGAAAACTTCAATGGTACCTAAAGAGTGTGTGGTCTCAACATTACCACAGCCTGGAAACAATGATACCTCTGATTCCCTGCCTCCAAAAGGAGTTCCTTTGGTGGTCCAGGGCTTGTGCTTTGAAAGAAGGGAAACCCTTTTGTCTACCTCTTCCTGCTCAGATCATAACCACAGATGCATCGGATTATGCTTGGGGAGCTCATTACCTGAACAATTACCAGCAGGGCTATTGGGACAAGAAGCATCTTCCCTGGCACATCAACTTGAAGGAAATGTTGGCAGTCCAAAATGCTCTTCTAGCCTTCCAGAATCTTTTGGAACCAGGGCATCTTCTGATTCGCACAGACAATACCACAGTCGTGTGGTATATAAACAAGCAGGGGGGCTCTCACTCATACCCCCTTTGCAGACTAGCCATGATTTTATGGGAGACAGCTCTAAACCTGAATCTGCATCTACAAGCTCAATTCATTCCAGGAAAACAGAATCTCTTAGCAGACAGCCTAAGCAGAAATCTTTTGGATCCTCACGAATGGATGCTAGACCCCAATTTATTCAGCAGGATTACGACAGTTTGGGGTTGCCCTCGGATAGATCTGTTTGCATCCCATCTCAATCATCAGCTGCCTCTCTTTTGCACCAGGTCCTTCCACAAAACAGCCTGGAAAGTGGATGCCCTGTCTTTCAGCTGGAGGAATCTTTCGGGATACGCCTTCCCTCCTCTTCCTCTTCTGCCTCGGGTGTTACTGAAAATAAAACAGGACAAAACTAAGGTTATCATCTTGATAGCTCCAAATTGGCCTCGGCAGTTTTGGTATCCAACTTTAAGACACCTGTTCTTGGATCCTCCATGGATTCTGCCTCTGTTTCCTTCTCTTCTGTCCCAGCATCAGGGTCAGATGCTACACTCTCACATCAAGACTCTTTGCCTGGCAGCTTCGCTCTACAAGAGCCTTTGATTCCTTCTGTTTTTCCCAAACAAGTTTTGGATGTTCTCTTAGAAGCTAGGCGCCCTAGCACTAGAAAATCTTATGCTTCAAAATGGAAAAGATTTTGTATTTGGATGCGGGATCGAGGTTCTGATCCTTTTTCACCTGACATTTCTTCCATTCTTCCTTACCTCTCTGACCTTTTGCTTAAAGGCCTCTCCTTTTCTTCCATTAAAATCCATGCTTCTGCTATCTCGGCTCATTACAACACTGATCCCCCCATTTTCTCTCACCACCTGGTGAGACAATTCTTAAGAGGGGCTAAGAATTTAAAACCTCCTAGAACTCCTCCTGTTCCTGCTTGGGATCTTAATTATGTTTTGGAAAAACTTACTTTACCTCCCTTTGAGCCTGCTGCTACTTCGGATATCAAGTTCTTATCCTAGAAGACAGTTATTTTATTAGCATTGACTTCTGCCAGAAGGGTGTCAGAGTTGCAAGCTCTCATGGCTGTGGAACCATACCTTGTTTTCCATCAAGACAGAGTTGCCTTGAGGACCAATCCTACATTTATGCCTAAAGTGATTTCTAAGGTGGCTTTAAATCAGACTATTTACCTTCCTACTTTCTTTCCTAATCCTCAAAACAAAGGGGAAAGGATTTTGCATTCATTGGACGTACACAGACAACTACGGTTTTACCTGGACAGAACTAAAGATTTCAGAAAATCTGATCAGTTGTTTATCTCTTTTGCCTCCAGTTCTTTAGGCAAGCCTATCTCTAAACAAACTGTTTCCAAATGGATTGCCCATGGAATAAGGTTTTGTTACTCTCACTTTGGGAAGCAGATTCCAGGTACTGTTAGAAGTCATTCTACTAGAGCAGCTGCTACTTCAGCAGCTTTTCTCAGAGGAGTTCCTACCAAGGACATTTTGGAAGCTGCCACCTGGAGTTCAGTGCATACCTTTTCTAAGCACTATAATCTCCATTTATATTCTAAGTCTAGGGCAGGTTTTGCCTCTGCTGTCTTGCAGGGTCTTCTGGCTGCCCCTTCTTCTGCATAACCTCCTCCCTTTCCACAGCTTTGGGATTCCACCCTACAGTTATGACTGCAACAGTGAAACACGAAGAACATAGTACAGTTGTGTACACCTACCATAAATGTAGATGTTCGAGTGTCTTCACTGTTGCAGTCGGTGTTTCCCTCCCACCTATCCCCTCTTATCTGCCTTTTCTTTTGTGGTGTATTTGTGTTTCCTTTTTGGACACCTTTTGGTTATTTTGGGGGACTTCTGACATCTGGGGCAAGAAAGACTGGAGAAGATGGCGTCAGCTGTCAGCTTTATACCTCTGCGTTCTGACGTCAGGGGGCTAGCTGGTACAGCCGACGCTGGACCCAGACTTTGGGATTCTGGCCGACCTCGGGCTGCCTGCCGGCAGGAGCACCCTACAGTTATGACTGCAACAGTGAAGACACTCGAACATCTGTTCCATAAAACTTTAATGTGAAGTTGTTCTATCTTGCCATTTATTCTTTCGGATGGGTTCGGAGCCGATCCCTCGGCTCTGAGTCGGCCTACTACTAAGCTCAAGGTCTTCAAACAGCTCAAGGCCAAGTCCCTATCCCATGATGCACCTACAGTTATCTCAGAACTAGTTTGCCGCTGCAACAGATCTGAGGTTCTCACTAGCTAGGGCTAGTAAAACCTTACGTTTTCAAATGTTTTGATTATTATATTGATTACTGTTATTAGTAGTAGTTTTAGATAGTTTTATAAGCTCTTATAGCTTCATAGTGTATTTCCTTTTCCCTTGGTGTGCTTTATTAGAAATTTCTAGGTCGCCTTTTTTTCTCTAGGCATAGTTTAAAGAGTGTTTTATCAGTGACCTTTTTGTCACAGCTTATAACATTTAAATAAGATTTATTGTATTTAGAGTGTATTTAGTTAGTGACCTTTTGTCACAGTTTAGAATATTAGATAAGGTTAGTTTAGTGTGTTAATTAGCAGCTATCTTTATTGCTATAGTTAAAGTCTGCTAAGCATTAATATTGTGTGCCTTTAGACAGAGTTTTCTGTCACAATTTAATATTTATCCCTGTTTAAGGTAAATGTGTGTGTGTGTGTGTGTGTGTGCGTGTGCGTGTGCGTGTGCGTGTGCGTGTGCGTGTGTGTGTGTGTGTGTGTGTGTGTGTGTGTGGGTGACTTGAGCCTATATTTTTTAAAGGGCATTTTTGACTGTGTTACTGTTCAAATTTTCAGAGAGTTCAGTTTGACAGTAATTTTGTTTGATACTGTTTGGTAAAATATGGCTGACCAAGACAAACATCCTAAGTCAGGATTTAAAAAGTGCCCCAAATGTGGCCAATAATGTCTGTTACTGACAGTCATGTCAACTGTGTGTATTGTTTAGGAGCATTATATTTACAAGATAGCTGCTCCATATGCCATTCTTTCTCTTCCAGGGTTCTCCAGGAGAGAAAAAGGAAGTTGATTGATATAGGTTTGCTAAAACCCTCTTTCCAAGAAGCTTTGAGTGACCAAGCTGGATCCAGCAAGTCCACAAAGTCTTCTAAGACTTCTAAGACTAAAAAAAACAAAAAGTCTTCTACGTCGGCTCCACAGATATTGGAGCCGACCGTCTTATCTTTTCAGAGCCGGTCCCTAGTCCTGGAACTGGTATCCAAAATACCTAAGTCTCTTTTATTACAGTCGGTGCCATCTTCGATCCATTCATCTCGGTCTTCTATTAGCCTTTCTGATCTGGATGTGGATCGTGTGGTGCAGAAGCTTTTACAGGCACCGGCCTTTGCAAAAAGTTTATCAGCTCCGACCCAACTTGCTTTGGAGCCGAAGATCCTCATGCCAGCTACAACTCTTCCTTCTCTGAGCCATACTGGTCCTTCAGAGCCGGAGGAGTGGCACTTGTTGATTGTGGAGCCTTCGGAGCCGACGCCTGCTCCAATGTCTTCGGCTCCATTTACTCTGACGTCCTCGATGCTGATCGAGGACTTTAGGAGCCGGCACTCTCTGGTCGGGTCTGGGGAGGATAGTCGCACTGACTTGTCGGTTTCGACTGCCTCTTGGGGCTTTGGCTTGGATGAGCTCAGCTCCTACCTCTGGTTCAGAGCCCACTGTCCTAGTGTTGGAGGTATCGATGGTTTCCTCGGATCCATCGGTCCCTTTGCATCGGAGCAGAAGTGCCTTCGAAGCCATGAGGAGAGGTATGTCTCCCAAGACATCCTCAACCTCAGGTCTGGCTTCTTCCTCCCCTAAAGTGCCTGTGTCTGCTTCTGCTTCACAGATCCTGGCCAAACGTAGAGACCCAGAGCCTCAGAAAGCCCCATTGGGAGGCTCATGCTCTTCCAAGACCTCACCAGAAGCTCCCACTGATGAGATTCCCAGGAAGAGAGTTTGTAAGAGGAAACATCTAGACTCCCCACAGGAGTCCTTGACAACTGATACTAATCTGGATGACTCAGAAGGGTCCCCATGGTCCCCCTCTGAGGATATCTCATTTGCTGAGATACTAGAAATTCTTAGTCAGCGGGATGACTGACAGTCCAAAAACCCTACTGAAGACGAGTTGGTTCTCCTGAAGGCTTTCGGGTCTCAGACCTCCTGTTCTTGGGTGTCTCCACCCTTCGATGAGCTGATGCAGCTGGTCTCACGAAGGGCGTGGGAGTCACCGGACACCATGAAGTCTGTCCCTAGGAGGCCTAATAAATTTATCTCTGCTCCCCAAGACAAATCCTTTTTGACCAAGGGTGTGCCAGTTGATGCCATGGTGGTGGCGGCAGCCACCAAAAAGGAAATTTGAGAAACTTCCTCTTCTATCCATTCTCCTAACAGAGATTCCAGGATCATGGATAGATAAGGGAAGTGGACTTATAGTTCAGTGACTTTTGCACTCCGTTCGCTCAACTACCTAACCCATTTCACGAGACTGCAAAGAGATCTCCTTAAAGAGCTGGGAGATACTCATCAGGATACAGTAGCTATAGGAGCTTCAGACAAAGTTGCCTCCCAGCTTGCTACCCTCAACTCCATTGTTAACTCATCCATGCGCCTCATTTCGTATGCAGCCGATGGAACGAGCAGGGCAGCAGGTACAGGAATTGCTCTTTGGAGACACTCCTAGATGCGCTTCTGTTCCTTCGCAGAGCCCTTCAAGTCATCCTTTGTGAATACCCCTTTTGATGGCTCATCCCTTTTCAGGCCCAAAGTTAAGAAAACTTTGACCAGGTGTGAGCAGAAAGGAAAGACTCTGTCTGCCGTAGGAGTCCGTTTTTCCACCCCTACCAGACCCTACCCCAAGCATCAAAGGCGAGGGGAAATGTGGTTCCAAAAAGCCCAAGGAGCCTTTCAGGACACACGTGGTGAACCCCCCCTCCAGAGGCAGAGGAGGGGCAATAATGGAAGATGCCACCCTCATGGCAGAGGGTGTCCGCAAAACCAGGGCGACAGAGATCACTTCTTTGGGAAGACCTGCCAGCACTCCTGAAAGGAGGCCCGACTGTCCTACTCTGGAGGCAGTCGGGGGTCGTTTATCTTTGTACCCAGACACCTGGTTCAAAATAACGAACGACTACTGGGTACAAAGTATCATTTCCAGAGGATATGTCATTCCTTTTGCCACACCCCCTCCACCAACAAGGAAAATCCTGGACGTTCCACCCAGTTACAGGGAACAGGCAACAGTAGAGGTCCAACCGTTGCTAAGAAAGAGTCATCCAACCAGTCTCAGCAGACCAGACAGGATCCGGAACTTACTCAAGATTCTTTTTAGTTCCAAAAAAGACAGGGGTCTGGAGGCCTATATTGGACCTTAGCAGACTAAACAAATCTGTCAAAAAATAGAAATTTCAAATGGTCATGCTTCAGTCGATACTTCCCTTCTTAGGGAAAAACAATTAGATGTGCTCGATAGATCTCCAGGATGTGTACTACCACATAAAAATGGCGAGACCATCCAGGGATCATCTGCACTTCTGGCTGGGAGCCAATCATTACCAGTTTTGAGCCCTGCCATTTGGTCTCACTACAGCCCCCAGAGTGTTCACCAAATGTATGGCAGTGGTCACGGCTCACCTGAGACGTTTAGGATTCCAGGTGTTTCCATACCTAGATGATTGGCTCCTCACCGCCACAACCAAGCATCAACTCATTCAAGCCAGGGACTCCACTCTGTCACTCTGCAGTCAGCTGGGCATTACAATAAACTCAGAAAAATCTGCCTTCTCGTCATTGCAACATACCGTTTTTATCGGAGCAGTACTGGACACCACCACCACGCAAAGACATCCAGTAGAAAGAGTCTTACTACTCTGTCAGCAGGTCTGCACTCTGATATCCAAAAACAAGGCTCCAGCATCAGAAGTTCTAAAGTTGTTAGGTATGACGGCAGCTGCAATTTTGGCCATACCCCTGGGTCGTATGCACATGCGGATACTACAATGGCTGTTGTTCACTCAATGGTCTTACCAAGAGCTTCTCATGTCTCACCTGATAATGATCACAAACTCTTGCAAAAAGGATCTTCAGTGGTGGTTGACCTCACTTCATGTCACAATAGGACGTTTCTTTGTGTTACCCCCACCAGCGGCCACAGTGACCATGGATACTTCCCTGATAGGGTGGGGGGGCATATTCAGGGAAAGACAGCCCAAGGCACATGGACCGATCAAGAGACACATCTGCATATCAATATCTTAGAGATGAGAGCAGTACTTTTGGCGATGCAGTACCCCCAGGACTCTCTTCCTCTGGGTACGATTGTGATTCAAACAGACAACATGTCAGTGGTCTGGTACTTGAACAAACAAGGAGGAACCAGGTCATATCCCCTTTGTTGCAAGGCCCTAAGAGTATGGCAGTGGGCTATATCCACCCAGCGCTTTCTGTTAGCAATGCACATCCTGGGGAAATCCAACGTGATAGCAGACAAGCTGAGCAGAGCAATTTTGTTGCCCTGTGAGTGGTCCCTCAAGAAAGAAATAGCGTACAGGATATTTTGCAGGTAGTGCCAGCCTTGCTGCAACCTTTTTGCCAGTGACATGAACACAAAATGCAGAAGCTACTTTTCCCTTACTCCCCCTCCGGGAGAAGCCCCAAGGGATGCACTCGTTCATGATTGACCTCCAGGTCTCTATGCATTTCCACCAATCCCGTTAATACCCAAAGTACTACAGAAAGCAAAAGCCCTGGGAAGGACCATCATTCTAATAGCCCTTCATTGGCCTTGCCAGATTTGGTTCCCCTTCTTTCGACTTCATCTTTTGGAGGACCCTTGGATTCTGGACCCAGTTCCAGACTTTCTGACGCACTCGTCGGGGAAACTTCATCCCCCTCTGCAGTCCCTGAAGCTGACAGCTTGGCTGCTCCAATTCCCATCATAGCCAGGTTCCATAACCTTTCCAATGAGACTAAGCAAATTCTCTTATCCTCTCATAAATCCTCTACGAGGAATCTATACCTTAGCAAATAGAAAGAATTTTCTACATGGGCCTCTAAAAACAATATTGATCCTTACCAAGCCCCTATGGCCTCCATCTTAGAGTTTTTGACCATGATTTTCAACAAAGGAGCTGCGGCAGCAACAGTTCATGTTCAGCTTGCTGCCATTTCTAATTTTCATCTTGGATTTGAAGGATTGAATATTATGTCACACAAATTATCCAAAGCCTTTCTCATGGAATCAAATTTCATGCTTTCCCACATTATTCTTCCTCTATTTGAACCAGCTTCCTCATGTGACCTCAAATTTTTGTCATGGAAAACTATCCTTTTAGTAGGTATTACTTCTGCCTGCAGAGTGTCAGAGCTTCAAGCCTTGACCATTAAGCCTCCTTATTTGATTTTCCATGCTGACAGAGTCTCACTTCGCACAAACCCCTCCTTTTTGCCTAAGGTTTGCACTGAAACTAATATTAACCAAATTATTGATTTGCCAGTTTTCTTCCCCAATCACTCCAACAATCTAGAATACATGCTGCACTAATTGGATGTTCACAGACAGCTCGGATTTTACTTGGATAGAACTAAAGATTTTAGGAAATTGGAACAGCTTTTTGTTTCCTTTTCAGACACTAGGAAGGGTATGCCAGTGGCTAAAACAACTCTGTCTAAATGGTTATCTGATTGTATCACATTTGCTTATTCAGCTGCCAATATGCCCTTACAACACAAAATCAAAGCTCACTCAACCAGAGCAGTTTCTACATCCTCTGCCTTTTCTGCCAGACTTCCTATTGATAATATTTGTGCAGCAGCCACTTGGTCAAGACCTCATACCTTTATCACTCATTACAAAGTTGACAGGGCCTCCTTTGGATCCAATGTCCAAAAATTATACTCCTGTGAGCCACCCGAGATAGATGGTGCTTGGGACGCTACCCATCAGTAAGAATGAACGGTGAAATAGAACAACTTCACATAAAAAAGTTATGTACTTAATAAAGAAGTTATGTACTTACCATAACGTTCCATGTGAGTTGTTCATCTCGCCTTCATTCTTACGTCCCTTCCTCCTTCCCCCTCCTGGGCTTTTAGAAGACCGAGATTAGCAGCAAACACAATCTGAGGTAATTCTAGGTGCATCATGGGATAGAGACCTGGCCTCGAGCTGTTTGAAGACCTCGAGCTTTGTAATAGGCCAACTTGGAGCTGAGGGATTGGCTCCGAACCCATCAGTAAGAATGAAGGCAAGATGAACAACTCGCATGGAACGTTATGGTAAGTACATAACTTCTTTTTTTGTTACCCTTTTGTTCTATTGCCATGATGGAGTTTTCTTCTAAATGACTATAAACTCTGTTGACATCAATCCCAGTGTATAGTTTATACATCGTCGTAGGGCAAGTTATTGGTCTATAGCTTTTAGGACAACTTGCAGGTTCACTGTTAAAGAGGAGTGTTGTTTTTTCCTGTTGTTAAGCAAGTTGGTGTCTGTTCAGGGTGTGCATAGTTCTTACTCATGGCTAAATCGTCATGTAAAGATGTTAATACTTTTAGCCAAAAGTTAGGTACTGCATCTGGGCCTGGGTTTTTCCAATTAGGAGCTTTTCTTTACTTTATTTCAATATCTCTGGCTGTTACTTCATCCCATTTCATATCCTATATTTTTAAACTTCTTGATTTTTTTATACTTCTTCTATCCATTCAGCATCTTTAAGCTCCATAAGATCTTCATAGACATTTCTCCAAAATTTACCCATTTCTTCTTTTTTTGTAGTGCTTCAATTCCTTTTGCATTGTTTCCATGTTCTCTATAAAACTTTTGGGGGGGTTCATCAATAAATTGCTTATTTTGTATTTTCCTTTATATTTATCTGCATATCTTCTAAGTTTTTCTGCCTGTGCTGATATTTTTCGTTTATTATTTGCGGTAGTACACAATAGATCCTGAGCTGTTCTGATACTACACATTGCTTTTTTCACATCTATCTTTCTGAGTATTTTTGTTGATCATTTCCCTCTTCTATACTCTTCTAGCAGTGACACTTCTTGTCTTAATTGGTTTGTAATTTTCTCTAGTCAGTACTTCCATGATGGCATTTGATTTATCCTCTTGCTTTCCCTTATTGCTCTATGTTTTTGGGGTAAGACTTAATCTGTTATCAATTTAGCTGTGCAATAATATATCCTATTTACTTCTGTTATATCGCTTGAATCTCAATGAACAGACTTAATTATTGTATTAATTTTGTTTTATCAAATTCAAATTTGGGGGGGGTATTGACTTTCTGTACTCTGTTTCTTTCATTAATCTTAATATGTCTATCCATCTCTAAATCAAGCAACTCTTCCCTTAGATCATTTTCTTCTAAACTGAGGGCACATTTCTTCGTTCTTCATTTCCTGCGGGCATTCTACAGAAAGTTCCAGAGCATCTTCCTGTGCTACATTCTCTTCAGTTTCATCCTGTGTCATCCATTGCTCTTTCATATGGGAACTCACTAGCCTATCACTCCACAACATTGACTGCATCAGAGTTGATACAGTTTTCTGTTCCTTCCCTTGCTGTGCAACTTCAACTGAACTTTCGTACTGGTTTCCTATGGAAGGCTCCAAAATGTCTTCATATAGCAACTGGTCAGATGTTTCGTGCTTCACTGGTTTCTCCTTAGTTTGGGGATCTATTGCTCTATCCTGCTGCAATATTATCAGAGTTAGATCTTCTACACTAAATCCTTCACTTCATAGGCAATCTATTACCACAGTTTCTGTTTCTTTAATGTCTCCATTACTAACCCTCTTTTCTACTTTTCCTCTTTGTTTTCTTATTTTTTTATATTGTAAAATTTGCCATATCTGGATGCCTTTGTCTGTATTTCTCTTCAAATATTTTTGGTGCTACTCTTTTTGTATTGATTAGGTTTGCTTTCTCCTTTGCATAAATATTGCACCATATTGAATCTCTTTTTCTTTCCCTTGTCCACATTTCTTCATCAGATGTCTCCTGCTCCTCCTTGTTCTCATTACTAAGGTAACTCATTGCTCCATCATGCTGTGACACAACCTGTGTTAGACTTTCTACACCAAATCCTTCACTTTGCAAATATTCCTACATTAGCTACATTCTGTTGTGTAATAACGTATGGACCTGAAGCTGTATATTTTAATGATTCCTACTGAGTTCAAACAATTAGGCATCATAAAAAAGACAATTAAAATTACTTGTTCAAGATGTCACATACTCATATACAGTAAAATAATGTTTGCAGGTGAAACTAAGACTTTATCTTCCTGTATACTACTTTCTCTGTCTGTGACCTGATAAGTGATCCAGGCTCACTAATTTAGGAAACCAAGCACAGGGACCAAGAGCAGTACAACTTTCGCCAAAGAATAACAAATATGCCACAGGATCCAAAGTTTTATTACGTAAAGCGCTTTTCGTCTGCTCTAAAAGCAGACTTCATCAGACAAAATGAAGGTGTTCATGATGTGGTTTTATACTCATACTGACATCATCAACTACGTTAATTTAAACAATTAACATCTTAAATTGATTGATTAAAAAATTAGTTAAAAAGGGCTTACAAAAATATACATATTTTAAAACACATAAATAAAAAAAAAAAAAAAATGGCTTATTTAAACTTCCAAGTACCCCACAAAGCTCTGCATAAATTCGAAAACATACATGTATATACCTATGTTAAGGTGTGTACAGTTATAACAGCGTAAATAATTGTAAAGTGTAACCACATGTAAACAAAACTCACTAAACAGTACCTAATGCTGTTGAAATCAAGCTCAATAATTATCTTTGGCTTATATAAATATTACACATAGTCCTAGACAGTTATAAATAAGTACTTCAGACTGTATATAAAAAATGATCATAAACTAAAAAATAATAAAAAAAAAAAATAGTTACATTAGTCGCATGACCTATTCATAACCATGTGTAATAAAAAGATGGGTGTGTATACACTAACTACAAATGTTTTATATCTCAAGGGTTAAGTATAATGGTACAGTTCTAAAACACTAATGGGAAAACATGTCTAACTAGCTTACTAATACAATACTAAATATGTAGGAATGTAAAGGGTTTACTTAAGGCCAAAGAAATTAATCTATCTTACAAGGCTCTTTAGTTTTAATACACTACTGATAGAGCAACTATCGTTTAGTCCTGGATGGGCATAGGCGTTCAACCTAATCTGCCACTTAAGTTCTAATTCCTCAAGTAGCAGTTTAAGCGGAGCACCTCTTTTCTTTTCTAATACTTGGTCAATAACCATGAATTTAAAACAATGGTCACTAAAAGTGATTATATGTCTAGCTAACGCATTTTCTTCTTTCCTTTTTCTCATTGCATACTGATGTTCATAAATGCGTTCTCTCAATTTACGTTCAGTCTTCCCGACATAGAATCCTGAACACTTCTGGCATTGGGCCAAGTACACAACCATGCTAGTATTACAAGTTGCTCTACAGCGTAGGTCAAACCAGTAGCCATTTATACAAAATCTATTGGTCTCATTGATGTATTTGCAATAGTTACAATTTTGGCATTTATACATGCCAGGTGTTCTTGTGAAACTAGTGTTTGAATTTTCAAGTAGTGTTTTCATATTTTTACCTCTCCTAAAAGTTATGTCTAAATGGTTACCTATTTTGCTGGTCATACTTGTATTGTTATTAAAAATACGCCAATTTTTCTTAATAATATCTATTAAAAAATAGATATTGGTAGAAAAAGTAAGGATTAGCTTAGGATTACAAGTCGGTAATAACTCGTTACCATTATTGATTGAATTAGGAACGGTATTAGATATAATCTGACACTCACCATCAACTGGTTTGCTCAGAATTGGTTGGTAAATACCTCTATTCCTTTTATCACTGACTTCTTTAACTAAAGCATTCAGTAGTTGCAACGGATACCCTCTATGTGTGAACATGTTGACAAGTAACTCACACTCATTAATAAAGTCTTCATCCAGGCTAGTAATTCGGGCAGCCCTTACTAGTTGGCCCTTAATTACTGATCTTTTCTGGTAGTTAGGGTGGCAGCTACTATAGTGCAGAAGCGAATTAGAGTATGTACCCTTCCTATAGATCTTGGCTACATACGCCTTTGACTCTGCACTCTTAGTTAACCATATGTCCAAATATGCTATTGCATTCTTACTAAAGGAAGATGTAAAATTCAAAAAGTCAGTAGTGGTATTGAAATATTCTAAAACTGAAATACTATCTATTTCTTCTCCTTTTATCAAGATGAAAATATCATCCAGATAACGGGTGTAGTACTTAATTATTCCCATCAATGTCGCATTTTTAAATAAATACTCTCTTTCCCAATGCGCCATTACCATGTTGGCTAAACTTGCCCCACACGGGGAGCCCATGGCTACACCAACTTTTTGGAGGTAAAAATTGTCTCCTAACATGAAATAGTTGTTATACAGGATCATGTCCAACAATTCCAACACCAAAGCTATTTCTACCGGTGACGCATTGCATTTCTTTAAATATATTGCTACCCAATCAGTGGCAATATTCAAAGGTATACAGGTATATAAATCTTTTACGTCAACGGTAAGAAAATTGCATTTGTCATCAAATTCCAATTCTGATATTTTAGCCAAGAATGACCACGAATCCTTACAGATTTGTTCTTCTTGTACTAAATACTTCTGTAGGATATGATCCACTAACTTGGCACATGTATAAGTGGGGGAACCTCTACCATCTACTAAGGGGCGCATAGGTGGATCATGTAGCCCCTTATGTATCTTAGGTATTCCAAATATGCATGGAAATCTTGGGTAAGTAGTCTTTAGATAGTTGAATTGGTCTTGATCAATACAGCCAATGTGAAGCATATCCTCGAGGTTATTTTTAATGATGTTATAGGCTTTCCTAGTTTCTGATATGGAGCTTAGTTCATATGCATCCCCATCTAGAAGGTTAGACATACGATCAAAGTAATCAACTTTGTCGAAAATCACTACACCTCCACCCTTATCTGGTTTGCAAATACGTAAGTTGTGTGATCTCACGAACTCTATTAGGTCCAATTCTTTACTAGCAGCCTTATCTTGTTCGTACCCATATGAAGGTATAAATAAATGCCTTAAATCTAGTTCACACATGCTCTCGAAACATTGAATAGTGGGATGTAGTGGGGGATTGAATGTACTAGGAACTCTCAGATTGTTGTTCACAAGGTTATTAAGATTATTGCCAAACATCAAGTTAAAATTTAGTTTACGTGCAAATAACTTAATGTCAACTATAGTGTTGACCAAATTAAGTTTATGCTGTGGTACATAAGTATGGCCTTTAGCCAGCAATTCCGCTAACTCACTGCCTATTGGAACATCTGAGAAGTTATAAATATAAAAATCACCTGTACTGTTTGTAGTGATAATGGGTTTTAAAACCCCGTTGACAGAATTCATATCAGAAATTTCAAGCTCTAAATTCGTTTCTGAAATAACATAATCAGTATTAATATTATCATTATTTTGTACAGTAGAATTAACTAAATTGTCAGCAAACACCAAGTTGACACTACAGTCTTTATATGATTTATGATATTGTTCATCTGCACCAATAAGTATTGCTGTCAAGGCCTTCGTTGTTGGTGCCTCTGCGGGTACCCCTGGTTGGATTGGTAGTTGTTCCGTTGCTTGGGAATCGCTCCCAAGCGGTTGGCTTCCTGAAAACCCTGAGGGTAACCTGAGGTGTTGGGATGACCACCATTAGTGTGTTGAGCTCTACGATTCTGTAGTCTCTCACTTCTCCTGATGGGTTGCTCAAATTGAGTTTCACCCTCTGCTGTATCCAACTCAGGTGGTGCACTAATGTTAGTTTGGTTTGTAGGTCTACCAGTGTTACCAAAATTGGTAACATTATGTTCATTAGTTGGTTTTAAGTTTTGCCACACTTGAGACACAGCTGGTAAAGGATATGCTGTACCAAGCTCATATGCTCTACGGTCACGGTCCAATTTCTTAATTGTATTAGTTGCAAGCTTGTTCAAATAGTTATCAATACTATTAAAACTACGGCTATATTCAAACCTATATCTAAAAAATTCTTCATGCTGTTTTATTTCAGAATCCAAACTAGTAGCATCATTAATCAAGTCAGTCACCCAAACACTATAGTGCTTAATCATAAGCTCTAATAATTCAGAACCTTGTTTATCAAAAAGTTCGATTAGTTCTTTATGAAAACCAGAATTAGGGACCAGGCCAGTAGGATACTGGAAGTGCCTAAGCCCCTTTGGTATAACTTTGTATAATAAACATTCTTTAAAATAGGAGATTTCCAATTGGAGTTTTTTGACTTTCACCAAAATTTTGTCAAAATCTTTCAATTTAGACACAATGTCAAAGGAATTAGTTACCTCAGCCCTGTCAGCACTCGAAGGTAATCGTACAGGGTTTACTGAGTTATTCCGGTTGGAAAGTCTAAAACCCTCTGCAAACCAGTTCCCAAGAACAGGCAAGTCGTTATGCTCCTCACTAGGCAAAATAAAGTTTTGTTGGTTCGAATCGTGTTGCACTCTTGTAGGTGCAGTAATAGTGTTCCTTGAAACATCGACAGGATTCAATAAGAAATTATTAAGATCAACTGCCGGCATACATGGTTGAACTGAAGTAGGTGCCAGTAGTTCAACAGTATTCGAATTATCACACACACTTCCGGGTGCGTTACATGCATTGAGCTCCACTAGCTGGTGATCACTGTTCTCAGGCTGGGAGCTAGAGTGAACATTCGCTAATGTGGGGTTAGTCGGAATCGTAGCAGGACATCCTGGCAGCGAACAAACCAAGTTTTTGATTGCTTGTTGTTGTGAGTCCATACAATCCAGTCTCGCACATAGCGAGTCCATACGTTGGAGAATAGAATCCAATAACGTGGAATCCTGTATCGGCTTACCAATCTCTGCTGGTGCTGCATTCACAGCACTATCACAGCTCTGCAGAATAGCTGGAGTGTTGTTGGGCGAAAAATCGCTGACACCGCTGATAGAACCTGAAGCCATGAACTGATAATCCTTAAAAAACACAAACTTAGAAAACCAAGCACAGGGACCAAGAGCAGTACAACTTTCGCCAAAGAATAACAAATATGCCACAGGATCCAAAGTTTTATTACGTAAAGCGCTTTTCGTCTGCTCTAAAAGCAGACTTCATCAGACAAAATGAAGGTGTTAATGATGTGGTTTTATACTCATACTGACATCATCAACTACGTTAATTTAAACAATTAACATCTTAAATTGATTGATTAAAAAATTAGTTAAAAAGGGCTTACAAAAATATATATATTTTAAAACACATAAATAAAAAAAAAAAAAAATGGCTTATTTAAACTTCCAAGTACCCCACAAAGCTCTGCATAAATTTGAAAACATACATGTATACACCTATGTGTTTTTTAAGGATTATCACTAATTTAGGAAGTAGGTAAGGAGCAGGGAAGTGCTGTGTGACAGTATTTTTAGTCGGGAAGGATGACACTGCAACGATGTCATGTGCATGCATCTTTATAGATGCTTGTACATGTATTAACAGGTATGACAGTATGCATACTAGGAAACCTTCATTCATAATGCATGAACCAGATGACTTAATGCATATAGATCATGCAATCTTTCAAGTCGATCTGTAACATTATATTTCTTTTACTACATTAAAAAAATCAAACATCAGCTTAAGTAATCTTATTAGCAGAAATAGAAAAAATCTGTAAAAATATATCAAATAACCTGCATATAACTATGACATTAACGAACAATTTAAAAGTACCTAAACAAAGGGAAATAAGAAACATTGTTTTATGTCTGTGGAAGGTTGCAGTGTTTGTGGAAGATATCACTGATGATCATTTCCATTCACATAGTATCTAAGCAGACAAGATCAGGCTTGGTCTCTTTTCTTTATTCAAACAGAAGGCAGACATACATTGGCAGACACAAACACATACCCACATGCATGCAAGCACACACAGCCTGCAAAAATGAAGGAATATTTAAATATATGAAACTGAAACTATGAAATCACTTAGAAAGAAGAGCTAAGGATGCTAACTAGGTAGTTACATGAGAACATTTTGAAAAAAGCTAGTGCACATTTTAATCCCTAGTGATATAATTGAATTCCAGTTTCTGATACAGCTTTTTCCTTGCTACAGGAAGAAAAGGCAGATTTACAATTTTATATTATACAATGACCCCCCATTAATATTCCAAAACGTGCACGCTGATTGGTCAGCGTGCACGTTGTAAATCGACTTATACTAATGGAAAAAGGTCCGGTCGCCCGGACTTTTTCCATTAGTATAAGTCTTTAAACACTGTCTCGCTATGTTAAAGGAGTTTAACATAGCGAGACAGAACTAAAAGCAATGGAGATCTCCGTTGCTTTTTTAAAGCTGTCTCGCTATGTTAAACTCCTTTAACATAGTGAGACAGTGTGTAAAAAGCAACGGAGATCTTGCTTTCTCCGTTGCTTTTTATTTTAAACCTGTCTCGCTATGTTAAATGGGTTTAACATAGTGAGACAACTTAAAAATAAGCAACGGACATCTCCGTTGCTTATTTTAAAGCTGTCTCTCTATGTTAAACCTATTTAACATAGCGAAACAGTTTGTAAAAAGCAACAGAGATATTGCTTTCTCCGTTGCTTTTTTCAAAACTATCTCGCTATGTTAAATGGGTTTAACATAGCGAAACAGCTTTAAAATAAGCAACGGAGATTCTCCGTTGCTTTTTTTAAAGCTGTCTCGCTATGTTAAACCCATTTAACATAGCGAAACAGCAAAAAGCAACCGAGATCTTGCTTTCTCCATTGCTTTTGCCCACAGCTCTGATGTACTGCGTAAGCATACGCATGCGTAGTACATCAGAACTGCCGCAGAATACCAGACAGCTGCGGAAGGGCAGCAAGGAGGCATTATACAATGCCATTATTTAAGAAAAGTAATTATTTTTTTTCTTAAATAATGTCAGTGTATAATAGCAATAACCCACTTCTGGGTGTGGGTAATAATGGATTTTCCCACGGTTGGCTTTGTTTGGCCACTCTGGCTTCGCCCTCGTGACCAAACCACTCCAACCGTGGGTAAATCCAGCATTACCCACACCCAGGCGTGGGTTATTGCTATATTCAACCACCAAATCTTGCTGCATGGCAAATAGGTTTTGCAGCCCTGGGTTTGAATAAAAACAGAAAGATTAAGTTGGCAATTTTTAGCAGTGTCTGAAAAATCCAGGATTACATTAGAATTAAATATGTGATCACAGTCCCAGTTGTCAGATTAGGTATGATTTTTTTCATTTTGCAATGCAAGTTTCAGTTAAATGCGTTAAAGTGGTTTGTTAATTTGGAACTCTGATTTTATGTCTGCTGTTGTCATTACCACTTTGTACAGTATGCAGGTATTTAAAAGCAGACTGACTGCTCTGTTAATGAGGTATCTGGTTCTTGACGTTTATTAGATACACTGTTTCAGGAGCTGAATATGTATTTCTTAACTGTGACATTCATATATTTCCTGTCCGAGATGGGATTAGATAAGTCACAGTACATTCACTTGTACTAATATTTACAAACGCCTGTGGGCCTAATTCTAAAACAGTTGTCAGATTATTGTAAGTCACAGCTATCAATGGTTATGGGCAGTGGCAGTCCTAGCACTTCGGCCTGATTCCTGACTGAGACATAACCTACATGACATGTCTGATGGATTTGAGGTAGTTGCATGAATGTTACATGCTTTGCATGCCTCCATTAAGGCTGCTATAAGCGTTATGTTCTTATGCACCACTCCTTCTGAAACAAACATAGTATGTTATGGTGCACTAGCCTAGCTTTCACAATATTAGTGCCATTTCTTACAGTCTTGTGTCTTCACGGGCTCACATATTGGCATCCAAGTTGAATGTGTTATTTCCAAACATTGTTTCCATTCTGTAGCAAATGACATGAACAGATTACTGCAAGAGTTCATATATAAACACCAAACTGGAGCCAGCATATAGCAAACACTTTAATGTCTTCAGAAGACATTAAAGTGTTTGCTGTATGCTGGCTCCAGTTTGGTGTTTATATATTCGTTTTTTCCTGTGGTTTTTGAGATACTGCAAGAGTTCCTCAACATCTTTGCAATAAAATGTGATGGAAAACAGTTAATTTTACTCTGATGTGAAAAAGGAATGAGTACGCCTAAATATATTTATGAAAGATTGATACATCAGTGATATCTGTGCCTTAATAACTAAAGGTCAAAATAGCTTATGAAAATGAACTGTCAACACCTCTGTTTACATGTTCAGCAGTCAAACACTGGCATATGTGTGTAAATATAATTATAAACTTACTTTTTTTATGTGTCATGGCAGATTTATAAATTATCACTAAAAATGTTTCAACACAACATTTCAGAAATGCACAAGGAAACACAGGGTTTTAATAATGTAACTAAGCCAACAAGCCATATTCTACTAGATAACAGCATGTTTTTCTTGCTATTGCAACACATCAGTATATATTAATTGGAACCTGGCTTGTGCACTGAAACAATTTCTTTATAAAATCAGATGTGCTTATTTGTTTTATGAGTAGAGATACCAAGTGAAAATGGAAGAAAGAAAACAGCTTGGTGGGGTAATGTCCTGACAATGACCTGGATGACCCAAGTTCAAAGAATGGATTGCATATGGGAAGAGCTAGAAAGGTGAAGAGAGAATAGATGGCTAACATCAGTTCAGCCATCTTAGGGGAGGAAAAGGTGGCTTCTAGTTACCCAGTCACAATATGACAAGTATAGGCTTGCTTGACTTGGACATGGGCTTGAAGATGCCATGCTGGTGAAGGTAGAATTTATTAACTTGGGGCATTAAGAAAGCAAAGGATACCCTAGCACTAACTTTTTATTACAGTGTAGTGTCTGCAGAACACAAATTTTATAGACTGTTTTCTAGCCCTCTGGTCAGAACATTTCTCATTCCAGTCCAACAAGTATGTTTCAAATGACAACTAAAGACTAACTTTTCTAACAGCTGACATTTAACCTTGGAAGGGTCACATCACTTGAACAATGTTCAGAGTGGTGTATTGGAGCAAACCATCACAGAAAAATGTTCAATCAGTATTGTCTGTAACCCATACCAGGTTACAGCTCCTTCTGCATATTCAGACCACAAACTGAAGGTGTGAAAACTAAAAGAGGTGGTTTATCGATATTCATTAAAGATAAATACACCTTCAGATTGGTTAAAAAGTATGATTCCCTGGAGATACTTCAGGTGCAATTAACTGTTGGTAGGACACCTATTCAAGTCATTGCCAGCTACAGAACCCCCTCCATGAATCAGGAAACCCACTCTGCCTATTTGGATCTACTTGGGTTTATCAAGATACATCCAAACACTATGGTTTTGGGCAACTTTAACTACCCATCCATTGATTGGGTAAATTATTTGTGCTCAAACTCACTTGCCCAAAGGTTCCTTGACTTTGTTAATTCCAATGCCCTGGACCAGCTGGTTGACACCCATGCAAGTGCCAGCATCCTGGATCTGGTGCTTACCAATATGGGGCACCACTGTAGCACCCCCGCTGTGAAGTCTTCCTAGTGAGATCTGACCACAAATCAATCTCATTTGAAGTAATATCACATCTGACCCCCCCCCCCCAGCAGCAACTAAATTAAAAAACTTCTCCAAAGCAGATTATAACTTCTTATGGGATGGTGTAAGTAGCTTCACTGCACCAACTATGCCAAGTTCTACACCAGTGCTTTATACAAGCACCCTGAGTTCTAAGCCAGTGCTTTATATAAACACCTGTATAACTGCATTGACTCAGCTGTACCTGACAGGACCAAAACAAGCTTCTCAAGGAAGAGCAAACCTGCCTGGTCGACAACTGCTATTAACAGACTTTACAATAAGAGGAATAAATTGCTGTCTAAGAGTAAGACTGAGTGAGCCCTAAACTGGAAACACTCCCTCCTCAGCTTAAACAAGCAAATAAGACTTCTTGTGAAGTCCTCCAACACAAACTATGAATCCAAATGAGTTCCTCAACTAAGGACAACCATAAGGCATTACATTCATAACCTAAAAGGAAAAGGCCCAGATTTGTGCCAAACTGGTAGTTAATGATGCCATAAGCCTGTGGACATAGCTAATCTGTCGACTGACAGGTTCTGTGAAAACTTCACTCCCCTGCCCCTGCCACACGTACCCCAGGAAATCCCTACCACCTGTCCCCTACCTTTGTATCTCTAAAGAGCAGGTCGTAAATGCCCTCTCTAAGGCCAGAAACACCGCATCTATGGCACTTAATAACATCCCAGGTTGCATCTTACATGGGCTCCAACAAGAATTAGCAACACCACTGGGTACTCTTTTCAATCATAGTCTAAGCACTGGCTTTATCCCAGCTGAATGGAAAACAGCCACCATTATTCCCTTGCACAAAGGTGGTGCTTCTACTGACCCCAGGAACTTTAGACCTATTAGCCTGACTAGCCTTATCTGTGAGTCCATGGAGTGAATCATCATGGACCTTATCAACAAAGATACAGATAATCTCCAAACACTTGACCCTACTCAGTTTGGATTTGTCAGGGGGAGATCATGCCTGTTAAACCTTTGAGACATTTACCAAGGCCCTGGATAAGGAGAAATGTGTGCATAGAACCTACCTAGACTTAGCCAAGGCATTTGACACGATCGCCCACCTAGGCATCATTGACAAATTCACCCAGCTAGGTATCAACTCTTATATTGTTAGATAGGTCGCTAACTGGCTGTGAAAACTATACTCTCCTGTCCCATATAGTCAAAACAGGGGAATCCATCTCCAACAGCAGACCTGTAACCAGTGGTGTTCCACAGGAATCAGTCCTGGGATCTCTACTGCTTGAAATCTATTTCTCCAATGTACAAGCAAAAGCTAAAGGTCTGTGGCTGACAAAGTGTGCTGATGACTGCAAACTGGGAGTGGTCTTAGAATCTCCAAATGATGTCAACATCCAACAAGAGAGCCTTATACAAATAGAAGACTCGAGCCAAAGTCATGGCCTTAAATTCAATGCAAAAAAATGTATTAACATCCCTTTCTGTAAGAGCTATGTTCCTGCTAACTACCACATCAGTAGCAACATCCTAAGTACTCACCCATTGGTGAGAGACCTGGGCACGCAGGTTGACAGCAACCTTACTTTTGACCACCATGTCTCCACAGTGGTAAGAAGGGCATTCTATATTGCTCATCTCATAAGTAAGGGCATTGCCTCCAGAAAAAAGAAGTTATAACCTCCCTGTACTCTTCCCTCATCAGGCTAATAATTGAGTGCAGCGCCCCTTTTTGAATGTACCTTTCCAAGTACCTGCAGCAATTGGAGACTACAAAGGTTCCTCACAAGGAAGATTCAAGGTCTTCAGCGTCTGTCCATTGTGGATCTTCTGAAATCACCATAACTTTATTTTGTTTCATACAAACTGCTCAGAGGTGATCTCTGCCTTGCATACAAGACAATCTCTGACCCTGCTGTACTGGAAATGATGCATATCCGTAAGTCAAATGGTACATGGGTTACTCGCTCTAAAGACCTTAACATGCTGTGTGATAATAATAGAACCTATAGTTTTGTCTCCCAGAGGTTACCATACCTTTGGAACAGACTCCCACTTCATGTCAAACAGAGCACCTCATTGGCCCACTTCAGATACAATCTGGACAATTGAATGGGTAACCATAAATTCACTCCCAGGGGCTCCACCTCTGTCCCTCTTGGACAGGGGCAATAGGTGCTGATCATGGAAATTGAATTTGATACACTCAGAAACATTCTTTGCAAGTTTTGTTCAGTATTAGCATTTTACATTCTGTCCTTTTCACTTTAAACATGGAGAAGCAGTGTCCATCTTGGTGCTGTTTAAACAGGAAAAAGGGTGAAAGCAAAAGTATAGCATGGAGAAAGATAATGGAGGGATAAATTAAAAGGTCACTGGCAGTATCATATGCTGAGTACACAAGAGAATGAGAAGTCATTAAATGGAAACATGAGAGATAATCAAGGAATTTGTTAGCAGAAAACTTTAGAGAAAGGTGATTCCTAAAATTTAGAAAAGAATAAAGATGAATTATACAACATTCATGGTGAAAAAAAAATTACTTATGCACCTAGAATTACTGGACATTAGCAGAATCTTGTCACCTTGAAAATGCTGGCTAGTACTGTGAGGAAGTCTAGAGGTCTAACTTGATCTACCATATAATGGGAAAATGGCAAAATGAATCCTCAAGGATACAAGACAGCAGTCTGGCTTGTTCCATATATAACTACACAAATAGAAGATGATGCTTTCTCAAAGGATAGGCAACATTTTTTGAATCAGATATTCTTACTGCTACTGAAATGGGGAATATGAGGGAATATCGGGGCACCTTATTTTGCACATATAAATTTAGTGATCCCTCAAAGGTCAGGGGAACATTCAAGATTTAAAACAATAACATTAAATGCATATCACCTTTGTTGTGTTCTGAAGTTAAAAGAGCATATGCTAACATTTTTGTTGCTATTTCTTTTTGCTGTAATTATGATCTCATTATGTAAAGTGGGCTTTCTGATTGTAAAACAGATTTTACTTTAGTTACTTAAGTGGAACTATGCTTATTAAGCAGGAGCGGCCTTTGGTCAACTAGTGCCCTAGGCAAAAGGTCTCTACAGCACCCCCCCAATACCACCCTGTGCCCCCATATTGGTCTATCTACACCATCCAGATTACTGGAAAAGTGCCTCTGCTATAGTGACAGCCTAAGATGTCCGCCTAGTTGGCCTATGCCTAAGGCCAGCTATGTTAAGTAAAGTAAACTTGTATTGGTATTTAATGTAGGCTGAGCATCTCTCCAGTCACTTCCTAATTCCATGTCATGTGAATTAGAATTCTATTGATGCAATTGTTAGGATATACAGTTGTAGTTGTTTTCTGTAGTCTGTAGCAGATTTCAGCATACAAATGCAACACAATCAGTCAGTCAGACAATAAAATACTAAATAAATGCAGTTATATTCAAGTAAATGCACATTTTCACAGAATAAGATTCCTTGTAAAGTGTATAATGACTGGCATACACTGTTGTAACATAGCTGTAACACTAACAGTTTACCATGGGATATAAGCTTTACAAAGAATCTTATTTTGTTCTGTCATACCGAGTTATGAGAGAAACAATGAGAAATAAAAGGGAGAAAATAAAGAAACAATAGTAAAGATGGTTGGATAAAACAATAACAAAGAAACAATGGGTGGTAGCATGTGAAACTATATGGAAATTGATAAGCCTAAGGAAATTTAGAATTTTTGCCTGAAAATGCACATGAGTATTTCTATATGCCACAGAGAATAGAAATAATGCTTCCAGGAGTGAACAGGGAATGCTTGAGGTGTAAAGAGCAGGAATTAAGAAGCTGGTCACACATTTTTTGGGATTGGACTGAACACCAAGAGTACATAAAATGTAAATGATTTAATAAAACAAACAAAAAGCAAAGATACAGGAACTGCACAAGAGAGATGGTTATTGGGGACCAGATATATAATGGGGAAAAGGGTGGACAAAGAAGAAATAATAGAAGTTATTTTAATACTGGGGAAAATCTATAACAAAGCTATGGAAGAGTGACAAAAGGCCAAAGAACTATGAGCTAATAAAACTGCTAGATTGGTACATGCTAGAAGACAAGACAGTAATGAAAGGGGAAAGCAAATGGTGGAAGAATAAGTGTCAAGTGTGGAACAAATTAAAAGGAGCAAAGGAAGAGTAAAACATAAATAGTTAATCCCATCAAGAAAGTGGGGATGTAAATTGTGTAGATAGTTATGACCCCAAAAGTGATATGAAGAGAAAGAAGATATGATAGGTAACTGTTGGCACATCTTCAGAAATATTTTGTAATCACCTTGCATCCGATCAGTTCATGCAAGAATATTTTTCAGAGCCTACTGGGCTCTCACAGATCTAAAATGGAGCAATACCTATTCATGAATATGTTGACATTTACTTTGACCTGGATAGTCATGTACTCAAAGTGTTCTTACCTGCAAGAATGTTGGTCAGAAACAAGTAAAATTACTTTATCCTTTCTGCCTCGAGCTCTTTAATTTCATTCTATTTTTTTTTTTTTATATTTTGGATTAGCTTTTAACTTATTTCACTCTTGGAATGAATTGTTTTTCTTAACTACAAAGGCTAGAAAAAATATTAATTTAGGTAAACCAAAAACAATGTATTTAACTCTGTCACTTCAAATGTACTGGTAGTTATTTTACCAAATCACCAACATCTGATAACAAATATAGACTACACTGACAGGTTCCTTTAGTTCTCTCTCTCTCTCTCGCTTTTTTTTTTTTTCATTTTGAACTGATTTTGACAAAAACGTAAGAAGAGATCATGTACTACTTGAGGGAACTTCCATTCTTTTTATCCTAAAGATGGCATTGGAAGTTTTGAGAAAAAAATGTTGAGTATATTACAATATACATCTCTTTTTACTGTGTGTATAGTGTACAGATAATTACTTGTAAAGTATGTGTATTATTTCTGTGCTAATTCTGTAAACAATTCAAGAAAAAAATTACTTTGCAGTACAGAAAAACTGGGACCAAACAATATACATAAGCTTAGGCATGGTTGATATTTGTGTAAGTAGAAGAGGGTGGGGTGAAATTCTAAGGACAGTAAAACCATATTAACTGTGCCAAGACAGCTGTCATTCAACCTGTCCTACCCACTGTTCAAAAAGACATAATATTTCTGGTGCAGTAAGGGCTTATGCCATTACTCTGTAGCATAAAGACCCTCTTGCTCATTCTGTCATTCTCTTATGAATCATATCCAGCTCCAAGACTGACCCCATGGACAACTGCCACTATATACTGAGTTTAAAAGGTAGAAGGGGTGTGGAATTAGGCTATAAGATCTTTCTTCTGTATCACACATCCATACCCTCGCACCTACAGGCAATTTAGAATCCCCATTTTACCTTACAGCATACCTTTGAAATATGAGAGGAAAACAGAGCACCCAGAGAAAACCAAATTGAACACAAAGATGATATGCAGACTCCTTTACTCTAAATATAAAAATGTGATGCAGTTGTCTGTCTTACCACAGTTTGTTCTTTACAGCACACTATGTGCTATAGAAATGTGTGATTCTGTCTAACTCAGAAGGCAATTTAACAGTCAAAAACCTGCCAGTACTAGGGAGATGACAGTGGGATTATTGTACAGTTTTATGGGGTTCTTGACACCACTGGAAACTGGCACTGTCGAAACATAAGAAATGAGGAGGTGGGAGGCATTTTTTGTTATTCCACATTTTAATCATGGATGTGACAACTTGAATGGATTTCAGTAGACTTTTTTATTAAAAACTGAGCTCTAAGCTGGAGCACTTGGTGGCTATGAGGAGCAGCCAATATCTCCAATATGTTGCCATGACATATATTACTTTATTCACAGAGCAGTCCTGCTTTTCAAAGAGCGGTCAACAAACAGAATATGTGTCTGAGAGTGGAAATGATTTGTCTTCACAGGTGTAAATTATTGTACTAGATCTCTGACAAAAGGCCAAATATTATGCACTGTTGATGATGCTAGTAAAGTACATTGCCCAAATCAACAATTGGTCAGTTTGTATTAAAAAAGAAATAAATATCACTGGGAATAAAAGCATAAGTAGAATGTGGTATCAGTGGCTGGGGAAACATTGTTGCATTTCTGTGTATTGGATAGTAGGGAGATTTTTATGATTGTGGCAAAGTCCTCCATCTAATATACATACTTTTTGTTGTAAAAGGTCTGCATTTTTTGTTTTTATTTTTTTGGATATGCAGCAAATCACAAAGGATGTTTGTTGATGTAGAATACTTCTATATTGTTTAAAAGGTCATATATCACTGTGTAGTACTAAAAGAAAAAATCATTGATAGAGCTTTAGATGTAAAGAGGTTTATTTACAAGATAAATTAAGGTTTAGCTTTCTTCCAAAATGTGTAGGATAACAGAAACAGAAAAAATATTTAAATTCGGTCTTCCCATAGAGTCTTTTAAACATACAGTGCTCCAATCCAGTGGTTTAGAACAAAACAGTTTTTGTAAAAATTTCAGTATTGTTATCCAAATAAAACAAACCCACAAAGTTTTCTTCCATTTGAGTAATTTAAAACAAAGAAATTTAAATGTGATCAACATAAGCAGCTTTTTCTACACCCCCAGAAAAGTTTCTGCAGCATATACAGTAGCATTTTCCACCTTTTCTGATTTCAGGGCTATGACCCACTTGGTCTCCTTTCCTAATTTTGGAATCTGGCTTTAGCAGTGGTAGTGGCTTTGATATAGCTCTGTGGTAAACCAGATTCCATGACTGTCCTTTTCTGTACTTTCCACATACACTCTGTTAAAGGGCAGCCCTGTCTGTAATATACCCAATGCATTTTTCCCTGGCTTAACAGTCATGACAGTCATTCATTTGTAATGCTATTTGTCTGCTTGTACTGCACTAACTCTTGGAATGTGCTGCATAAGGATGAGAAAGAAAGCATCTTTCCTTAAAATGTTGTAAGAAAATCTGAACGCAATATAGAGATATTGGTATTTGTAGGTAGGTCAGATTAAATTCAGAATGACCATTAAAGACTGATAGACTGCAACATTTCTAAAACATTTAACTTAAAATAAAAGTGCAGGTATCAATACCTTTCAGTGTAAAAAGTATTAGATATATTAAAAAATACACACACACACACACACACACACACACACACACACACACACACATGTAACTACCAGTCTGTTTGTCTATATACATACATAGTGTGACTTCAGCCTTAAAAATAATTGTTGGATTCACAGATATGGCCTGCCACTTGTAGAAGATGCATGATAGACTCTGTCTGGGATATGATACAGCCATGAATGTGATTCATGAAAAGAATCATGCTTGCGACAGTATTTGAGTTCTGGCCAACTCAGGGGGACTTTCTGGTGTACTAAGCATGGTTAATGCACTGCACATTCCCACAGTGCTGATTCCGGTGTGCTTGTGATCTGTAAAGAGCATAGTCTGTAAAATTAAACATTCATTGTTGATTTTGGTGACAGGGATCTGTTCATGGTAGTGACTTTTGAAACCTATGCATTTTGGAGGGGAGTGTTACAAGCTGAACTTTTGTCTGTGTAGGATATCTGACTTGTAACATTGAGGGGGAAGTTTAAAAAATAAGAATGGTTGTGGTTGCACATTTAAATATTATGGTGGGACTCCTATAACTTCAGAATATACAGTGCACACACACACACACACACACACACACACACACACACACACACACACACACACATGCAACAGTCTAGAAATGCCTGTATTTGGTTACATACAGTGCAGGAACTGCAAAACTGCAGAATAGTTCATGCATGGCAATGGCCCAGCCATCTTATAAAGTTTTCACCCTGCATGCTCATCGCTCATGTCTATGTAGTAAGTGCATTCCTGTCTATCACTTCTCATGGTCCCAGAAGGGCTGGTTAGTTTTATAGGTTCATAGGTTTATACTAGGCTATCTGCCCTAAGGCATTTATAAGCCTAGCCCAAATTTTTGTGGCTTACGCCACCCCTTATATGAAAAAATACTGTGCCCATTAGTTTGTTGTGCCTCTGTCCAGCAGTGACACAGAGATGGTTCCCGGGGTAAACCTACGATCTCCCATCCACAGGTCAAGATTTTCTTGAACAGAGCCAGCGAGGTGCTCTGCCTCACATGGACCGGGATTTTATTCCACAGCATAGGGAGTCTCTGAGTGATAAATCTATCCCTCCAGCACGTCCTATTTATATCCGTGCTAAGGTTTAAGTCGCTTGCTCTAGTGGTTTTGGTGGATTTGGATTTTTTGAGGTGGAGCATGTCCATTAATTCCGGGTTGGACATGGCCTTGTATGTCAGGCACTGAGCAGACGGTATGCGACTGAATCTGAATCTGAATTTTATCTGTCTTTATATCTTCTATCCATGTTCAAGGAGGATCAGCAGTAGCACATTTGTCTCTGCCTGTCAGAACTTCTGTAGTCACTTTTTTTTCTTTGGTGCCTTGTCACAAGCCATAAACTTGGGCAGAGAACTATGATTAGTAAATTGGCATACTGTATATTCAGCAACTGTTATGCTGTGCACACCCATATGGCAGCTCTGCCAGCATTAGGTCCAGCCCCTACCATATGCCCACTGTTACTGGACAGTGCCCCATGGCAATCCAGTAGAGAATCCACAAAAAGCACCTCGAACACCAGCGAATGTAGGCACACAGTTTATTCAAAAGCAGAACAGTTCACACACAGTTCACACACAAGATACACGTTAACACTGAATTTTAAACAACTACGTTTTTGTCCTGAACTTCATCAGATACTAGGCATCTATTAATTATTCACTTATATACCCCAAAACCAATTTGAATTAGCCAATAGTAAAATTTCTCCAATTATATAAAAATAAATAAAAATATATTTGGAATATATTTAAAATCCTCAGATTGTAAAATGGACTTAATATGTATAACAATAAATAAATTATTAAATCACTAAAAACGGTTATATCATAAAAACATTGTGTTAAAAACATTATATACATAAATATAAAATGCATAGTGTCATATAATCAAACTGACATAGTTCCATCTACTGGCAATGATGAAAATTACACTCATTTGTCATAATTTTGCAGATCTCAACTTTAACACTGGGGTGAGGGAGATCATGTCATTTAACCCAGGGGGCTTACTGGCTTCCAAAACAATTTGCCAGTATAACTCCCTGTATTCCACCAGCGTCTCCCACATCCCACCCCTTGGATCAATAGGTACAACTTCCAATATAAAAAAATGAAATTCTGCTTCTAAACATACCTTAGTGTTTAAATACGGAATTTGTTTAACATTTAGTTCTTATATCATAGGTGTGCTCATAAATTCTCTGTTTAAATTTTCTTTCACTCTTCCCAACGTAGAAAGCATCACATTTTTTACACAGGACCAAGTAAATTATCCCTTTAGTACAATTAGCAAATGTTTGTAACATCAATTTCCTATTTCTAGCTTGTAAATACACAGAATCCCCTGTTATAAGGTAGGGGCAATAATTACAAGTACCACATTTAAATAAACCTTTTCTCTTGTTACTGTTTATACTATTTCGCTCCCTAATTCCTCCTTTTTCAAACATTCCTTTTAAATTATTGCCCCTCCTATAAATATATTTTAAATCATTGTCAAAAATATGACTTAAATCAGATACCTTGGTAAAATTCTTCCACTCCCTATCAATAATTCTTCTAATCAGTCCTGATTGACCGTCGTAGGTGGTTATTATACCCGAAGTATAATTCTCAGTTGAATTACCTGCATTAATTTTATGTACATTCAGACCATCTATGTTGTCCATTTTGCCCAAAATAGAGGCAAACCTTTCCTTCCTACCTTCCATAAACTCCTTATGAATCTGATCAAATAATTCTTCTGGATAACCTCTGTTCAAAAACACGCCCTTCAATACCTTACATTCATTAATAAATGTACAGTCATTAGAGGTCATCCTACATACTCGCACTAGTTGTCCCTTCAGGACACTCCTTTTTTGATAGGGAGGATGTGAACTTTTATAGTGTAGGTAGGAATTTGAGAAAGTTTCTTTTCTAAATATTTTAGACTCGAAACCTTTTTCTGTTCTCACTACATTAACATCTAGATAATTTACTTGGTCAACATTAAAATGGTGCGTAAATCTTAAAAAATCGGTTGTCCCATTTACATATTCCACAAAATTCTTAAAATCGTCTTCTGTGTCATTCCATAGAAAACACAAGTCATCTAGAAATCTGCAATATAACATCCACTTGCTCTTGTATATAGAATTTAAAATGTACTTATTCTCCCAATATGCCATAATAATATTGGCATATGTGGGAGCACAATGTGCCCCCATGGCTACACCCCTAACCTGCTTAAAATACTCGCCTTGAAAAAAGATAAAATTATTTTTCAAAACTATATCCATCAACAATAAAATAGTTCTGAAATCATTATGTGTGATTTCTTTAAAATCTACTAACATTTCCTCAAACCATTCTAGGCCAGTATCATGTGGTATACTTGTGAATAAGTCAACCACATCTAATGTACCAAATCCTTTAGTATCAATAATAAATGTATCTTCTAATTTTCTCAAAAATTGCCAGGAGTCCTTTAAAATATAATGGTTATCTGTAACTAATTTCTTCACTTTTTGATCTATAAACTTTGCCAGGGGCGCCGTAACTGAACCTTCAGATGTAACTATTGCCCTTAAAGGTGGATCATCCAAATCCTTATGTACCTTCGGTATTCCAAAAATAGAAGGTATTTTTGTTTTTTCCACATGTAAGAATTTGTAGGTACTAAGATCAATCAAACCTTCCATTAATAAATCATTTAATAAGATGTAAATTTTCTTATATGCCACATTGATTTAATTGATGGATATTCTAGCGTACTTAGTGGAATCATTCAAAATATCAAACATTTTGCCTTCATAAGTTATATGATCCATAAGTACAACGCCTCCGCCCTAATCCGACAAAAGTGGATACGCTAGAATATCCATCAATGAAATCAATGTGGCATATAAGAAAATTTACGTCTTATTAAATGATTTATTAATGGAAGGTTTGATTGATCTTAGTACCTATAAATTCTTACATGTGGAAAAACCAAAAATACCTTCTATTTTTGGAATACCGAAGGTACATAAGGATTTGGATGATCCACCTTTAAGGGGAATAGTTACATCTGAAGGTTCAGTTACGGCGCCCCTGGCAAAGTTTATAGATCAAAAAGTGAAGAAATTAGTTACAGATAACCATTATATTTTAAAGGACTCCTGGCAATTTTTGAGAAAATTAGAAGATACATTTATTATTGATACTAAAGGATTTGGTACATTAGATGTGGTTGACTTATTCACAAGTATACCACATGATACTGGCCTAGAATGGTTTGAGGAAATGTTAGTAGATTTTAAAGAAATCACACATAATGATTTCAGAACTATTTTATTGTTGATGGATATAGTTTTGAAAAATAATTTTATCTTTTTTCAAGGCGAGTATTTTAAGCAGGTTAGGGGTATAGCCATGGGGGAACATTGTGCTCCCACATATGCCAATATTATTATGGCATATTGGGAGAATAAGTACATTTTAAATTCTATATACAAGAGCAAGTGGATGTTATATTGCTGATTTCTAGATGACTTGTGTTTTCTATGGAATGACACAGAAGACGATTTTAAGAATTTTGTGGAATATGTAAATGGGACAACCGATTTTTTAAGATTTACGCACCATTTTAATGTTGACCAAGTAAATTATCTAGATGTTAATGTAGTGAGAACAGAAAAAGGTTTCGAGTCTAAAATATTTAGAAAAGAAACTTTCTCAAATTCCTACCTACATTATACAAGTTCACATCCTCCCTATCAAAAAAGGAGTGTCCTGAAGGGACAACTAGTGCGAGTATGTAGGATGACCTCTGATGACTGTACATTTATTAATGAATGTAAGGTATTGAAGGGCATGTTTTTGAACATAGGTTATCCAGAAGAATTATTTGATCAGATTCATAAGGAGGTTATGGAAGGTAGGAAGGAAAGGTTTTCCCCTATTTTGGGCAAAATGGACAACATAGATGGTCTGAATGTACATAAAATCAATGCAGGTAATTCAACTGCGAATTATACTTCGGGTATAATAACCACCTATGATGGTCAATCAGGACTGATTAGAAGAATTATTGATTGGGAGTGGAAGAATTTTTCCAAGGTATCTGATTTAAGTCATATTTTTGACAATGATTTAAAATATATTTATAGGAGGGGCAATAATTTAAAAGGAATGTTTGAAAAAGGAGGAATTAGGGAGCGAAATAGTATAAACAGTAACAAGAGAAAAGGTTTATTTAAATGTGGTACTTGTAATTATTGCCCCTACCTTATAACAGGGGATTCTGTGTATTTACAAGCTAGAAATAGGAAATTTATGTTACAAACATTTGCTAATTGTTGTATTAAAGGGATAATTTACTTGGTCCTGTGTAAAAAATGTGATGCTTTCTACGTTGAGAAGAGTGAAAGAAAATTTAAACAGAGAATTTATGAGCACACCTATGATATAAGAACTAAATGTGAAACAAATTCCCTATTTAAACACACTAAGGTATGTTTAGAAGCAGAATTTCATTTTTTTATATTGGAAGTTGTACCTATTGATCCAAGGGGTGGGATGTGGGAGACGCTGGTGGAATACAGGGAGTTATACTGGCAAATTGTTTTGGAAGCCAGTAAGCCCCCTGGGTTAAATGACATGATCTCCCTCACCCCGGTGTTAAAGTTGAGATCTGCAAAATTATGACAAATTAGTGTAATTTTCATCATTGCCAGTAGATGGAACTATGTCAGTTTGATTATACGACACTATGCATTTTATATTTATGTATATAATGTTTTTAACACAATGTTTTTATGATATAACCGTTTTTAGTGATTTAATAATTTATTTATTGTTATACATATTAAGTCCATTTTACAATCTGAGGATTTTAAATATATTCCAAATATATTTTTATTTATTTTTATATCATTGGAGAAATTTTACTATTGGCTAATTCAAATTGGTTTTGGGGTATATAAGTGAATAATTAATAGATGCCTAGTATCTGATGAAGTTCAGGACGAAAACGTAGTTGTTTAAAATTCAGCGTTAACGTGTATCTTGTGTGTGAACTGTGTGTGAACTGTTCTGCTTTTGAATAAACTGTGTGCCTACATTCGCTGGTGTTCGAGGTGCTTTTTGTGGATTACTAGTGTACTTTGCACCTTCCGTGTTTTGGTTCTAATCCAGTAGAGAAGCTTGGAGACAGATTATCCATGGCTGCAACCTACTCTGTGCTCCATACACAGCTCTTTGCAGGTGCCTACAGAGCCTCTCAAAAAAATCAGTTTTATGTAGTCAGGCCATATGCAGTTCTGGGGACTACGTCTGCTTACCCAATCACATAGTAGTCTGTAAAATACTGTGGTGATGTACTGCAGAGCTGCATCATACACCTTCCATTGCCCCCCACCTCCTGTCAGCAGGTATATGATAGAATTATATAAACTGGTTTCCCTCTTAAGTAATAACATGTATTTGATAGGGGATATATATATATATATATATATATATATATATATGTATATATATTATACGAATATACAGTTGTACAGTCTGTCTGTGTGACATGCTGTTAATTTCAGTTTAACAGTATGTATGGAGTAAGTTCACTCCAACAGCCAAAGACTACTGCTGTTATCCACACAGCATGTCACTATTTTATGTACCCTTATCAAAACAGCTGAAGACTGGTCTTTCCTCACTTGAGCTATTAATATAATATCTACTACTATTCAGTTGCTTTCCAGCAAAATTCAATGGCATGATGAGCACTGCAAAGACTGTGTGTGTGTGTTTATCTCACAGTTTTAAGGTTCATGCATGTCAGTTATGCTAATGAGACAATTTAGAGTGAATGCCTTTCTCTCACTGTTAATACCATGAGTACCAGCTCTGGATTGTGTAATGATGGCTCAAGACCATTTATACTCATAAGCTGCCTATGAAGCACAATGCAAAAGTGTGGGCAGGTCCATGACCCCTATGGGGGTTACAGACATTAATAAGCATCACTGCCCCTTGGGACACTGTAGTGCAACGATGGACAGGGATGTGGTTTGTATGGGGTACATCTCTTTAGGCCAGCATGTCTTTTAACACCAAAAACTACCCTTGCACATTGTTTGCTAATATGGGGATATTCAGTGGCACTAGGCTCTGTTACCCACTGATGCAAGTCACATAATACTTGCCTCTTGCATTGATGTGAATCTTGTACCATTTTGTGCTAGACTGCAAACTAAAGTGGTCATGGTTTCTAAGGTTGAATGTGAAAGGGCTCTTGTGTGGTGTTGGAGGGAGATGAACATTATTCTTTATCACCTCCATAGGGGTGGGAACACTGGGAGCCCCTGATGGAGGATTCCTATGAGGACCTCCAGACAAAAGTGGATGCCTGGCAGTGCCTTTCCAGGGTTATGTGTGATGCCACAAACATCACCCACCCTAGTGAACACTCCAGGCATAGCTGCAGTTACTTGAATGTATGCCACCGTGACCTTCTTAGGCAATGGGAAGAAGAGGTTAGAGAAAGTGCATCAGTTCTATAAATGGTATTAAGGACAGGTAGTTGCTCCTGATTATTTAGGCATATGTTTATACCATAAGCAGGACACATGACTTATGGCCATCTTTCCTTTTCCTTTGCTGCTTTTCAGATCCTTGTGAAACAGAGAACAACCAGTTGATTTAGAAGGCACTGGTAGGACTCTGCATGCATATGGCATGTATGTATGTATCATTGCTGCTGTATCTTAATATTTTTAAATACCTGCTTTGGTTTTCATTTTTGCTCCTATATTGTTTAATAACTGAATACAGCTTTTACATGTTTACTGTACACATCCCTTATCAGTGTGTAGCTGACCTGCTCTACCAGCCATCTTTCCTGCACAGATATCAAAAGGTGGTTTCATAATAATGACTGGTCTGGCATTAGGTGCTCCACAGCCAACCTGTTTCTCATACTCTAGTTCATACCTGAGTGTTTGCGTTTTTAAATTACCATGTCCATACTCTTATCCCCTGCCATTAATACAGGGTACCCTGGTATGCCTGCCCAGTATTCTTCTTCTTCAGTCCATTTAAAATCTCTTGCCAGTGCTAGTTACAGCTGGCATGCAGTGGGCATGTATTAGACAGGCTAAGAGTTGATGTTTACTGGTGGCTATCCTATATCAGAGTACATTACTGCCAGCAGGTGTCTCTGGCCCATGTTTGACATTTTCATTTTTGTGGCTGTGCTCCATGGTGATATACTGGGCACTGCCTAGTAGGCTGTGTCTAATGCTTGATTGTAGTTGGCAATACACTTCTGGCTCCTGAGTTTGTTCAGGCCAACTTTTATGGCCCCTGTGGTTACCCTTTGCAACTCATTCACAGTTCATGTGCCATTGACACAGGGGGAGTGGTTAAACAGCATTTAATCTAGTCCATTGTGGCACACTTAATGTAATTCACATGCCATAAACACCTGGGGGGGTTTAAATAGCATTTTATCCAGACTACTTGACCTGTGGATGGGAGATCGTAGGTTTACCCCGGGAATCATCTCTGTGTCACTGCTGGACAGAGGCACAACAAACTAATGGGCACAGTATTTTTTCATATAAGGGGTGGCGTAAGCCACAAAAAAATTGGGCTAGGCTTATAAATGCCTTAGGGCAGATAGCCTAGTATAAACCTATGAACCTATGAACTATTGTGGCACACTTAATGCTATAGTTCCCTTTCCTTTAATAGGTATACTGTGATTAGCTTACCACTGCATAACTAAGAGCAAATATTTCCCCTGAAAAGAGGCCTCAAGCCTAGTGGGACTAACCAGGTCAACAAATGATAAATAAATAAAGCAATACAATTTTGCTCCACCAGGGACTGTTATGCCAAATAGTGATACCTTATTTTGCTTTTATTTTCTGTCATTATCACTGTCTGTTTTATATTTTATTTGTGGTCTTGTTTCTGTCCATTTAGTTCATATTTTCTGCAGTGTCTGCTGTGGCAGTGAATGAACTGTAGCACTCCTTGCCATCACCTGCTGGGTTCCCAGCTATTCCCAGGCAAACCTGTCTGCAGGTCATCCACTTTGGAGTGACTTGGAGAGTTCTCTGGTACCCTCTGGTGCTATATTTCTGGAGAGTATAGGCTGTCCATTGGGAGGGTGCCACAAGGAAGTGGAGGGCCTGGTGATGTCCTCTGTGGATTGGTGGCTGCATACCCACATTGGAAGCCTGAAGGTTGTCCTTGTGTACACGACGGAATCATGTAGCTGTCTAGCCTTAATCAGCAGGCCACTGATGGCTGGGCCCAGGTATGATGGTGGTCACAGAGGCATGTGTGACAGTAAGCCGGCATCTCCACCATATTCCCTGTCTTACTTTGTCACTTTCTTTCCCAGTTTGTAGTCCAGGCTTCTCCATCACCCATTGTCCTCCCTGTGTCTGTCTCTGTGTGTCTGTCCAAGTCTCTTTTTTGTGCCCTTCCAGTTATGTCAGTGCCTACCCTACCAGTCTTTGTCTGGGATTTGTTTTTGTTTATCTGTCCCTGCTGCAATACCTAAACCCACTTTCTTGCCCACAAGTTCACCTTGCTACCTTTCCCCTTTGATCTTTTTGATGAAATGAAAAATGGGCATCTACTTCCCCAAAAATATACTGTTGCCTCCACACCCCATCCCATCTCATACCAGTCTTCTCTTCCTCTTCCCTTCTTGTTCCTCTGTTAGCTGTTCCCCTATCTGACTGTCCTGCATACCTGTTTTCTTCTCATTTATAGTGAAAATATAGTAGGCGCTTTGCTGTGTAGCATTCAGCAGGGCTGTCATCTGTATTTATAGCAATTTGCTGATGTTTGTGTGTAGGCACATCATTGCAGATATTCTACATACGTGCCACTGGGCTCATTAGTCATATGACCACTGTTGCATGGTGCCTATCATTACATGATATTTTTAACAATCATCTTTTTCTTTTGGCTGGTCCCATTAGGGGTCGCAACAGCGGATCATCTGTCCTCTGCATCTTGCTCTGTCACACCAACCACCTGACTGTCCTCTCTCACCGCATCCATAAATCTTATCTTAAACCTTCCTCTTTTCCTCTTACCTGGCAACTCCATCCTTATCATCCTTCTCCCAATATACCCAGTATCCCTCCTCCGCACATGCCCAAACCAAAGCAATCTCGCCTCTCTGACTTTGTCACCAAACCGTCCAACCTGAGCTGACCCTCTAATATACTAATTTCTAATCCTGTCCATCCTTGTTACACCCAATGCAAATCTTAACATTTTTAACTCTGCCACCTCCATGTCTGACTTCTCCTTTTCGCCAGTGCCATTGTCTCCAACCCATATAACATAGCTGGTCTCACTACCATCTTGTAAACCTTACCTTTCATTCTTACTGGTACCCGTCTGTCACACATCACTCCTGACACTCTTCTTCACCCACTCCCCCCTGCCTGTACTCTCTTCTTCACGTCTATTCCACACTCACCATTATTCTGAACTGTTGATCCCAAGTATTAAAACTCATCCACGTTCACTAGCTCTACTCCCAGCATTCTCACCATTCCTCTGTCCTCCTCTTATTCACACACATATGCTCTGTCTTAGCCTTGCTGACCTTCATTCCTCTTCTATCTAGAGCGTATCTCAACCCCTCCAGGGTCTCCTCAACCTGTTCCCTGCTCTCACAACAGATCACAATGTCATCCGCAAACATCATACTCCACAGGGACTCCTGTCTGATCTTGTCTGGCAACCTGTCCATCACCATTGCAAATAAGAAAGGGCTCAGAGCTGATCCTTGATGTAATCCCACCTCCACTTTGAATGCATCCTTCACTCCTTCTGCAGACCTCACCATTGTCACATTGCCCTCATACATATCCTATACTGCTCTTACATACTTCTTTGCCACTCCTGACTTCCTCATGCAGTACCACAACTCCTCTCTAGGCACCCTGTCATATGCTTTCTCTAAGTCCACAAAGACACAATTCAACTCCTTCTGACCCTCTCTATACTTCTCCATCAACACCATCAGAGCAAACATTACATCTATAGTGTTCTTTCCTGGCATGAAACCATACTGCTGATCACTAATCATCACCTCCCTTCTTAACCTAGCTTCCACTACTCTTTCCCTTAACTTCATGCTGTGGCTGATCAATTTATCCCTCTGTAGTTACTACAGCTCTGTACATCACCCTTATTCTTAAAAATTGTTAGTAATCCACTTCTCCACTTCTCAGGCATCCTTTCACTTTCCAAGATTTTGTTAAACAAGCTGGTTAAAAACTCCACTGCAATCTCTCGTAAACACCTCCATGGTTCCATAGGTATGTCATCTGGACCAACAGCCTTTCCCTTCTTCATCCTCTTCATAACTGTCCTTACTTCCTCCTCCTTACTAATCTATTGCACTTCCTGATTCACTATCCCCACATCATCCAATCTTCTCTCTCTCTCTCTCTGATTCTCTTCATTCATCAGCCCCTCAAAGTACTCTTTCCATCTGTTCAACACACTCTCCTCGCTTGTGAGTACATTTCCCTTGTTATCCTTTATCACCCTAACCTGCTGCACATCTTTCCCGGCTCAGTCCCTCTGTCTAGCCAGTCGGTGCAGGTCCTTTTCTCCCTCCTTAGTGTCCAACCTTTCACACAACTCACTATACACCTTATCCTTAGCCTTCACCACCTCTCTCTTCACCATACACCTCATCTCCTTGCACTACTGCCTACTCTCTTCATCTCTCTGACAATCCTACTTTTTCTTCGCCAACCTCTTTCTCTGAATACTCTCCTGTACTTCCTCATTCCGCCACTAGGTCTCCTTCTCATCCTTCCTCAGTCCAGATGTCACACCAAGCACCTTTCTAGCTGTCTCCCTTACTACCTCTGCTGTGACTGCCCAGCTATCTGGTAACTCTTTACTGCCACCCAATGCTTGTCTTTACCTGGAAACTTCAACCAGGATCATAGAAAGAACTATCTGTAGGGGGTTTATACTCTCACTGGCATTTTGGCAGTGATGGTGTTTTTCTTGTGATTGTCTAACCTCACCCTGAGGCCCACAATGTCATCATCATGTGAGTGTGAGGTTCATCATGCCTGCACTGAAGGCTACCACCATGCAGTGGCTTGATCAGCCTAATACCTAACCCCAGGCCTCACATTTGCATCAATGCCCCTCTTTCAAGGAATTGTGGCAGTGCATGGCAGACTGCATACCACCCTCCTCCAGAATATGCATATCCATCCTAATCTGCCATATCTGTTCAGTACCAAAGCAGCAAAATGGAATTAGGTTGCCTTGGCCATAGCCAATACTTTATTCATCAGAGATGGCACATAGACATAATTCCTTTGTATTAATAAAGATTATTGACGCAGTTGATCACATGATGTTTAACATCCTGCAAGGCTTCTCAGCTTTGGATCATTGACCATTGCATGGATACGTGATTATCTTTCCTCATGTAACCCTGAGAATAAGTGTTGAACAAATGCTGTCCGACCCTACATTGGTCTGTAGAACACTCCACAGGGTACAATCTCACAATACATCTGTTCTCAGTGTTTTGGAAGTTTATTTGGAATAACTGGCAGTCAATGTGCTGCATTATACAGATGATGTTGTCCTACATGCTTCCTGTATGCCTCATCCTTCTGCATTAACTCTGTACAAAAATCACTTCAGGTAAACTTCTGTAACCTAGACGGTTAGCTCAAAGACAGAAGTACTTAAAAAGATTAACCAAAATTAGTGCCCTGATGTAGAATAAAAAAAATTGTTTTATGTCTGTCCCAAAGTTCAGGTTAGTGAATATAACAGGGTCCATCCCATCCACCCCAGCTTGCCAATACTGACCACACTGAAACACCTCCACATTGATTTAAATCACAGAAATCAAAACCTACTGAAAACACAACACCAATGTGAAATAAATTGATAAAACACTGAATTCTGTAGGGGAATGAACTTCCCTCCTTCCCTAAAATTTATATATGCACCACAACCAAAGAGCAATTGTGTATGTAAAACCAACTACCTATCTTCCTATGGTTCCTTCATCAAAAGGGAGATTCGACAAACAGGACTTGACAGATGTAAGCTCCTTAGATGCCACATAGGTACATCGGGGGTGATTCTGTCATACTACTACTTCCTTTCTTATTCCACTGAATTCCTTTCCTCTGATATCTACATTTCATGATATTGACAGCCTTTTTTTTTTTCTGTGTACCACAGAACTTCCAAATTTACCTTGGGAGCAAAGTCTAGGTAATTGAAATGCATCTCCCTGAATTTCAGTAACTCTCTGGAAGTTTCTGTCAACTTCAGGACAAATCCAGCTTATTGCCATTCACTGACTCCACCACAATCTATTTTAGCATCTCACAAGACTTCTCACAATCAACTAATCCTGATGGACATTAAATCATGTGGTGGTCTTAGCAATGCATTCCTCAGAGTGTACCCTGCTTTGGGTAATAAGACCATTAGGGTATTCATCCAAGGTTTTGAGACTCCCTGCTTGCTCATCTAAAAGATATTGCTTATCAGTTCTGCTTCAAAAGTAACACTGGACAGTACCTCTAGTAAAACAATGCATGTTAGTGCAATAGGGCCATTTTATCCCATCCTTTCTTTCCCTTCTCAGCGACACCATTTTATATATATATATATATATATATATATATATATATATATATATATATATAGGTCCCCTCAGGTCTGACAGTAAACATTAACCTCTAACCTCTAGGCTCTGGTTTCTCCACACACACTTTAGCACATGCTGGCAGCATGAGATTATTCTCTGCAGTACAACTAGTAAAATACTATTATACCTGGAGTATAACACAATTGTCTAATGTTGCATTCTCCAATTCAGTGCTAACAGATCCATATTACCTATGAGTTTTAGTAGCTTACATTATTCTGCTACATAATCACTGTTTTGTTTTGTTTTCTGTTATTACTCTGTACAACTAGTGTCTGTTACTGTCTTATTTTGGTTACAGAAAGCTGGTCTAGTAATACCAGTTGATGCTATAATCCTTAACAAGTATCCATTCTTTCAGTCATTTCCTTCCTTCTTGGATGGTTGGAATGTAACCTGTTTTAGAGGGCAGACCAAAGATGGCATGTATACTAACTAGGTGTAATTTGGACAGAACTCAGAATAAATTCCTCTCTTCTTGCAGCTGAGAACATGAAGGAGTACTCCACGAGCATGAGAGTAATCTTGGGTGATTGGAATGAGATGAGTATGGAGGGCATAGTCCAGACTGAAGGAGCTTCTGTTACTGCAAGACACAGCTTGGCTGGTGATGTTTTGTCACAGATTGTAGAGGTGTGATAAAGGTACCATCATGGTCAGCAATAATGATGCACATTACTAATTAAGATATGAACTCTACAGATACTAAAGAACTGTGTGCAATACAGGACCTGAGTCAAAGGATGAAAAAGGGGGAAATGCTGTGATGTTTGCACCAGAGGAAAAGTATTAGAGTTGTACTACAACTGCAGGAGAAACAGCAAAGATCTTGTAATCTTGCATGGGGGGGAAATGTGTTGATATTTCATTTTGTCCTGACGTTGAAAGATAATGTTTAAAGATGATATTACGCATCCTGCTGCTGTGTGACCTGAACAGATTTGAGAACTCTTAATCCATCCAAGTATGGATGGTACACGTTGCTTGTCCGGTCAGGGTAAAACAGACAAGCAGTTGTGGGTTCAGTTCAAGCAGCTTTATTACACACACACCCACACACACACACACACACACACACACACACACACACACACACACACACACACACACACACACACACACACACACACACACACACACACATCAGGAATGAGGCTTTGTAACTTAAACTTAAATAAATTTATAAACAGACTGAGTACTACACTCGTACTTGTTAACAATCTGGCTGTTCTCTCAAAATGGCACTGCTGCCTGCATGTGCTCACTATTTATATGCACGTGCCTACATCTAGAAATGCTTCTTAAAGATACATACACACGCTCTGTTTTACATCCTCCCTCTTTGAGAAATAGCTCATACACCAAATGACAGTATTCAATGACGTGTAATTATACAGAAATAATCTTCTGACATGCAATTATACAGAATTAAATTCTTTAACATGCAATCATACAAAATCAGACACATATAAAACAATCATGTCCAGGTTACTGTGTATTTCACACTAGGTCTAGAAATACAACCTGATCATGTAACATAAAAGTCAGCACTGGATCAAGCAATGGGTACTGTATTCAGGGAATGTTGAACTTTGGGGACATCTGAGACATCATCAGGAATGGGAATGGATACTGACACATGTTCTTCGGTATGAACATTGTCAGGGCTGCTCTGAGATGTAGAGTCTGTATCACAGGTACGATGCTGCAATATCATTTCTGATACAGGAAGAATATTCCTTCAGTTTCTCCTGTATTCCATACCTTCAGATTCCACTAAGTAGGATCTCTGCTCGGCACATATATCTCTCACTTGGCCAGTTTGATCAAAGCCTTTTGCCATTTGCCCCCTCACTGTCTTTCCTTTTAACGGATGAAGAAATCTGCTCATTTTATCATAGCTGGACTTCAGAGAAGAACGCTTTTTAAAAAGTTGGGCTTTGATTGCTCTGTTGCTTTTAGCATTAGGCATCAACAAACTAGAACTGAAAGGCAGGGTTGTTCTGGTTTGCCTCGATAGAAGTCTCTGAGCAGGCGAGCCAAGTAGGTTGTCATGGGGTATATTCTGAGATTAAGTAAATTCAAGAAGATATCAGTATTGTCACGTTTTGTCTCTCTGTTAATTACTTTCCACTCTATACTGCACATTCAGCAAGGCCATTTGACTGTGGGTATTCAGGACTACTAGTAACATGGATAAGGTTCCACTCTTTAGCAAATCTCTGAAACAATTGACTGGTAAACTGGGTACCGTTGTCAGGAATAACTTTGTGTGAACTACCATGGACTGAGAAATGATGCTTCATCTTAGTAATAACAGCACTGGACATCAGGGTAGGTATCAAATCAATCTCACACCAGTTCAAATAAGAGTCTACCAAAACTAAGTAATGCTGATTGTTCCACTTAAATATGTCAGTGGCTACCGTTGACCAAGGTAGTTCAGGAATATGGCTTAGCTGAAGTGGCTATTTTTGGAAATGCGGCTTAGTACTGTTTCATACTGAACAAAAAGAATCGATATCTTTTGATAGAGAAGGCCAAAATAATAGTCCTCTTGCCCTTCTTTTGGTAGAATCGGAACCTGTATTGCCACGATGCAAAATCTGAATGTATTCATGTTGTAAGGAAGTAGGAACAATAACTTAGTGACCTTTGAAAATAGGGGCTATATTAGAACACCAAAAGGACCAAATGTCGAACGGCTTAAAACTTGAAAATGCCGTTCGTCTAAATCGCTTTTGTGGGGGACTGCGCCCCCCACACCCCCCACTAATTATATATACCATCTCAGAGATCACACTATAGTGAGGAAAGGGCAAATTTTCTGATCTTCACTGTACTGCGATCTCACAAAAAATACCTAGATAAGAACAGTATTTTCGAGTTTTCAGCCGATCGACATTTGGTCTTTTCGGTGTTGTAATATAGACCCTTGAAAATGATGCCATCTTGCATCAGCAACTCATCTCTGTATGGAAAATAAGGTTGTAGTTCTGGCGGTAGACAGGATTAATTTGACAACCATCCTACATTGACGAAGTGGTTGAGCTTTTGTAAATTGGATCAGTCTTTGTATTATCTCTCAGCTCAAGTCTCATGATAGAGGAATTACACACTTCCTTGACATCAAAGCCAAAATTCTCTGCATCAAGCTGTTCCATGGTATTTCTGGGTGATCTGGATAAGGTAGCAGTCAGATAAAGAAGTTTACCTTTTGCATAGACCATTTTCAAATTATACTTTTGTAATCTGAGCATCATTCTTTGTAGTCTTGCTGGAGCTGAATGCATAGGCTTTTTAAAATAGTGACTAGACGTTGATGATCAGTTTCAATTTGGATAGCTTGGCCATAAATATAATCATGGAACTTCGAACATCCGAACACAGTTGCCAAAAGTTCCTTCTTAATTTAAACAAACTGGATCTTAGTTTGGGTAAGCGTTCTAGATGCACAGGCAGCAGGTCTGCCCTCTTGAAGAATAACTGCACCAAGACCGAACTTTGAAGCATCACAGGAAAGAACTACTGGCTTGTAGACATCATAGTACCTTAATGTAGGAGGGTTAGCAATTTGCTGTTTGAGGTTATCATATGCTCTCTGGTGTTGTTCTAACCATGACCAGGCAACATTTTTGTCTGTTAGCTCTCTTAAAGGTGCTGATAACTCACTAAAGTCATGGATAAATTTGTCTAAATAGTTAAACCAAGGAAATGCTGTAAGGCTTGGACATTGTCTGGAACTGGTATGTCAAGAATAGCTGGTTGCTTAGAAGAGCCTGGTTGTAAGCCTGTACTGGTAAATAAATGACTTACATAAGTAACTTCTGGTAGTCTGAATTTACACTTCAGAGGATTAAACTTCAAGTTCACTTCACGCGCTCTGTCCAGAGCTTTCCTGAGGTTTCTGTCATGCTCTGCTTAACCATTGCCTCCAACAAGTAAATCATCAACTATTATTGCACACGAATAGCCTGAAAAAAATTTCTCCATTGCACGCTGAAAGACTTCACTGGCAAAATTTATTCCAAAAGGCATCCTGAAGAATCTGTATCTACCAAATGGAGTACTGAATGTAGTCAGTAGTGAAGATTTGCGATCAAGCATTACTTGCCAAAATTAACTCTTTGCATCTAAGACAAAAAATAAAACATTGGCATTTGACATGAGGGTGGTAATCTCCTCGACTGTACTCGTAGGATGATGAGGTCTCTTTAATGCCTTGTTCAACTCTCTTAGGTCAATGCATATTCTGATTTCATATTAGTTTTTGTTATGAGCAGCTACCATGGAAGACACCCACTCAGTTGGTTCTGTAACTGGGCAAATCGCACCTTGCTGCACCATTTTGTCTAACTGGACCTTGACTTTGCCCTACATAGCTATTGGAACTCTCCTTGCTGGTTTTACCACTGGACTGACCTCTGGGTCTATTTTCATGAAGTATACAACTGGAAGTTTACCTAGGTTGTCGTTGAAAATATCAGCATACTCTGAGAAAATAGCGTCACTGATGCTGGAACTGGGACATATGCTTACATGATGTACTTCTTTGGTAAATGAAAGCGGTTTCATTCTTAAACTGTCTCTGAGACCTAATAATTACTGCACAGGTCTTCTGACTGCATAGAATTGCAAGCTGTAACTGTCCCCAGCCGAATAGCATGAAAGCACTACTGAGCCTTCAGTTTGAATCTCTTCACCTCCATAAGCAACAAGCTTCACACAGTTAACCAAATTAAGTTGCACACCAGCTCTCACTTTAGCAAATGTTAATGCAGACATTACATTACACTTTGAACCAGTGTCTACTTTGAACTATGTGGGTTTATCATTGATCAGGACAATACAAAATACTTTGTTCTTTGCCAACAAATCTACTGCATTAACCTTTTCACCGAGCACTGACACACCATCTACATAGAAAGTAGGGTTGCAGCTTTCCACATGATCAACTTGCTTTTTTGAGAGACATTTCTTAATAACTGAATAAGGCTTGCTTGATTTACAAAACTTTTGAAAGTGGTTCCATTTTTTTTACACTTGTGGCATTAACCAAATGCTGAGCACATCTCTCTTTCAGACTCATGATGGGCCCCACAGTTATGACAGTTAACAATAAGATTTGACTTGGGTTTTGCTGACTCACCCTTATCCTGCACTGAGCATGTCCTTTATACTGAGCTAGTCTTAGAGCTTGTTAGAAAGTTACAGCTCCTCCCAGGGAATCCTGCAGGGTTTGCAGCTGCCATGTGCTTAGGCTTGTTTCTGCTTGCCATGTGCTGTATACACTTGCTTTAGAAGTTGCTGAAACCATGCTCTTATTACTTGCAAGCACACTTGTCTGCCTTTCTTTGAGCTCATGGATTTGACATATCTCTATAGCTTTGCTTAACCTTAAGTCACTGTCATGAAGCAAAATCTTTCTTACTGCAGCATTAGTAACACCACACACAAGCCTGTCCTTTATTAACTCATCTTTCATATCACCAAAGCTGCATGTTTTAGCCTTATTTCTGAAGTCAGTGATATAAGCTGCCAACATTTCACCTGGCTTTTGGTCTCTTGTATAAAATAAGTGTCTCTCTAATATAACATTTGTCGAAGGGTTGCACATTTCTCTAAATTTATGTTTCAAGGACTCACGGTCCTCTCTTGATTCAGCCATTACAGCAATATGGCAGTTTTCTCCCTTTCCTGCATATACTTCTGATGCATACAATACACAAATGAACACTGCCTTTCAATGGCTTCTGACCTAGCTAAGTTAAGCAAAATTAATGCCTTTGTATATGCATCTTTGTCAGAAAGAGCTGCTTGTATGAAAATATCGTATTCCTGCTTGACTACTCTCCAATTCCCTGCTATATTTTGATAAAACACAAGTGGACTGGGTCTGCGAAATGCCTCTGCCATGTCAACACACAGTAGTAAAGATGCTTGGAATTATATATGAATATATGCACATATAAATATGCCAGAATGTTATGCCAGAACTTTGCCCTTTTATTGTACTCATATCCTTTTAATCTCTTATTGTGCTAATTATACTTTTCTTGTGCTTGTTTTACTTCAAACATGTTTGTTATGCAAACCAAAGGTAATTCTGAGCCCCATATGAATATTTCTGCTAGTTTTATCAAATATCGTGGTTTCAAACATTTCATTTAATTAATAATGTTTCATGCCTATTGTTTGATTAATAATATGTTTTTGTGCTACTCATTTAATTAATAATGCGTTTTGTGCCTTATGAGTGCTCCGTTTCATTTTCTTTGCAAAATAAATCATTTGTGCAAGTTTTGCTTACCTTAAGTTCGTTTCTGGCCCTTTTCATTCGTTTGAGCTCTATTTCACTCAACCAGCTCAATCTGCCTTCACCTTCAACTCTGCACCTCATAGCTTGAAGAAGTTGCACGCTTAATGCTGGTTCTGACACCATGTTGCTTGTCCGGTCAGGATGAAGCAGATAAGCAGTTGTGAGTTCAGTTCAAGCAACTTTATTACACACAAATAAATCAGGAATGAGGCTTTGTAACTTAAACCTAAATAAACTTATAAACAAACTGACTAGTACACTCATACATGTTAACACTCTGGCTGTTCTCTCAAAATAGCACTGCTGCCTGCACATGCTCACTATTTATATGTACATACCTACATCTTGAAATGCTTCTTAAAGGTACATACATATGCTCTGTTCTACAGTACATATAATAGCTGCACATCTGTTTCTATAAGTTTCTGGTAGAAAAGGCTGGTTTCTGGCCTTTGAGTGATTTTATCAGGGTAGTTTCCCAAAACAAATGGGAAGTGGTTCAGATTCTTTATTTTTTATTTATTTTTTCATTTGTTTATTTTTGCAGAAGATGTACAGTGCATGAGACCAATACTTTTGAAAGACTCCATGGAGCATGTGGCTATTGTAAAGTAGTTTTTGGACAGAAATGGTTATAGAGCTGATAAGATGTTCCAGTCTGAGTTCTAAACACGTGCATATTGAGTTTCGTATGGGATAGTTATTAATGGCTATGTTTTAAAACTAAAAACTCAAAACTGTGCTTCTAATGCAAACTGAGACAAATTCAGGTTTTACCCCAAACTGAGTAAAGTGAAAAATGTCAGGATCTGGAAAGTGACCAAGCTATGTGTAAACCAAAATGCTCAGCGTGTACTATGTAGGGGCATTCTTGACATGACTGAACTAGTTTGGAGTAGAATATGAATAGAGAAGAAATTTTTATTTCTTTATGCATTTAATAGCTGGGGGGGGGGTGGACTGGTCAGATGCCCTTTTTCATCCATGATCTAGGCCAGAGGCATGTAGGGTCACCGAAAGAGATATCCTGTATATATACATAAATACATATATGCATACATGCATACTAGTAAAAAGTGGTGTAACAAATAGATATGCATTGTGTTTACCAAGCAGTTTTTAATTAAAAAATAGGAACATTTTTGATGTTCATTCATTTATTTTCTAATACCTGATTTATGAGATTCAGGGTCAAAGGGCAGCCAGGACCTATTCTAGCAACTGAATGATGTAAAGCCAAGACTCAACTCAGGATGGGCTGTCAGTCCTTCTTATGACATCAGGACACATACACACACCTGGATCCAGCACTTAGTGATCTAGGCAGTCGCCTAGGACCAGCTGCATGGGCAGTGGTCCTACTGACCAGTAGTGCTGCCACATTTAATTTTTAATAACAAAAAAATAAATAAATAAATAAATAAAAAATTAAGGAAAAAAAGAAAAACAAATAAAAAATATGTTTTTAGCCCTCTGCACATCCATGAGTGCAGCAACACACACTTGCTGTTGCTTCTGTGTGTCCCTGCGTACGTCGATGTGCACCTGCTGTGGTTCTTCTTTTCTGTGTCCATATGCAGAATTTAAATGTGTACACTTGTATGCCTACTTCACTCCCTCACGGAATTAGGCAAACAATGGATGGAAGCAAGATTAGGTGTGTGTTTGTGTGTATGATGCATGCACACACACTTTCTATCTACACTCACATAAAAGAGGAGCACCAATTCACTTAATGGAATTTATTTGGAATGTTAGAAGAAATTGGAGCATGTAGTGAAAACCTGTCTCAACACACCCTGAATGAAAGCACCCCAGCGGGAGCTAAACTAAATTAAACATTTTTATATGCTGTTATACAAATATATCTGAAGATTAGGGGGGTTGGGCACACAGTATTTTGGCTGGGAATGTACAATACATAAGAAAATGGAGAAAAGTAAACAAAAGGTAAGGTAGCTGATGTGATTATCGTGGTTCGAAATAAATTTGAAGTTTTGGATTATGTGATACTTGATTCTGGAAAATAAAGGAATCAATAAAGGAGGTGGGACAAATTAATTTTGTAAAGGTCTTGCTTATATTAAACTTAAATCTACATAGTATAACAAATAAGATACATAGATTAGATATGCTATAGTGGGTGAAATGGAAAATACAGACCTAGTATGTGTGTGAGATTTATTTGTGCTTTATGCAAAGCCTTTCTAGATATTCTTGGGATGGGGGGTTGATATGGGTATTTAATCAGAATGCTCATGGATGATGATTCTGTTTGAGCTCTTTAGGAGAGACTTCAATGAAAAAGGTGGTAGTTTTTTTATCCAGGCAGAGTGCTTGTTGCAGATTTGATAGGAAAGGGGGAATGGCATTGGCGGAGAAATATGTGGATACCTACTTATTCTTACACTAGGAGTTTGACTGAACCTTTGACTTGTACATATTGTCCTTCACCGTAGCTCTTTGGATAATATTAGCATATATTGTCCTTCACTTTGGCTGTTTGAGTAATAAAATATTATTACATATTGTCCTTCTTCTTGACTCTGAATGATATTGTGAGCTACATGTGTCCAGATATAATACTGTATGTGGGATGGCTCAGCCTTATGGTATACTTGACATTTTGTTCTATCCCTTCTATAAGAGTCATTGTCAGCCTATGAAGGGCTGTGTATACGGCCATAGTTATGAACTATTAACGTTGGATATTAATATTCAGGCCTTCAGTAGGCCTGTGAGATTCAAGGGGCTAATAAGTCTTATTATCAGTAGCAACCTGCTAAGGCTAAGTTAAGCAGTTGTGGTTCACTGACTTAAGGTTTATAGTGTCACCTATTCCATGTGTTACAGTTGCAAAGATCTCTGATATGTATGGCCATCAGCAATGTGCAAGTTGTGACAAAAGAGGTACTACCTGTAAAACACACCACTATCACATTTTAGTGCATGTAAGTCCAGCATTGTATAAGTTGCTACCCTAGACACACAGGTGCGGGGCATTGTTGATATTCCCTTATTAGTGATACAAGACTTGTTATAGTAAACTTTATTTTTTGCATTTTCACAGAGTCATCTCATTGTAGATTTTCAAACTGTGCATAGAGCTCTTGGAGAAGCACCATCATATCTGTATATGCAAAGTACTGGAGACGTATTGTGAATGGTACAGTATGTGAATGTGTACCATATCCTGATGTCATCTGTGGCAGCTTTTCACTACAAGTGAGGAACAGTGCCAGACAGACATTAGAATCGGCAGGTAGAGGTGGCCATGGTTGGTGGAATATGCTGTGACACGTTCTGCATGATTTTATAATATACTGAAGGAACTAGGGCAAAATCTGTTCTTAACATCACCCTTCCCTTTGGGGGCAGTTTTCAGACATGACCAGGAGATGCAGAAAGTTAGGAAAAAACATAGTTTCTTGCAAGAGAGACAGTGTTTGGAAACTTGCTTACAATACTGCATGTTTTTAACATGCATAGCTTTTAAGTTGCACATTTAAAGTAATTTATTTTAAGTAGAGCACAAATTACATATTTAGAGAGAAGAAAGCATGCAGGTACTTACAGTATGGTAATGGAATGCTAATAAAGTAGACTGATTATAGGCAACTAAAAAGATAAAAGAAAAAAATATCACAATCCAAACAAGAAACCATTATAATATATGAACAGTGAGTGATGCATACTAAGGTCGTGCTACTTTCCAGGCATGGCATAGTCTGTCTTTTGTACTTCATTGCATGCTTAACACCATTTTAATGCAGAGATGTCCGAGAGATCCTGGCTCTGTTACCTTTTATCATTGAAGCACTGGCAAATGTAACTATTTCTGTGGTGTGTAAATAAGTTTGCTGCATTGCTCTAAACTGGATGTAGTTAATTTCATTCCATATTTTCACAGACAGTTGATCTCAATTTCTGGGGAATATCTATGGCTAGACTATCATCATGGGAGAAATTTTACTTTACCAGATATGTATGTGGCTTTGACAGTGTTTTTCATGTGAAGATCAGTTAATTGTTCTGCCATCTCATTTGTGTACTGCTGGGTTGATTATTGGGTGTCCTCTGAATAATGCTGATATAATCTTATTTATTGCATTAATACCTGATGTGTATTACCAAAGTGTGATGTATGCAAACCTCACACATTCTTGTGTAGTGTTCAGCTTACTAAATTTCTGATTATTTCTTCTAATGATGGTAGATGTGACCTATGAATTACTTGTATCATCATAGTAATGCATTAATACTGCAGTTGGTATGTCTTGCACTTGCACAGTTGATACTTGTTGTGATTTGCAGCCTGGTGCCTAGTTCTGTTTATTACATTCCTCCTGCAGGGTTTGTGCAGTGGTCCTTCCGGATATTGCTGTTCCTTAAGAGACCACATTTCTCGTCATAATATCTTCTCTCACCACTGGTGGTTGTTGTTGTTGTTATAAACAATTTCTCCTTCTTTACCGATACAGAACCACAAACCCCAATGTTAAGTTGTCAATCTCGCCTTCATTCTTGCTGGATGGGTTCGGAGCCGATCCTCGGCTCCGACTCGGCACTTGCTTTAGCTTGAGAACTCCTTTTACCAGCTCGAGGCAACCCTATATCCCATGATGCAAGGCGGAACTACCTCAGATCTCGTTTGCCGCTTAGCGAAAGAGGTCTCCTTTGCCAGCTGAGGTAAGAATTTTTCTTGTCAAAAGAGAAAAGCTTAGTTAGGGTTTATTTCCCCCTTGTATTCATTTTTATAGTCTGTAGTGTGTTACAGCCCACCCTATTCCCTTGTATTTCAAAACTTTTTATTACCTTTAGTGTAAAAGTTTAGTTAGGCCTAAACCCCATTGGTTAATCCCTTCCTGTGTGTTGTGTGTTAGGGGATTAATTTTGTGTGTTTGTTGGGGTTTGTGTGTGACTTCCTCCTAGGATTATGTCTAAGGAAGGCAAGGTGTCAGGCTTCAAGAAGTGTGACTCGTGCTGTCAGAAAATGTCTCTGACAGACGGTCACACTTCTTGTGTTTACTGCCTGGGGCCTTTTTCACCTGCAGGACTCCTGTGCTTTGTGTCACTCTTTTAGCCAGAGAGTCCTGCAGGAACGGAGGAATAAGCATATCCTCCGTGGCTTACTTAAGCCAGAAGGTTCTCCTCTAAAGCAGGGTCTGGGAAACCTTCTAAGCCACCAAGGCTCAGGCTTCAGTATCCAAGCCTCCTCCGTGGCTCCGCCCGTCGGAGCAGAGATCGCCCGCTGGAACCGATCTATCTACTTCAAAAGTAGTGGGTTCGGCACCGCTGGTTCCAACACCTTGTCTACTGTGGCCTTGTCGGCTCCAGCTGGAGCCGACACTTATCCAGCATCGGAGCCGAGAAACCTTCGCTCCATCTGGAATTCAGGGACTTCAGCTCCGATGACTTCGTCCGAAGAGATCTCGGTCCCCTTCGTTGCAGAGTATCCACTGCCCGGGTCTCCTCTTTGTCGGAGCGAGCCATCGGAGCCAATCTTCGAGATCTTCCAGGCTGTCTGACCACGACTTAGAGAGGGTGGTAAGCAGGCTGTTGAAGTCGCAGGCACTGGCCCAAATGCTCCATAGCCCGTCTCAACAGACTTCGGCTATTGCCTCATCCCTTGAACTTCCTCCTCCGACTCCACACCAGAGTTCGGAGCCGGAGCTTCTCGGGACAGCGACTGTTTCGGCGCCGGAGCCGATACATCCTTCGGCTCCGTCGTCCTCGGCTCCGATCTCCTCCTTGAGGCCTTCCTTGGAGGGATCCGGTCGTCGGGTTTCCCTTGTCGGCTCCGAGGGGGCTAGTGGCATCGGACCCTTGTCCGACCCCGCTCTCCCTCTCAGGGCTTCGGCTTTGGTAAGCTCGGCGCCGACATCAGCCTCTGAGCCTTCCCTCTCAGTGGAGCCGGGAATTCCTGTATCCTCGGAGCGGGGATATTCCGGCCTCCCGGGAGGGGAGCCTTTGAGGTGATGAGGAGTGTCCTGGCCTCTGAGCCAGGTCAACGGTCCATCCCTCTAGCTCCTCCCTCTTCAGTGCCTGTAGACGCCTCTTGCCAGCCTCTTGCTCTCAGGCCCAGGGATCCATCGCCCCAGGTTTCCCCATTGGGAATTTCCTCCTCTTCCGAAGTTTCTCCTGATCCAGCAGGTGAACCCCTCGAAGAGGACGTGTAAGAGAAAACACACAGACTCCCTCGAGTCTACTACATCGGATACCGACTTAGATGAGTCGGAGGGTTCCCCACGATCCCCTCTGAGGAAGTCTCCTTTTCAGACAACCTTGAGCTCCTCAAACAGAGGGGGGATTGGCCATCCATTGATCCCTCCGAGGATGAGTCGGTATACCTGGAGGCTTTGGATCCCGACCCTCCACCTCCTGGGTGTCTCCGCCTTTCGACCCACTTATGCAGGTAGTGGCTCGAACGGGCGGCTCCAGATTCTGTGGAACCTGTCCCCAGGAGACCATCCAAATTTATCACGGCCCCTACGGACAAACAGTTCCTTTCCAAGGCGTCTCTGTGGATGCTATGGTGGTGGCGGCCACTAAGAAGGAACTGGCGGATCCTTCAGTACCTGTCCATCCTCCTAACAAGGATTCTAGGACCATGGACAGGTATGGAAAGCGGATGTTTTCTTCAGCGACCTTTGCTATGCGTTCGCTGAACTACCTTTGTCACTTCACCAGGCTTCAAAGAGATATTCTCAAGGAACTGGGTGAAGTGGTCCAGGATCCTTCTGCTGCTGGGGCTCAAGAAAAGATTGCCTCGCAGCTAGCAATCCTGAATTCTATCCAACTCCTCCATGCGGCTCATATCCTATGCGGCCGATGGAGCGAGCAGGGCTGCAGGCACAGGAGTTGCTCTTAGACGCCAAGCCTGGATGCGGCTTTGTAATTTTGTGGACCCCTTTAAGGCGTCCTTCACTAATACCCCCTTTGATGGTTCGGCTTTGTTCGGACCTCAGGTGAAGGATACCTTGACCAGGTGTGAGCAGGACGGTAAAACTCTTTCTGCCGTTGGAGTCCATTTTTCCACTCCTTCTAGACCATATCCCAAGGGTCAGAAGGGGGGAAGATGTGGTTCCGCAAAGCCCAAGGAGCTACACCGGACACACGTGGTCAGTTTACCCCCAGAGGCAGAGGGGTTAACAATAATAGACGCCCTAGAGGCAGGGGGGGGTCCTCAGAACCAGGGCAACAGGGAGTCTCTTCCTGAGAAGCCCTTTCAGCATCCCTGAGGTGTTGCCCGACTGTCCACCCTTGGAGGCAGTCGGGGGAAGGATTTCACTGTACCCAGTAGCCTGGCAATCCCTATCACAAGAGATGTGGGTACAGTCGATCATATCCGAGGGTTACAAAATCCCCTTCGAAAGGTATCCTGTACCTCAACAATCCCTTCCAGACATCTCACCCGGTCAAAGGGATTTGGCAGAACAGGAGGTTTCAAAGCTCCTAGAAAAAAGAGCCGTCCAGACTGTGCCGGCAGACCAGGTAGGATCCGGCGTCTACTCGAGATTCTTTTTGGTCCCCAAAAGGACGGGAGATTGGAGACCAATACTAGACCTGAGCAATCTAAACAGATTTGTCAAGAAGGCAATATTCCGGATGGTCACGCTTCAGTCCATTCTGCCCTTTCTGGGCAAGGACAACTGGATGTGCTCTATAGACCTTCAGGATGCGTACTATCACATAAAGATTCACAGACGCTCCAGAAGGTTTCTCCGCTCGGCTAGGGACCAGTCATTACCAATTCAGAGCCCTGCCCTTTGGCCTCACTTCAGCCCCCAGAGTGTTTACCAAATGCGTGGCAGTGGTCACAGCTCATCTGAGACGTCAAGGATTCCAGGTGTTTCCTTATTTGGACGACTGGCTCCTCTCCGCCACCACCAGGTGTCAGCTTCTTCAGTCCAGAGACTACACTCTACAGCTTTGCAGGAGTTTGGGAATTTCAGTAAATTTCGAAAAATCTTCTCTGCTGCCTTGCCAATCTATCACCTTTATAGGCGCAGAATTAAACACCATCAAAATGTTAGCCAGACTAACAGATCAAAGAATTCTGGACATCCAAAAATTCGTTCGGATTTTATTGCAGAGCAACAAGGTCAAAGCCAGATTTATACTGAAGGTTCTAGGTCTTATGGCTGCGGCCATTGTTCTACTACCACTGGCTCGCTTCCACATGCGTCTTCTGCAGTGGATGCTATTCACGCAGTGGTTGTACCACAGTCTCCCGATGAGGCACGAAATCTTAGTCACACAGTCGTGCAGAACTTATCTGAATTGGTGGATATCTTCCCCTCTTCTTCATCAGGGACGACCCTTTGTTTCCCCTCCTCCAGTTGCCACAGTCACTACGGATGCCTCCCTGATCGGGTGGGGGGGGCATTATCAGGGCAGGATGGTCCACGGGACGTGGCAACCCATAGAATACCATCTGCACATAAATGTCCTGGAGATGAGAGCGGTGCTTTTAACGTTGCAGGCCCTCAACGACTTTCTTCCCACGGGGACTATTGCAGTACAAACGGACAACATGTCCGTGGTCTGGTACATCAACAAGCAGGGCGGGACCAGGTCCTATCGTTTGTGTCGAGAAGCTCTCAGACTTTGGCAATGGGCAATCTCCTCTCATCGGTTTCTGATAGCAACGCACATCCCGGCAGGTCCAACCTCTTGGCGGACAGGCTGAGCAGATCCATTCTGATGCCTCACGAGTGGTCTCTCAATCAATCTGTAGTGGATCAGATTTTTCTGCAGTGGGGCACTCCTTGTTGCGATCTTTTGCTACTCCTCAAAACAACAAGTGCCCAGATTATTTCACCCTCTTTCCCTTCCAGGCCAACCCCTGAGAGACTCTCTAACCCAGGATTGGCCCGGGGACTTCTACGCTTTTCCTCCTTTTCCCTTGATTCCACAAGTCATTCAGAAAGCCACCGTTTTGAGAGCCAAGTTGATTCTCATTGCCCCTTATTGGCCTCGACAAATTTGGTTTCCGTCTCTGCATCGTCACCTTCTGGTGCAGCCCTGGCATCTGGACCCAGTTCCGGATCTCTTGATCCACCAGTCGGGTCAGCAGCACCGGGCCATTCATTCTCTCAACCTCACTGCTTGGTTGCTCCACTTCCTTCCCTAGCCAGGCTTCCGATGATCTCTGACTCATCTTAGTGTCTTCCTTAAAGTCGTCCACTAGGACTGTTTATGCTAGCAAGTGGCGACGTTTTTCTATTTGGGCAAATTCCAGGAATATTGATCCCTTTACTGCTCCTGTACATTCTGTTTTAGATTTCCTGGCAGAGGTTTTTCATTCAGGATCCTCGTCATCTACAGTTAAAGTACAACTGACTGCTATTTCCAAGTATCATGTTGGCTTGCATGACAATAACATTATGTCTCATAGATTATGCAAGGCCTTTCTGAGAGGAGTTTTTCTCCTAAAGCCGCCTATAAAGCATCCTCCTCCGCAATGGGATCTAAACTTAATGTTGGCATCCTTGGTACTACCTCCCTTCGAGCCGTCTGCTTCATGTTCTTTGAAGTTATTGACCTGGAAAACTATATTCTTACTGGCTGTCACTTCAGCAAAAAGGGTTTCCGAGATTCAAGCTCTCTGCATTCGTTCCCCTTACTTGGATTTTCATAAGGACAGGGTATCATTAAGAACGAACCCTTCCTTTCTCCCCAAAGTGGGGTGTCAAACCAATATTAACCAATCTGTAGATCTACCAGTCTTCTTCCCAAACTATTCCGACAGAGCTGAACAGAAGCTTCATTTTTTGGATGTCCATCGTCAGCTCAGGTACTATTTGCATAGAACTAAACAATTCAGAAAATCGGACCAATTATTTGTCTCCTATGCAGAAAACAGGATAGGTCTTCCAGTTTCTAAAGTGACCTTATCCAGATGGTTGACTTCCACCATTTCCTTTGTGTACTCTCTCAGAGGCAAGCAGCTATCTTCTAAACCAAAAGCACACTCAACCAGGAGTCTATCCACTTCTTCAGCTTTTCAGGATAGACTACCCATTGATACTATTTGTGCAGCAGCTACTTGGGCCACGCCTCATACCTTTGTCTCTCATTACAAGTTGGACTTGGCCTCCAGAGATAGGGCCAGTTTTGGTTCCACAGTTCTCAAGAGTCTGTTCCATTGAGCCACCCGGGATACAGGTGCTAGGACGCGGTCCCATCCAGCAAGAATGAAGGCGAGATTGACAACTTAACATTTAGAAGTTATGTACCTACCATAACGCTCCATGTTAGTTGTCTTCTCGCCTTCTTTCTTGCGTCCCTCCCTCCTACCCCCTGGCCTGGACAGATCTTGAAGAGTTCCTATCAGGTTGTTTTTCCTCCTGAGCCTTCATATGAGGACTCTTTTTATGAACTTGTTTCCTAAATTATGTTAGGTTAGTCCTTAGCAGGGTAGGTTAGCTACCAAACGAGATCTGAGGTAGTTCCGCCTTGCATCATGGGATATAGGGTTGCCTCGAGCTGGTAAAAGGAGTTCTCAAGCTAAAGCAAGTGCCGAGTCGGAGCCGAGGATCGGCTCCGAACCCATCCAGCAAGAAAGAAGGCGAGAGAAGACAACTAACATGGAACGTTATGGTAGGTACATAACTTCTAATTTCTTGCTGTTGCTTAAGATGGCACAACATTGTTTCTATCTCCTGCTGTCTCCTTACAGGGGCACTGTGTTGTAAAGTGTGTAGCTTCCATCATGTTTCCTGCCCTGCCCCCCCCCCCCACACACACACACACACAAACACGCACATACACACTTCAGTACGCCACTTCAAACTTTGGATGTGCATACTGGTCAGTGCTGTTTGGGTTGTATAACACTGTAGCACTTCTTGTGTCACAAGGTGTCCATCTTAGTACTCCTTTGTATGCCTATCTCTCTTACCTTATTTTCCTGTCCCTTACGTGCCATGGCCCTGCTGTTTATATACATTGACATAGTATGTCTGCTCTTAGACTTAGCTACATTTTATCTAGATTTATGATGATCCTGATAAAGTCGGACCTATTTATAGGTACATACTTTATTAAATATATAAACTAAGCCTATACAAGGATTCACTGTTATTAACTATATAGGGTCTAGTATACAAAGAGCTTCTCTTGTGAAAAATAAGAAAGTACCTCCTCTTTCTGACCCCCTGCTATGATTTTTAAAGGCCAGTGCTATGAGTTTTATTGCTCTGAAGTTGAGAGATTTAGGTATTAGTCCCTACTGGATGTTTGTTACTGGGGATATTTATTTTGTGTGGATTAATTTTTTTCACAAAGAGAGAATGGTGGAGAAATGAACTTCTATGAGCTAGTCATCAGAAAGATGTAAATCTGGAGTGGGACCACAGATGAGGAGATCTGGGGACTGTACATTTACATAAGTCAAATGGTACTGGCTATGCTAATGTTACGTGTAAATAACTATGAGGTCTGAACAGAGGGAGTGGTGGGAACTGTGGGCTTTTATAAATAGTGAGGCAGATATATGTTTAGTTAGAGACTCATGAGTCTCTGATTCTGTTATGATGTATAAAATGCAGCAGTAGTGTGTTGGAAGGGGAAGATCTGTTGTTCTATATGAAGGAGCATATAAAGGCAGGTGATGTATTTTGTGCTTCAAGATTTTTGGCTTTCTGTTTCACCCACTCCAGAAGGTACTGGTGGCGAAAGTACACTAAATTATTAACACTGATGCCTCGATTTTAAATTCTGGGCTTAGACTGAAATAGATCCATTTGAATCGGTGCTCTACCCTGGTTACCAAATTGAACAAATAAATGCATAAATAAATACATAAACTTAATGAAGTGAGGTTTATGAGGCTGCTGACGGATTTACAACTTTTCCAGTCATGCTGGGGGAGATCTTAACAGTACATTTTGGAAGGATGGAAGGAAAACTTATAGAGTGTATATAAAATGTATTCTGATGATAAATACTTGGATATTCTTGCAAATAATCTGGGGCTAATAGACATGTGTCTAGTTTTAAATATTGAAGCTATTCATACCATAGAAGAGTGCTATGTTGACTCAGGATAGGTTATGGCCCAGTCTCAAATAATCTGATGAAAGGATGTATAAGGATTGTTTGCAGAATTTTATTATCATAATTTGATTTTTGTAACTTGAGTTATTAGTCTGGTTTTCAAATGGGGCGTTGGTTAAAATAAAAAAAAAAATAACACGCTTGTGAGTAGATATGCTTTAATAGGGAGGTGTACACAACATGATTATAAGTGCACTTCTTGTGCTTTATTTATATTTTAGTTGTGGTTAGTGGCGGATACAGTTTAAGGGAAAGTAAATGCTGGCATATCTCTCATCTGTCCAAATTTTCGCCTCATATTTTTGGTTTGTTCCTCATAAAATGTGTGGTTTTCTGGCAAATCACTGATGATTAAAGTCAATGATGTACAGTTGAGTTTCAGACTTCATACCCTTTAGGAGATGTATGCTAACATAAATCCTGTTATTCTAGCTACTTTCTACGTTTATAAGACCAATATTTGTCTACCCCCACACTTATTTTACACATTGTCCAGATTTCTTGTGATAAGAAGTTGAGAGGTATGATTGCTATTTGGCTATAATAAAGGAGTAACTTTTCAAAGGAAGCATGCATTAAATCAAATTTTTATCACTGCTGAGTTTCTAACTGGGAAATAGCTATAGTGTGGGTAGAAGAAATATGGAAAGGAGAAAATGATGTCTTCTTATAAAAAGATGAAGTACTCGCCAGTGTGAAGAATGGAGAATCTTTGTTAATTTATGATACATAAATATTTCCAAAATGGACCTTTTCTGAACTACAGCAAGAGTGGTACTTAGGCTGAAGCACAACTTGACTGAAACCTCTTTTCCTCAACTGAAGTAGACATTGTCAGGTTTGCCCTTTCCCCTAGCTTCAGTGACATCACAGTTAATTATATTGCGTTTGAGGTTCAGGGGTGACATGCCCTGCATGAAGCATTTGGGGGCTTGCCTCCACAAAAGGAGAATGATTTTCAGAAAATCACATTAACAATGTGTTTTGCAAATGACGTGTTTTAGATGAAATAACTTTTGGCAGACTTTAGTTGTACCAAGCTGAGGAGGAGGAGGAGGAGGAGGAGGCAGATATGGGTGCTTGGAATAAAATGTCAGAGGTTAGAACACTGAAAATTAAGGAAGACTTTCAGACCAGAGATAATGTTTTACTCCCTTGAATTGTGCATATTTTGATCAGCTACATTGCAAGAACTGAGTCAACAAGTGAGGTTTTGTGGCAACCAAGTGTTACTACGTCTGATATACCAGATATCGGTGGCATTTCTCTCTGAAATTTGCGACTGTGTTGTAGAGGAGTTAGTAGTAAGAGGGAAATGTATTATACAATGAGCGAAATGAAATTTATGATGGATTGACAGACTATGATGTGCGCAGATAAGGTGATCAAATGCATTTAAAAAACTCTGCAGAAAATTACAATTATAAAATGAAAGGCCTCTAGTTCTTTATAATAATGATTTTAAATTGTGTAAGATTTTGCAAAAGTGCTTTGGAATGCTGATCCACCACAAATTTTGGACTCTATTCCATATGGGGAGTTTTTAAGGACAAAATGTTTGTGTTCTTAGGATGTGGAATTTTGAGGGTAGCCTCTAAGTAGTTAATAGATTTCTTATGAGGGGATATACTGATGGATAGTTAGTAATATAATTTCAAAAGGTTTTGGATGTCTTTTCTAAGGTCTGTCTGAGGATTAGTATGTACAAAATAAAGAATACTGCAGTTCGGGATAAAGATGATTATTTTGTAGTACTCTATGCCCCCTTTATTAAAGTGGTGGCACAAGATTTAAAATATAATTGGTATATTGTTACGTCTGACAATATTTTAAATAATTTAAAGTTAAATATTTATTTTAGGAATTAATTATTGATGAAAATTTAGTGCATTCGCTTAAGGAAAATGAAATGGACGAACTATTTAGGGAATGTAAGGGATGAAGTCCTTCTGTTACTATGTTGCAATATTCATAACATGAGGGAGTCTGCCGCCAGCTAACTCGTACGTCCAGCCAATATACAAACGTCTAGTGCTACTGTAAGGTACATGCAACGTCGCACAGAGAATTAATCCTACATCGGCCATAAAATGACATTGGGTATAAAGAGGACATGTACCAGACCTCAGAACTTTTCTGCTGCCTGCCAGATCATCTGCTCCAGTCGTCGCTCGTCAGACAACTTGCGAACATTGTTCAGATAAGTGCCCCATTGGGTTTTTTTCTTTATTATCTTTTGGCTACTGTGTTTTTTTTGTAGTTACATGTCAGCTAGGAAGGGCAAGTGTAAGTGTGGAAGGCAGATTCCACATAAGGGCTCTCACGACCTTTGCTATTTTGCCTAGGCCCTGACCACGACCATACTACCTGCTCTATTAGCAAGGCCATTGCTCCGAATACCCTGAGTAGCCGATTAGCTTCTCTAAATTTGTACATGGAAAAGCAGCACCTTAAATGTCTCAAGTGCGATATGGAAGGTACATCAGGCCCTTCAGGTGAGCCGCAAACTAAGAAGGCCAAGAAATCTAGGCCTGATTTATCTGCTGCTCACTCCGGTCTGGATATCTCTCCCAAGGCCGATGTTGGCCCGGAGACCATTCCGGAGTCGGTCGGCACTCCTTTAATGGGTACCAGTGTGGAGGCCATGAAGGACCCTACCAGCATGTCCTCGGGAGAAACACAGGTGTTCATCTCAGATGTAGGGGAGAATCTTGGCTCATTGTGAATGAAGACCCAGATGGCATTCCACAAATCATTGTACGAGAGGATATCCTCACTAACACTGTGGAGTGTAGGCCGATGTTGGGCCCATCCACCTTCCACCAAATGGAGGCTCCTAAAAAGAAGCAAATTAAAACTAAACATGTTCTCCTGCCCTTCAGGAACAACCAGAGGATTGGTAGGCTTTTTCCCAAGGCCTGTTCAATGCCTTTATGACCCTGAGAAAATCTTCAGCTCTCCCTTTGCCTTCTCCCTCCATTCCACTTCTGGAGATGAATCTTTGGCTTATTCAGCCCAAATTTCATCTTCTTTGGGTTATGTCTCCCCAGAAGAAGAATTTAATGGCACTGATTCCCCTGGAGAGGATATCTCATTTGTGGAAACCATTCTTAAAATGTGGGAGTTTTTCAAATGGCCCTGTTCTCAGGTGTCAGACATCCAAAAAAGTTGCTATGACCTGCTGCAGATGGACTCACCTTCCCCATCTGCCATACCTCCAGTTTTGCTAGCCTTCCTGGATGCCTTAGCTGCAACTTCAGAGTGCCCTGATTCTTAACCTCCTGCCCCCAAAAGGCCAGATAGATTTTATAAAGTGCTGGAGGATTCCAATTTTCTGTTCAAATGCCCCACTGGAGACCCTGCAGCTATTTCAGTATCTGTGGACAAGGCCTCCAAGATGCTACCTTCCACTTCCCTGCTCTCCTCAGATAAGGAGAGCAAAGTCATGGAGAGATTAGGAAAAAAAGTTTATACATCAGCTAAGCTGGCTTTCAGGGCCATTAACTATCAGACCCATATGGCCAAATATTCCTTGGCCCTCTTGTAGGATGCTGGTAAACTACTTTCTGATCTCCTTGACTCTCCCACTAAGGCCAAGCTCTCCTCCATTCTCAACTCCACAGCTCAGGTTACACAGCATTTCATAATGTGTAGCTATGATGCTGTGGAGGCATCAGCTAGAGCTGCTGGGCAGCCCTCAGGAGATATTTCTGTCTCAGACTCCAAACATTGCTTCATGACATTAAGAACAACAAGGCATTATTTGGTACTTCTGCTGCAGAACTCTTTAATTCTTTACAGGAGATGGGCAAGAAGCTGCAAGATCTGAAACATATTTTTGTTTCCCCAGTGCCCAGGTTTCAGAGGAACTACCCTACCAAAACCACCTTTGTAAGGAAGTCTTTCAGGCTCCAGCCTTTTAAAGGTAAGAGAGATGCTAGAAAACACTTTTATTCTAAATCTATCTCCTCATCTTCTGTATAAAAACAACCCTTGCAGGCTAAGACAGGAAGTCTATGACTACCCGACTCCTGGGCCACAAACACCTCTTTGCCATCGCCTCTCTCGCTCTCTCTCTGCTTAAAAACAGATAACTCAGGACTCTTGGGTCCTATCCATAATCCTGCAAGGATACCTTATGGTGTGGAAGACTCCCCCTTCCTTCAATGGTATTCACAACCTCCAAGAGATTATCTGGAACTCTTTCCCCGGGTCATTTCCACTCTTCTTTCTTAAGGCACCATTTAGGAGGTGTCACCATTCCAAGTAGGAAAAGGTTTCTACTCCAGGATGTTCCTGGTTCCCAGGAAGGATGGTGCTTGGAGATACATTCTAAACCTCTCCCATCTAAACACTTACCTAAAGCTTCCCACCTTTCAAATGTTAAACTTACCCACTCCTCTTCCTCTCATCCTTCCTCAGGCCTTTATAGTGTCACTGGACATCTAAGATGCCTGCATTCATATTCTCATTCATCATCGGTTCAGGAAATTTCTTTTCTTTGCTATTGCTTCCTCACATTTTCAATTCTGTACTTTGCCCTTTGGAATGTCTATGGCCTTGAGGGTCTTCACAAAATGCTTAGCTCCTGTCATAGCCTTATGGAGGCTACAGGACATGCAAATTTTCCCATACCTGGATGACCTTCTTTTCCAGGCTCAGACTCCAGACATCCTTCAGGAGAATCCTTCCTCCATGGTGTTGCTTCTGGAGGTTCTAGTTTTCACGATCAATTACCAGAAATCTACTGTGGTTCCTTCCCAATACCATGTTTTCCTTAGCTGCAGGATCCAGTCAGACAGAATGCTGGCTTCCCTACCTCCATAAAAGTTCTTGTCCCTCACCTCCCTCTTGTTTCTGTAATCCCTGACTGCCAGGGAATTTCTTCACCTCATGGAGTTCATGGCATCCACTATCCCCATGCTTCCTTTAGCCAAATTACACATGAGGAAATTCAGAGTACAGTATGAGCACAACACTCCCATCCTCTGCAGTTTGTTATTCCCCTTCTACCCTACCTGGAAAGGGAGTTACACTGGTGGATACATCAGATTTCAAGAACTCTTGCATATCCTTGTAACCACAACTTTCCACTCAGAAGCTGTACATGGATGCTTCAGACCTGGGATGGGGAGCAACCCTAGACTCATGGGTGGTCAGAGATGTTTGGTCTCCCACTCAGAAAAGGGAGCACATCAATATAAAGGAGATGAGACCCATGATTTTTGCTCTACAAATCTTCAAACCTCTTCTTTCCCCAGGGGATTTAAGATGGTTTACAGACAATACCACGGTCCTCTGGTATGTCAACAAACAGGGAGGGACAAAGTCCTATCTCTTGTGCAGACTGGCTTTACAGGCCTGAGAGATAGCTACCCAGACTCAACTCACTCTCCAGGCCCATGTGGCAGACACAATGAGCAGGTCCATGACTCACTCCCATGAATGGGTTTTACACAGGGACGTGATTATGGACATGGTCAGTTGATGGGGTACACCTCAAGTAGATCTCTTTGCCTCCCCATGAACAGACAACTTCCCAAGTTTTGTGCCATGGTCCTGGATCCCCTAGCATGGAAGGTGGATGTCCTGTCTTTCTCTTTGAAGGGGATGTTTCTATATGCATTCCCCCCCTTCCCACTTCTCCAAAATGTCCTGTTGAAAATCCAACAGGAGCATCCAAAAATCTTGCTGGTGACTCCCTTGTGGCCAAGAAAGCATTGGTTCCCTGTTCTTCTGCATTTAGCCAAGGGCAATCACCACAAGTTGCCCACAGAATGGACCTACTCACACAGGACAAAATGAACTTTAGTACACCCACAGATGTCAACTCTACAACTGACCCTCTGGGTGATAGGGTTTTGATTCGCTTCAGACACCTTTTCTCCGAGGACGTGCTACAAGTTCTGCGGGAGACCAGAAAACCCACTACTAGGAAATCCTATGTTTCTAAATAGAAAAGGCTTTCCTTATGGTGTCTTTATTAAAAAGGATTTACAACCACTGCTAGTGGATGTTCCAGTGGTTCTGTCCTACCTGTGTGAATTACTGAAGAGTGGAATGTCATACTCTTCAGTAAAAGCTCATCTTTCTGCTATCTCTGCATATCTGCCTGTGTCTCCCCCATTTAGCTTCCGGGTTGGAAGTTGAACTTTTCTTGAAAGGCGTCCTTCATATTAGACTACCAAGGAAACCAGTTCCTCCTCCTTGAGATCTTAACTTTGTCTTAGGAAAACTTACCCTACCCCTTTGGAGCCAGCAAGTTCTGCTTCTATGCAGCATTGCACCTGGAAAACACTTCTTCTCATGGCCATTACTTCTGCCAGAAGGTTTTCCGAATTACGGACTCTGATGTCTTCTTCCTCATCACATTTTTTCAAAGGGATAGGGTATATTTGCATACCAACCCCTCTCTTATGCCCAAGGTGGTAAATGAGTTATCACTCAGTCAGACCATCAATCTTCCGACCTTTTTCCCTTCTCCTCAATCCTCTAGTGAGAGGGTCCTGCACACTTTAGACATGCATAGGCAACTCAGATATTACTTGGATAAAGCCAAACCAGTTAGGAAATCTCACCACCTGTTTGTTTCCTATCACCCAAGGGCCCTCTGGGCAAGCCTGTTTCCAAGCAGACTATTTCCACTTGGACTTCCAAAACTATTTTCTTCTGTTATGTGTCACGTGGGAAGAATCTTCCCTTACTTATTAGGGCACATTCCACCAAGCTGTGTCTTCCTCTGGTGCTTTTTGTAAGGTTTTAGACAACTGTTCTGTCCTGGAAGCAGCTACCTGGTCTTCTGTCCATACCTTTACAAAACACTATAAGTTAGATGCATTTCTAGGTCCAGAGCTGGTTTTGCTAGGGCTATTTTGCAGGGGTTTGTGGAAAATGTTACTGCTCCTCCGCCCAATTCTTCTTCTTCTTGAGCTTTGGTATTCTCCCTCATGTTATGAATACTGCAACATATGAATAGAAGGAAATAGAATAGTTGTCTAAAATCTTAAGATAACCATAGCTGTCCTTCTGTTCTATATGTTGCATTATTACTCCTTCCCCACCTTCCCCCTAATGCTTGCCTGGCTTCTGGTGGTATGTTTCCTCACCTAGGATCAGGCTGGTGCTCTTTTTGCAGCGTTCAGTTCTGAGGTCTGGTATGTGCCGATATCTGCTTTATACCCAATGTCATTTTATGGTCGATGTAGGATTCGTTCTCTGTGCAATGTCGCATGTATCTTACAGTAGCACTAGACTTTTGTATGCTGGCTGGACATATGAGTCAGCTGGCAGCGAACTCCCTCATGTTATGAATACTGCAACATATAGAAGAGAAGGACATTTATGTTTATCGTAAGATTTTACAAAACTGTTCTTTCAATGTGTTTACTTGGACTTTGAGCTCAGTATAAATGATATTTATTTAAAAAGTCCATGTATTACTAATTGTTAGCAAATGACAGAAGACTATGGTCTAAGGTGTAAATGTAATAAATATTATATTGGTCAGATCATGAGGTAAGCGAGCAAGAATGCAGGAACATATAAGATATATTAAGAATGTGTCTCAGACTAGTAAAATAGCTTTATATTTTTTGAAAAACATGGACAGGATCTAGGGGACTTAATTTTTTATTATGTATCTGTGTCCTCATCCAGATTTTTTTTATTTTAATGTTTCAGAGGTTTTATTACATAAAGAAGCTTGGTGTGTGTGTGTGTGTGTGTGTGTGTGTGTGTGTGTGTGTGTGTGTGTGTGTGTGTGTGTGTGTGTGTGTGTGCGTGTGTGTGTGTGTGTGTGTGTGTGTGTGTGTGTGTGTGTGTGTGTGTGTGTGTGCACACGCATTTGTGCGTGTATGCATGTATATATACGTAAGTGTGCACACCCTTAAACTAATACTTTGTTGAAGCACCTTTTGATTTAATTACAGCATTCAGTCATGTGTACACACCTACCATAAATTAAAGAGACTCTGATTAAACCTAAATAAAGTCCAGCTGTCTTAGTAGGATTTTCCTGACATTTGCTCAGTTGCGTGCTACAGCAAAAGCCAAGGTTCGCAGAGAGCTTACAAAGCATCAAACGGATCTTATTGTTGAAAGGTATCAGTCAGGAGAAGGGTACAACAAAAATTTCCACAGCATTGAATATACCATGGAACATAGTGAAGACAGTCATCAAAAAGTGGAGAAAATATGGGACAACAGTGACGCTGCAAAGAACTGGACATCACTCCAAAATTGATGAAAAGATAAGACAAAAATTGGTCAGGGAGGCTGCCAAGAGACCTACAGCAAAACTGAAAGAGCTGCAGGAATTTCTGGCAAGTACTGGTTGTGTACTACATGTGACAACATTCTGCCCATGTCTGGACTATGAGGTAGGGTTGCCTTTTCTTTCTTACACAGAAAAACATCCAGGCCCGGCTAAAATTTGCAAAACAATAGATCAAGTCTCCCAAAAGCATGTGGGAAAATGTGTTATGGTCTGATGAGACTAAGGTTGAACTTTCTGGCCACAATTCCAAAAGGTACGTTTGGCGCAAAAACAACACTTTGCATCACCATAAGAACACCATCCCCTTGGTGAAGCATGGTGGTGGCAGGATCATGCTTTGGGATTGCTTTTCTTCAGCTGGAACTGGGGCTTTAGTCATGGTGGAGGGAATTATGAACAGTTCCAAATACCAGTCACTTTTGGCCCAAAACATTCAGGTGTCTGCTAGGAAGCTGAAGATAAAGAGGAATGTCACCTTTCAACATGACAATGACTCCCAAGCATACATCCAAATCAACGAAAGAATGGCTTCACCAGAAGAAAATTAAAGTTTTGGAATGGTCCAGCCAGAGCCCAGACCTTAATCCAATAGAAATTCTGTGGGGTGACTTTGAAGAGGGCTGTGCACAAGAGATGCCCTCGCAATCTGACAGATTTGGAGCGCTTTTGCAAGGAAGAGTGGGCAAATATTGCCAAGTCAAGATGTGCCATGCTGATAGACTCCTACCCAAGAAGACTGAATGCTGTAATTAAATCAAAAGGTGCTTCAACAAAGTATTAGTTTAAGGGTGTGCACACTTATGCAACCATGTTATTGTACGATTTTTATTTTTTATATTTTTTCCCCTAACAGATGTTTGTTTTTCAGTTGAATTGTACAGGTTATAGGTCACATTAAAGGTGGGAAAAGTTTTGAAATGATTTATTGTGAGCTCATTTTTTATATCACAAAAACCTGGCATTTTAACAGAGGTGTGTACACTTTTTATACTCACTGTATGATTATAATATGCTTTGCAACTTGATTGAATGATATATTGTTGATGAAGTACTTCTTATAGAAAAATAAGAAGTATATTGTAATGGATATTTTTAAGCGCTTCTTTTCATGAATGCTAATTGGTGAATTGCTGTTGCAGTGTTTAGTTAAACAGCTTTGTGTATTTATTGTTATTTTAGAACCTAAGGTGTTCCCGAAGCACTAATTTCTTGTTTTTGTTTGCCAAAGTTGTTGGTTGCTCACTTGCTGAAAAGAAGCATGTTGTGTTGCTGTGCTTTGCTGTGGTTTTTCAGGTTCAAGATGCTAAGTTATACCTGGAGACCTAAAGAGAAATATTTTTGTTTTAACAGATCCAGGGATAGACTGATGTGGCTGCAATGAATACTTATTGTATAAGAGATTACACATTTCAAATTTTGTATTCTGAATTTCTGCAATACATAATTTTAATAAGTGTGGTTTGTTTTATATGGTACTGGAACCTGATGCATTAACAAGCATCACTATTTTCAGAAGATAATTTAGTTCTTATTTTTCCATTGTTTTCATTTGTTAATAGATAATGTTGTGTCTTTTCGGCTTTTCCCGGTTAGGGGTCGCCACAGCGGAACTCCGGTCCGCTAATGATTGGTAGTTGAGTTTTGCGTGCCGAGTTACCAGCCCTGATGCACAACCTTCAACGAAGGTACGCCCATTCATGCATGTCTCCACGCAGAAGACGCTCTAGCTGAGAATCGAACCTGACAGCGTCTTACTGCGAGGCGACAATGCTACCACAGCACCACCACCGCGGGTATTTTTTAATAGATAATGTTATGTACTTTTGCCTCTTAAGTAATGGTTAGAGCTCTTTCTCTTCTCTTTCTTTTTTGCTTGAAGGTCAAAGATCAAATTCTGATCTGATGTTGTCAATCTACATTTTATCCATGACAGATGGGTTCGGTTCCGATATCAGAAGTGACTCGGCCGTTACTACAGCTCTCGTTGGCCAGAAACTCTTGAGCTTCACCTCTACCCAAAATCTATCTTTCTCTGAATTACTCCAGATCTCATATGCCACTTTTCAAAATGGTCATATTTAGCTACTGCTCTCGAGCTTTAGTTGGTTTAGGTAAATTCTTTTGTTTTTGTTTTTCTCTAATAATTTCTTCTATCCTCTTTAAATTTTTCCTTGCACTTAGTGTAATCCTTTAAGTATCAGTTTGTGTATATAAATATATATATAAAACACATGTGAGAGATGCAACCATATAGCCATACTGGAGGCAAAGCTCTCTCAACTCAGTACTGGCGAAACCAGTCAGGAGGAGAAGGAAACCACACTCTCACTACAATTCCAGTTTCACATAGACCTACCATGACAGCAAACCAAACACATAAACACACAAAAACATACTCGGAGGCTCTAAATAAAAATCTGCCTAAGCAGCAGAGACCTCCAAAGCAGACACCCAAGCAACCGCTGCCCCAAAACAAAACACGTGCAACACATAGCTCACAATGCCAGTGTGCCGAACACTCACAGCCCTTAAGGCTAAACAACACACCTGATACACTTGTAATAGGTGACTCTATCGTCAGGCACACTGACGTCCCGCTCACCAGGCTGAACAAGGAGAAGGTCACGGTGAGCTGCCTGTCGGGCGCTAGAATCCACCACATAACACAAGCACTCAGGTCACTCCAAGGCAAGTACAAATATGACTCGGTCATTGTCCATGCTGGTGTGAATGACCTGAGACGTACCTCCCTGGACTACATGAAAAGAGACATAGAGGAGCTCTCTGAACATGTAGCCCAGGCCGGTATGACCCTGACCTTGAGTAGCATCTTACCCTCACCAAGAATGATGCCACAATATGAAGAGAAGATGATCAATTTCAACAATTGGCTTAAGTATTGGTGTCATTCAAAGGGGATCCAATGCCTGTCAGCCTGGGATGACATGCTCGACAAGCCACGATGCTTTGCTAGGGACGGCTTGCACCTGTCACCCCTGGGCTTTCAGATATTGGCAAAGGCTCTTGCTACCCCCATAGTACCTTTTTTAGGCAAAGCTCAAAAGACAAACCCACCTCCATAGGTATCACAAGGGATAAGAAACTAAGAGTAATGCTACTCAACGCCAGAAGTCTAACCCTCAAGATGTACGCACTCGAAACTCTCCTTAGCATGGAGAACATCGATATCTGTGCAGTAACAGAAACCTGGTTCAAGGCTCCCGAGAGCACCCCAGCACTACCAGGTTATACCTCATACCATGCTTTTCGACCCCAAAACTTGGACTGAACCACAAAAGGAGGGGAGTATCAATATTTGTCAAAGATACCCACACCTCCAGGTTGGTGGCACAGCATGAAGCATCAGACACTATCCATGTGCAACTAACAGTGGGTAAAACTGCCTTCCAGTTTATAGCCTGCTACAGACCACCTTCCCAAACCCAGGAGCCCCACTCGGCCTTCCTGAGAACACTGGAAAATATGAAGGTCTCTCCAAACAACATTATATTGGGTGACTTCAACTACCCAAACATAGACTGGGAGCATTACTCTAGCTCCAACACCCTAGCCCAAAGGTTCCTAGAATTTATAAACTCAAATGCTATGGAACAACTTGTTACCACTCACACAAGAGGGGAAAACATACTGGACCTGATCATCACCAACATGGGGACTCTATGCTCTAGACCAGAAGTGTATCCCTCACTGGTAAGATCAGACCATAAACTAATCTCACTGGATATTCACATCCCGACTCCACCCCCTGCCCTGAAAACCACAGTGAAAAACTTCTCTAAAGCAAATTTCACACTCCTCAAAACCGAGGTGGAATCCTTCAAAGCCCCCGGGCCTGTGGAAAATACGGCCCAGACCGCAGAATTCTTTATAAACGCATTCTATGAACACCTTCAGGAATGCATGGATCATGCAATCCCAAATAAAACCAAGACCCAATCCTCCAAAGGCAGACATCCTGCCTGGTGGACCCCAGCCATAAACAAACTATACAATAGAAGGAGGAAGCTACTACATGATAGAGCAAAATCCCAAAAAGGGAAGGCATCTCTGATCAGTATTAGCAAAAAACTATGGGCACTCATAAAATCGTCTAAGGCCAGCTTCAAGAGAAAAATTGCACATGACACTAAGGATAATCACAAGGCTTTCTTTAGTTATGTTAGCAACCTGGGTGGGAATTCCCAGATATGCTCAGAATTAGTCCAAAATGACAAAAAATACACCGAACCCACAGACATTGCAAACATCCTAGCTGACAGGTTCAGCGCAAACTTCTCCCCCACCAAAAGGGCAAATATCTATCCCAACAGAGTGCTGCCCCCTGACATCTCAGATGCTCAGGTAAGAGCTGCCCTCTCCAAAGCAAAAAACACAGCATCAATGGGACCAGACGGTGTCCGGGGCTCATCCTACATGAACTCCAAGAAGAGCTAAACCCAAACATAAAACTACTGTTCAATCTCAGCCTTACTACAGGATATGTACCCAAAGAGTGGCGTACAGCAACAGTGGTCCCTCTCCACAAAGGTGGTGCCTCAACGGATCCTGGAAACTATCGCCCCATAAGCCTGACGAGCTTGGTCTGCAAAGCTATGGAAAGGATCATCATGGACCTCATAAATAAAGATATTAGGGACCTACAGACACTGGATCCTTCCCAGTTCGGCTTTGTTAAGTGCAGATCCTGCCTCTTAAACCTGGTTGATTTCTTTGAAACAGTCACTAAGACCATTGACGAGGGGAAGGTGGTCCACACAGCCTACCTGGACCTCGCAAAAGCCTTCGATACAATACCCACTCGGGCATTATAGATAAGCTCACCAGCTTAAATATAAACCCCTATGTCACTAGATGGCTTGCAAACTGGCTCAAGGACAGAATCCACATGGTTAGAATTGCTGGAGCCATGTCAGACTCCAAACCAGTTACAAGTGGCATCCCACAAGGCTCAGTCCTGGGACCTCTCTTGTTCAGTATATATTTCTCGGAGGTACAGGCCAACACGGAAGGACTGTGGCTGACCAAGTTCGCAGATGACTGCAAACTGGGCGCCATAATCGACTCTCCAGCCGACACAAGCATCCTCCAAAAGGGCCTCCAAGAAACAGGCAACTGGTGCCAGAGCCATGGCCTCAAGCTAAACGCCAAAAAGTGTATAGTCATCCCCTTTCGCAAAAACAAAGTGCCCACAAATTACCACATAGGAGGTAATCCATTAAGTACAGAAGAAGTAATTAGGGACCTGGGGACCCAAGTTGATAGCAATCTCTCATTTGACAACCACGTGACCAAAATGGTTAGAAAAACATTTTATATAGCCCACCTAATCATGAAGGGATTCACATCTAGATCTGGGGAGGTCATCGTGCCTCTTTACTCATCCCTCATCAGGCCCATAGTTGAGTACAATGCCCCTTTTGGGATGTACCTTACCAGACACCTGCAGCAACTGGAAAGACCCCAAAAGTACCTCACCAAGAGGATCAAAGGGCTCAAACAGATGCCATATGCTGCCCAGTTAAAGAAACTCCAGCTCTACTCAGTGGCATACCGCCTGCTCAGAGGCGATCTGTGCCTGACGTATAAAGCCATGTCCAACCCGGAATTAATGGACATGCCGCACCTCAGAAAATCCAAATCCCATTGAGCTACGCGCTCGAGAGACTTGAACCTCAGCACTGAAATAAATAGGACATGCTGGAGGGACAGATTCATAACCCAGAGGCTCCCTTCACTCTGGAATAAAATCCCAGTCCAGGTTAGGCAGAGTCCCTCATTTACTCTCTTCAAGAGGAATCTTGATGAGTGGATGGGAGATCGTAGGTTTACCCTGGGTATCACTTCTGTGTCACTGTTAGACAGAGGCACAGTATACTAACCTCGAAAAAGGGCATAGCAAAATTAATTTAAAATGGGTGGCGAAAGCCAAACACACTCTGGCTAGGCTTATAAATGCCCTAGGGCAGATAGCCTAGTATGAACCTATATATATATATATATATATATATATATATATATATATATATATATATATATATATACACACACACACACACACACACACACACACACACACACACACACACACACACACACACACACACAGACACACACACACACACATACATACATACACATACACACATATGTGTGTGTGTGTGTGTGTGTGTGTGTGTGTATATATATATATATATATATATATATATATATATATATCCTTTCCTCTGCTTAGATTTTTCTCTATCTGTAGTGTGAGTGTGACTGTAAGTGGCTATTTTCTAGCCTCTTCTACTTTGTGGACATGGCTGAGAAGGGTAAGGCCCCTTCTGGTTTAAGAGCGTTTATAAAATAGTGTTGTCGGACTTTCATTCTCTTTGTGTATATTGTTCGGGTCCTCTCCATTTACAAGAAGACTGCAGTATTTGTCATACCTTTGGCCACTGAGCCCTTGTGGAAAGGAGAAATAAGTTCGTCTTAAAAGATCTGCTTCCTTCAGCCTTTAGCAAAGCCTTATCTTCTGGAGACAAAGGGAAAGTTGGCATTTCATCTATTTTGTCCTTTTCTGTGGACAAAGGCAAGAAAAGAAGTCTGCCAGTTCCGACCTGTCACTTCCGAAAGCAAAAAATTGAAGCCCTTGGTTCCAAATGGATCAATGGAACCGGAGGCCTCTGCTATTGACATACTAGTACCAACATCTACTCCTGCACAGATTGATGTTTCACGACCTTTGACATCAAAGGCCTCTGTACAGGAAATTACTACTGCTTTATCTGTCATGACCAAGGATTTATTGCCTAGAACTACTTACTCATCTTCTATTGACCCCTTTGCTGGTGAGCTCCCAGAGGTTTTCCTGCAGAGGACTAAGTCCCCTTTTACTTTATCAGTACGCTGCACCAAAAGCCTTTCTGAACTTGACGTGGAGAGGCTGGTAACCAAAAACTTATGGGCTAGATAACTTTCAGGCCCCCTTTCAGTTCTGACCCCACTCGGGTCTTGGCACCGAAACTTCCTTTACCCCACTAACAACTCCTCCTCTAACCTCCTTTGAGGTCTTAGTGTCATCTGTTCCAGATCTCCTGGCACTGACTTTACCAGGTCCAGAGTTATTTGTTTTCTTTGGAACTGGTGGTTACTCTGAACTCTTCTGTGGCTTCAGAACCAGAGGCCTCCCATGGCCATAGCTAACCTGTCTGTACCAGAGGGCAGGTCTCAACTCCAGGTTTTTCGGAGCCTTCCCTGTTCTTCGGAACTTCTGCTCAAGTTAGTTCAGCTCTGGGTTCTGTGTCGGGGGTCGGTTCTTCAGAGTGGAAAGTGACCCCGGTCCCAAGGCAGGCTATCTTGGTTCCAGGCTCCCTCTTTGGGGGAACTGGCCTTTGAGGCTATGGAGTGGGCCCTCTCACTTACAGTGACTCAGCCAGTGTTTTCACCCTCGGAACAGGTACCCCTTCTTTCTCAATTATTCCTCTTGCCTTTCCACTGGGACAGCGGGTGCTGATGACTCAGATTTTACAGGCCCAGAATCTGTCATCTTCTGATACCGCCCTAGATTACCCCCCTGAGTAGATCCCTCAGAAAAAGTAGTGCAAGAGGAAACACTTGGATTCTCTCCAGGAATCGGTTACTGAGGACACAGATTTTTATGAGGGGAATGGTCCCCACGGTCACCTCCTGAAGATGTCTCATTTGGAGACATCTTAATAATTTTAAAACAGGGGGGGGGGTGCCTGGAAGTCCCCAAACCCTTTCTCTGAGGAATCTATCTGCAGGCATACAGCACCCACCCATCTTCCTCTTGGATGACTCCACCCACTGATGAACTCATTCAGTTGATTTCACAGTGGACGTGGAAGGCTACAGGCACCATTGAGCCTATCCCTAAAAGATCTGATAAGATACTCTCTTCCCCCGAAGATAATCAGTTCTGGGCCAGGGGATTAACTGTTGATGCCATGGTCGTAGCGGCTGCCACTAAAAAGGAACTTGCTGAGGAGAGTTCCTCTGTCCATCCACCCAACAGCGAGTTTCAGGCTATGGATAGATTTGGGAAGCAGGTCAATGCTTCAGCGACCTTCGCTATAAGGTCCTTGAACTTCTTGGCACATTTCACCAGACTCCAATAGAATCTGATTAAGGAATTATCAGACAGCCTGATGGGAGCTGTAGCTGAGGGAGTCCAAGAGAAAGTGGCTTCCCAGCTAGTCACCTAGAGTCTGTGTCCAACTCATCCATGAGGCTAATTGCAGATACAGCTGAAGGGACGTCCAGAGCAGCAGTTACAGGTGTAGCCATAAGGAGACATACCTGGATGTGCTTATGTGACTTTGCGCAACGATTCAAGTCTTCTTTCTTCAATGCTGTTTTTGACAGAACATCCTTGTTTGGCCCTAAATTAAAGAGACCTTATCCAGGTGTGAAAAGGATGGTAAGGCACTTTCTGCTGTGAGCATACATTTCTGCACCCCCAAAGGTCATTTTCTAGGAACCAGAGGAGTGGTGGAAAAAATGTGGCTCAAAAAATCCCAAAGGGTCTTTCCAAGACACATGTGGAGGGAGTTCCCCCAGGGGCAGCGGGGATAATCAAAATGGTAGACACTGCCCTTGCAGTAGAGGTGGTCTGCAGAACCAGGGCTTCAAGGATTCCTTCCCAGGGAAGTCCTTTCAGCATTCCTGAACGGAGGCCTGATTGTCTTCCTCTGGAGGCAGTCATGGGACAGTTGTCCTTGCACCTAAACACCTGGATAAATATAACAACAGATTCTTGGGTTCTGTGGAGCATATCCAGAGGCTATATCATTCCTTTTTCTCATCCTCCCCATGTACAAAAGAAAATCCTTGATGTCCCACTCAATCAGAGGGATTCAGCAGTACAAGAAATTCAAAAATTGCTGGACAAAAGAATAATCCAAGAAGTCCTGCCAGACATGAATGGATCCAGAACCTACTCAAAAGTCTTTTTAGTGTCAAAAAAGATAGGGGACTGGAGACCAATTCTAAATCTCAGTGTGCTGAACAACAAAGTTCCAGATGGTCATGGTAAAGCATATTCTTCCCTTTCTGAAGAAAGATGACTGGATGTGCTCAATAGATCTCCAGGATGTGTATTACCAAATAAAAATGGACAAATGCTCCAGGAAATTCCTGTGCTCCCAGCTGGGATCCAGTCATTACCAGTTTAGAGAACTGTCCTTTGGCCTCATCACAGCCCCCAGGGTGTTCATCAAATGCATGGCCGTAGTAACAGCTCACTTCAGACTGCAAGGATTCTGGGTGTTACGACTGGCTCATAACTGCTTCGACCAGGCATCAGTTAATAGCAGCCAGAGATTACCCTCTCCATATCTGTGCCTATCTGGGGATTATGATAAATCTCAAAAAATCTCATTTGACATAAACTCAAAATTTAGAATTCATAAGGGCTGTATTAAATACTCAAACAGTTATAGCATTCCGTTCTCCAGAAAGATTTCACAGAATAACGGTACAGGTTCAAAAGATACTCCGGAGAAAGAGAGTTCCTGCCCGATTAGTTCTGCCGGCTCTAGGGTTGATGGCAGCATCAATAACTCTAGTACCTTTAGCCAGGTTTCATATGAGAATCCTGCAATTGCTACTAGTTTCCCAATGATCTAGCCTTCACCAACCATTGTCAGATCTAATCTTGATCACCAGTTGTTGCAAGATGGATCTTCTTTGGTGGAAGCACTCTGAACAAGTCCTCAGTGGTTATACCTTTATCCTTCCAGACCCCACGGCCATAGTGACCATGGACGCCTCTCAGATGAGGTGGAGGGGGGCATTATCTGGGCAAGATGGTCCAAGACACTTTGTCCCCATTAGAGGCCAACTTGCACATAAGTGTCCGAGCTAAGAGTGGTGCTTCTTGTGTGGCAGGCCTTTTAGACAACTCTGAAAACCATATGTGAGCACAAACTAGTAATATACGACCAAGAGGTTCCACGGTCGGGGTAAACCACAGCTAATGCACGTACCTCCTTGTGTATGAATGTCCACTGTTGTTACTTTTCACCAGTAATTCCACGCTGAAGAAAGTCCACCAAGTTCTTACAGCAATAATGGATGTTTATTCTTGTAAAACAGGTACAAAACAGATACAACCAACACAGCGTCAGTGCAGCAACACAATCCAATATTTTACCCGGGTTTCGTCCGCCAAGACGAACTTCATCAGAATAATTAAACTAATTGCTGCTTCCCTTATATATACAGATCTACCCAATTATTGAATAATTGAGTGTGTTACTCATATCAAAAAGAACAAATTAAAATATATAAACAGCCATAAATGAACGAATGAGTTGTGAACTCATGTAGTTCTTGAATATTCACTATGTATATAATATATAATATATGTGAATAAATTAAAAGATGACATAAATTATCACATGAAAGTTGATAAAATGTATAATAATGATAAATGAAAAATACATTGCATATGGTAAATACTAAATAGTATATTGCTGGTCTAATGTAGATTGTGTTAAAAACATAAAAAGATATATACAAATGATTGTGTGTGTAATGTATGTATAATATATGTATATATATTATAATATATGGTATATGATGATGCAATGTGTGAGAATCTGTTGTTGTTTCTCCTCAGTGTACATATATATCTTGTTAAACACCACCCTAATTATGTGCACACTTTTATAATTGAACATTATTCGTTACTAAGCATGTTTACATATCTAGTGGAATGACTTATACCCCTATAAATATCAGTCTTTTATCTTCTCCTGAATACCTATACATTACTCAATTTGTTATTTTTGATTTGTTTTTAGTTTGTTATTTTTAACCTATTATTTTTAACCATTATTAATTATATAAGAAATGCACATTGTATGTGTTCTATTTCCTAATAATGAATTTGTTTTGTAGTTAATTCAAAATTATTTTTAAAAATAATAATTAAAAATAATAATTAATTAATAATTAAAAAATTGACTTGTAAGTATGTTAAGCTAAGGCTTACCCTTAATATGATTCTTCATGAGAATGGGTTTGATTGTACAATATTCATTAAGCCCCGGCCAATTGTGGGCATTCAATAGAATTTGCCATCTTAACTCCTGTATATCCAAATCATATTTTGTGTATCTTCCTTGTGCATCATTAGATATATAATCAATGACACAAAATTTAAACCTATGGTCAGCATATAATTGAATATGTCTGACTAGGGCATTCGTGGTTCTCATGTGTTTTATATCCAAATGATGTTCTTTTATTCTACTCCTAAATTTTCTACTTGTCTTACCTATATAAAAGGCTGTACAATGTTGGCAAAGTGCAACATATGTAACATTATGGGTATGACAATTAAAATGCCCTTTAATTCTGATATAATGTAGGTTAATCTTAATTTTTTCCTTTGTTTCTTGAATATGCTTGCATGTTGTACATCTTCCACATTTAAAATTACCTATGGATCTATGGGTTTTATGTCTCTGCATTTCCATATTGTTCTCAAAATATTCCTTAAGTGATGTATCCTTCCTGTATACAAACTTAATTGGTCCCTGAAATATCTGTGTCACCATATGATCATCAATAAGTAGGCCCCAATTTCTTTGAATAATATTCCTTATGATTTGAGAAGAGTCATTGTATACAGAAATGTATAGGGGTATCTGATCTTTGTTTTCATTGTTTATTTTACTAATGTCTTTATTATAGCCATAACATAATATAGCTTTGTATGTTCCTACCTGTCTTTTCATTTTAACTTCTTGTTTGATTGTTTCACATAGATTTTTTGGATAACCCCTATTTAAAAACATTTTTTCCATAAATTCCAACTCTGCATTAAATTCCCCTTCTTCACTAATCATCCTGGCCGCCCTGACCATCTGACCCTTTACTACTCCCTTCTTCTGGTGGTCTGGGTGCCAGCTGTCATAGTGAAGGTAAGAATTTGAAAAGGTCGATTTTCTATGAATATGTGATTTAAGTTGTCCTCTGTTTTTATGATATGTTAATTGCACATCCAAGTATGATATATTTTCATAACCAATATAATGTGTAAATTTCAAAAATCGAACATTGTGATTGATATATTCAAGGAATATTTTTAATGTTATCTCATCATTGTCCCATACTATAAAGATATCATCCAAGTACCTGGAGTATATTTTGATATTTTGTTGGAATGGACTATTAAATATATAATTGTACTCCCAGTATGTCATAATTAAGTTTGCATACATGGGGGCACATGCTGCCCCCATTGCAACTCCAACAGTTTGTTTATAATAATTCCCTTCATAATATATGAAATTATTATGAAGTACAATTTCCATAAGGCTAATCAGAGTATTGATTTTTGTTTGGTCAAATGTTTTAGACTCAAAAAGCTGTTCTTCTAGCCAGATCAATCCTATATCGTGTGGTATAGATGTAAATAAATTGCATACATCTATTGTTACCATTATATCCCCATCATTCATCTTGAATTTATTCATCATGTTGAGGAAGTCCCAAGAATCCCTGGTTATGTGTGGAAATTTGGACATACTTTGTTTGAAATGATGGTCCAAATACTGACTGATAAAACATGTTTTATTTCTCTTTCCATCCTCTATTGGTCTGAATTGTAGATTATTAAGACCTTTGTGGATTTTTGGTATGCCAAATATTCCACTAATAACCGGGAATTCATTGGTAAGATATTCATATTCATCTTCCGTTATTTCACCCTGCATTAACATATCCTTTAATATATTGTCAATTCTTTTGTGAGCAATATTGATTTCATTTATGCTTATTTCAGAATAAGATTTATTCAATAACATAGCAGTCATATAAGAAACATAGTCCCCTTTATCAGTAACAACAACACCACTGCCTTTATCAGGCCTCATTATCCTGATGTCTTTGATGTTTAATATATTTTTCAATGTTTCTTCCTCATTTTCATTCATGTTGCTATGTATAGGTGTCCAGTATTGTTTAAAAAATTCCCTAATGTCCAGTTCAGCCCGTTTTTCAAATGTGGCTATTTTATCATTCATAGGTGGGTTGAATACACTGGGTTTTCTCAAATCAGGACATGTGTTATTCCTATTGTCCTGTGTATTACCATCAAAAAATATTTTTAAATTTAATTTTCTACTAAATAGTTTTAAATCAATAATTGAACCAACTAATCTTCCCTTACGACAGGGTACAAAATTGAACCCCCGTGAAAATAAGTTAGCATGTTTGCTGTTTAATTCATGTTTAGAATAATTGAATATTTTGTAATCACCATAAGTGTTAGTTATTATTTTTGGATTACTTAAAAATTCTCTATCAATTGGTTCAAAATTGTTAGTTGTTATACATTGATTAACATTGTCCAAATAATTATCTACATTGAAGTCAATGTGGAAATTAATAGGGATGTTATTTTCATAATTTCCCAAAGTTTCATTATTTCCATAATTTATATTATCATTATTTCCATCATTACTAATCGAAGTTTCTACTATGTGTACCAGTTGATCATTCATTGTATTGGATGAATGTTGTGTCATATCCGGATAATCATGTATAGTTAAGTTCAATAATATTTGATCTTCCTGTTGTGTTTTAATTGATTCTAATTGTGTCTCATCTTGATAATAGTTTGAAAATAATATTCTTCCAATTCCATTTTTATGTACTTGATCATCCATATGTACAAACAAATTCTGCTCATATACATTGTTATTAGTTTGCATATGCACATTATTTTGATTGCCACTTACACCTTCCATTTCTATGCATGTATTACATACAATACCCTCCTGTGAATGTAAGCTGAAAACCATATCACAATCCGTAAGTGATGAATTATTAATATGATTAATGTTGTCATATGGTTGTACATGACTGGGTTGCAAACCATGTTCTCCAATATTATCATTAATACTTGATTCTTGTTGAACGTGAACATAAGTTACATCAAATACATTAATATGCCCCATGAATAGTTCATGGAATTCATTGTTGTATTTAAACAAACCTTGTATTTCCTGCTGTTGGTGTAATCCCAAGGTTTGTACATCAGTCAAAATGTCCATGTCCATAGATGTATACACGTTGTCGGTAGTTCGGTGTATGGATGGATTCCTCATTTGCGACTCTTCCATCCGGCTTTCGCGTTGTTGACCGATAAAAAACCTCTTTTTGGTCTGGCCCCCGTATTTCTATATTCATCATCTGTTTGTTTAGTTCCTCGGTTAAGCAGTCGTTCCGAGCGCCTGACCCCTTCCTCTGCGTTGTTTGTATTATATTCGTAGGGGCCATGTTGTTGCGGATCTTCATTATCGGAAGTGATGTCATATACTTCCTGTCTCTGTCGTGTCCGTTCTACATGTTGATCGTTGCCATGGTCACGATGATTGTTTCTTGATTTAGGATAGATGTCACCTATTTCATATCTTTTTATGTCTCTTGTAATTTTACTACATTTTTTGTTATACAGAATGTCACAACTGGAATCTATGTCTTTAATGATGGTAGAATATTTCGTATAATGACTATCAAATGTAGAGTCTTGACTGATATTTTGGTTGAGTATATCCAGTTCTTTGAGCATGTTATCTATTCTAATGTTGTTATATTTAATCATTATTTGCATCATTTGTATACCGGTGTTATTGAATAATTCATGTAGTTCGTCAAACATACTTTCATTATTTTCACTGCCATTTGGGTATTTCCAAAGCCGTAATCCTTTCGGAACCATGTGCAAATCTATATTTTTCTGTAGATAACTGTTCTGTAATTGTATTCGCTTGAATTTGAATAACTTCATTTCAAAAGTTTTAAGCATATCACACATTGCATCATTATGTTTCGTTGGCATGGGTTGAAATGCAGTGTTCGTTGTATTAAAGGAAAAATAATTTTCGCGCCAAGTTTTAAAATTTGAAGAATTCGTATTACAGATAATTTCTCCATTGGTATGTTTACCTTGCGGTGCCGCTGTGGGAGAATGCGGTGTAACCTGTGTTAGTGGTAGTCCAAGGGAATCATCCACCGCTGGAGTGTTGTCGTGGTTGTTTTTATTCAGCAATGTTTGAATAAGAGCCGAATGCTCTCTCAATTGTGCATTAATGTGCTGGAGTGTTACTCCGATGTCCACCGGAACCACCTCGTCTTCCATGGTAACACAGAAAACTAAATGTGAGCACAAACTAGTAATATACGACCAAGAGGTTCCACGGTCGGGGTAAACCACAGCTAATGCACGTACCTCCTTGTGTATGAATGTCCACTGTTGTTACTTTTCACCAGTAATTCCACGCTGAAGAAAGTCCACCAAGTTCTTACAGCAATAATGGATGTTTATTCTTGTAAAACAGGTACAAAACAGATACAACCAACACAGCGTCAGTGCAGCAACACAATCCAATATTTTACCCGGGTTTCGTCCACCAAGACGAACTTCATCAGAATAATTAAACTAATTGCTGCTTCCCTTATATATACAGATCTACCCAATTATTGAATAATTGAGTGTGTTACTCATATCAAAAAGAACGAATTAAAATATATAAACAGCCATAAATGAACGAATGAGTTGTGAACTCATGTAGTTCTTGAATATTCACTATGTATATAATATATAATATATGTGAATAAATTAAAAGATGACATAAATTATCACATGAAAGTTGATAAAATGTATAATAATGATAAATGAAAAATACATTGCATATGGTAAATACTAAATAGTAAATTGCTGGTCTAATGTAGATTGTGTTAAAAACATTAAAAAATATATATTCAAATGATTGTGTGTGTGTAATGTATGTATAATATATGTATATATATTATAATATATGGTATATAATGATGCAATGTGTGAGAATCTGTTGTTGTTTCTCCTCAGTGTACATATATATCTTGTTAAACACCACCCTAATTATGTGCACACTTTTATAATTGAACATTATTCGTTACTAAGCATGTTTACATATCTAGTGGAATGACTTATACCCCTATAAATATCAGTCTTTTATCTTCTCCTGAATACCTATACATTACTCAATTTGTTATTTTTGATTTGTTTTTAGTTTGTTATTTTTAACCATTATTAATTATATAAGAAATGCACATTGTATGTGTTCTATTTCCTAATAATGAATTTGTTTTGTAGTTAATTCAAAATTATTTTTAAAAATAATAATTAAAAATAATAATTAATTAATAATTAAAAAATTGACTTGTAAGTATGTTAAGCTAAGGCTTACCCTTAATATGATTCTTCATGAGAATGGGTTTGATTGTACAATATTCATTAAGCCCCGGCCAATTGTGGGCATTCAATAGAATTTGCCATCTTAACTCCTGTATATCCAAATCATATTTTGTGTATCTTCCTTGTGCATCATTAGATATATAATCAATGACACAAAATTTAAACCTATGGTCAGCATATAATTGAATATGTCTGACTAGGGCATTCGTGGTTCTCATGTGTTTTATATCCAAAAGATGTTCTTTTATTCTACTCCTAAATTTTCTACTTGTCTTACCTATATAAAAGGCTGTACAATGTTGGCAAAGTGCAGCATATGTAACATTATGGGTATGACAATTAAAATGCCCTTTAATTCTGATATAATGTAGGTTAATCTTAATTTTTTCCTTTGTTTCTTGAATATGCTTGCATGTTGTACATCTTCCACATTTAAAATTACCTATGGATCTATGGGTTTTATGTCTCTGCATTTCCATATTGTTCTCAAAATATTCCTTAAGTGATGTATCCTTCCTGTATACAAACTTAATTGGTCCCTGAAATATCTGTGCCACCATATGATCATCAATAAGTAGGCCCCAATTTCTTTGAATAATATTCCTTATGATTTGAGAAGAGTCATTGTATACAGAAATGTATAGGGGTATCTGATCTTTGTTTTCATTGTTTATTTTACTAATGTCTTTATTATAGCCATAACATAATATAGCTTTGTATGTTCCTACCTGTCTTTTCATTTTAACTTCTTGTTTGATTGTTTCACATAGATTTTTTGGATAACCCCTATTTAAAAACATTTTTTCCATAAATTCCAACTCTGCATTAAATTCCCCTTCTTCACTAATCATCCTGGCCGCCCTGACCATCTGACCCTTTACTACTCCCTTCTTCTGGTGGTCTGGGTGCCAGCTGTCATAGTGAAGGTAAGAATTTGAAAAGGTCGATTTTCTATGAATATGTGATTTAAGTTGTCCTCTGTTTTTATCATATGTTAATTGCACATCCAAGTATGATATATTTTCATGACCAATATGATGTGTAAATTTCAAAAATCGAACATTGTGATTGATATATTCAAGGAATATTTTTAATGTTATCTCATCATTGTCCCATACTATAAAGATATCATCCAAGTACCTGGAGTATATTTTGATATTTTGTTGGAATGGACTATTAAATATATAATTGTACTCCCAGTATGTCATAATTAAGTTTGCATACATGGGGGCACATGCTGCCCCCATTGCAACTCCATCAGTTTGTTTATAATAATTCCCTTCATAATATATGAAATTATTATGAAGTACAATTTCCATAAGGCTAATCAGAGTATTGATTTTTGTTTGGTCAAATGTTTTAGACTCAAAAAGCTGTTCTTCTAGCCAGATCAATCCTATATCGTGTGGTATAGATGTAAATAAATTGCATACATCTATTGTTACCATTATATCCCCATCATTCATCTTGAATTTATTCATCATGTTGAGGAAGTCCCAAGAATCCCTGGTTATGTGTGGAAATTTGGACATACTTTGTTTGAAATGATGGTCCAAATACTGACTGATAAAACATGTTTTATTTCTCTTTCCATCCACTATTGGTCTGAATTGTAGATTATTAAGACCTTTGTGGATTTTTGGTATGCCAAATATTCCACTAATAACCGGGAATTCATTGGTAAGATATTCATATTCATCTTCCGTTATTTCACCCTGCATTAACATATCCTCCAATATATTGTCAATTCTTTTGTGAGCAATATTGATTTCATTTATGCTTATTTCAGAATAAGATTTATTCAATAACATAGCAGTCATATAAGAAACATAGTCCCCTTTATCAGTAACAACAACACCACTGCCTTTATCAGGCCTCATTATCCTGATGTCTTTGATGTTTAATATATTTTTCAATGTTTCTTCCTCATTTTCATTCATGTTGCTATGTATAGGTGTCCAGTATTGTTTAAAAAATTCCCTAATGTCCAGTTCAGCCCGTTTTTCAAATGTGGCTATTTTATCATTCATAGGTGGGTTGAATACACTGGGTTTTCTCAAATCAGGACATGTGTTATTCCTATTGTCCTGTGTATTACCATCAAAAAATATTTTTAAATTTAATTTTCTACTAAATAGTTTTAAATCAATAATTGAACCAACTAATCTTTCCTTACGACAGGGTACAAAATTGAACCCCCGTGAAAATCATAAGGAATATTATTCAAAGAAATTGGGGCCTACTTATTGATGATCATATTGTGGCACAGATATTTCAGGGACCAATTAAGTTTGTATACAGGAAGGATACATCACTTAAGGAATATTTTGAGAACAATATGGAAATGCAGAGACATAAAACCCATAGATCCATAGGTAATTTTAAATGTGGAAGATGTACAACATGCAAGCATATTCAAGAAACAAAGGAAAAAATTAAGATTAACCTACATTATATCAGAATTAAAGGGCATTTTAATTGTCATACCCATAATGTTACATATGCTGCACTTTGCCAACATTGTACAGCCTTTTATATAGGTAAGACAAGTAGAAAATTTAGGAGTAGAATAAAAGAACATCTTTTGGATATAAAACACATGAGAACCACGAATGCCCTAGTCAGACATATTCAATTATATGCTGACCATAGGTTTAAATTTTGTGTCATTGATTATATATCTAATGATGCACAAGGAAGATACACAAAATATGATTTGGATATACAGGAGTTAAGATGGCAAATTCTATTGAATGCCCACAATTGGCCGGGGCTTAATGAATATTGTACAATCAAACCCATTCTCATGAAGAATCATATTAAGGGTAAGCCTTAGCTTAACATACTTACAAGTCAATTTTTTAATTATTAATTAATTATTATTTTTAATTATTATTTTTAAAAATAATTTTGAATTAACTACAAAACAAATTCATTATTAGGAAATAGAACACATACAATGTGCATTTCTTATATAATTAATAATGGTTAAAAATAATAGGTTAAAAATAACAAACTAAAAACAAATCAAAAATAACAAATTGAGTAATGTATTCAGGAGAAGATAAAAGACTGATATTTATAGGGGTATAAGTCATTCCACTAGATATGTAAACATGCTTAGTAACGAATAATGTTCAATTATAAAAGTGTGCACATAATTAGGGTGGTGTTTAACAAGATATATATGTACACTGAGGAGAAACAACAACAGATTCTCACACATTGCATCATCATATACCATATATTATAATATATATACATATATTATACATACATTACACACACACAATCATTTGTATATATATTTTTTAATGTTTTTAACACAATCTACATTAGACCAGCAATATACTATTTAGTATTTACCATATGCAATGTATTTTTCATTTATCATTATTATACATTTTATCAACTTTCATGTGATAATTTATGTCATCTTTTAATTTATTCACATATATTATATATTATATACATAGTGAATATTCAAGAACTACATGAGTTCACAACTCATTCGTTCATTTATGGCTGTTTATATATTTTAATTTGTTCTTTTTGATATGAGTAACACACTCAATTATTCAATAATTGGGTAGATCTGTATATATAAGGGAAGCAGCAATTAGTTTAATTATTCTGATGAAGTTCGTCTTGGCGGACGAAACCCGGGTAAAATATTGGATTGTGTTGCTGCACTGACGCTGTGTTGGTTGTATCTGTTTTGTACCTGTTTTACAAGAATAAACATCCATTATTGCTGTAAGAACTTGGTGGGCTTTTAGACAACTCTTCCTCAGGGGATTATTGCAATTCAGGCAGACAATATATCAATGGATTGTTACATCAACAAACAGGGAGGAACCAAGTCTTATCCCCTTTGTCAAGAAGTCCTCAGATTGTGACAGTGGGTGATCTGTTCCAAACACTTTCTAATAGCAATGCACATTCCGGGGAGTTCCAGTGTGATTGCGGACAAGTTGAGCAGATGCATCCTTTATCTTCATGAGTGGTCTCTCAATCCACAAGTGGTGAAGATGATGTTATGTCTTTGGGGTCGACCGTGCTACAACCTGTTTGCTTCTCCCCTAAACAACAAGTGCAGCAATTATTTTGCCCTGAATCTCCTTCTGGGGAAGATACATGGAGATGCTCTTCTCCACAATTGGCCTCCCAGTCTCCTGTATGCCTTTCCACCTATTCCTCTGATTCCAAAATTTTTACAGAAAGTACTCAGGTTGAAGAGCACAGTAATATCCATTGAACCCTTTTGGCCTTGACAGATTTGGTTCCCATTCCTTTGGACTTATCTGATTCAACAACCTTGGATTTTGGACCCAGTTCCAGAACTTCTGTCACATCCAGACAGTCTTGTTCACACAGACATTTGGAACCTCAAGCTGACAGCGTGGTTCCTCCAGTTCCATTAGTTGCCAGGCTTCCTAATATTTCCTGTCCGATACGCCACATTCTGTTATCGGCTCATAAACCTTCCACTCGAAATCTATATTGTAATAAATTGAAGAGATTTACCATTTGGGTTCATAAAAAACAGATAAACTGCTTTTCTGCTTTTATAGAACATATCCTAGACTTTTTAGCCTGTCTTTTCAATGCTGGAGCTTCCACTTCCATCGTCAGATTACAATTAGCTGCAGTCTCTAATTTTCACTATGGTATAGAAGAACATTCTTTAGTCTCTCATAGGCTTTGTAAATTGTTCCTAAGAGGCACACTTTTGTTAAAACCCATTTCAAAGATCTCAGTCCTTCTTGGGATCTGAACTTAGTATCACAGGCTGCGATACATTCTCCTTTTGAGCCCTCTGCAGAACGTGACCTGAAGTTTTTATCTTGGAAGACACTGTTTCTGATTGCCTTTATCTCTGCCAGAAGAGTTTCAGAGATCCTGGCATTGTCGTCTGAACCCCCTTATCTGATTTTTCACAAGGATAGAGTCTCTTTACAGACAAACCCCTCCTTTCTATCCAAGGTGGTATCAAAGGCTAACATCAATCAAACCATTAATTTACCGGTTTTCTTCCCAAATTATTCCAACAAAGGGGAATATGCCTTGCATTTACTTGATGTTCATAGACAATTATATTTCTACCTTCACAGAACAAAAGACTTTAGAAAATCAAGTTAACTGTGTTTCCTTTTCCTGTGCAAAGTTGGGTAAGGCAGTCAGTAAGCTAACTCTACCCAGATGGTTGAAAGATTGTATTTCATTTATTTATGATAAGAATAAATTAACCTTGCCTAGGCCTGTGAAAGCACATTCTAAAAGATCTATGGCCAATTCAGCAGTTTTCCAGTCCAGAGCTTCTGTGGATGATATATGTGCAGCAGCTACTTTGGCTTCTCCCCATACTTTTATTACTCATTACAAATTGGACTTGATTTCCAGGGGAAGATCGTTCTTTGTCTCAGTAGTGCTCAGGAATATCCTTCCGTGAGTCTACCCAGGTTTTAGCTGCGGACTCTGTCCCATCTGTCAAGGATAAAATGAAGATTGACAACATCAGATAAAGAAATTATGTACTTACCATAGCATTCCATCAGTGTAATCTGTCTTCATTTATCCTTGACTTCCCTCCCACCATCCCCCGTCCTCAAAGATTTTTTGGTGGAGAGGATCATACACCTTGAAGTATTATGTTTATTCAAGAACAGTAGATATGGCTTCATTCGGGCTTCTTTTCTATGTGCGTGCATGCACACGCCCATGCACACACACAAAAATATATATATTTATGAATGTATTTTTCTGGTTATTTGTTCTTAAATGTTTTTCTGCAAACTCGATCTGAGGTAATTGAGAGAGTGGGATTGTGAGTAGAGGTGAAGCTCAATATTGTTTGGCTGGTGCTAGCTGTAGTAACAGCCGAGCCAATTCTGATATTGGAATCAAACCCATCTGTCTAGGATAAATGAAGACAGACAACACAGATGGAATGTTATGTAAGTACATAACTTCTTTCTTTATCATGTTAGACTGTACCTGTTGTTAATGAGGCATCCACAAGTGGCCAATAGGCAGTTACTTAATGATGACTGAGGCATACAGTACCCTTACAATTTTAGTCTTCTTCACACCCCACCCCCCCCTTCTGTCAGTTGGTATCAAATTTGCTGTTGCTTACAACCTCAGCACTAGTCTCAAACATATAATGCATTGTACCATAATTTACCTACTGTTCATGCTTACACATTTTAATTGTAAACATTTTATTCGCATCTCTCTTGTATTGTTCCTAATGTCTGAAGATGATCACCTGGTAATCTGAGGTTTCTTCCCATTTCACCCCACATGTAATCCCTTCCTTCATACTTCTACCCACATTTTGCAGTGCCTGCTGAAATATCAAGAGAGTTCCTGGTATTCAGAAAGGCATAGGGAGATGTGGAAGCCTTAACATGGAAGGTCTCTATGTCAGACTAAGCCTTTCCAATTAATGAATTTTTTTTTGTCACGGGACGTCATTGAGGAAAGCAGTCTCACAGGGAAAGCCACTTGCTGATGAGACACTCTAAGGGAGTGAGTAATGCTGATTAGCCATGTGTTCTCCCCTAAAAATGTCTGTGGCTTCTGATTTACTTTGCTGAGTGATAAATCTTTACTCTAGGACATAAAATGACAGCCATTGAAACATGGCAGCCACGCATGCATTCCGATAGCAGTACTGTCACTATAGGTAAGTTCGGCAAGGATATGGGGATAGGCTGTGTGTGTAATTGAGTATATCTGTGAGTGGACATGTGAATGTGAGTTTCTAGGATCATGAATGAAACTACATAGGTGTGTGTGTGTGTGTGTGTGTGTGTGTGTGTGTGTGTGTGTGTGTGTGTGTGTGTGTGTGTGTGTGTATTTGTGCATGCATGCATGCACACACGTGTTTGCCAGGTTAGTTGCATTAGGAAAGGATTCAAAAGACTGGATTTGTAGATGTGAGTGTGTGGCTGCCTGTTTCCATGATTACGGGAGGGTTGTGTTTGTTAATGAGTGGATGTAAGTGTGAGAAGTCAAAGTGTGAGAAGTCAAAGTGTGAGCGCGTGTGGGTATGTGTTTATAAGTGCGCACATGCACTGGCAACATGTGTGTATATGTGTGTGTGTGTGTGTGTGTGTGTGTGTGTGTGTGTGTGTGAGAGAGAGAGAGCACAAGTGATAAACAGGCCATTAGAGAGAACACAAGCACAGCCAGTTCTGAGAGCACTAGTGTTTGAGTCAGACACTAATGAAGTCTTTCCCATTGTGGTCATACCTGGCTCTGAATCACATTTTCCTGCCGTCATGTTACTTGACCAATCTGCATTGGGCAGTTAGAGTGAGTGATGAGAATTGTACTGAATCTTAAGGTGCATATGTGAACAGAGTATGTAGTTATTGTTTGAGGTTGTGGTACCATAGAGCATTGCTCCTATTCCCAAAGTAGTGTTATCTTTGAGTTACTGTATGTAAGTGACAAGGATATGGGAGGTATGCATCCCTATGTTAGGGGGGGGGTCAAAATGCTTTAATGATAGTACAGCAAGATGTGGCAGTCACTTTGTTTTGTTTACAGTTGCTCACAGTTTCTTTCTCAAAGCTGCTGGACTTGCAGTTAGGTGTCTTGCACTTCAAAGAGAAAGTCATATCATTATCATCAGTTCCCTTTTTTCCATTGTTTTTCTACAAAGGGTCAGGGTGTCATATCATCTGTGGCCACATCTGTCAGTTCAGTGCCACTCTTCTATCTTCTTTGAAAGTCACAGGTCTTCCCTCATGCAATCCATCCATTTCTTATGAAAATGAATACAAATGTATCTCATGATAGAAGGAATCTAATACTTGACTTCATGGAAATAGTATTGGACAACAATTTCATACTATTTGAAGGGGAGCTTTACAGGCAACATAAGGGAGTAGCCATGGGAGCATCTTGTGCTCTCATTTTTTCTAATATGGTGCTACTCTATTGGGAACAGAAGTACGTATTTGAGAGTAGATTTATGAGATATATTAAAAAATACATGAGGTTTTTAGATGACATACTTATTTTATGGGAAGGACCCATGTGTGAAATAGCTGGATTTATGGAATATTTAAATAATACAACATCCTTCCTCAGATTTACACACAGTTACGATAAGAAAAAGACTAATTTTTTGGATGTGAACATAGAAATTAATAATTCAAAGTTCACATCTAAAATATATAGAAAGCCCACGTTTAGTAATTCGTATCTGGAATACTCTAGTAACCACCCCTTGAAGCAGAAGAACAGCATAGTGAAAGGACAGTTAATAAGAGTAGCGAGAATGACATCTAATTATGATGAACTACATAAAGAATTAACAACAGTGGCCAACATGTTTCTTGAAAGAGGATATCCACATAAGATGGTAAATGACACACTAGAATATATTAAAGGAGAATGGGGGAACAAATATAAGCCCCTCTTGGGAAACAAGGAAGGATTACAAGAAAAGGGAAGTAAAGATGTGAATCAGAATAGTAGTAGTAAAACATACGAAAGGGCGATGATTATTCCCTACGGTTATAAAGCTAAAGAAGTTCAGAAAATTATAGAGAAGAATTGGGCCATACTTAGAATAAATCCAAAACTATGGGATATAGGAGGAGATACTCCAAATTTTGTTTACAAGGTGGGGTTGAATTTAAAAAAGAATTTTGAGAAGGAGAAGGTTAAAGTAGGTAATAGAACAGGAACTAATAGTTGTGGGACATGTTCCCAGTGTCACTTTATTTGTTAAGAGAAGTACATTAAATTACAAAATATTTTAAAGTCTGAGGTTAGACCAGAACACGGGAATTGTCAATCTAAGGGTTTAGTTTATTTAGCCATGTGTACATCCTGTCCGAGCTTCTACGTGGGGAAAACAGAAAGGAGATTGAGGGACAGGATGTATGAACATGGCTATCAAATAAACACTTGTAATAATAATAACGCCATATTTAGACATATACAATTGTCTACTAGGTGCAAAGGTTTTAAATTTTGCATTTTAGAAAAAGTACTTAGAAATCCTAGAGGAGGGAATTACAAGAACTTGATAGAAGAAAAGGAGACTAGATGGCAGGTTAAACTGCAAGCTAATATACCTCCTGGATTAAATGAAATTATATCCATTAAACCTGTTTTAATCAAAAGGGCTGAACAATACATGTAAATATTGTATGTATTAACATTGCATGATTTATTTCAAACATTTCATTTTATGTGATTTTAACATATATGTTATATATATACTTTTTTAGATTAGTATAAAATATGTTTAAACTAAGGACCGAGAATATATTGTATAACTAATAGTTTTTAAAATATATATATAGGAATACTTTTTGAGACTTATATTTATATGGTTGCTATCTTTTTAAATGAAATGTCTGTTGATTAATTAAACGATGACATCAGATATCAGATGGTATTTAAAGGGGATAATAATGGGGAATATTAGATTCTGATGAAATCCCCAGGAGGGGATGAAAGCGCTCAGTCTGTGTTTTAATTGTGGAATTAAAAGTTATTTAACAGCAACTCCTGGCATCAACAGTGTTTATTCTGATTACTAGTGGACTTTTGGCACTGTTTTGGGTTCGACGCTGTTGTTTTAGTCACTTTGTTTTGTTTACAGTTGCTCACAGTTTCTTTCTCAAAGCTGCTGGACTTGCAGTTAGGTGTCTTGCACTTCAAAGAGAAAGTCATATCATTATCATCAGTTCCCTTTTTTCCATTGTTTTTCTACAAAGGGTCAGGGTGTCATATCATCTGTGGCCACATCTGTCAGTTCAGTGCCACTCTTCTATCTTCTTTGAAAGTCACAGGTCTTCCCTCATGCAATCCATCCATTTCTTGGTAGGACATCCTTGTTTCCTGTTGCTTCCTCTCTCTCCCAAATTGTCTTCAACAAATCATCATCTGCTTTCCTGCACATGTGCCTGTACGACAGTTATCTGTTCTCTTTGACCCTGTCTGTAACTGGGGTTACTTTGGCTTCTGTTCTGATGTCATTATTTCTTTGTCTGTCTTAAAATGTGCATCCTACCACCCATCTTGGGTACTTCATCTCCATCACCTCTAGATTCTTCAACTGTTGTGCCTTCACTGCGCAGGTTTCTGTACCATACAGAAGTACTGGGCACACCACTGTTTTGTACACCTTATTTTTCATCATCTTTCGTGTTCTGTCACACTGCCCTTGACACTCTGTGACAGTTTGCTGCAGCACCTCTGATTCTAGCTTTCTCTTCAACTACCCCTCCCAGATACTTGAAGCAATTACCCTAGCCCACTATTTTCCCTTATCAGTTTTCTATTTCTTCTGATTTCTCCCTTTTGTTGCCATGGCAACTGTTTTCTCTGTACTCATTTTCATCCCATGTGCCTTCGGTTTTGCATTCCGTTCCCCGATCATTTGCTAAAGCTCCTGTTTAGTTAGCTTGTGTGCATACATTATTATCTTGGTTGATTTATCCCCTCTGACCTGTTTGCTAATGTAGTCTTTCACTGGTATAAACAGCAGTAGGCTCAGACCTGAACCTTGATGCACACCCAGTCCCACTGAGAGCTCCTCTCTGAGTATGAATACTGTTTGTACTTGTGTCATTATGTTTGTTATGTTTGTACGTAGCCTGCATTAATTCTACCAGTGTTTTCAGAACTTTCTACCCATCAGAGGACTACCCAAAATTAGCTTTCTTGAGATGTTGTCATCTATGTCTAGGAATTCCCAGTTTCCTTGTGTTTAGCTTCTTCTCAGCTGTCTGTCACGCTGCAACACTGGGCCAGTTGTGCTGCATACTGATTTGATCTGAACTGCTCTCATTTTACTGATACTGCTGTGCATATTCATTTTGCAATCTCCCTTTTCAGCACTTTCGTGAAGTATGACAGAAGTTTGATGCCTCTGTACTGGCTACAGTTGTGAATGTCTCCTTTGTTCTTGTACACTGCTACCAAAATGCTTACTCTCAAGTCATCTTAGATATGGTTAAAATACCTTCAGGAGACATTTCTCCACTAATTCACTCAACAACTTGATTATACTGTAGCTACTGTGACCCACCTTATCTATGCCTGCTGCTTTTCTTGACTTTGTGTTCCTTGATGCTGCTTTTACTTCATCTTGGGTGTGTCCTCCTTTTCCTTTCATCGTAGGCTGTGTATGAGGCAGTACAGCTTCTGAGTGGTGTTATTCATGCAGAAGCTGCTGGAATTACTGTTTCAATCTGCCTTTTATGCTCTCTGGACTGGTGAGGAGATTGTTGCTGATATCCCTTTTTGAATAGTGTCTGATGACTCTCTTCTTTAACTTGATAACTTGGTTCAAAACTGGGTAAAGTTCCACATTTTGAGTACAAGTGCAATTACAACATAAAAAGATTGAACAAAAATACATCTACACTAACATTAACAAAATATTGCATTCACATGTGGCTGTTGCAATCAATATCAATTTATTAATGAAGGAAATTATGTTTTAGTGTGTCATTTTTATAAGGTAATTTCAAGCAGCAATTATTTCAATTGTAACACCAAATATATATTGTATATTTAGCAACATGTGTTTTCTGTTAAGCATACTGTTGTTCTTCTTTCGGCTTTTCCCGGTTATAGGGGTCGCCACAGCGGAACTCTGGTCCACTAATGATTGGCAGTAGATTTTTATGGTGCCGAGGTGCCAGCCCGACACCCAACCTTCAAAGAAGGTACGCCCATTCATGCATGTCTTTGGAACGCCACTCGACCGCAGGGAGGACATGCAGACTCCAACAGAAGGTGCTCCAGCCGAGAATCAAACGGGAGAACCTCTTGCTGTGAGGCAACAACGCTACCGCTGCACCACCCGGCTTTCGTTTACTATTATGGGGAAAAATGGAGACACTCCTTTGTAATAGATTTTACAGCCATGGTTATGATATAAGAAAAAGGTAAACAATAATGCTTTTTTGTAAGCATGCTTAGATAAGCAACAATTTGTAGAGCATTTTGATTTTTGGGGTTGGAATGAAATAGATCCCGATATGAGAGGAGGTGCTGAGAGGTGAAGCTGGAATAGAGAGAGAGAGATGGTGTGGCAGTTATAGTTAAATACCTAGGTTTGGACCATAGCATAGGTATCCAAAGTGTTTTGAAAATGTGGGCCATCAAGTTGTAACAAGTAGTCATGAATGTTGTTCATAATGGTGTATAGGAATTTTTCCATTTATTCTAAATAATTGATGGTTTGCAAGAACAGTAATTTTATAAGAGTGAGAAATTAGAACTTGTGTGTGTGTGTGTGTGTGTGTGTGTGTGTGTGTGTGTGTGTGTGTGTGTGTGTGTGTGCGTGTGTGCATATACACATATGTATAGATATATATATATATATACACACATGTATATACATACATACATACATTTTTATAATATGATTGTATTTTATGATTTTGAAATTTTAAAATGTTAAAATGCCTTGACTGCTGTGATGGTATTGACATGCATGATTGGAAAAAAGGTGGTTGTGTAACTTTGAAGTTAGAATATAAAAAGTTTCTAATCATGGTATAACTTTGCTCTAAAGAAGTATGCCAAGTGTTTCATCATTTAGAATGTTCATCAGTCCTGTAGGGTTGTTTAGTTGCAAAGTAATAGCAATTTTGGATTTATTTTTATATACAGCCAGTCTATTTGCTGTAGTCTTAAATTACAGTAGGCACAAATAAAACAAAAAAAAACTAACCAATGTGGATGATTCCATGTTTGCAAGTTTGAAAAATCATGCTGATTGAATTCAGTTTTTGATCACCGAGCTTTCTGAATGGAAAAATGGTGAACCCAATCTTTGGGAAAATAGATTTGCCAAAAACATGACAAGTCTCCTAAAAACTTGATCTGTTTGATTCTTATTTTGCTCCACAGTCCAGCATATAATCAGGCCCAAAGTTTCTGCACCTGAACATAAAGTTTACATATGCCCCTTTATAGTGGTCTAAAAGAAATGGAAATCTGTGAATCTTGCCAATGTTTTAGTAAAACAGTAAGTGGTTATTGTCATGTTGTTCAGAGGTAATTTTGCTACTGAACCTGTGATGAAACCGTAAATTGAAAATTGTGTTACAACAGAATACCACTCCCTCCTATGCTTTTATACCTGATTTACCACTTTTGATATATAAATGTACATTTTCTTCATAAGCTGATTGCCACATTAATAAAGACTGAAATGTTGTAATTAAGGACTGTTTAATTCAGAAGTTAAGCAGTATTTATTATTATTTATTTTTTTCATTGACATGAACACATGAACTATTAAAATATGTTTCAATGCTATTAAAGATGAAAGTGGTTAACAGTTAACATAAGTGCATTCACTGAATCCATAGTATTATTCAGGTATGCATAAACTAACAAATATATTGTCTTGCCAGAGGTGCACAAAAACAGTAGTGTTAGATTACTATTTTCTTAATGAGTACTTTTTATTTTTCTCTTGAATTCAGTCATTACACATTATTTTTGGAGTCTGAGCATCTTATTTTATATATTTTACTTAGTAAAATGACAAATAAAACTGAAGGACTGACATGTTTTTATGTTACAAAAGCTATCCACACACTACTGTTAGCATCTTGTCTGCTGAGGTGCAAACTTTAAAAAATTCAGTTAATTGAAAAGTAAACCTGCTAGGCACAATCACTTATGTTTAGAGCAGTCAAGCAGCAGTGTTCAGCTAAGTTACTTTCTTAGAGTTAAACAAGTGGCAATTGGAGATGCAGAGAATAAAAGCCAGAACTGTGAGCTAAACAGCTCAGAGCCTTAATCCTCTGCACTATACTGTCCAAGTCAACCCAGGAGCACTGTTTAGTTACTGCCTCACAGTCACACAGGTAAATGGAGACAGAAAGAATGAAACCCAGAAGTCTATGATAAAGTTTCTTAGTGGCTCATTGCTTTAATACTCTGCACTAAATTGCTTGCAATTACTCAATGAGTATGATTTTATGCATATTTCATACCTACAGAATGATTACTTTTACAGTCACAAAGTTCTGCAGTGGCAACAGAAAGAGGCTTCAAGTGTGAATGCAAAGATGAAGCAATGCAGGATGCAGAAAATCTTGCTTCAAAGCATAGCAAAAACTTTTTAATAGTAAAAGAGAAAAAATAGCGGTGACCCTATTATTTCTTTTCTTCTTCCCACAGAATGTGGAATGTAAGAAGTCTGTAGCACCTTTACACTTACTCTAAACACATCCAAATCTTAACTATTTTCTCCAGGTCAAATTAATATAGCTGCATTATCAGAATTTTGTTATAGAGGGCGTGGTCAAGATGCCAGTCTGATAGCAGCAGAAATCCATAGCTCTGCTTAGATTTTAATATCCTGACAGGAAATATACTTTAATTTTTAGAAAAATCTAACTAAAAGTATACTAAAAGTTATATTAACATAGACTCTTATTATTTTCTAAACATTAATACATAGTCAAGAGAATGTTTTAATTATTCCTTTCAAGAACCCACACCAGGAAAGTGCAGTGAAGAAAGAACTACATCTTATAATAACAAACATCCAAGAACTGTCACTAAGAATGGACAAATTTGGAAACAAAATGGATATTATCAAACAAGAATGCAGTAAACAACTGGAACTTCTAAATGGAATAGTAAAAAACAATCTGAACACATTCTTGCCTTAGAGGAAACAGTAACTGACCTAGATACTAGAGGGATAGAAAATGTACATCACAATTAATTTCTTCTGAAACAAAACACCAGCCTGATTGAGAAACTGGAAGACCTTGAAAGTAGATCAAGGAGGAATGGCATAAGAATATATGGAATTCCTAAGAAAGAAGAGGGTGCTAACATGATTCATTTCCTCAATAAGTGGTTTTCATCAGCACTAAACATGCCTGAATCCCTCTTGGTCCCTGGCAAATCCAGCTTCATCTCTGAGTTCATTTAACCCCAGATCTATAATAGTTAGGTTTCTTTCCTCGCAAGACAAGGACTTAATGCTGAAATCAGCTTGAACTAATTCCCATATCAAGATGGGTGAAAAAGTTATTCATTTTGACAATGACAACACCTCTACAGTCATATCCAGAAGAAAGGAGTGTGTTCCTCTAATTATGTCTCTGAAAAAAAAAACAATATTAAAGCTCAAGTTCTTTTTCCTGCAAGAATAAAATTCATCTTGCCAGAAGGAGTGAAGATCTATGATTCCCTACAGAAAGCAGTAGAATTTATCCAAAAGAAGAAAATACTGTTGCGCATAGAAGAAATGGAATGGTCATCCCAGAGTTTAAAGAGACAGGCAACAAAAAATGGATGGTATGTGAAGGAAGGAGATAACAATACTAAGAAACTAAAGGACAAATTAATAATTTCCTTCTAATTTTAAATGTTTTGTTTTATGAATAATATATTTGATTCTGGAAAGTCTCTATGCTGTAAGATAATGTGAATCATTTTTATTATTATTTTTCTCTTTTCCTTTCTATATCTACTACTTCTAAATACATATAGTACTAAGTATTGAAATAACATTCTCTCTCCCTCTCTCCTTTCTTCCTATTTTTTTTGTTAGCAGTGTTTCTTTTCTCTCTTTTCCCCAATATAAGTACTTTACATACTTTTCCCTTTTAAATAACTACAAATGATGTATGTCTTTTAATTCTTCAGTAATAGTATAATTTGACTCAATACCAAAGTGCATTTTTTTTAGTGGGTCAGTGGTGGGGTAACAAGGTGTTTCTGATTGGTATTTCTAACTAGAGGTTTTAGACTCTTTGTTTAAGATACATTTAAACATTAATACAGCATATTAATGGTGTTTTATAGATAGCTAAATATAAGTTTTATATATGTATATATATATATATATATATATATATATATATATATATATATATATATATATGTGTGTGTGTGTGTGTGTGTGTATATATATATATATATATATATATATATATATATATATATATATATATATATATATATATATATATATATATATCTGGATCTATATTAGAAGACTGAAGATGCATTATTTCGAATGCTTCTTGGTCGAACTTAGAAGGCTGAAAACACAAAATATTGAAGCGGCTGTAAAGCAAATTCTTTCCCTGGGAAACAATTTTCTTGGTTGCTTCTGTACTTTGCCATTTTTGGCACTGTAGTGCCATCTCGGAGTTGGTATATTTAAGTAGGGGGTGTTTGGGGGCACAGCCCCCCACTTAATGTAATGTTTGAAATTGTTTTTTATTTATTTATTTATTTTTTTGTTGGAACAGTGATTTTTTCTAAGTCGCTGTTCTGACACTTCGACATTGTAAGCTTTCACTTACATAGGGTCGATCAATCACTGTTCGCTTTTTTAAGCGTTCAGTGATCTAATATAGACCCTATATATATATATATGTATATATATATTAGGTTCCTTTTTTCCCCCTCACTCTCTGGCCTGATTAACTGCTGGGTAAATGATTGAAATGTTATTATATGATTTCTGATTTGAGGCAACTGTTGTTACTTCTAAATAGCTGTTTTTATATGAAAGAGTTAATTTTTTCATGATGTTCATGTTTTGTAAGGAAACTGGTGGTCTGTGTGACTCTTCTCATTGTGGAGATTCATGACATGCACTGACAAGGCAGCTTGAGTGTTTTTTTTTTCTTTCTGTAAACTCTAAAAGCTTCAAGATCTGAATTGTCCGCCAAAAATTGCTTTTTTCTTCACTAGAGACAACTTCTGCTGTTGGGTGGCCATGGTGGTGCAGCGGTTAGCATTACCAGCTCACAGCAAGACGTTTTCTAGTTCGATCCTCGGCTGGGGTGCCTTCTGTGTGGCGTTTGCATGTCCTCGCTGTGGTCGCGTGGGTTTCCTCTGGGTGCTCCGGTTTCCTCCCACATCCCAAAGACATGCTGCAGGTGGATTGGACAATCTAAATTGGCCCTAGGTGTGTGTGCGTGCATGTGTGCCTTCTGTGGAAGGTTGGGCGCTGGGCTGGCAACTCGACACTGTAAAACTCCACTGCCAATCCTGAGCGGACAGGTGATCCACTGTGGCAACCTATAACCGGGAAAAACCTGAAAGAAGAAGAAGAAGAGACAACTTCTGCAGTGCATGAGCCTATTTAGATACTTTTTAACAAGTTTATGAAGCTGCAGCTTGAGGAAACAACAGTGATGACATCATTTGACCTTTTGAACTTGTTAAATGGTTGTACTTAGAATTCTTTTCTCTTGAAATTCTGTTATAGGTTCATAGGTTCATACTAGGCTATCTGCCCTAGGGCATTTATAAGCCTAGCCCAGAGTTTTGTGACTTTCGCCACCCCTTTAGTTTGAAGGATACTATGCCCATTATTTAGCTGTGCCTCTGTCAAGCAGTGACACTGAGGTAATCCCTGGGGTATACCTGCGATCTCCCATCCATTGGTCAAGATTTCTCTTGAAGAAAGCCAGCAAGGTGCTCTGCCTCACATGTACTGGGATTTTGTTCCACAGCATAGGGAGTCTCTGGGTGATGAATCTGTCCCTCCAGCACGTCCTATTTATGACCGTGTCAAGGTTCAAGTCTCGTGCTCTTATGGATCGGATGGATTTAGATTTTTTGAGGTGAAGCATGTTCATTAATTCCTGGTTGGACATGGCCTTGTATGTCAGGCACAGGTCACCTCTGAGCAGGCGGTAAGCGACTGAGTAGAGCTGGAGCTCCTTCAGTCGGGCAGCATAGGACATATTTTTGAGACCCTTTATCCTTTTGGTGAGGAACTTTTGGGGCCTTTCCAATTGCTGCAGGTGTCGGGTCAGATACATTCCAAATGGGGCGTTGTACTCAATCATCGGTCTGATGAGTGATGATTACAGGGGAATGATGACCTCCCTTGACCTAGATGTGAATCCCTTCATGATCAGGTGGGCAATGTAGAAGGTCTTCCTAACTACTTTGGCAACATGGGTGTCAAATGAAAGGTTACTGTTAACCTGGGTCCCCAGATCCCTGATAACCTCTTCTGTGCTTAGTGGATTGCCACCTATATGGTAGCTGGGGGTAACCTTGTTTTTTCCTGAAGTGTATGACTATGCATTTTTTAGCGTTTAACTTTAGGCCATGGCTTTGGCACCAGTTATCCTTCACTAGATACTTTAAATGGTAAATAATTAGTTCTGATAAAAGTGTTTAACTCCTTTGAAAATGCCTGTGTTCTCTTATAGATGCATACATTTTTCAGATTCAGTGACACTATTAGTAACTAAATGACATCAAGTGAAGTAGGAGCTGCATTAGAAAACTCATTATGCATATTAAAATCAGACTTATGTTAAATAACTAAACCTTTAGTAAGTAAAGAGAGGGTTGTGAGGCCCCCCTTTTTTCTCTCTCTGTCCCCCCTTCCTGATGAAAGACGTCAACATAGATATTGTTAATACATATGAGTAATGTGTGTATAATTGCAAAATATAATAGTTATGTTGTAATAAGTGTTTTATATATATATATATATATATATATATATATATATATATATATTTATTCAACAGATCCTTACATGAAAAAATGTTAGATAGATGACTGACAAAATGGTTAAATTACCTGATGTTTCTTGAAAAGTCTTGGAAATAATGACAATCTTCTTAACATTCAGCTACTAATGTTTATACATACTTTGAGCTGATGCTTATTTCTGATATATCTACGTATTAGAGGTGCTATTATCATATGTGACATAGTAAGATAGCTTCAGATATATTGGGCACTCTCATTCTAATGTATATTTCATGGATTCAGATTTCTTTATTTGCTTTCATAATGCTTTTCTTTTTTGTTTTTATACTATATTCTAAATGGAGATGAATAATTTGTGTCATTTGGTATTGGAGAGGTGGTAGATGGATGGTTTAGTTAAGTTTTTAACTAAACCAGAAACTTTATGTTTCATGTATGTGTTTATAAATAATTTTGGGTTTTTTAACATGTTATGCATCCATGATAAGTAAGTTTTCATAGATTCCAAGTCACCACGGAAGAAAGGTCTTTCAGTTAGTAATAACATACAAAGTATAGTCAATGGCTTATAAATGTTTATCATTAAATATTAATGGTTTGAGCAATAATGTCAAAAGAGCTGGTTTGCCTAAATATATCAAAATGCATAAAGCCCAGATCATCTTTTTACAGGAAACCCATCTATTAAAAAAAGTTCTACAAAAATACTCATTCAGTGGCTATACCATTCTGGCTGATTCATGTTTTAAGACTAAGAGAAGTGGCACTTTTATTCTATGGAAAAATACTTATATTATGCCAAGAATTATAGATGCAATTTCAGATAAAGATGGGATGCTAAGCATGGTTATTTTGGAAATCAATAGGAAGTATTATACTTTGATTAATACATACTGGATACCTAAGCATGGCTATTTTGGAAATCAATAGGAAGTATTATACTTTGATTAATACATACTGGATACCAGGACTGAGTACTAAATATGTTGACAAATATCTGGACCTGATTACTTTAAATGCAAAAGGGGAAATTATAGCAACAGGTGATTTTAACTGCCTATTATCAGGCAATGATACTTCTAAAAATTGTAAAATAAAACTAACATCTCAAGCCAAGAAGTTAAATAACTTTACAAACCAGATAAACCTTAAAGATATACATGGTCTAAGAGAACATCATTCCTTATTCTATACTTACTATTCATATCGGTTTGGTACACAAATAAACATTTGTATTAAATAATATATACTCTAAAATAAGTGACGTATCTATAATGACTTGTCCACTTTTGGACAATAATGCTGTAAACTTTACATTAACTACACATACAGATGATTTAATATTTCTACAGAGAATTCCTGCTTACATAACTAAGTTAAATGACTTTAGGGAATGGATAATGAAAGAAATAGACATGTTTATGGAAACAAATGATAATGGTGATGTGACTGATACTAAACTATGGGACACCTTTAAAGTTTATATATATGGTAGAATAAAATATTGGTACCTTAAGAAAAGGAGATAGTAAGACAAAGAACTGTTAGATTACAAAAAAAAATAGACAATATAAAAATGGATGCAAAACCAAATAAAGTAGCACATAATGAAATTACTAAATTAAATCAAAAATACTTAGAAGTTCTGAATCATAAAGTAGCCATAAACCTGGAAAAATTGAAATTACAATCTTATACTGTAAATCCCAAATTTCTACATAAAATATAGTGGTAAGATCCAAAAAAATAAACAAGCAAAATCTTATTAATGAGATTAAATATAAATATAAAAGTGATGATTCAGTTAAGAGGGCATCTAATTTAATGGGCATATTAGAAGTGTTCAAAAACTACTATAAAGATATAAATAATAGCACATCACCTTTGGAGACAGATAATGTAATAAATACTTTTACTCAAGAAAATATAACTACTAAGGTGTCAGTGCAACAAAATAACATATTAAATAAACAAATAACACTAACAGAAGTGAAAGAGCAAATACAAATTTAAAAGATAATAAAGCTCCAGGACTGGATGGAATAATTCCTGAACTATATAAAATTTTTCCTGAATATATAATAAAGAAAATGATGAGTGCCTTTACTTTGGTTAAGCAAAAATGTACAACACCCCCATCGTGGAAATACTCAATTATCTCCCCCATATTAAAACTAGGTAAAGACCCAAAATCTTGTGATTCATATAGGCCAGTTTTGTTACTAAACATTGATTATAAATTTTCATGACAATATTAGCTAATAGGATAAAGAAAATATTACCTAATTTCATACATAATGATCAGACAGAGTTCATTCTTCATAGAAAAGTGCAAGATAACATTATTAAATTACTATCATTAATAGACATAACATGCAAATACAAAAACAACTATATGTTATCAACCTAGACATAGAAAAGGCTTTTGATTCTATTAGTTGGTCTTATCTTCAAAGAATTCTGATTGGTTTTGAATTCTCCTCAGATTTTGTCAACTTACTAATGAAAATTTATAGTGGGGCACAAGCTTATGTAAAAACTGGATCATGTCTATCCTCACCACTAGAAATCCACAAGAGAACTAGACAAGGTTGTCCTTTGTCAACATTGTCGTTTGTTCTTTCAATGGCACCTTTTGCTACATATATCAGAAATAAGCAAAATATGAAAGGCTTTCAAATTAATAAGGACTATTGTCCTGAGATACAATTATTTGCTGATGATATGTTAACATTAGATGACATTGATGGTTCTTTGCATGATGTTATAAATACCTTAAGCAAGTTTAAAAGAATTTCAGGGCTTAAATTTAACCATAATAAATCCAAAATGTTACTAATTAATAAAAAGATTAACAAAAACCCAAGAGATAATAGTCAGTTTAATTGAGAGAATGATGTATTAGAATATTTGGGTGTCAGTATAAAGAGTACAGGGAAATAGTCTGTTAAACTAAACTACAATAATTTAATAACCACCATTAGTGAACTAATGAAAAGACTGAATAAAATGTTCTTCACAATGGAGGATAGGCTCTCTTTAATTAAAATGATAATTTTACCTAAAATTTTGTTTTATATACAGTCATTGATACTACCATCTCCCAAAAACGTATTTAAAAAAATAGATTCCAAGCTACTTAATTGTTTATGATTCCCCTTAAAACTTAAGATTGCATATAAATGGCACATTAGAGCTTGGAATAGTAATGGGATAGCATTCTCTAGCTTAGATCTTTATTCCAAATCAGTTATAATTAATGTAATATTATATTGGATCACACCTACCTATATATCTGGCTGGAAAACAATACATGACATTCATATAACTGATGTCAGAACTATAGAAAATCAATTTAAGGAGCAATATGGAATACGTAGAGTTCATTGGCTTTTATGTGAATTTTATTTAATAAGAAGTTTGATCATTTTTCTTATGGCATTAATCAAATATTTAATAACTTTAAAAATATAATTAATTGTAATTACAACATTAAACAATTTCTATTTCTTAGATTCCCTATAGCATTCTCCCCTGATTGCCTAGATTCTTTCAACATCAATGCGAAGCAAAAATTAAAGGAAAATAACTTGATATTCTGGCATCAGTTTATTGAAAATACGAGTATTAAACCACTAAACTCTCTTTTATGTAGTTTTGATAATAGTCAAGACAGTTGGTTGTTTATGCACTCATTATGGCAGTTTATAGAAAATAAAATGAGAGTATCAATTAACCTAGAGACTGAATCTATACCTAGTTTGATTCAACTTTTTATTAGGTATCTTGAAAAGGCAGATAATCATATCTATAAGATACTAAGAGAAGTTTGACTCAGATGTTTGGAATTACTATGTAAAGATTAATGGAGAAAAAATATCTGATGAATCCAAAAAAATTTTATTGAATTCTATGTATAATACCTCTTCATTATATTGGAGATTGTATACATGGAAATTTATGAATAGGAGTTTCTATACACTCTATCCACATAAAATAAATCTTATAGTCAAAAACAGTGAAAGTAAATGTTGGAAATGTGATGAATTACTAGAGGCCAACTGAGTTCACATGTTCATTGAATGTAGAAATGTTGTTCGATACTGGAAAGACTTTAGATATTTTGTAAATGCTTTATGGTCTGATAACTGTCATGTTTCAAACTCACTAATCCTATTCAGTGTTCCTATACCTAATGTAATACCCAAATCTCAGATTCAGCTACTCTGGTCAATTCTTGCAGTTGCCAGAAAAGTTATTACTTTGAACTGGAAAAGTAAACAAGATTTTATTAATTTAGCAAAAGTTGTTTGAAAAAAAGAGCTACAAACCATTTGTTATAGAACTCATAACATTACTCATAAAAAATAGCATGGCAAAAATTGGAAAACCTTTTGAACACTGATAACTTCTCATGGATAAAATGATTGCTTATCATGGATGAATGTTGTTGTGTCTTTCGGCTTTTCCCGGTTAGGGGTCGCCACAGCAGAACTCCGGTCCGCTAATGATTGGCAGTTGATTTTTACGTGCCGAGTTGCCAGCCCTGACGCACAACCTTCAACCAAGGTACGCCCATTCGCGCATGTTTCCACGCAGAAGACGCTGTAGCTGAGAATCGAACCAGACAGCGTCTTACTGTGAGGCGACAACGCTACCGCAGCACCAAATAATTTTGTTATTGTTTTATTGTATTTGTTATATATACATTTGTGTATGTTTATAATGGAAACAAAATAAAAATGTTTTTGAAAAAAAATATTTTTTTGTAACTGTGTCTTGCTGGAAAAGATCTCTATGACTTTTTTTTTTTTGATATATCACATAATATCCATATGTAGTGCTAAAGGGAGATGAAGGAGCTGCAGTGAAGTATTTAAAAACAGGCCTGCATATAACTGGGACACTTTCCTTGCTGCGGTTTGCACTATATCATACCATGTTAGCTGAATAAGTGTTGTGTAATTCTACAATTATAAAATATTGTTTTAACTCCACTTTTGTACAAAAAAATCAAGTGTACATGAGAGAGAGAGAGAGAGAGAGAGATACTCACGTCTAAGAGAAATACTATTTTTCCTGTCTCTCTCTCGCTCTCTCTTTGGTTTGTTTATTTGCTGGCAGCTTATAATTCTTGTTTTTATTTTTGATTTTTTTTTGAGGGGGCATTTTATAAGTATGTTATCACACTTTCAAGTGTGGATTATATCCTGATGAGAACACTTCCTGGAGCAAATGGCATTTTGTACAAGTGCCTAATACCTTAGAATGCAGCTTATGCTCTTTGCGAGATATAACTATCACCTCATTATGTGTTATCACTTGCTTGGTTTGCTCTGTAAAGGGTGAAATATATAAACACTTTCTCGTATGATATTACTAGTTTTTTTTGTGATGTAAATAAAATGAAACTGTAATACAGCTGTATACTATAAACAACTGTGTGCAGAACTCTGCCGGTGCTGATTTACTTTTTTCTGTAGCTTAATAATATTTAATAATTACTTTATGCCCTGTAAAACTATGTGCTACCTTACTTGGATTGTTGCTAGGTACTTAGAATTTAATATTAATAGCTGAAGCTTAAACATCTAATTTGAGAATTTGGGATTACATTACATGTGAGAGTGTTCAATCTTGCCGTTTGTTCTTACACATGGGTTCGGAGCCGATCCTCGGCTCCGAGTCGGCCGCTTGGCAAAGCTCTGCATCGAGAAGAAGCTCGAGACCAACCCCTCTCCCACAATTCCCTCTGCCTTTACCTCAGATCTAGTTTGCCGCTGCAACGTTCGCATCATTTTGATGAGCTCAGACCAACTGGCAGATAAGATATCCTTTTTTTTCTAAGATTTCTTAGAAAATTATTTCTGCTTCGATTAGACCTCTTTAGTGTGTGTGTGTGTGTGCGTGAGTCGAGGGTTTCTTAATCTCCTATATATATATTTTAGTATATAGAGTTTAGTAAGTTTCCCTCGGGGCCTACCCCACCCACTAACTTCTGGATTTTACTACTGGATTTGAGTAAAACACTATACTTGTGGTTCCATTCTTAGTGTTTTTTGGCTGTGACTGTCTTTATAGGACTGTGTAGAGATATATATTTATATATATATTTAACTTACTGGATTTGACTTTTTATACTTGATAATGTCTGAGAAAGCAAAGTCAGGGTTCAAAAGGTGCCAATGTGGACAGAAAATTTCTGTCACAGATAACCATAGCTCCTGCGTCTACTGTCTTGGCCCTCTCCATCTACAAGAAGACTGTTCCATTTGTCATTCTTTCAGTGGAAGGGTCATGACAGATAGGCGCAGGAAGCTCATGGACAGAGGCCTTTTGAAGCCTGCCATTCAAGAGGCTCTTGATAAATCAGACCAGGCATCCAAATCCTCGAAGGATTCGAAGGCATCGGAGCCCATGTCATCGGCTCCGAGCTCTTCTTTTAAGGTTCGCTCACCGGTTCCACAGACTTCGGGGCCGAGTGTCGAACTTCTGTCTGTCACCGAGCCTCGAGTCTTGGAACCGGTGATGGAGCTTCCACCTCCTGTGCTTTTGAGGTCGGCTCCGTCTTCGATTCCTTCGACCCGTTCTTCCAGACCCCTCTCTGACTCCGATGTAGATCATGTGGTGCAGAAGTTAATGGAGAATACGGCCTTGTCCAAACTCATCTCAGTCTCCTCCCAGTTGGTGTCAAGACTCGAAGGCCTACCCTTATCTCCATCTGTTCCTCCTCCGAGGCCTATTCAGCCTTCGGAGCCGGGAGAGGCTGATCTGATGATCGTGGAGCCCTTGGTGCGGGAGCTGTCTTTCTCTCAGTCGGCACTGTTCACCTCGACTCCGACGGATCCATTACCAGAATCGCGGAGCCAACGATCTATCCTTGGTTCCGGGACCGAGAGTCGAACCGATATTTCGGTTCCGACTCTCCCTCTTGGTGCCTCGGCACGGATCGCTTCGGCTCCGTCCTCGGGGTCGATGCCCTCGGTCCCCGTCTCGGGGATCCCTCCGCCTTCTTCGGAACCGGGGATTCCTCGACTCGGGGCCCAGGAGCTTTCGACCTTATGAGGAAGGTGTTGTCGACTCAGACAACCACTTCAGCAGAGACAGCCTCTCCTTCCCATAAAGGCCCATTATCCTCCTCTGCACCCACGGCTACTTCAAAGCGTCGAGCACCAGTGTCTCAGCCACTCCCAGAGGGAGCCCCTTCTTCCTCGGAGGCTTCATCGGATGCCCCCCCAAGGAAGTTCCGAGGAAAAGATTGTGTAAGAGGAGACACTTGGATTCCCCACAAGAATCCTTAACATCGGACACTGACTTGGATGAGTCAGAAGGGTCCCCAAAATCACCCTCAGAGGATGTCTCCTTTTCTGACATCCTGGAGATCCTGAAACAGAGAGGTGAAGCCCTACCCCCTTCTGAGGATGAGTCAGTCTTGCTGAAGGCATTTGGTGCTCGCCCTTCTTCCTCCTGGGTCACTCCGCCCTTCGATGAGTTGATGGATTTGATTGCTCGAAGGGCATGGGAGACACCTGACACAGTGGAGCCAGTCCCTAGAAAGCCTAATAAATATATTACAGCCCCTCAAGACAAGGCATATCTCACAAAGGGAGTTCCAGTGGACGCTATGGTGGTGGCAGCTGCCACTAAGAAGGAGATGTCTGAATCTTCCTCATCTGTCCATCCGCCTAACAGAGATTCTAGGACTATGGACAGATATGGGAAGCGCATTTTTAGTTTAGCGGCTTTTTCCATGCGATCGCTGAACTATTTGACTCATTTTAAACGTTTGCAGAGGGATCTAGTCAAAGAGTTGGGAGATACCCTCCGGGGTACTACAGATGCTGCTGTCGCGGAAAAAGTCACAGCACAGCTCAATACCCTTACATCAATTGTGAACTCGTCCGTGAGGCTCATCTCATATGCAGCCGAAGGTTTGAGTAGGGCTGCGGCTTCAGCGATTGCTCTTTGTAGACAATCCTGGATGCGCTTATGTTCTTTTGCGGAAGCCTTCAAGTCTTCCTTTACTAACGCCCCATTTGATGGTGCCACTCTCTTTGGCCCCAAAGTAAAGGAGACCCTTACCCAGTGTGAGCAAGAGGGAAAGACTCTGTCTGCTGTCGGAGTCCGTTTTTCCACCCCATCCAGACCGTACCCCAAAGGGCAACGAGGTGGAAAAGTGTGGTTTCGAAAACCCCAGGGTTCTTTCCCAGGCACACAGGGTGATGCCCCCTCCAGAGGCAGAGGGGGGGGGCAGAAGTGGAAGACGTCGCCCCGGCGGCAGAGGGGGTCCGCAAAACCAAGGTGACAGGGATACGCTCCCTGGAAAGCCTTTCCAGCACTCCTGAGTGGAGGCCCGACTGTCCTGCTCTGGAGGCAGTCGGGGGTCGCTTAGCTTTATACCCTCAGGCCTGGCAAAGTCTTACCTCAGACAAATGGGTAAAAAGCATTATTACCAGAGGTTACAGAATTCCATTTCTGTTTCCCCCATTACCGCAAAAAAGACTCCCAGATGTACCGCCCCATCTGCGAGATCCTGCAGCTATAGAAATCTCAAAGCAGCTAGAAAAAAGAGTCATCCAACCAGTCCCGGCGGACCAAAGAGGATTCGGACTTACTCAAGGTTCTTTTTAGTACCAAAAAAGACAGGGGACTGGAGGCCAATTCTGGACCTAAGCAAGCTCAATACCTTTGTCAAGGAAGAAAAGTTCCGGATGGTCACGCTTCAATCGATCCTTCCATTCTTACAGAAGGACGACTGGATGTGCTCAATAGATCTCAAGGACGCGTACTACCACATCAAAATGGCCAGAGCGTCCAGAGATCACTTGCGCTTCCGGCTGGGAGCCAGTCACTTTCAGTTTCGGGCCCTGCCCTTTGGTCTAACCTCAGCCCCCAGGGTTTTCACCAAATGCATGGCAGTGGTAGCGTCTCACTTGAGACGACTAGGATTCCAGGTGTTTCCGTATCTGGACGACTGGCTCCTTACTGCCACCACCGAGTGTCGACTGATTCAGGCCAGGGATTTCACACTCGAACTTTGTGTTCATCTCGGAATTTCCATAAATTTCGAAAAATCTGCATTACAGCCATCACAGCATATCTCATTCATAGGAGCAGATTTGGATACCCGTTGCTTGATTCTAACACTTCCCTCACAAAGAATAGCCTCTTTACAAAATCACATATCTCTTCTCCTGTTATCCAAGAAATCCCTGGCCAAACTGGTTCTGAAAGTTTTGGGTCTCATGGCGGCTTCCCTCATTGCAATACCCTTGGGAAGACTGCACATGAGAGTTCTTCAATGGCTACTGTTCGCACAATGGTCGTTCCAACAGTTACCGCTGACACACGAAATTCACATCACAAACATCTGCAAATCGCACCTGTCTTGGTGGTTACAGAATTGCAATCTTTCCGGCGGCCGACCGTTTGTGCTACCCACTCCGACAGCTACGGTGACCACGGACGCTTCCCTGATAGGGTGGGGGGGCATCTTTCAGGGACAGACAATCCAAGGCGAATGGACCAATATAGAGTACAACCTGCACATCAATGTTCTGGAGATGAGGGCAGTGTTTCTGGCATTGCAACACTTTTCTCCCCTTCTACCTCTAGGGACCATTGCAGTTCAAACGGACAACATGTCCGTAGTCTGGTACATAAAAAAACAAGGAGGACACAAATCATACCAGTTGTGCAGAGAGGCCATGAGAATTTGGCAATGGGCAGAGTCCACGGGTCACTTTCTGATAGCAACGCACATCCCGGGGTTATCCAACGTCATAGCGGACAGGTTGAGCAGAGCCATCCTGTTACCTCACGAGTGGTCCCTCAAACAGACAATAGCAGACATGATATTCCGCAAGTGTGGCCAGCCTTGCTGCGATCTGTTTGCGTCTTCAATGAACGCCAAATGCAGAAGCTATTTCGCCCTATTACCCCCGCCAGGGAAAGTCCCCAGGGATGCTCTGATTCATGATTGGCCCCCGGGTCTCCTGTACGCCTTCCCCCCTATACCTCTGATTCCAAGATTTCTGCAGAAAGCCAAGAACCTGGAGAGGACTGTAATTCTCATTGACCCATTCTGGCCTCGTCAAATTTGGTTTCCCTTTCTTCAAGCACACCAAATACGGGAACCCCGGATCCTGGACCCGGAGCCGGATCTACTGACCCACTCGTCAGGAGCTCCCCACCCGTCGCTCCTGTCCCTCAGACTAGCAGCTTGGCTGCTCCGCTTCCCTTCTTAGCCAGGTCTGATCTTCTTTCTCCTGCGGTTCAAAATATCCTAGTAGCTTCTCATAAAGCTTCCACTACAAAGATTTACACTAGTAAGTGGAAACGTTTTGTATACTGGGCAACTACGCAACATTTGGATCCCTTAATAGCCCCACTAAACAAAGTCTTAGAATTTCTATCTGTGCTATTTCACCAAGGAGCTTCTCCTGCCACCTTGAAGGTTCAATTGGCTGCTATTTCAAACTTCCATGTAAGAGAAAATGGAGCGCCTATTATGGCTCATAGGCTTTGTAAGGCCTTTCTAAAAGGGTCTTTTCATATTAGGCCACCAGTTAGGTTTCCAACAGCACCGTGGAATCTGAACCTCCTGTTATCACAACTAATGCTACCACCCTTTGAACCAGCATCTTCCTGTTCTTTGAAGTTCTTGTCATGGAAAACTCTCTTTTTAGTAGCTATCACTTCAGCCAGACGAGTATCAGAACTTCAAGCTCTTTCCATTAAACACCCATATTTGATCTTTCACCCTGATAGGGTATCCCTTCGCACCAACCCGTCCTTCCTTCCCAAGGTTTGTTCAGTCAATAATATTAATCAGTCCATTGAGCTCCCCACATTTTTCAAGAACCATTCCAATAAGCTGGAATATATGTTACACAAGTTGGATGTTCATAGACAACTCAGATTCTACTTGGATAGAACTAAGGATCACAGAAAAGCAGATCAACTCTTTATAGCCTTTGCGGACAGCAGAAAGGGCATGGCAGTGACGAAGCGTACCCTTTCCAAATGGCTATCTGATTGTATTACCTTTGTTTATACTGCTACTGAGCACACTTTACCTGTCAAACCGAAAGGACATTCTACTAGATCAATATCTACATCCCTGGCTCATGCGGCCCGCCTACCTTTGGACACTATTTGTGCGGCCACTTGGTCTAAACCACATACGTTCATCACTCATTACAAAGTGGATAGGGTTTCCAGGGACAGGGCAACCTTTGGTTCCACTGTGCTCAGGGACGTTCTTCCGTGAGTCTCTCAGGGTCACAGAGCTAGGGACGCTACCCATGTGTAAGAACAAACGGCGAGATTGAACACTCTCACATATAGAAGTTATGTCCTTACCATAACGTTCCATGTGGAGTGTTCATCTCACCTTTGTTCTTACATTCCCACCCTCCCACCCTCAGATCAGGAAGAACGTCCAGTTTGGATGCCTGGTTTGTTTCTCCCGCTTCTGATTTTCTCAGCTGTTACAGCTGTTTTCAGCTATGCCTTAGTATGTATGTTTGTATGTTTCACCCCGTTGGGATCTGGTATTGTTTGCAAACTAGATCTGAAGTAAAGGCAGAGGGAATTGTGGGAGAGGGGTTGGTCTTGAGCTTCTTCTCGATGCAGAGCTTTGCCAAGCGGCTGACTCGGAGCCGAGGATCGGCTCCAAACCCATGTGTAAGAACAAAGGTGAGATGAACACTCCACATGGAACGTTATGGTAAAGACATAACTTCTATTTCCATGCAGTTTCTATTTCCATGCAGTGTAAAGCTTTTTGTCATAGCCAAGTGCTGTTTATTGTTTTTAAACAAAACAGTAGAGCCACTGATGTAAGACTCGGTTACTAGCACACACTGATAAGAATCGTAGCTTTATTACATTGTTTTGGACAAGTGTCAGCATCATGCCTCTCAGCCTCTTAGAGTAATCTGGACAAAAAACATAAAAAAGTGGTACAGATAGGGACAATTTTGAAATATTGCTCTTACAAACTTAGAAAGTTTAAAGAAAGAATAACAGGTTTTGCATTAGCATGAATTTTCTGAAGGGTATCAAGTCTAAAACTCAAATGTCTATTATTTTCTAACTTTAGTCTTCAATGATTTGCCACTAATTTGCCAGAAAGCCACAATTTTTTGAAAAATGGACCAAAAATATAAGGCAAAAATCTGGACATTCTGCGAAAATCTGTACAGTTTAGAGGTATAGTCAGCATGCCTAGGTTTAGTGTAGACAAGTAATGTAGCAGAACATAGAATTGCAACTGAAATTAAACATGCATTTGAGTTATCTGAGGTTAATCAGAAAAGCATCCAAGAAGAGTTGAATATGATTTGCTTCTGTTGTTGGAAGACAATTGGTTAAAAGAGAATTTAATTGAGCTTTGCTCCTGCAAATTGGTACATCCTCAATGTTTTTTTTTTTTTTTTTGGGGGGGGGGGGTGGCTTTAACACCTCCACTCTGTACTTACTTAAGTACACAAATCTTATGTTCAGACTACTTCTGGGAGGGGAACCAGTCTCAATGAAACATTCATTCATTGACTTGCCTCCAGATTAAACAAGACCACTGTAGTCACTGCCATTGAATAATGTATCTTTTGTTGTACCACTCATGGTGGGAGTGTAGGCATTAACTACAAAAACAAAAAAAAAATCACGCAGCTGGAAAAGTCACCTTCAGAGACAAATACAGGTTGCATGAGTACATGAGGGCTAAATGCCATACAAAGCCATTGAGCATTACAGAACAGGATTTGAGATAAACGTGGCGACGTCCGCACAAAAACTTGAAGAAATTTCAGCCTATGGAGTTATTAAGCGTTATTTGTTCTACTGTTTGGTCACACTTGTATATGACAACATCTGCTCTCTAACCAGTGTTTCTATTTTCTGACCACCATTATGCAGGTATCTGTTAGACATATACTTTGATCTTGAACTCAAAACTTAAATTTATGAATGCAGATCCTTAATTATCTTGAAAAAAACTAGTAATTAGAAGATTTGATATATGTGATTGATCTATCCAATTAGTATTTTTATGTAGCCTAATAACTCAGATCCTTGAAATAATATGGGTGATTATATGTCTTATTAATATTTCTTTTCAGCTTATCAACATATTGCCCTAAAATACTGTGGATAATTTTACTGCTAATTAACTTAATTAATGTTATAAATGGTCAACAGAGGGCTGTTGATCATCTTCCTCTTCAACTGGTAGACTAAAACTGTAAAAAAAAAACGCATCAGTCTCAGTGTAGACACCAGTGAACATCACTGACATGGTTTCTAATGTGAAACATGGAATTTTAAGAAAGAGGTGTACCCATAAGTGAAAGAGAGGCTGCAGAGTGCTGCATCCCAAAGATTCATTCTATTGTCTAGTGTTACCACAGGAGTTTGGTCTACCTACACATTCAGTTAGTGGTATATCAGTAATAGATATGGCCAAACAGAGCCCACTCTTACATGCCACTTGCTTGCACGAATACAATATAATGCAGAAGGCTAGTCAAACAAAGGGATTGATGTAACAGAATATCAGACAGCCTTGGAGTATCAGTCTGAGCCTTTCATGTGCTATTCTATATGGTTCTGCAGTGTAGCAGTTATCGCATTTGCCTAACAAGAATGTCTTGAGTTCAATCCAAAGTGGAGCCATTATGCTGCCTAATCTTCCAATGTTATGTTTCATAGTTTCATAGTATAGTACTAGGCTATCTGCCCTGGGGCATTTGTAAGCCTAGCCATAATAATGTGGCTTTTGCCACCCCATGAAATGGTACAAAAATGTACAGAATAAATCTAGAATACTGTGCCTCTGTCTAGTAGTGACACAATGAAGGTCCCCTTATATAATAGAATTAGTTTACTGTGCCCCTGTCTAGCAGTGACACAGATCTGACCCCTGGGGTAAACTTACGATCTCCCATCCACTCATCAAGATTTCTCTTGAAGAGAGTTAGTGAGGGGCTCTGCCTAATACGAACTGGGATCCTGTTCCAAAGCATGGGAAGCCTCTGGGTTATGAATCTATCCCTCCAGCATGTCCTATTCATACTTGTGCCGAGGTTTAAGTCTTTAGCTCTCGTGGTCCTGATGGATTTGGATTTTTTGAGGTGGAGCATGTCCATCAGATCCTGATTGGACATGGCCTTGTACGTCAGGCAGAGATCACCTCTGAGCAGGCGGTATGCTACTGAATAGAGCTGAAGTTTCTTTAGTCTGGCAGAATAAGACATATGTTGGAGACCCTTGATCCTTTTGGTGAGGTACTTTTGTGGTCTCTCCAGCTGTTGCAAGTGCCGGGTGAGGTACATACCAGATGGGGCATTGTACTCAATCATGGGTCTGATGAGGGAGGAATATAGGGGTACAATGACATCCTTGGATCTGGATGTGAATCCCTTCATGATGAGGTGTGCAAGGTAGAATGTTTTTCTAACCACTTTGGCAACGTGGGTGTCAAATGAGAGGTCGCTGTCTACTTGGGTCCCTAGGTCTCTGATTACTTTTTCTGTACTCAGTGGGTTGCTGTCTATGTGATAATTTGTGGGCACTTTGTTTTTTCCAAAAGGGATGACTATACATTTTTTGGCATTTAGTTTAAGGCCGTGACTACGGCACCAGTTGTCCGTTTCAGTGAGGCCTTTTTGTAGGATGTGCGTGTCTGCTGGTGTATCGACTATGGCGCCTAGTTTGCAGTCATCTGCGAACTTTGTTAGCCACAGCCCTCCCATGTTTGCTTTAACATCTGAGAAATAAATGCCGAACAAGAGGGGTCCCAGGACAGATCCCTGTGGGACACCACTTATGACTGGCTTTGAGTCTGATATTGCTCCAGAGATTTTAACTTTATGGGTTCTGTCCTTTAGCCAGTTTGCAACCCATCTAGTGACATAAGGGTTTACTTTTAAGCTGTTTAGCTTATCTATGATGCCTGAGTGGGGTATTGTGTCGAAGGCCTTAGCCAAGTCCAGGTATGCTGTATGGACTGCTTTGCCCTCATCAATGGCTCTAGTGACTGTTTCGAAAAAGTCAACCAGGTTTAAAAGGCAGGATCTGCCCTTTACAAAGCCGAACTGGGTGGGGTCAAGTGTCTCTAGGTCCCCTATGTCTCTGTTTATGAGTTCCATAATGATTCTTTCCATAGCTTTGCAGACCAGGCTAGTTAAGCTTATGGGGTGGTAGTTTCCAGGGTCTGTAGAGGCACCCCCCTTGTGGAGTGGGACCACTGTTGCTGTACGCCAGTGTTCAGGTACATATCCCGAAGTAAGGCTAATGTTGTCTTATCTCGCCTTCATTCTTCACTGGTTGGGTTCGGAACCAATCATCGGTTCTGACTCTGCCTATATAAAAGCTTGAGGACTTCCACCATCTCGTTGCTGTAGCCCTATCCCAGCATCCTTAAGGAAGATTACCCAGATCTTGTTTGCAGATAGTAGACCTACTGTCAAAAAAAATATTTACATGTCTAAAACAGACTAATGAAGAGAGTCAGAGAACATTATATTCCAGTCAGAACCGCTCAGTCCTCCAGGAGCGAAAGGCTGTGGGAAGGAGGGTGGGACATAAGAATGAAGGCGAGATGGACAATAAACATGGAACGTTATTGTGAGTACATAACTTCTTTGTTATGTTGTCCTATCTCGCCTTCATTCTTCACTGGTTGGGATAGCGTCCCTAGCACCATCTTTCTTGGGTGGCTCAAGGGAAAATACTCTTCAGAACAGTGGACCCAAAGGAGGCCGTGTTCCTGGAAACCAAATCCACTTTGTAATGAGTGATAAAGGTATGAGGCTTTACCCATGTTGCTGCTGCACAAATAGAATCCATATGTAGCCTCACCTGAAAGGAGATGAGGTTGCTATAGCCCTTGTAGAGTGACCTTTTACCTTTCTGGGAAGTTCTCTGTTTTGAGATTTGTAAGTGTGACCTTTGATATGGGGGCACCTTTTTATTTGTCAAATGATACAAATAACTGATCTGATTTCCTGAAATCCTTTGTTCTATTTAGATAGAAATGTAATTGTCTATGCACATCTAGCTGGTGTAATTTATACTCTGCCCTATTGCCATAGTTGGGAAAAAAACTGGTAAGTCAATGGATTGATTTACATTAGATTCTGAGCACACTTTGGGTAGGAAGGAAGGGTTTGTTCGCAGAGAAACTCCATCCTTTTGAAAAACCATGTAGGGGGGCCGTATTGACAGTGATCAAAGTTCTGAACTTGTATGTCAGCCCATGGGAAGCTACAGGTGTGTTGCTCTTCATAGTTTATCATAGAATTTATGTAGGTTTGTGGTGCTCTGTCTCACTTTTCTGTCGCCTTTCTCTATAATTGAACTGCTCCTAAGACGTGAACACCATAGGATCATAGGAGGTTACTAGGCTATTGACCCGAAGATCATTTCAACCCTAGCCATTTCATCCCAATGGAGTACCATAGATACTCTAGTCAGTACCCAGGATTGTATTTAGTAATGACTGTCCATGTCCAGGAGGCTTGTGTGTGCTATCCCTGGTACGAATTTATGGTGCCCCATCCACTCATCCAGGTTCCTTTTAAACAGTGTCATAGAAGAGCTCTGCTTTACATGGATTGACAGCCTATTCCAAAGATGCTGCAGTCGCTGGGAGACAAATCTGCCCCTCCAGCATGTTCTATTCAAGTCGCAGGCCATATTTAGGTCCATGAAATAGGTAGCTCTAGCCCGACTGATTTACAGATGTGCAACAAATTCCTTAGGTTTGAGTCGGAGATTGCTCTGTAAGCCAGGCATAAGTCTCCCTTAAGAAGTCTATACGATATTGAGTATAATGACAGGGACTTTAGTTGGTCTGTATAAGGCATGTGCTGGAGTCCCTTGATCTTCTTAGTTAGAAACCTCTGAGGTCTTTGCCAGTTACTGCAGGTGCTTTCTACAGTACATGCCAAAAGAGGTTTTATACTCAGTTATGGACCTGATAAGTGAGGAGTATAGAGGGGTTATAACCTCCTTTGATCTAGTGGCGATGCCTTTGCTAATTAAGTGTGCTATGTAGAAAGCCTTCCTTACTACAGTAGACACATGATGGTCAAAGCTAAGGTTGCAGTCTACTTTTGATCCCAGATCTCTTACCACTTTGTAGGTACATAGGGTATTGTTAATTTAATAGTGTGGAGGGACATTGTGTTTACTGATGAGCATAGTGATGCATTTGTTTGCATTCAGTTTGAGGCCATGACTATGACACCAGTCGCTGGTTTGCATAAGACTCTCCTGACATAATTTGGGGATTCAATAATTGCACCTAGTTTACGGGCGTCTGCAAACTTGGTCAGCCACCGCCCCTTAGTTTTGGCCTGAACTTCTGAGAAGTATATATCAAACAGTAGGGTGCCCATCACTGACCCTTATGCAAGCTGCTGGACACAGGTCTGCTAGTTGATGTGGAGTCACCCACTTTGATAGTGTGTGACTGTTTTTTTGAGCCAGTTGGCAACCCATCTTAAAACAAAGGGGTTTACATTCAATTTGCTAAGTTTATTGGTAATGCCTGAGTGTGGGATTATGTCAAAGGCATTTGCCAAGTTGAAGTATGCTGTGTGCACAGATTTGCCCTGTTCAATGGCCCTGGTCACATTTTCAAAGAAATCCATCAGGTTCAACAGGCGCCCTTGACGAAGGCAAATCGGGTTGGATCAAGGGTTTGGAGGTCACCTATATCTTTATTTGTGAGGTCCATGATGATACGTTCCATGGCTTTACAGATGAGGTTGGTCAAACTTATGGGTCTATAATTCCCTGGGGTCTATTGCTAAGCCACATTTGTGGAGGGGAATAACTGTTGCTGTTCTCCATTCTGCAGGAACAAAGCCTGTGATTATGCTGTGATTGAATAGGGTTCTTAATTGTGATGCTAGTTTGTGTTTTAGTTTGTTTAGAAGACAGCCTGGGATGCTGTTTGGTCTCATAGAGTGTGTTTTTTTTTGCCTTAGACAAGGCATTACTGACCTGCTCTTCAAATATGTAGGGTGGGGGTGTGGGTTGGGGGCAAGGTTTGTGATATGTTTGGAGGGGATAAGCGAGTGAAATTTTTCATCAAATCTGTACGCTAGTAGGTTTGCTATCATTGCAGGATCAATGTGTGTGATATCGTTAGTCACTAGTTCAGCACATGCTTGGGTCATCCCTTTTAGGCTACGTACATAGCTCTGAAAGGCCTTATGGTTATCCTTGGCTGTGATTGCTAAATTGCTACATTTTTCTCAAAGTTACCCTTAGAGGATTTGACATATCTTATTTGCGTGTTGAGACTGAGGAGGATGCTTTTCCATTGTTGAGGCCTCACCTTAGTTTTCTTAGACAGCAGCTTTTTTGCATTTGTTGATGCTGGATGTCTACCAGGGTGGCTTGTTTTTACTTTGGGCTCTGGCTTTGATTCTCTCTGGAGCAGACAAATGTATACACTTATACAAATGATTGTGCAGGGTTTTAGTGTAAACTTTGGTGTAGTTACCACTTCCAGCTGGGGGGTGGAGCTTGGAAGGCATTTATACTTTCCCCTAAGAGGGTATAGTTTGCTTTGAAGTTTTTTGTCTAACTTCACCTTTTGTGATTTCTGCTGTTACTGCCAGCACGAAGATGACTGATTTGTGATCAGATTTGACTAATGATGGTCCGACAGTTTCGGTGGTGCATGTCATCTGGAGCATTTCTTCCCGGGCCTCCGCTGAAAACAGGCTCTGTGGAACCTAGTCGGACTTTCCCGGTCAGCAAATGATAAATAAATAAATAAATAAAATGTTAGTAAGGACAAATGCTAGTATGTTTGCTCTTCTTGTTGAGGTTTGAACAATTTGTTCCAAAGCATTTGAGTTAAAGTCAAGGAATGTTTACACAAGTGAGTTAAGGCTAGAGTAGGTTTACCAGTTGATGATGAGATAATTGCAATCCAATAAACGGCAGCACACAAGTCCATGAGACAAATAAATGGTAATTTATTTAAACCAACCAAGAACAGACCGGTTTTATGACTAGTGGTTTAAGTAAGACAAACATAAGTCATATTTAACTGTTTTTTCATTTGCTATTTTCAAGCTTTTATTATTATCAGAACAGTGACAATAGAATACGGACTGGTTGGGTTTGTTGCCCTGTTTATACTTTTTTTGCCCATATGTTATACATGCCAATTTTGATTTTTCGAGTAATATTTTATATTTTCAGCACTGTTTAATTTGGCAGCAGTTGGACTATTTTTGCTGTTGTTTTGTATGTATTTGTAGTAAGGTTCATAGGTTCATACTAGGCTATCTGCCCAAGGGCATTTATAAGCCTAGCCAGAGTTTTGTGGCTTTCGCCACCCCTTTAGTTTGGAGGATACTGTGCCCATTATTTTGCTGTGCCTCTGTCAAGCAGTGACACTCAGATAATCCCTGGGGTATATCTGCGATCTCCCATCCATTGGACAAGATTTTTCTTGAACAAAGCCAGCGAGGTGCTCTGCCTCACATGTACCGGGATTTTGTTCCACAGCATGGGGAGTCTCTGGGTGATGAATCTGTCCCTCCAGCATGTCCTATTAATAACCGTGTCAAGGTTTAAGTCTCCCGCCCTTGTAGTTCTGAGGGATCTAGATTTTTTGAGGTGATGCATGTTCATCAATTCTGGGTTGGACATGGCCTTGTATGTCAGGCACAGGTCACCTCTGAGCAGACGGTAAGCGACTGAATAGAGCTGAAGTTCCTTCAGTCAGGCAGCATAGGACATATTTTTGAGACCTTTTATCCTTTTGGTGAGGAACTTTTGGGGCCTTTCCAGTTGCTGCAGGTGTCGTGTCAGATACATTCCGAATGGGGCATTGTACTCAATCATTGGCCTGATGAGTGATGAGTTCAGGGGGACGATGACTTCCCTTGATCTAGAAGTGAATCCCTTCATGATTAGGTGGGCAATGTAGAAGGTCTTCCTAACTACTTTGGCAACGTGAGTATCAAATGAAAGGTTACTGTCAACCTGGGTACCCAGATCCCTGATAACCTCTTCTGTGCTTAGTGGGTTGCCGCCTGTATGGTAGCTAGGGGTAACCTTGTTTTTCCCGAAGGGTATGACTATGTATTTTTTGGCATTTAACTTTAGGCCATGGTTCTGGCACCAGTTTTCCGTTTCTATAAGACCCTTCTGAAGGATATCTGTGTCAGATGTGTTCTCAACTATGGCGCCCAGTTTGCAGTCATCTGCAAATTTTGTCAGCCATAATCCTCCTGTGTTTGCTTGTACATCTGAAAAGTAGATGCCAAACAGGAGAGGGCCCAGGACTGAGCCCTGTGGGACACCACTTGTGACAGGCTTTGGGTCTGACATGGTGCCAGCAACACTGACCCTGTGGGTTCTGTCACTTAGCCAATTTGCAACCCATCTTGTGACATATGGGTTTACATTTAAGCTGATGAGTTTTTCAATGATACCTGAGTGGGGTATTGTGTCGAAAGCCTTTGCCAGGTCGAGGTAGGCTGTGTGGACTGCCTTTCCCTCATCAATGGCCTTGGTGACTGTTTCGAAAAAGTCCACCAGGTTTAAAAGGCATGATCTGCCCTTGACAAAGCCAAACTGGGTCGGATCCAAAGTCTGCAAGTCTCCTATGTCTTTATTTATGAGTTCCATTATGATCCTCTCCATAGCTCTGCAGATCAAGCTTGTCAAGCTGATGGGACGGTAATTTCCCGGGTCGGTGGAGGCACCTCCTTTGTGAAGTGGGACCACAGTTGCCGTACGCCACTCCTTAGGCACGTATCCTGAGGTGAGGCTAAGATTAAACAGCTGCCCTAACTGCGGGTTTAATTCCTCATTGAGTTCATGGAGCACACATCCGGGGACACCATCTGGTCCCATGGATGCTGTGTTTTTTGCCTTGGAGAGAGTAGTTCTCACCTGAGAATTAGAGATGTTTGGGGGGCTATAATTCTCTGGTATAGATATCTCACCTTTTGGGGGGAGTTTGCACTGAACCTGTCTGCCAGTATGTTGGCAATGTCTGTAGGTTCAGTAATTTTTACATCATTTTGAACTAATTCTGAGCATATCTGGGAGTTTCCTCCCAGGTTTCTAACATAGCTAAAGAAGGCCTTATGATTGTCCTTTGAGTCCTTAGCAACTTTTCTCTCAAAATTTGCCTTGGATGATTTTATGAGATCTTAATTTTTTACTTATAATGATCAAGGGTGTTTTCCCTTTTAAGGATTTTGCTCTATCTTGTAGTAGCTTCCTCCTTTTGTTGTAGAGCTTGTTTATGGCTGGGGTCCACCAAACTGGACGCTTGCCTTTGGTACAAAGGGTCTTTGTTTTGTTTGGGATTACCTGATCCATGCAGTCCTGTAGGTGCTGGTAGAAGGCATTTGTAAGTGATTCAGCGGCTTGAGTAATGGTTTCCGCAGTCTCGGGGGCCTTAAAAGAGACCACACTAGCCTTTAGAAGTATGAAGTCGGCTTTTGAGAAGTTCTTCACTGTGGTCTTTTTTATCTCAGGTGGGGGCGGGATGTGGACTTCCAGTGAGATTAGTTTATGGTCTGATCTCACCAGTGAAGGATATACTTCCGGTGTTGAACATTGTGACCCCATGTTCGTGATGATGAGATCTAGTATGTTATCTCCTCTTGTGGGAATGGTGACTAGTTGTTCCATGGCATTTGAGTTTATGAACTCTAGGAACCTTTGGGCTACATTGTTTTTGCTTGAGTAGTGATCCCAGTCTATATTCGGGTAGTTGAAATCACCTAGTATGATGGTGTTTGGAGATACATTTATCCCCTCCAGTGTTTTCAGGAAAGCTATGTGAGGTTCCTGAGATTGAGAGGGTGGCCTGTAACATGCTACAAATTGCAGAGCAGTCTTGCCTATGGTTAATTGCACCTGGATGGTCTCCGATGCATCGTGCGTTGCCACCAACCTTGAGGTGTGGGTGTTCTTGATGAATATAGACACCCCCTTTCCTTTCTTGGTGTTGTCCGGATTTTGGGGCCAGAACGCATGATATGAGGTAAAGCCTGATAGTGCCGGGGTGCTCTCGGGAGCCTTGAACCAGGTTTCAGTCACAGCACAGACATCGATGTTCTCCATACTGAGAAGGGCCTTGAGTGCGTGCATCTTGAGGTTGAGACTCCTGGCATTGAGCATGGCATTGAGCAGCATTACCCTTAGTTTTTTTCCTTTTTTGTGTTCTAGGGTGGTAGGTTTAGAATTTGAGCCTTGCCTAAAAAGGCACTATGGGGGTGGCAAGAGCCTTTGCCAATATCCGGAAGCCCAGGGGTGACAGGTGCAAGCCGTCCCTTGCGAAGCAGCGTGGCTTGTCCAGCATGTCATCCCAGGCAGACAGACATTGGATCCCCTTTGAATGACACCAGAGTTTAAGCCAATTATTAAAGCTGATCATCTTGTCTCTGTATTGTGGCATCATTCTTGGTGAAGGTAGGATAGTGCTCAGGGTCAGGGTCATACCTGCCTGGGCTACATAATCAGAGAGCTCCTCTATGTCTCTTTTCATGTAGTCCAAGGAGGTACGTCTCAGGTCGTTCACACCAGCGTGGACAATGACAGAGTCGTACTTGTACCTGCTGTTGAGAGACCTGAGTGCTTGCGCTATGTGGCGGATTCTAGCGCCCGACAGGCAGCTTACTGTGACCTTTTCCTTGTTCAATCTGGTGAGCGGGACGTCAGTGTGTCTGACTATGGAGTCACCAATGACGAGTGTGTCTGGCATTGTGTTTGGCCTTAAGGGCTGTGACTGTTTGGCACACTGACTATGTGGTCTATGTGTTGCATGTGTTGTGTCCTGAGGTGGCAGTTGTTTGGGTGTCTGCTTTGGTGGCCTCTGCTGTTTTGGTAGATTTTTGATCAGAGCCTCCGAATATGTCTTTGTGTATAGAGCGAGTGGTTCCCTTGATATTACATTGGTTTTGTTCCATTACTTAAAGTTGTTTGGGATTGCATTTTCTATGCATAATGTTTAATTTATTATTTGCTGTATTTTTTACGGTTATTATGTATATGTGTTAACTCAGTTTTTTGAATATGTTTTGTTGGTCAATGTTTATCATTTGATTTACACAATTTTTTTGCAGTTTCATTTAGGGTATATTCCAGTCACATTTTCTGATTTTTTGATGATATATTTTGTTTCACAATGGATCTTAGTCAGATTCTTCAAGGTCTTGCAGGTGATAAGGATGATGTGTGTATTTTTGAGGCATCTCAGGGACCTGGTTCTCAAACATCCAGTATAACCAGTGCTTCTTCTTGCTCTGAGATTTTTCCACAAATTTCTGCTACTATAAAAGAATTAAGGTCTAATGTATGGCACCTTAGATTATTTAAGACTTATCATAGCAAAGGTATCACACCTAGGGGGCTTAGGGTGTGCATGCAACCTTATGTTAATGGTGATGGATGAGTCTTTACATCGTGATTGGCAAGTAGGACAACAAACTAACTCCAAGTTATTTGTTACGACTTTAATTTCCTTTTATGAACATAAAATTGGTAATTTGACCAATACTATATCAACTTTATGTAATTTGATTAAATCATATAAGCAATAGCACACTTATAGACATCTTTTTTCAGAATGAACTAAGGATCTCATTGTGATGGAGAAAGAACTTAAGTCCCGTATGCTTAAAAAATTCCAACAGGACATTAAAAATTATGAACATGGGAAACAATTTCATATTCAAAAAAAGTGTTAAATTTATGGATAAAAGGGAACACTCTGGAGCTCCCTCAAAAAGAAAGAGAAAATAGTCAATATTAAAATCGAGTGATGGACAAACTGACACCTAAGCAGATGATATTTCATCTGCTGCTGATACTGTGGGTGATCATTCTTCTGGATTACCTAAAGCTAAAAAGAAAATAATATTGCCCCTTTAGAAGAGGTAGGAGGGCTTGATGGGTCTCCACATTAGAGACATTATTACAGTTGATGGTGCCCAAGTAGGAACTTTTCAGAATGTATATAACATTTATACTACACAATTGTCTGTCATTGAGAAAGAATTGTTAAATAAAGGTTTGGGATTCATTCCCAGTTGTTTGGTCGGAAGAAACTTTTGTTCAAGATGTTATTTCTTTTTGTAGAGTATTGCATTTAAAGTTATTTTTTTATAATAAATCCAATATTGAATAAGAAAATGGGGGATTCAAGTTCAGACCATCCACCTTTTCATCTCCTATGAATAGGTATGTGGAGGTGTTTCAACAACAGTTAATTTCGGATTTACATTTTTCTTATAATTCTATAAGAAGATCAAAAATAATTTAACTATGGATTAATATCAGGCCCTCAATTTTTCAAGTAACAGCAAACAAATACCTATTAATACTGCTGATAAAGGGGGTTCTGTGGTACTTTGGGATTGGTCCATGTATTTCGCCGATGCCAAAAAAAACAATTGATGGACCAACGGTTTTACCAACAGATGTTTTTGGATCCGACATTCAAATTTAAATCTGAAATTGATAGGTTTTTGGAATTAGCCCTAGAGGAAGATATTATTTGCAAGGATATGGTCTATCATTTAACAGTCCCTGATCCCTGTAAACAGTATTTTTATTTACTACCTAAAATTCATAAGGTTTCATGGCAACTGTCAGGTGGTCCCATAGTTTTGGGGAGGGGATCATTAACTGAGCCAATATCTTCCTTTTTATCTCAATATCTGAAGCCATTGCTCAGTCTGGTAAGATCACGGTTCCAGGATATGACAATATTTCTAAATACCATACAGGATACACAACTTGAAAAAGATTGGTGCCTTGGTACATTAGATGTTACGGCCCTATATATTGTTCTGCACTGGGTGAGTTTGTTGGCTTTAGAGTACAGGTTAAAGTGGGCGGCTATTTATAGTCCAGGTTTTAACACCTTTCTGGTCTGTTTAACAGAACATGTATTAACCAAAAATGTTTTTTACTTCAAGGATGAATGTTATCTACAATTGAAAGACACAGCTATGGGGGCTTCCTTTGCTCCCATTTATGCTGAATTATTCATGGGCTACATTAAAGAACAAATTATTTATGATAACAGCCACAACATTTTCTTGGATTCACTAGACATTTGGCGCAGGTGTTTGGATGATTGTTGGCTTGTGTGGAAATCAGACTTGGAATATCTACATGAGTTTGTGGAATATCTCAATGAAAATAAGTGGGGGATTAATTTCACCTTAAATTTTCATCAAACTAAAATTGTTTTTCTGGATGTTATTGTATCTGTGCAGGAGGGTGGCACTCTAGCTAGCACTATATATTTTATTTATTTATTTTATTTTTTTATTTATTTATTTAACATTTGTTGACCGGGAATGTCCGACTAGGTTCCACAGAGCCTGTTTTCAGCGGAGGCCCGGGGAGAAATGCTCCAGATGCATGTCTTTGGAATGTGGGAGGAAACCGGAGTACCCGGAGGAAACCCACGCGAACACAGGGAGAACATGCAAAGTCCACACAGAAGGCACCCCAGCCGAGAATCGAACCAGAGAACCTCTTGCTGTGAGGCGACAACGTTAACCGCTGCACCACTGCGCCGCCCATATATAAGAAAGATCCATATAGAAATACCCTTCTATATGCCAGTAGTTGCCATCCCCCTCATATTACTAGAAATACTCCCAAATGACAATTTCTGAGGTTACGTAGGATCTGTTCTTTGGAACAGGGTTTGTCCACTCAGAATAAGAACCTCATTATGAGGTTCGGTAATAGGGGTTATAATTATACTCATGTGGTTAAGACTTCCAGTCTGGTCAATTCCATGGATCGGTCCAAGTTGCTACAATATCATAACAGACATATTTATAAACAACCATTGAGGTTGGTTACTAATTATGGTAGTAACATAAAATGTTTTACTGATTTGGTACTGAAATATTGGGGCAGTCTACTACTAGATGAATGTCTCAATAATTTATTACCATCAACGTATTTATTTTCATTCAGGAAAGGTAACACCTTGGGCAGCTGGTTTAATCATTATAAGAAGTTGACTCCATCAATTTTGAATACATGCCAAACTACCACAGAGGATAATTTCTTATTAGGTTGATACTCTTGTGGCAATTGCAGTCTGTGTAGGTATGTTTGTAAAACTAAAAGTTTTGCTTCTAGAAATACTTCTGTTGTATTTGACATTAAAGTTTTTGGTAACTGTAATACAGACTGGGTCATCTGTTTGGTGACCTGTACTTGTTCCACATTTTACATTGGACAAACTTCCCGTCCCTTTAAGATTAGAATTTTTGAACATCTTAGTGATGTTTGATGCAGACGCAGTTCAAATGCATTATACAAACATTCTATTTTACATCAGTCAGCCAAATTTAATTTTGTAATCATTGATAGAATAATTTTGGATAGAAGGGATAAAAGTGAAGCAATATTTATTAAATAACAAAGAGAAAATGTGGATTATTAAACTGTGTGTGGGGGGTTGTTCTCTCCTGGACTTAATAAACATCTGTATTTAACCTATCATTATGAGTCTATTGCTTTTTAAGGCGGGATAGTTTGTTTCTTGAACAACACTGATGAAGGCTTTTTGACTAAACCAGTCTGTTGTTTGTTGGTTTAAATAAATTGCCATTTATATGGCTCATGTTCTTTGTGTGCTGACTTTTATTGGATTTTCATGTTTCACATTTGTTCAGCCGTGCACCTTTCCTCACTGGCATGTTATTAGATGTTATGTGCGATAATTGAAATCCCCCATGACCAGAGTGTTTGGCAGTATTTGGATTTACTCCAGTTTGGTCAAGTAGGCCTCATGCGCATCATAATCCATGGAGGGGGATCTGTAACTAGCTACAACTTGAATGGCGGTATTACCCACATTAATCTGAACTTGGAGTAACTCCATGGAGTTGTCCAATCTAACTAGTCGGGAGGTGAATTTATCCCTAATATAGATGGAAACACCACATCCTTTGGTTTTCACATGTTTGTTTTGCAGTATGAAGGTGTGGAAAGCATTTTAGCCTTGCATGGCCGGGGTACTCTATTAAGCCTTGAACCAGGTTTCTATGACTGGACAGACATCTACATCCTCCAGTTATAGAAGTGCTTCCAGGGTGTGCAGTTTTTGGTTTAAGCTCCTAGCATTTAGTAGCACAATCCTTATTTTGTTATGGTTGGTAATTTTTACATTGGGAATTTTGTTTTTGAGACCTTGCCTACAAAAAGCACTATGGGGAAGGCAACAGCCTTTGTCATCAGCCGAAAACCTAGTGGTGCCACGTGCAAACCGTCTCTGGCAAAGCAGCAAGGTTTGTCAACCATGTCATCCCAGGCTGACAGAAACTGGATTCTCTTTGAATGACACCAAAAACTAAGCCAGTTATTGAAATAGATCATTTTTGTTTATACTGTGGCATCATTCTAGGTGAGGGTAATATGCTGCTCAAGGCTAAGGACATACCTGCTTGGGATACATACTGTGAGAGCTCAATCATGCCTCTTTTCATATAGTCTAGTGAGGTATGTCTCAGGTCGTTCACCTCAACATGAGCTATGACAGAGTCATAATGGTACTTGTTGCCGAGAGACCTGACTGCATAGATGATCTGATGAATCCTGGCACCAGACAGGCAGCTGACTGTGACTTTCTCCTTATTTAAGCTAGTGAGTGGGGCATCCATGTGTCTCACTATGGAGTCTCCAATGACAAGAAAATTAGATGTTAAGTTGTCAATCTCGCCTTCATTCTTGCTGGATGGGTTCGGAGCCGATCCTCGGCACCGACTCGGCACTTGCTTTAGCTTGAGAACTCCTTTTACCAGCTCGAGGCAACCCTATATCCCATGATGCAAGGCGGAACTACCTTAGATCTCGTTTGCCGCTTAGCGAAAGAGGTCTCCTTTGCCAGCTGAGGTAAGTTGTTTTTTGTCAAAAAAAAGCTTAGTTAGGGATTTATTTCCCCCTTTTTTTCTCCTTTCATAGTGTGTAGTGTATCTACAGCCCACCCTATTCCCTTATAGTTAAAAACTTTTAAATTCTTTTTGTAATTGTAAAAAGTTAAGTTAGGCCTAGACCCCATTGGTTAATCCCTACCTGTGTGTCTGTGTGTTGGGGATTAATTGTGTGTTTGTTGGGGTGTGTGTGACTTTCTTCCTTAGAACTATGTCAAAGGAAGGCAAGGTCTCAGGCTTCAAGAAGTGTGACTCGTGCTGTCAGAAAATGTCTCTGACAGACGGTCACACTTCTTGTGTTTACTGCCTGGGGCCTTTGCACCTGCAGGACTCCTGTGCTTTGTGTCACTCTTTTAGCCAGAGAGTCCTGCAGGAAAGGAGGAATAAATTGATCCTCCGTGGCTTACTTAAGCCAGAAGGTTCTCCCTCTAAAACAGGGTCTAGTAAACCTTCTAAGCCACCGAAGGTTCAGGCTACAGTATCTAAGCCTCCTCCGGTGGCTCCGGCTCCGGCTGGAGCCGATCTTTCTGCTTCCAAGTTAGTGGGTTTGGCACCGATTGGTTCCGACACCCGGTCCACTGTGGCCTTGCACCTTATCCAGCATCGGAGCCGAGAAACCTTCGGCTCCATCTGGAATTCAGGGGACTTCGGCTCCGATGACTTTGTCCCAAAAGAGATCTCGGTCCCCTTCGTTGGAGAGTATCCACTCGGCTCCGGGGTCTCCTCTTTTGTCGGAGCGGAGCCATCGGAGCCGATCTTCGAGATCTTCCAGGCTGTCTGACCACGACTTAGAGAGGGTGGTAAGCAGGCTGTTGAAGTCGCAGGCACTGGCCCAAATACTCCATAGCCCGTCTCAGCAGACTTCGGCTATTGCTTCACCCCTTGAACTTCCTCCTCCAACTCCCCACCAGGGTTCGGAGCCGGAGCTTCTCGGGACAGCGACTGTTTCGGCGCTGGAGCCGATACATCCTTCGGCTCTGTCGTCTTCGGCTCCGATCTCCTCCTTGAGACCTTCCTTGGAGGGATCCGGTCGTCGAGTTTCCCTTGTCGGCTCCGAGGGGGCTAGTGGCATCGGACCCTTGTCCGACCCCGCTCTCCCTCTCGGGGCTTCGGCTTTGGTAAGCTCGGCACCGACATCGGCCTCGGAGCCTTCCCTCTCAGTGGAGCCGGGAATTCCTGTGTCCTCGGAACGGGGATATTCCGGTCTCCCGGGGAGGGGAGCCTTTGAGGTGATGAGGAGTGTCCTGGCTCCTGAGCCAGGTCAACGGTCCATCCCTCTAGCTCCTCCCTCTTCGGTGCCTGTAGACACCTCTTGCCAACCTCTTGCTCTCAGGCCCAGGGATCCATCGTCCCAGGTTTCCCCATTGGGAATTTCCTCCTCTTCCAAAGTTTCTCCTGATCCTGCAGGTGAACCCCCTCGGAAGAGGACGTGTAAGAGGAAACACACAGACTCCCCTGAGTCTACTACATCTGATACCGACTTAGATGAGTTGGAGGGTTCCCCACGATCCCCCTCTGAGGATGTCTCCTTTTCAGACATCCTTGAGCTCTTCAAACAGAGGGGGAATTGGCCATCCATTGATCCCTCCGAGGATGAGTCGGTATACCTGGAGGCTTTTGGATCCCGACCCTCCACCTCCTGGGTGTCTCCGCCTTTCGACCCACTTATGCAGGTAGTGGCTCGGAAGGCGTGGGCAGCTCCAGATTCTGTGGAACCTGTCCCCAGGAGACCATCCAAGTTTATTACGGCCCCTACGGACAAACAGTTTCTTTCCAAGGGCATCTCTGTGGATGCTATGGTGGTGGCGGCCACTAAGAAGGAACTGGCAGATCCTTCAGTACCTGTCCATCCTCCTAACAAGGATTCTAGGACCATGGACAGGTATGGAAAGCGGATGTTTTCTTCAGCGACCTTTGCTATGCGTTAAGCTGAACTACCTTTGTCACTTCACCAGGCTTCAAAGAGATATTCTCAAGGAACTGGGTGAAGTGGTCCAGGATCCTTCTGCTGCTGGGGCTCAAGAAAAGATTGCCTCACAGCTAGCAATCCTGAATTCCTTATCCAACTCCTCCATGCGGCTCATATCCTATGCGGCCGATGGAGTGAGCAGGGCCGCAGGCACAGGAGTGGCTCTTAGACGCCAAGCCTGGATGCGGCTTTGTAATTTTGCGGACCCCTTTAAGGCGTCCTTCACCAATACCCCATTTGATGGTTCGGCTTTGTTCGGACCTCAGGTGAAGGATACCTTGACCAGGTGTGAGCAGGACGGTAAAACTCTTTCTGCCGTTGGAGTCCATTTTTCCACCGCATCTAGATCATATCCCAACGAACAGAAGGGAGGGAAGATGAGGTTCCATAAAGCCCAAGGAGCTACACCGGACACACGTGGTCAGTTTACCCCCAGAGGCAGAGGGGGTAACAATAATAGACGCCGCCCTAGAGGCAGGGGGGTTCTCAGAACCAGGGCAACAGGGAGTTTCTTCCTGAGAAGCCCTTTCAGCACCCCTGAGGTGTTGCCCGACTGTCCACCCTTGGAGGCAGTCTGAAGGATTTCGCTGTACCCAGTAGCCTGGCATTCCCTCTCACAAGATATGTGGGTACAGTCGATCATATCCGAGGGTTACAAAATCCCCTTCGAAAGGTATCCCGTACCTCTACAATCCCTTCCAGACATCTCACCCGGTCAAAGGGATTTGGCAGAACAGGAGGTTTCAAAGCTCCTAGAAAAAAGAGCCGTCCAGACTGTTCCGGCAGACCAAGTAGGATCCGGCGTCTACTCGAGATTCTTTTTGGTCCCCAAAAGGACGGGAGATTGGAGACCAATATTAGACCTGAGCAATCTAAACAGATTTGTCAAAAAGGCAAGATTCCGGATGGTCACGCTTCAGTCCATTCTGCCCTTTCTGGGCAAGGACAACTGGATGTGCTCTATAGACCTTCAGGACGCGTACTATCACATAAAGATTCACAGGAGCTCCAGAAGGTTTCTCCGCTTTCGGCTAGGGACCAGTCATTACCAATTCAGAGCCCTGCCCTTTGGCCTCACTTCAGCCCCAGAGTGTTTACCAAATGCATGGCAGTGGTCACAGCTCATCTGAGACGTCAAGGATTCCAGGTGTTTCCTTATTTGGACGACTGGCTCCTCTCCGCCACCACCAGGTGTCAGCTTCTTCAGACCAGAGACTACACTCTGCAGCTTTGCAGGAGTTTAGGAATTTCAGTAAATTTCGAAAAATCTTCTCTGCGGCCTTGCCAATCTATCACCTTTATAGGCGCAGAATTAAACACCGTCAAAATGTTAGCCAGACTAACAGATCAAAGAATTCTGGACATCCAAAAATTCGTTCGGATTCTATTGCAGAGCAGCAAGGTCAAAGCCAGATTGATACTAAAGGTTCTAGGTCTTATGGCTGCGGCCATTGTTCTTCTACCACTGACTCGCTTCCACGTGCGTCTTCTGCAGTGGATGTTATTCACTCAGTGGTCGTACCACAGTCTTCCGATGAGGCACGAAATCTTAGTCACACAATCGTGCAGAACTCATCTGAACTGGTGGATATCTTCCCCTCTTCTTCATCAGGGCCGACCCTTTGTTCCCCCTCCTCCAGTTGCCATAGTTACTACGGATGCCTCTCTGATCGGGTGGGGGGGGCATTATCAGGGCAGGATGGTCCACGGGACGTGGCAACTTATAGAATACCATCTGCACATCAATGTCCTGGAGATGAGAGCGGTGCTTTTAACGTTGCAAGCCCTCAACGACTTTCTTCCCACGGGGACTATTGCAGTACAAACGGACAACATGTCCGTGGTCTGGTACATCAACAAGCAGGGCGGGACCAGGTCCTATCCGTTGTGTCGGGAAGCTCTCAGACTTTGGCAATGGGCAATCTCCTCTCATCGGTTTCTGATAGCAACGCACATCCCCGGCAGGTCCAACCTCTTGGCGGACAGGCTGAGCAGATCCATTCTGCTGCCTCACGAGTGGTCTCTCAATCAATCTGTAGTGGATCAGATTTTTCTGAAGTGGGGCACTCCTTGTTGCGATCTTTTTGCTACACCTCAAAACAACAAGTGCCCCGATTTTTTCACCCTCTTTCCCCTTCCAGGCCAACCCCTGAGAGACTCTCTAACCCAGGATTGGCCCCGGGGACTTCTGTATGCTTTTCCTCCTTTTCCCTTGATTCCACAAGTCATTCAGAAAGCCACCGTTTTGAGGGCCAAGTTGATTCTCATTGCCCCTTACTGGCCTCAACAAATTTGGTTTCCGTCTTTGCATCGTCACCTCCTGGTGCAGCCCTGGCATCTGGACCCAGTTCCGGATCTCTTGATCCACCAGTCAGGTCAGCAGCACCGGGCCATTCATTCTCTCAACCTCACTGCTTGGTTGCTCCACTTCCTTCCCTAGCCAGGCTTCCGATGATCTCTGATTCAGTCAGAGACATCTTAGTGTCTTCTTTAAAGTCGTCCACTAGAACTGTTTATGCTAGCAAGTGGCGACGTTTTTCTATTTGGGCAAATTCCAGGAATATTGATCCCTTTACTGCTCCTGTGCATTCTGTTTTAGATTTCCTGGCTGAAGTTTTTCATTCAGGATCTTCTTCATCTACAGTTAAAGTTCAACTGGCTGCTATTTCCAAGTATCATGTTGGCTTGCATGATAATAACATTATGTCTCATAGATTATGCAAGGCCTTTCTGAGAGGAGTTTTTCTCCTAAAGCCGCCGATAAAGCATCCTCCTCCGCAATGGGATCTAAATTTAATGTTGGCATCCTTGATGCTACCTCCCTTCGAATCGTCTGCTTCATGTTCTTTGAAGTTATTGACCTGGAAAACTATATTCTTACTGGCTGTCACTTCAGCAAGAAGGGTTTCCGAGATTCAAGCTCTCTGCATTCGTTCCTCTTACTTGGTTTTTCATAAGGACAGGGTATCCTTAAGAACGAACCCGTCCTTTCTCCCCAAAGTTGTGTCTCAAACCAATATTAACCAATCCATAGATCTACCAGTCTTTTTCCCAAACTATTCTGACAGAGCTGAACAAAAGCTTCATTTTTTGGATGTCCATCGTCAGCTCAGGTACTATTTGCATAGAACTAAACAATTCAGAAAATCGGACCAATTATTTGTCTCCTATGCAGAAAACAGGATAGGTCTTCCAGTTTCTAAAGTGACCTTATCCAGATGGTTGACTTCCACCATTTCCTATGTGTACTCTCTCAGAGGCAAGCAGCTACCTTCTAAACCGAAAGCACACTCAACCAGGAGTCTATCCACTTCTGCAGCCTTTCAGGATAGACTACCCATTGATACCATTTGTGCAGCAGCTACTTGGGCCACGCCTCATACCTTTGTCTCTCATTACAAGTTAGACTTGGTTTCCAGAGACAGGGCCAGTTTTGGTTCCACAGTTCTCAAGAGTCTGTTCCATTGAGCCACCCGGGATACAGGTGCTAGGGACGCGGTCCCATCCAGCAAGAATGAAGGCGAGATTGACAACTTAACATTTAGAAGTTATGTACCTACCATAACGTTCCATGTTAGTTGTCTTCTCTCGCCTTCTTTCTTGCGTCCCTCCTTCCTTCCCCATGGCCTGGACAGATCTTGAAGAGTTCCTATCAGGTTGTTTCCTCCTGAGCCTTCATATGAGGACTCTTATTATGAACTTGGTTTTCCTAATTATGTTAGGTTAGTCCTTAGCAGGGTAGGTTAGCTACCAAACGAGATCTGAGGTAGTTCCGCCTTGCATCATGGGATATAGGGTTGCCTCAAGCTGGTAAAAGGAGTTCTCAAGCTAAAGCAAGTGCCGAGTCGGAGCCGAGGATCGGCTCCGAACCCATCCAGCAAGAAAGAAGGCGAGAGAAGACAACTAACATGGAACGTTATGGTAGGTACATAACTTCTAATTTTTTGAGTATTATGCCTTAAGGGATTGGTAGGTGAGACACCAGTGTTGCTGTGTCTTGGGTGCTGTGGGAACTATGTTAGTTGTAGCAGCCTTTGTTTTGGCGGTCTCTGGTGTTTCGGTAAGTTTTTTGAGAGAACCTCTGCGTATGTTGATTTATGTGTTGAGTTCATAGTATGTGTATAAGTAGTAGTACTATGTGCATGAGTAGAGGTGGGTGAGTTGACAACCTCTTCAGTGTTACTGTTTCGAGTGCGAGAGAGCACGGATTCAAGAATCTTGGTGTAGATACATCTTTCACACTCTGTACTAGAGTGAGTTATTAGTAAAGGGTTGTAAGTGTAAATGAGGTAGTTACAGTACTGCCTCCGTAGACCTAAGTCAACAAGGCTGGCAGGAGAAACAAGGGTAGTCCAACTGTCCATAATGCTAGATTTGAAGAACTGTTATCACAAAGGGGGTGCTTTCAGGACTGATCTAGGAGGTGCAATGTAGATGGGTATTTCTGACGGGAGGTTTGCCTGGTGGTTTAATAGATCACAGCTCACTAGCAATACTTCTTAGACTAGAGATGTACTAAAGATGAGGACTACACTAATGTACTACAGCTGTATCTAAGGGAAAAATTGTCAGAATTATCTCTCCGGCTACTAAGCACAATTATGCAGCAGTACATGGTGCTGTGCAATGCGCAAACAAGCAGAAACCCACTCAAATGTGAGGCTTATATACCAGAAGCTAAAAAACTTAAAAAAAAAAATCTTTAAAAAACTCAAAAGAACCAATGAGGGTGCTTATTCCAAGCCCGAGACTAATCACCCTTCACCAGACAGGTTCCAGTCAGCAGACGTCTCTCACAAGGGTGCAGAAGGGCCTCTTCCAAAGATGGCTTGGAAAATGTGCTCAGAATACAACGGCCACTACAAACAGACCCAGATGCAGCAAACTTTTATCTGAACTATGCTACAGCTACTAGCTGTACTAATTTAGGAGGGAAACACTAAAGAAATGTTTTAACCAGCAGAAAAACGGCAGCGGGACAGTGGAAAATGTTTAAACAGCAAACAAATCTGTTACTTAAAACACTGCTTGGCAGGAAAACAGAACAAACTGAACAGATGCTTTGCAAACAGTGAAAATAGTAAAAACAAGTTTTATAAACTGTGAAAACAGCAACAGAATACGATTTAACAGGCACAGTAAGGTAGACAAATGCAGTAAAAGCAGTGCAGTTTAGTTTACAGCATTAAAATACAGTATTAAATAAGCACAACACAATAAAAGTGCAGTAAATAGTATAATCAGGCAAAACCAAACAGGTAACTTATTGTTTTGGGAAGGTCAAAAGCCTCTAGTTGTCTGGTATCTCAGCTCAGAGTTGTGCCTGGTAGCCCACCTCAGTTCTGCTCAGTTCAATCAAGCAGAAACCTGCTCAAACTCGGGGCTTAAATACCAGAAGCTAAAAACTTTAAAAAAAACTTTAAAAAGCTCAGAGGAACCTGTGAGGGTGCTTACTCCAAACTCTAGACCAATCACATTTCACCAGACAGATTCCAGTCGGCAGACTTCTCTCATGAGGGTGCAGAAGTCTCCCTTCTAATCAAAGATGGCTTGGAAAATGTGCTCAGCATACAACATCATTACAAGCAGACCCAGGTGCAGCAAACGTAGTATCTGGACTATGCTACAGCTACGCTAATTATGAAATGAAGGTAGAACTTACCTAAATCTGTACTGTCTCTTATTTAAGTATGGATTTTCATTAATTATTGTGATAAAAAAAAAAAGTTCAGCTGAAATCAAGAGATAGTCTGCAACATTTACAAAAGAACATTTCCCTTCCTTTTTAATAACCTATGCAAGAAAATTAACTATATAAAGCTCTGTACAAAGCAAAGACCATGCCACAAATTAATAAACACATTTATATGTGGAAATAGTGTATAGTCTGTATTTACATTATAATTTGCAGTTCATTCATGTATTCTTCAGTTACCCACTTAATGCAATTCTGGATGAAAGGGAGGCCTGAGCCAGTTTAGAAAAGTATTCAGCATATTGCAGAAGCAGTGTATAACTTCCATATTGCCACTGAGTAGCCAAGAATGCATTTTCTGTTATGACTCTAGTAACTGTTAAAATAATAAATGTGTGAGAAAGAGATGCTAGCTAGTAAGTACTTGGTATTACAAGCATTTTTTGAAAAACAAAACATTGATTAGAATTTTCAAGCTGGACATTGCAGCTGATAACTGCAGCAATTGCACTGATGCTGAATCCAATAATTATAGGTTCATAGGTTGGTGCTAGGCTATCGGACCTAGGGCCTATACAAGCCTAGCCATAACAATTCCCTGGCTATTTCTACCCAAACTATTTACTTCCTTGGACCCCTGTCTATCAGGGCAACTGACATGATCCCCGGGGTGAATTTCCTTTCTCCCATCCAATCATCAAGGTTCCTTTTGAAGAGGGCCAAAGAGGCGCTCTGCTTGACATGTATGGGCAGTCTATTCAAGATTCTGGGGAGTCTCTGGGTCAGGAACCTATCCCTTCAGCATGTTTTGTTTATTGTGATGACAAGATTTAGATCCCTGGAACGTGTGGCTCTGAGGGATTGGGATTTCTTTAAGTGTAGCATGTCCAACAGCTCTGGGTTTGACATGGCCTTGTATGTTAAGCAGAGATCGCCTCAGAGTAGACGATATGTGACAGAGTATAGCTGGAATTTTTTAAGGCGGTCAGCATTGGGCATCTGATTTAGGCCTGTGATTCTTTTAGTGAGGTATTTCTGTGGCCTTTCCAGTTGTTGCAGATGTCTTGAAAGGCACATACCAAATGGGGCGTTGTATTCTATAATGTGTCTAATGAGGGATGAGTACAGTGAGACAATGACCTCCTTTTTTCTGGATGAAAAGCCCTTAGTGATGAGGTGTGCCACATAGAAGGATTTCCTGACTGTTGTGGCAGTGTGGTTATTGAAGGTGAGACCACTGTCCACATGTGTCCCTAAGTCTCTTATCACACTTTCGGTGTTTAGTGTACTGCCACCTATGTGATAATTCACGGGTACATGTTTTTTTCCCAAAGGGGATAACTATACATTTCTTGGCATTGAGCTTGAGCCCATGGCTTTGGCACCAAGCATCTGTTTCTGTAAGGCCCTTTTGTAGAGTATCCACATCATTTGGGGATTCAATAATGGCTCCCAGTTTGCAGTCATCTGCGAACTTTGTTAGCCAGAATCCCTTAGTGTTGGCCTGTACTTCAGAGAAGTAGATGCCAAACAAGAGAGGTCCCAGGACTGAACCCTGAGGTACTCCACTTGTCACTTGTCTGGAGCTGGATTTGAAATCAGCTACTTTTACAGTGTGGGTTCTATCAGTAAGCCAGTTGGCAACCCCTCAAGTGACATAGGGATTAATGCCCAGCTTAGTAAGTTTATCTATGATTCCAGAGTGGGGGATGGTGTCAAAGGCCTTGGCGAGGTCCAGATAGGCTGTGTGGACTGCCTTACCCTCATCCACGGCTCTGGAGACTGATTAGAAGAAGTCAGTAAGGTTCAGGAGACAAGATCAGCCCTTCACAAACCCAAACTGGGTGGGGTCCAGTGTTTTAAGGTTGCCAATGTCTGTTTATAAGTTCCATGATAATACGTTCCTTGGCCTTGCAGATCAGGCTCGTCAGACTGATGGGGAGGTAGTTCCCAGGATCCAAGGCGGACCCCCCCTTGTGGAGTGGGATAACTGTAGCTGTGCATCACTCAGTGGGCACGAAGCCTGAGGTGAGGGTATGATTAAACATGACACTTAGGTGAGGTGCCGGTTCATTTTGTAGTTCATGTAGTACACAGCCCAGGATGTCATCTGGTCCCATGGATGCCGTATTCTTAGCTTTGGAGAGTGCGTTTTTTACCTGTGTGGCCATTATTACCGGAATTTGGCAATCTTCCAGTATTGAGATGGGCCATTTAGGGGGTGAGAGGTGGGTGAAGTTGGCACTGAATCGATCTGCCAGGATATTGGCAATATCCTTGGGATCAGTATATTAAATGCCATTCTGTTGTAGCTCAGAGCAGATCTGAGCATTGCCATTTAGATTCTTGACATAGTTATAGAATGCCTTGTGGTTGTCTTTGGAATCTTTGGCAATTTTATTTTCGTAACTAGCTTTGGAGGATTTTATGAGGGATCTAAACTTCTTACTGAGGCTGATAAGGGAGTTGTTTACATCCTGGGATTTTCCTCTTTTCTGCAACAGTTTTTTCCTTTTGTTGTAAAGTTTGTTTATGGCAGGGGACCACCAGATTGGCTTCCTTTTGTTGGAGGAAAGCATCTTGGTTCTATATGGGATGGCACAATTCATGCATGAGTGGATGTGCTCATACAGTGTCTTAGTGTTCTATCCAATGGGTGTTGCAGTTTTTTCAAAAAAGTTGACTCTAAGACAGTGTTTTTTTTTTTTTTTTGTTATTCCTTAAAAACTGCATTCAATATACCTTAGAATCATTCATGAAACTACCATGGTCTTAAAAGAATCACTAAATGTGCCTCATGCATTAAAAATTACTAACTTATTTTACAAACAATTCCTAACATAGAACAGCATGGAATATCACTAGTGGCTGAGGGTTTGAATGGAATCTTGAAGCCCAAGGGTAAAACTGTCACTGGGTCAAAGGTTAAGATGAAAATGAATTTCTGTGAAAGCTCTTGAGCCTTTGATGCCGTAAGTGAGGATGGATGACCGAGGAGGACTTGTGGCATGATATTTGTGTAAAGGTCATAGAAAATATGGTGGTTTTCAACAAAGAGGAGATTAGGTTTGTAAAGCAAATTGTCAAGATTCAAACTAGTTGTAGGACTTATGAAAAGGTAAATGAGAATGTATACATTTCCTTTAGCTGGTTAAGTCCACTTAGAACAAATTCCTCTCAGAGGTAGAGCCCCAAATGCCTATTTTGTATTCAGACCTCAGATTATTGGTCCCCAACACACCTGCCATGAAATGCCTTTACCTTCTTGATTAAACCACAACAACCATGAGTTAATCCTGTGATACCCACATCCATCCTTGGGTTATTGCTAGTGATTTACTTGGAAGATGTCCTTTTGCAGTTTTCATCAGTATGGCACATTTAAGCCAATGACATTAACTTAACATTAACTGACATTAACTTGAGGGTAAATTAATGCCATTACCTAAAACATGCAAAGTTGCCAAAAATTGCTGAAGGACATGGTTCAAGTAAATTATTTAAAATATACAATATATGTACTCCTACCAAACATGTCCTAAGCACTATTGGTTAATGATGGGGCAACAGATGGCAGCTTCACAAACTGTTTTCTTTACAGGAGATGAATTCACTGCCAGAAGTAGGTGCTGTATTTTTCACCTTGCTTTCTCTGCACATTAAAATACCTCTTGGGAATGTTGATTATTTAGTGGTGTTTTCTTATTGTTGAAGCCCATTTTCTAGTAAGCAATAATGCACCAGCAGACTGGATCTTCAGTGTGCTGTTACGATCTGTGTTCTTTTTGTTTGTTGTTGGATACAAGTTCCTGAAAGATTTAGGACTGCCTTTTTATGACCAAGGTTTCACTAATATGTCTTCTGCACGGCTGTCAGCATCATGCAACCTCTCTAACTGCACCCTAGTACTGCCTGCATGCTGTATATCACAGTGAGTGCAGTGCAACCCCATGTGGCTTGTCAGCCTGTGTACTGCACCCAGCTGTCTGGGAGTCATTGTAGACTGCGTAGGAATGCTGACTTGTACTTAGAGCTTCTGCAGCTATTCTAGGGCACTATAACATATCAGTATTGCTGCAAATTTCTTTCTGTGCATCACACAGAACTGTTGCAAGGGTCTTTCACCGTACACTGGCCATACATGCAGAGGACAAGAAGTTTGAATCCCACCTACATCCTTGTTTTAAATAATTGCTAAACATAAATGATGACTGAAGCGTAAATATTTCATTTTTAGGCCACTACATGGATTATGCTATTTCTGTGGTTACTACCCAGGGTATATAAATGTGCAAAACTGAAACTAAAACAAATCCACCTCTTCGTATGGATAAACATGTGATAGTGTTCCTTATGAAAGACATGGACACATTTTCAGTACACTAAAATAAGAGTATTCATAACTTTCAGAGCTTTTCATTTTTCATTCGAAAAAAGCAATGTTTAACTAAGGAGACTAAAATGGCAGATGTTAGCATTTTGGCTGCCTGTAATAGTTTACTGCAGAAAATCACCTTGAAGAGATATTTAGCAAGATTTCTGAATTGTTACAGCACTTTAACTGTTGAGTCAGTATTTTCTGAAGAGCAGCACCAGAGTAATACTGCATGGAAATGAAATGTTTTAACTATTATTTCATGCCTTGCACATTAAAAATATTTTAATGAAAACATTTTTCATTAGTCTTAGTGGAAAATAATAAAACAAAGTGGAACCTATAAATCTGCTAGAACTCATTCATATCTGACTAACCATATTTGTTATGATTACTGATTGTATGTTTGCAATGCATGCTGCTATATGACATAGAGATAAATGGCTTCCAGAAAAAAAAAATGTTTGCAAGTTAATAACTAAAACCAATGGATTTCATGTGGAACTCAGAATTTTACAAAGGAAAGCAATCCATGAATATATTATAGGACATGGTGCAGCAGATGGTGTTTGTTGAATTAATTTCAGTCGGGAGTCAGGAAGTAGCTTGTATTGTTCTTAGTGCCACATAAAGAAGCAGCTGGACAAATCAGCACCGAAAATGCCCTACTTAACATATGATACTAATCATAAATATGCCGAGCGAGGAACACTAGATATATAAAGATATTAAATCATAGAAATACAAACCTGACATGCCTTTTCTTTCCAGTAGGGTAATATTTAAATTTCAGCAGTAATTGTCTGAGGATTAATGTTTTGTGAATGGCATATGTACTTGAAGAAATATAATTTGCCAGAATGTAAAGTATACTTTGATCTTTAGGATTCCAGACATACAAGAAAATATTTACACTGAAGGGCTAATATCAAAATATTTCAAACTTTTAAGTTATCAACTTGTATTCAAAAATTCTAACATGCATTTCTCAAACATTTTCATTTCCATTACATTTTCATCATGGCTTCTTGTATTAATACTGTAAGTATTGCAATCAAAATTTTCATCTGCCCAGAAGACTGTGTTACATACTCACTCCCAACTTTTCACATTCACTGGAGGGGAGGGGGATACTTTAACAATTATCTTACTAATATTCGGTACCAAAATACTTATGATGCCACTTTTGCAAATAAATTCTTTCCTGAGAATTTGCTGTTTTATTTTAATGCTAAAGTTATATGGATCATATTTTAATTATGAGATTTTGACCCATGAGTGCAACTATTTGTGCTGTTTTGCACCTGTTTGTCCAGTTATACTGTCTTGTCTATGAGTGTTGAAAAGTACACCTTGATTGAATTGATATTACTACACTTGCACGTGTGTGTGCTCACATACACACGCACACACACACACACACACACACACACACACACACACACACACACACACACACACACACACACACAATTTTCTAGAGCTCAGAAGCAGTAGAAAAGGATGTCAGAATTAACTTACTTAGCAATCTAAGTTCAATCATGTTATGATTTCTGCATTCAGACACAGAGCAGTATAGAAGGAGAAAACAACAGATGCAAAATAGTTCAAGCAGCTGATTATATGAATGAGTTGATTGTGCATATCTTTACATATACATGTATGTGTTGTGCACATCTTTACATATACATGTATGTGTTGATGTATATTTTCATAGATTCCTAAACTGTTACTAGGCTAACGACCTGGGGGGGGGGGGGGGGCTTTCTAAGCCTTGTCAAGTTTTCCCAAAAGAATAATGATGTCCTGTATTCAAATTGGACATTGAGGGCCAGGCATTTATAAGCTATCTCTGTCCATAAGGGATATGGGTGCCAGGCCCATTGTAAATTTTCTATTCCACATCCACTGGTCTAGGTTGCCCTTAAACTGGATGCTAGACAAACTCAGTTTCACATGGATTGGAAGCCAGTTCCATAGGAGTGGCAGTCTCTAGGATATATATATGTCTCTCCATCATGTTCTGTTTAAGTCACAGATAAAATTCAAATCCCTAGACCCTGTATTTCTGGTACTCTTTGACTTATGAGTATGTAGGAGATTTGTGTGTGTGTGAGATCACCCCCAGCAATCTATAGGAGACTGAGTAGAGGGGAAAGGGCTTTAAGGCCCTCTGCATAAGGTAGGTTTGTTACGGCTTGTATCCCTTTTTTAAGGAACCTCTGAGTTCTTTCTAGTTGTTACATATGCCTTGTCAGCTACATACCAAAGGGAGCATTGTATTCTATGATTGATCTAAGAAGGGCAGAGTACAATAGAATAATGACCTCTTTGGACCTAGATGCCATGCCCTTACTTATAACATGTACAACATAAAAGGGTTTCCTTACCACTATGGCGATGTGGTGGTCGAAGGTAAGGCTACTGTCTAAGTGTGTACTCATATCCCTGACCACTCTGTCAATGCTTAGGGATGCATTATCAACATGATTGACTTCCCAAAAGGTACAATTATACATTTCTTAGCACTGAGTCTAAGACCATGGCCTTGGGACTATCTGTTAGAAATAGACCTTCTTGAAGAATGCTAGTGTCTGCAGGGAAGCTGATGATAACCCCCAGTTTGCAATCATCTGCCGACTTAATCAGCCATAAACCTTCAGCATTTGCTTTAATTTCAGAGAAATAGATGCCAAAAAGGAACAGGCTCAGTACCGAGCCTTGGGGGACTCTGCTAGTGACTGGCCTCTTGGTAGAGATGGCCTCCCCTATTTTGGCCTCCTGGGTCCTCTCAAGGAGCCAGCTGGCTATCCAGTGGGTGATAGAAGTGTTTATACCTAAATTAATGAGCGTGTCTATAATGCTTGAGTGAGGTATTGCATCAAAAGCCTTGGCCAGGTCGAAGTAAGTTGTGCGCACAGTCTTACCTTCTTCCAGCTCTTTAGTGACTCTCTCGAAAAAGTCCACCAGATTTAATAGGCATGACTTTCCTTTAACAAAGTCAAACTGTGATGGGTCCAGCGTTTGCAGGTTACCTATGTCCTCATTTGTCATATCCATGATAATTCTTTCCATGGCCTTACATATGAGGCTAGTAAGACTTATGGGCCTGTAGTTACCTGGATCAGTAGTTTGACCTCCTTTGTGCAGGAGAGTGACTGAAGCCATCTTCCATTCACTGGGGACAAAACTTGACTGAAGGATCCAGTTGAAAGGTGATTTAAGTGGACCAGAGAGGTCATGTTTCATGCTATTTATTAAACATCCCGGGATGTTATCGGGGCCCATTGATGCAGTGTTTTTGGCCTTGGAAAGTGTGTTGATGACCTGTTCCGTACTAATGGTTGGGGGTTGTGTTATGTGGTATTTCTTTTGGACTGTGGGGGGGGGTTGGGGGAGATGTGAACAGGTTGGCAGTGGCCTTCAGTTCAGTATGAGTGATGCCATTTACAATAAGTTTTGTGCATTGTTGTGTATTTCCCCTAAGGTTACAGACATAGCTGCAGGAAACTTTGTGGTTGTCCTTTGCCTAAGAAGTTATTTTTTCTTCAAATTTAGCCTTTGAAGTATTAATTAACCCTCTTAGCTGGCTGTTTAGATTGGTTGGGGGATTTTAGTATGTATAGCTTTGTTCCTCCTACACTTGGCCAAGATTTTCTTTCTTTTGCTGTATAACTGATTGATATTGTGATTCCACCAGGGTGGCTTGTCTTTTGAGTTTATCTTATTCTTAATATGAATGGGCACAACTTGCCCTGTACAGTTATCAATATGGCTCTACAGACATTTAGTAAATAACTCAGGGTATGCTATGGTGTTTACTGGCTTTGGAGGTTCTTGGAATTTAGCCACGGCTTTGCTTAGTAGAGAGTGGTTAGCTTTGGAATAGTTCCTAAAGGTTTTTGGTTTCGCTGAATCCCTGGATTTAATTTTTATTTAACGTAAAACTGCTTGATAGTTAGATCTGATGAGTGAAGATATTACATTGGGTAAGGAAAATGCCTCCCCTCCCCATGTTTGTGAATGCAATGTCAGGATGTCTGTACCCCTGGTAGGAGAATAGACCAATTGTTCCAGGATGTTGGTATTAACAAAGTTTAGGAATCACTGGGCTTGTGCATTAGAGTGGTGTATTACTCCCAATTTGTAGAGGGATAGTTGACATCCCCCATGAATATCGTATTGGATTGAATGTTGAAGGACTGTAGTACATTGAGATAGGCATTATGGGTTTCCTGGGACACAGAGAGGGACCTATAGGTTACAAGGATATGTTATGACACATTGTTTATGGTGAGTTGCACAGGTATGAGTTCCAGTGGGTCATACACTTTAACTAGGCTGGATGTGAGATTGTTTTTAATATAGACAGCGTCTCCTCCACCTTTAGTTCCCTCCTGTGAAGTTGCTGGTCTGAAGGTGTGAAAAGCATTATAACCTTGCATTGCTGGTGTACTCTCCATGACTTTAAACCATTTCTGCATTACTACACAGATGTCTATACTTTTCAGGGAGAGAAAGGCTTGCAGGCAGTGGAGTTTCATGTTAAGACTTCTAGCATTGAGCAGTATTTCCTTCAGATATTCCTTCAAAGATCCAGTTAAGTCGGTAGGTTTATCAGTTTGACATTGCCTAAAAATGTCACTATGGGGGAGGAAAAGTCTTTTTCAGTATCAGAAAGCCTAGAGGGGATAAGTGAAGACCATACCTGGCAAAGCAGTGAGTCCTCCCAGGCTATCAAATATTGTACCCCCCTGGATGGACACCAGAAGCTAGGCCAGTTGTTAAAATCAAATAATTTTCCTTTGGTAATGTGCGCCATCCTTGGAAAAGGTAGTGTGCTGCTCAGTGCTTTTCTCACACCTGCTTGAGACATACAGTCAGTGAGCTTGATCATGTCCCACTTTATATAGTTAAGGGAGGTAGTCTCAGTTTAGCAACACCCACATGGACTATGACAGAGTCATACTAGTACCTGTGGTTCAATGACCTGAGTGCCTGCATGACTTGATGGATCCTAGCCCCAGAAAGGCAGCTAAACATGACTCTCTCCTTACTCAGTCTGGTGAGGGGAACCTCAGTGTGCATCACTATAGAATCACCAATGACCAGGAAATTTGGCTGTGTGCTGGTTTGCCTTAAGGGCTTAGCAGTGGAGGCATTGAATACAGTGTTACTATGTATAGCTGTGGGTACTGTTTTAACAGAGTGTTTACTTGATGGCTGAGGACCCTTTCTTTGATTGTACTGTGCAGGAGGCCTTAGTGTTTTAGGAAGGCTACTCTAAATGCCTCAGCATAAGTAGTGTCATGTGTGGGGTCTTCACCTTGTGCAGTAGGTGTGGTGCAAGTGTCACCGACAATGTCTACAGGATTAGTTTTGGTTGTATGAGAGAGTTTTGCCTCCAGTCTTACAGTACACGAGGGGTGTAAATGCACTTTATCTGTTTTACTAAGAATAAGTGAGTTGTCAGTGTACATGAGGCAGTTGCTACAATGCCTCAGAATACCTTTCTCAACCAGACTGGCTACATAGAGAGTCAGGCAGTGCACATCCATAACTACTGATCTACTAGGGAGGAGTGAAGAAATCTTAAATATTCGACTAGTCAATAAGACAAGGAACTTGATGAGCAAAGTTCAGCTGTGAGCAAACTAGATACTCTAGTAGTAGAAAAAAAATGTCCGGACAGTAATGCCACAAGAGTGTAGAACACAAACCTTCCTAATGTAAAATAACTGGTTTGGAGCCCAAGTGCTTAAATCAGAATAAAGACACTTGGAATAACAGGCACAACAAGCCTTCACCACCAATTCCTAGTTCAGAGGATAGATCACAAACCTTTCTAATGTAAAATAACTAGTTTGAAGCTCAAGTGCTTAAATCAAAAGTAAGAAGCTCAGAATAACAGTTACAATTTGATCATGCTACTAAATAGCAGTAATAAATGGAGCAGATTAAATGCAACTGAACACTTTAAGAATGTTCAGCAAAAAAACTAAATAAAGCAAAAAAGTAGGAAGAAGCACATTTACAGTAAAAGCAGTTGAATAAAGTGCATTTTTTTGTAAGTGGGAAGGGAGGAAAAAGAAGATAATTCAAGTTTGAAAGACTAAGGAGAGGGCCTTCCAAGCTGACCTCTCAGTACAAAATAGAATGAGTTGATGAAATGGGACTGGGATGGAGTGTCCAGAAAAAAAGAACAAGACAAGCAAGCACTACAGCTAAATAAAGATGCTTCTAAATATTTCCACTTAAATGAGGAA